>NC_053489.1:248545007-249745007 GCF_905171775.1 Rana temporaria
AGGGCATTTTAACAAATCACTGGAGAGTGGGAGTGTGTGCGGGCGCACAGCTTGCGCCCTGCACACGCCCTAAACACGGGCAAATCAGCTTTCCAGCCTGCAATCAGCTGATTGCAGGCTGGGAAGCTTTCCATAGACCGCCGCATGTCCGGCGCCTGATCACTCTTAAAGTGACATTTACAAAAAAAAAAAAAAAAAATTTTTTTTTTTTATTAATTTTTTTTACAGCTTGGGGGGGTGGGGGGGCGGCGCCCGAGCGCCCCCTATGGACGGGCCGCCACTGGTACAGGTAAACAGACATCAAGTAGGTAGGAGGCAGACAAGCGGAGCTTCCCCTTTTGGGTGGAGATCCGCAGTAACTACATGAACAATCATTCTGTACAGCAAATACTACATACATAAAGTGACAAAGCTGCTCGATTGATGTCCCCCAGCACTCTGACCCTTCTACGCCCCAGATATCCTCCCAGCACTCTGACCCCTCTACTCCCCAGATATCCCCCCAGCACTCTGATCCCTCTACACCCCAGATATCCCCCCAGCACTCAGACCCTTCTACGCCCCAGATATCCTCCCAGCACTCTGACCCTTCTACGCCCCAGATATCCTCCCAGCACTCTGACCCCTTACACCCCAGAACTCAGACCCTTCTACGCCCCAGATATCCTCCCAGCACTCTGACCCTTCTACGCCCCAGATATCCTCCCAGCACTCTGACCCCTCTACTCCCCAGATATCCTCCCTGCACTCAGACCCCTCTACACCCCAGATATCCCCCCAGCACTCTGACCCTTCTACGGCCCAGATATCCTCCCAGCACTCTGACCCTTCTACGGCCCAGATATCCTCCCAGCACTCTGACCCCTCTACTCCCCAGATATCCTCCCTGCACTCAGACCCCTCTACACCCCAGATATCCCCCCAGCACTCTGACCCTTCTACGCCCCAGATATCCTCCCAGCACTCTGACCCTTCTACGGCCCAGATATCCTCCCAGCACTCTGACCCCTCTACAGCCCTAGATATCCTCCCTGCACTCAGACCCCTCTACTCCCCAGATATCCTCCCAGCACTCTGACCCCTCTACTCCCCAGATATCCTCCCTGCACTCAGACCCCTCTACACCCCAGATATCCCCCCAGCACTCTGACCCCTCTACTCCCAAGATATCCTCCCAGCACTCTGACCCCTCTACTCCCCAGATATCCCCCCAGCACTCTGACCCCTCTACTCCCCAGATATCCTCCCAGCACTCAGACCCCTCTACACCCCAGATATCCCCCCAGCACTCAGACCCCTCTACATCCCAGATATCCACCCAGCACTCTGACCCTTCTACACCCCAGATATCCCCCCAGGACTCAGACCCCTCTACACCCCAGATATCCCCCAGCACTCAGACCCCTCTACACCCGAGATATCCCAAAGCTGATCTCCTTGGTTTGTGTCCTATGCCTATGGCCACCACTCCTTTACCGATTTCACTACCAAACCATTTCGGCACTTGACCAAAAGACTTGTTATGACATTTTGAACCAGTCTCGTGGTGGGGGAGAGAGACTGAAAATTTGCGTTTAATAAATAGTTGTGCAAATATCATGTGAAACAAAAGTTTTCAACTAACACCAGATATCCCCCCAGCACTCTGACCCTTCTACGGCCCAGATATCCTCCCAGCACTCTGACCCTTCTACGGCCCAGATATCCTCCCAGCACTCTGACCCCTCTACAGCCCTAGATATCCTCCCTGCACTCAGACCCCTCTACTCCCCAGATATCCCCCCAGCACTCTGACCCTTCTTCGCCCCAGATATCCTCCCAGCACTCTGACCCCTCTACTCCCCAGATATCCTCCCTGCACTCAGACCCCTCTACACCCCAGATATCCCCCCAGCACTCTGACCCTTCTACGCCCCAGATATCCTCCCCCAGCACTCTGACCCCTCTACAGCCCTAGATATCATCCCTGCACTCAGACCCCTCTACAGCCCTAGATATCCTCCCTGCACTCAGACCCCTCTACTCCCCAGATATCCTCCCAGCACTCTGACCCCTCTACTCCCCAGATATCCTCCCTGCACTCAGACCCCTCTACACCCCAGATATCCCCCCAGCACTCTGACCCCTCTACTCCCAAGATATCCTCCCAGCACTCTGACCCCTCTACTCCCCAGATATCCCCCCAGCACTCTGACCCCTCTACTCCCCAGATATCCTCCCAGCACTCAGACCCCTCTACACCCCAGATATCCCCCCAGCACTCAGACCCCTCTACATCCCAGATATCCACCCAGCACTCTGACCCTTCTACACCCCAGATATCCCCCCAGGACTCAGACCCCTCTACACCCCAGATATCCCCCAGCACTCAGACCCCTCTACACCCGAGATATCCCAAAGCTGATCTCCTTGGTTTGTGTCCTATGCCTATGGCCACCACTCCTTTACCGATTTCACTACCAAACCATTTCGGCACTTGACCAAAAGACTTGTTATGACATTTTGAACCAGTCTCGTGGTGGGGGAGAGAGACTGAAAATTTGCGTTTAATAAATAGTTGTGCAAATATCATGTGAAACAAAAGTTTTCAACTAACACCTTTTTATTCTACAGGGCCTCTGCTTTCAGAAAATATATACTGTTCTGGGGATTTAATACATTTTATTGCCAAAAATGAAGATTTTTACATGTATGTGGAAAATAAAAACAATTGCTCTGGAGCCGAGTAGAGACCAAAATGAGGGAAAAATTAGGAGAAAAGAGGGACAGAGGAACGTTGCTGCAAATCAGGGACAGACCCCAAAATCAGGGACAGTTTGAAGCTATACAGTACATGTTGCGATCTTGTGCACTGCTCTATGCACATTACACATCCCGTAGTTCATAGTCCCTAGTACATCCCAAGAGCAAGCAAGAGAGGGGGGCTATGTTCCTATTATACTGTAAAACCAAGGAGGACAAATGTAGCCAATGTAGAGTTGGAGGAGGCTGAGAGCAATTAAAGGTATTGTTTTGAATTCAGAGTACATACACGATTAGATTTTTTTTTTTAACCGGAGTTTAGCCCTTGTTCACATTGATGCGATTTGGCAAATCGCCTGCCAAATCGACGTCACTTGCCAGCAATGGCAGCGTCTGAATCAGTGCGACGCTGCATTTGTGGCGCCACACCGATTCCCAAATATAGTTACTGTACTACTTTTGGTGATTTCAAGGTGCGATTTCCATTGACATCTGTGCAGGAACTTGCACACATGTCTCTGAAATCGTCCCAGAAGTCAGACACATGCGGGAATGTCACAACTAGTGTTGAGCAGAATACGCCATATTCGATTTCGCGATATATCTCGAATATATAGTCGAATATTCGAGATATATTCACTAAATTCGAATATTCGTGATATTTTATCGAAATGAAATGATTGCGAATTTTCGCTATTGCGAATGCGAAAATAATTGCGAATTTTCGACAACAGCGGAAGGAGCACTCTGATTGGCTCAGAATATTCGTGATATTTTGCACTCTGATTGGCTCAGAATATTCGTGATATTGTATCGAAATTTCGCAAAATGCGAATGCGATATTGATGGCGAAATTTCGGAAGGAGCACTCTGATTGGCTCAGAATATTCGTGATATTTTACAATACAAAATAATTGCGAAATTTCGACAAATGCGGAAGGAGCACTCTGATTGGCTCAGAATATTCGTGATATTTTACAATACAAAATAATTGCGAATATTCGACAAATGCGGAAGGAGCACTCTGATTGGCTCAGAATATTTGTGATATTTTACAATACAAAATAATTGCGAATATTCGGCAAATGCGGAAGGAGCACTCTGATTGGCTCAGAATATTCTTGATATTTTACAATACAAAATAATTGCGAATATTCGGCAAATGCGGAAGGAGCACTCTGATTGGCTCAGAATATTCTTGATATTTTACAATACAAAATAAAAAGTGTTTTGCATTGGTGGTGATTCTTTACTCTATCCATCTGTCACAGCCGTTTGTCAATCAAACACCTTGAAGATTGAACACGTTCATGCTGCATGCTTTGGACTTTTTTTCACTTCACATATCAAAGACATTTTTATGAAAGATTATTTTTCTATTATTGGGACTATATTTCTTTATATATTTGTTTCACTGTGTATTTCACAAGTTATTTGCGCTTGCTTATTTTATAATTTGCCCACATGTCTTGTCACTAGACATATTTTTTATTCTTGTAGAGCGACTCCATTTTCTGTCTTGTATTAATTTATGTTGTATAACATTTTTGACTTGCTGCTGTATTCTCCCCTTTTTTTAAGGTATGCGCAATTTTTTCCTTCTTACAAAAAAAAATAATATCAAACATACAAATATTCATAACATACACATACACAAAGCCCCCCCCTTTTGCATCAGAGACAATCAGAGTTCTCCTACCACAGTTATCGAAAATTCGCAATCATTTTCGCATTCGCATTAGCGAAATTTCGCAATTTTTTTTTTTTTTTTATATTCGGCAACATAAAAGGATCGCCTCAGCTTAGCTACTCGGCCCAGGGTCTCTAATCATACCAGCAATGCTTTTAGACGTCTATAGGATGTGATCTGTTTTAAAAATAAAATTTTCAAAATGTGAATATTCGGAATAGCGAATATTCACCGCGAAATTCGAAATATATCGCGAATACTCGAATATGCCATATTCGAGCCGAATATTCGCAATACGAATATTCGTGAGCAACACTAGTCACAACCAGTAATCTCAAATAACTTGGGGGGAAGCACTAAATCCAGCCAGTGTCTAGTAGAGAGAGAAGTCAGGCCTGCATAAAACATAGTATGATAGCACCATCTAGTGATTCCAGATATGATACAGGAAAAAAAAAAAGGAGTAGTTTAAAGCATCCTTTCATTTGTCTCTATTCTCCTTATTGTTAGAGCACTAAAAAGAGACAGAGAGGCTTGTGCTTAATGAGAGAGAGTTGCCCTTACACTATACTTACATCTTTCTTGGTTCCTTTACTTGGCCTAATACTTAGGGCCAGATTCACGAAGCAGATACGACGGTGTATCTCAGATACACCATCGTATCTCGGATTTTTTCTGGTCCTATCTATGCACCTGATTCATAGAATCAGATACGCATAGATAGGGCTGAGATCCGACAGTGTCACACTGTGTTACACTGTCGGATCTTTTTTTTGAATTAAAAATGGCGCCGGGGGCGTTCCCGCTGATTTACACTGAATAATATGTAAATCAGCGAGATACGCGAAATTCACGACCGTACGCGGACCCGTCGCAGTGTTCTTACGTCGTTTCCGTAGCGCGGTACCCGTCGTATACTTACCCCTGCTAAAAGCAGGGGTAAGTATTGTTAAGTATGGCCGTCGTTCCCGCGTCGATTTTGAAATTTCCTACGTCGTTTGCGTACGCCGATTCACGAACACGCGCGTCGCAAGTCTAGCTCACGTCGCAACCACTGACGTCCTATTGACGTCAGTGGGAGCAATGCACGCCGGGAAATTCCCCGGACGACGCATGCGTATTTAAATCGGCGCGGGAGCGCGCCTGATTTAAATATGACACTCCCCTAGCCGCGGAATTTGAATTCCGCTGGGGGATTTAGGATCCGCCGTCGCAAGTTTGGAGGTAAGTGGTTTGTGAATTAGCCACTTGCCTCCTAAACTTGCGGGAGCGGATCTTAATTCACGTAGATCGAGCGGATCTATAGATCCGCTGAGCTACGTGAATCTGGCCCTTAAAGTATAACTCAAGGCAAAAGTTTTTTTTTTGTTTTGGATACAGTGGACAAGGGTTAGGACACCTGTCAGGTTTTTATTGCGATCTGTGTCACCATTAGGGAGATTCACCCTCTCTATTTGTGTGTTAGAACCTCGTGAGCGGCTATGTAAAACCAACAAATAAATAAATAATATAAAAAGCTGCCAGCACTCCCCACACTTCCTATTTATGTGATAATGCAAAACCAATACCAAATAAGTGCAGGGCTAAGTGAACATGAATAAACGATAAATGTGAAATGTGGCGGTGCGTCCATAGAGGGCGCAGGAGCGCCGCCTCCTCTCGCTCCTGCACCACCACTGAAAAACAATACAATGCATGCATTCATGCATTGCATGAATCTATGAATTGTCGCCGCTGCCCACTGGTGAGCGCCGGCCATCTGAATAATGGCAGCTGGTTGGCTGTGGAAGTGTCTATCAGAGCCAGCAGCTCTGATAGGCTTTCCATCTACAGCCTGGGGGCTATAATTGGCTTCCAAATAGTTAACCAGGGGACGCAGGGGGTGTGCGTTCCCTGAATAACACTGACAGGCGTCTCAGCCAATCAGGTTCACTGGTTCTGGTTACCGGTAACCTGATTGGCTGAAGCGACATCGAGGGTGGGACTACTTCGAGGGGTCGTGGAGGAGGATCCGAGGATGGCTAACCGAGAAAGGTAAGTGCCAGGCAATTGACGGGGACAGTGGCGAGAATGGCATGGCACAGCGGCTGCGTTTGGCATGGCACAGTGGCGACAATTGATGGGCACAGTGGCGACAATGGCATGGCACAGTGGCGACAATTGATGGGCACAGTGGCAACAATGGCATGGCACAGTGGCTGCGTTTGGCATGGCACAGTGGCCAACATTGATGGCACAGTGGCTGCGTTTGGCATGGCACAGTGGCTGCAGTTGGCATGGCACAGTGTCGACAATTGATGGGCACAGTGGCTGCATTTGGCATGGCACAGTGGCGTCAATGTCATGGCACAGTGGCGACAATGTCATGGCACAGTGGCTGCATTTGGCATGGCACAGTGGCCAACATTGATGGCACAGTGGCTGCGTTTGGCATGGCACAGTGGCAACAATTGATGGGCACAGTGGTGACAATGGCATGGCACAGTGGCGACAATTAATGGCACAGTGGCTGTGTTTAGCATGGCACAGTGGCGACAATTAATGGGCAAAGTGGCGACAATGGCATGGCACAGTAGCTGCGTTCGATGGCATGGCACAGTGTCTGCGTTTGATGGCATGGCACAGTGGCGACAATTTTATGGCACAGTGGCGACAATTTTATGGCACAGTGGCTGCATTTGATGGGCACAGTGGCTGCATTTGATGGGCACAGTGTCGGCAATTGATGGGCACAGTGAGGCTGCAATTGATGTTTTTTTGTTTTTGTTTTGTTTGCGTCCCCCCAAAAATGTTGAGCACCAGCCACCACTGAATGTGACCCTCCTATTTATGGATGGTCAGTACTTGAGTCAATACAACCTCCCAATCCTCAGTAAAGTGCAAGTGCTCAAAAACTCCACATGAATTTCCAATCATAAACAGCAAAAAGGTAAATAAAGTGATATAAATAAATATGAATAATCAATACGATAATGAAGCGATGTTCTTTCAAACAATAAATAAATAACGATTAGTCCAAAGAGTAAAGATGAACAAAGATAGTCCAAGGTGTATGAATAAAGGTGAGATGCTATAGATCCACCTCTGTGCATGGGACAAATCACTTCTTGTGCAACCCTTCACCAGATGTGCCCTTACCTTAAGGCTTAATGAAAACACATGTAGCAGTGGTTAATCCTCTAGGGCACAGGTGTCAAACACAAGGCCCGCGGGCCGAATCCGGCCCTCCAGACCATTTCATGTGGCCCTTGCACCTCTCCTCCAGCCCTCCTCTGGTCCTCCTCCAGACCCTTACTTTCTGCTTTCAATCTTCCAGCTTCTTCCCAGCAGCAGCATAAGGAAAGTGGGGTGAATTGTGATGTAAGGTAGAGTGGGGGACTCAACTTCTGATGGTGGGGTGGCTCTTGACATCTAAGGTAAAGGGGAGGGGATGCGCTGGACATCTAATCTTACAGATACAAGCGGCCCTTTTGAGGACAATCATAATGCTGATGCGGCCCACGATGAAATTGAGTTCGACACCCCTGACTAGGGTATTCCTCTTATTTGTTCCTCCTTCCTTTGGTGTATATCTTTAGGCAACCGATTCCACCATGTGATACTCCTTCCGGATAATCACCAGAACCCTCCTCTCACATCACCCACATGCAAAGTAAAAACTGCCAATATTGCTTTATCCTTTTAAAAATGTATTAAACAATCATTACCCATATATATCAACTCACATTTTCCATATTTAAAACTGGCCCCTATGCAAACAACATGTGCATGGAGACGGTGGTTTCACCTGAGATCCGGCTCTGCAGCTCCGGACGGCAGTGTTCCCTCCGTCTGTCACACTAAGACAAACTTTCCAGATACTTCCTCATATGTCAGCCCTCCAAGACCCTCTCTATTTGACTTGCTGTTATCAGGGAGTGAAAGTGGAAGAAAATCCTACATTTGGGGCTGTCGCCAGAACAGAAATAGAGGGGAAATCTTTCAAAAGGGATACTAGTTCTGGTGACAACCAGGGATTCTCTCACTTTGGGGGATACCTTCTCACTGTATGTTTTGGCTATGGGACAGGATATGAAGGGAAATCTCCTCAATGGGGACACACAAACTGACAGGGGTTATAACCCTCCCTTACTCTATCCAAAATAATAGAAGAAAAAAACAAAAAAGCAGATTCTCGTAGAATGGCGTAACTTAGGGCGGGCGTAACGTATCTCATTTACGTTACGCCGCTGCAAGTTTTTCAGGCAAGTGCTTTATTCACAAAGAACTTGCCTGTAAAGTTGCGGCGGCGTAGCGTAAATCACCCGGCGCAAGCCCGCCTAATTCAAATTAGGCGGGTAGGGGGCGTGTAGCATTTAAATTAAGCGCGTTCCCGCACGGAACGTACTGCGTATGCGCCGTCCGTAAAATATCCCAGGGTGCATTGCTCCAAATGACGTCGCAAGGACGTCATTGGTTTCGACGTGAACGTAAATGGCGTCCAGCCCCATTCACGGACGACTTACGCAAACAACGTAAATTTATAAATTTCGACGCGGGAACGACGGCCATACTTAACATTGGTTGCACCTCATAGACCCAGGGGCAACTTTACGCCGGGAAAAGCCTAACGTAAACGTCGTAACTTTACTGCGTCGGCCATGCATACGTTCGGGAATTCGCGTATCTAGCTAATTTGCATACTCGACTGGGAAAGCGATGAAAGCGCCACCTAGCAGGCAAAAAAATGTGCAGTTTAGATCTGACGGCGTAAGAGCCTTACGCCTGTCGGATCTAATGGATATCTATGCGTAACTGATTCTAAGAATCAGTTGCATAGATACGACGGCCCAGATTAGGACTTACGACGGCATACATGGCGTTGCGCCGTCGTAAGCCCTTTGAGAATCTGGGCCTCTGCCTTTAGTTCTACTTTAAGCTAAAGGGGAATTACAAAAATGATTGATATCAGCCATAATAAGGCCTTCACACAGCCGGTTAGGTGCATTCTCTGGATTCCAGTGGCTGGAATGACTGGGGCATGTGAATAGCAGCAGCCGCTCAGCCTATATAATTGAATGGTGGGCTGACAGAGGCAGCCACTGTTCGCACATAGCCGTACACACAATGGGGGTTATTTACTAAAGGCAAATCCACTTTGCACTACCAGTGAAACGCGTCGGGTTACTCCGCTGCTGCCACGCACATATTGATCGATATGCTCATTTCTTCCACTTCCATGTAAGTGTTTCAAACCATTATTAAAAGCTCAGTGCCTACGATATCATGCTATGTGCTTCTTCTGTTTTACCCTTCCTTTATACATCGGCCTTATGGTTTAACCGTTTGGGAGCTACCATCTTCAAGCAATAGACATCTCTTTTGGGTTTGGTCGTATGAAGATTTGGTCCTGTATCATCACAACCTTCATATACATTCAGCTATATTGACCCTCTGGGCGTAGGCTCATTAGGGCTCAATTCATTCGGTAAGCCTCTGCACTATTGGTGGCGGGTATTATACTGGTGTGCATCACGTTGAAGAATGTATCACTACTGATCTGGAATCAATCCAGTCTTACACATCCATCAAGTTTTTTTCACCATTCAAAATTTTGGACTACATATTCTTTATTTGTCCCTTTTTTTGTTTACACATCTGTCACTGGACTTATTTGTTATTAATATTCTATCACTATCCAGCGCTACTTATTGTATGTTTTGTCTGTTATCCACCTTTTTTTACTGTTTTTTGTAGCTGCTCACTTATCAGATAGCGCGGATTTATTTTGTTTTGTACTGGCTCTCAGTCTCAGCTTGAATTCATCCCAAAGGTGTTAAGGTCAAGACTCTGTGCAGGCCAGCCAAGTTCCTCCACCCCAAACTCACTTATCCATGTCTTTGTGAACTGGTGCACAGTCATGTTGGAACAGGAAGAGGCCATCCCCAAACTGTTCCCTCAAAGTTAGGAGCATGAAATTGTCCAATATATCTTGGTATGCTGACGCCTTAAGAGCAGGGATGGACTGGCCATAGGGACTACAGGGAGTTTCCCGGTGGGCCGATGGCTCAGTGGGCCGTTTTTTAAAACAGAGATGCTGCTTGGAGGACTTTTTCTAACGCCCTGGCAGCGCCCCAGTGTGAAAGCACTCAGGCTTTCACACTGGGACTGCAGCGGAAGCGTTTTTCAGTCACTTTACAGGCGCTATTTTTAGCCCAAAAGTGCCTAAAAAACACCTCAGTGTAAAAAGGGGTCCTACACTCACCCCCTCTCTTTTACACTCACTCTCTTTTTCTTACACTCACCCCCCTCTCTCACCCACCCCCTCTCACCCCCTTTCCCTCAATCCTCCCTCTCTCTCTCTCATTCCCCTTTCTCTCACCCTCTCATGATATACAATAATGGATGTAGGGGCCTTTTGGTGGACGTGATTTTTCGGGGGGTGGGGGCAGCATTTTATTGAATTAAAGTGGGCCGGTCTGGATGAAGTCCAGGGCAAAATTTTTGTCCCAGTCCAGCCCTGCTTAAGAGTTCCCTTCATTGTAACTAGGGGGTCAAGCCCAACCACTGAAAAAAAAATACACCATAATCCCCCCTCCACCAAATGATTTGGACCAGTGAACAAAACCAGGTCCATAAAGACAGGGATGAGCGAGTTAGGGGTGGAGGAACTTGACTGGCCTGCTCTCAACACCTTTGGGATGAATTCAAGCTGACACTGTGAGCCAGACCTTCTCATCCACATCAGTGCCTGACCTCACAAATGCACTTCTGGAAGAATAGTCAAAATTCCCATAGACACACTCCTAAACCTTGTGCAAAGCCTTCCCAGAAGAGTTGAAGCTGTTATAGCTGCAAAGGGTGGGCCAACTCAATATTGAACCCTATGGACTCGGATGACATTAAAGGATAACTAAAGGAATTTTTTTTTTTGCTAAATAGCTTTCTTTACCTTACTGTCCCTGATTTGGAGCAATGTCCTTCTGTCCCTCATTCGTCCCTCATTTTGGCCTGATCTATATAGTTGTATATAAAATGCACTTTGTATCTCCCAAAAAGTGTTTTCCAGCCCTAAACCTTTCATCAGATTTCTAAATTGCTGCATTTATAAATTCCATAAGCCAATATAGGAATAGCAGTGATTAAAAAAAGCACTTGTGGGTTTAACCAATCTTGTTTTTTTGGACAATTCTCCTTTAAGGGGGCGTGTCAAGGGGTGTGTCTTATGCCTGCATACTTTTGTTGACAGGTGTCCCTCATTCCCCTCTCAAAAAGTTGGGAGGTATGGTTTCATGTCCTCATTGTTTGTTTTTGCTCTGATGTTTCTGTAATTTTGCTCTGTTCTGGACACTTCCTGGTTGTCTGTTTCCTTTGGACCACAGTACTGGGAGCTTCTAGTTTCATTTTCCAAACCCTCACTTCTCTATGGCTCTATACAGCACAGAGGCAGGAAACAACATGCAAAAACGAAACTGAAACTAAAGGTACATTATATGATTGGTTTTTATCTATTTTTAATTGTTTTTAAAATGAATCAGTTAACTATTATGTTGCTATATTCTGTAAACAGTAATTTCAGCAAAAAAAAAGGTTTTCGTTTACAACTCCTTTAAAATTCATGTGCTTGTAAAGGCAGGTGTCACAATACTTTTGGTAATAAATAGGTAGATTCAGTAAGAGTTAGGCCGACTTCTCAGTAGATAAGCCGACCTAACTCAGAATCTACGCCGACTTATGTTTAAGCGTACGCTCAAACAGAGATACGCTTAAACAAATCTAAGATACGACGGCTTGCGCCGTCCTATCTTAGATTGCAATATTTTGGATGGCCGCTAGGTGGCGCTTCCATTGCGGTCGGCGTAGAATATGTAAATGAGGAGATACGCCGATTCACGAACGTACGCCCGGCCGACGCAGTACTTTTACGCCGTTTGCGTAAGAGATAGGCCACGTAAAGTTAGAGCTAGGCCCTATTGGAATTGTAATGTCAAGTATGGCCGCCGTTCCCGCGTCGAAATTCTAATTTTTTACGTTGTTTGCGTAAGTCGTCCGTGAATCGGGATTTACGTAATTTACGTCCACGTCAAAATCAATAGGCCCGTGCGGCGTACTTAGCCGCAATGCACACTGGGAAATGTAGGCGCCCGGCGCATGCGCAGTAAACAGAAACGTAAAAAACGTGAGGTCAAGCCTCATTGACATAAAACACGCCCCCCTCAAACACATTTGAATTAGGCGCCCTTACGCCCGCCCGCTTTAGGCTATGCCGCCGTAAGATAGCAGGAAAGGACATTGTGAATCATGTACTTGCCTAGCTGACTTACAGCGGCGTAGCCTAAACACGCTAAGCTACGCCGCCGCAAGTTTGCACCATTGTACCTGAATCTAGCTAATAGTGTATATCATCATCAAGTCCCATCTAGTCACATTTTCATAATACTGCATAGATGTTGCTTTTTCGAAGACAAAGACATTTTCTTCCTGTGTGATAGTTTGGTTTTTAACAATAGAACATACAGAAGTAGAACTAGGTATACATGCAAACCACAAACAGAAAATTAAGTAAATAAGGAAACCAAAAAAAAAAAAAACAGTTTACAAAAAACAACAACATAACAACATGTCATAAAACCAGCTTTTTGCAATGATGTGGCAAAGTTTCCCAACTCTTGAGAAACCATGCATGTTAAATATTTGCTCCGGGCTGTACGAAAGAAATCTTAACATATTCTATTATCCATGCTAAACATCTGTTTGGATGCAGGCTCTGTTAGGCCAAAAAAAATTTCATCTGGTGACTGGTTCCTTCAATAAGGCCTGAATCACACTAGTGCGTTGCGTTTTGGAGCTCCGTTGTCTTTGCGAATTTCTCTATAAGGTGTTCTGCAGATCAACTGCGTTTTAGCTGCAGATCAGGTGCGAATTTGGAGACCTGGGAGAGGGGAGGGGGAGAGGGGAAGTGTATTGAACTGAATGAGACAAATACTGAAGAGAAATGAACACATCTGCGAATTCAGCTGCGTACCCATAGAAGATAATGGGACTGAATTCGCACCTGAGCCGCACCGCAAGACATAAAAACCGCACACGGTTTGGAGGCAATGCGCAGTGCGGATGCATCGCACATATGTGAACCAGCCTCATTGAAAACAATGTATTTTGAAATGTCCTGCGAATTAGATGCGGTTTAAGCCGCACTCAATTAGCATAGGTGTGAACCTGGCCTAAAAGTCAGTTAAAAACTTGACTTTGTCAATCTGGGTGTTGCTGACTGCACAACCCACAAAGCGAATTTCAGCTGATTTAGCGTGAATTTGATGTGTGTATAACCAGCTAAAGTGCATTTCCACTTTTGCAACTGTAGCACTACCCCCGAAGGAGCTGCTGGTTTGTTTTGGGTGGCACGTTACCTCTGTATCTCCGCCGTCTAGGGTACTTGATGAGAGTTGTAGTAAAGGGAATGTCCACACGACAGGTGTCTTTTCTGTGCTTTTATTACCCAGCCGGGTAAAAACGATTGAACAGTAGAAAGGTGAAGGGATAGCAAATAGGAGACAGCAGATTCAGGTGTAAATGCATACGGGAAACAGTCCTGCTTCCAACAACACTTTACTTCGCCACTCCAGCCGGAGTGGGTATAGCGCACCTGGACAGGCCTCTCTCACCAGCCTGGCAGCCAGAGTGTCACTCGAACTTAGGATCAAGCCTCTGCCACAGACCCTCCTAAAAGAATGGAGACAATTATGGTCCGGAATCCTCTCTCAGTAGATTCAGCACCCAGATCCCCTTCAGGTAGTTTTGCAAAATTAGCGACTGACAGGCGACCAACATCCAGCCTGTCAGATCCCAGGTTGTCCCCCGATGAATGGACAGGCCCCTCCTGGAACACCAGCCCCATGCTTGGTATCCTTCGGACAGACTCCTCATCTGTCAGCTTCCTCCAATTGGACGGACAGCTCGGGACCCCCTCCAGATTGGGGACCCAGTCGATCACTGGGCCCATACAGTAGATCAGTTGCTCTGGGCCAACGTGGTCCCGGAACCAGGAACACTGCTACCCACGCACACCCCGGCCAGGAGGGCCATATGCAGGGGTGTCGTGGAATGGCTACCCCAATGGTGGGCGCCACACGAGGAAGAAGAACCATGAGGCAATAGCGTCTGCCCCGTTATACCCCTCCCCAGCATGCACACCCCCGACTGGCTGCTAAGGAGTGATACTCAGAACACTTGACGACACTGCTGCCACCTAGGATGACCACATTTCCAAACTGCCATTCAGGGACACCCCCCCTCCTAAAAAAAGATAACTTTTTATTTTAAAAAAATGTGACCCCCCCCCCCCCCATGGTTTTCACCGGTTCATCCTGGGACCTGTAGTTCTTCACTAGGTGGGGGGGGGTCGCATCTTCAGCTCTGAGGGGTTTATGGTGGAACCTGTAGTCCTTCATTTTGGGGGTCACATTCCCCCCAAAAGTGAAGGACTACAAGTCCCGGCATGAACTCCTAATATCTAAAGATGTGCCCCCCCCAATTTGAAAGACTACAACACCCAGCATGAAACCCCTGAGATCTAAGGGTGTGATCCCATAGATTTCACAGGTTTATTATGCAGGGACCTGTAGTTCTTCACTATTTGGGGGGCAGGGGGTCTCACATCTTCAGCTCTGGGGGGGGGGGGGTTCATGCTGGGACCTGTAGTCCTTAACTTTGGGGAGGTCACACACCCCTAAAGTAAAGGACTACAAATCCCAGCATGAACCGATGATATCTAAAGATGTGACCCCTATTCCCCCCCAATTTTGAAACTCCCAGCATGAACCCATGAGATCTAAGGGTGTGACCCCATAGATTTCACAGATCTATGCTGGGACCTGTAGTTCTTCACTAGTTTGGGGGGGTGTCACATCTTAAGCTCTCAGGGGTTCATGCTGGGACCTGTGTCAGTTTCATTCCGGGACACTGTATTGTCCCAGAGTGAAGGTGCCCGGGACAGACCTGTAGAATGCGGGACTGTCCCGGGCAATCCAGGACACGTGGTCACCTGCCGTCCGGGGTGACGGGAGTCCCTGGACAAAAGGTCATTCCAAAGTGCAGCCAAGCTAGAGCAGAAACCCAAATTTAAACAGTCAAGCAAATTCAGAGCTAACTATTTCTCTGAATTCTCCCCTAAACTTAACATAGCACCGGAAAGTAGCCAGGCGCTACACAACCATATTGGGATAACACCTACTTTATATTTGTTACATTTTAGATATCTCTTTTGAACACTCCAGCTAGGAAAAATCCTAGGTAGTTGTTTTTGGGGGCTAGGTAGCAGTGTTTGCCATAATTCGCCCTGTCTGCACTGTGCAGGCAGATCTTCATCATCAATTGTAACTTGATTTAAACACTGTCTGTCCTATCAAAGGGTTAAAGGTGTAGAGGCTGAGCTTCTTGTATTTAATGTTAATGAGGACAGACCTGGGACACACTCACCCTAACACTGTTGAGAAAACTTTGCAGTCGGCCATGACACCTCCAAAAAACATCTAAAAGGCAAGAAATATTTTTTTTAAAGCGCAGTATGTACACACCTTATGCAGTAATGCTTAACCAGAGCCCAAGGTTAACTTGCCTGACCGCTCTTCAGTTTCTGTAACATAGCAGATTAACCTCATTATTACATGGTTGCAGGGGGACTCCTAGTCTTGGGCTTTTAGTCTCCCCACAGAAGACCCAGCCCGAGGGTCAGTCAAAGCATCTTTCAAGGCCCTGGGTTTACTCCATTATGATCCTGACTGTGCCCACTCAGCAAAACAAACCTTAAGTCCAGGTTAGGTTTATCAGACTCCATCAAGGATTCCTTAGTGCACTACCCTGAACCAAAGTCATTAAATGACGCCATGCAAGTAGCCATCCGTATAGACAGGCATTAATGCAAATTGGTGCTACTTATTTTTCGTGGAAAAGGTTAAAAGATCCCAGGGACTCTGCCCCTTTCAAACACCAAGAGTCTACTGCAGGTGGGGTCTGCTTCTTTTGACTATACTGTGCCAGGTTCCCCCCAAGACAAACTTTTTGCTCCTGCACAACTTAGTTCTGCCACATTTTCCCATCGTCTCTAAGCTTTCATAGATTTTGGTGCAGCTAGCAATTTCATTGATAGGGACCCAGCACACCGCCTGCAGATTCCCTTGAACTAAAGCGGGGCTCCGGGCATAATTTTAATTTTTTTTTTTTGCAAGCTACAATTAATCACATTAAATAGTCCCTAAAACATTTTAATAGCTCCCCAGTCATTCCAGAAATCATTCCAAACACTTGCTTTATATCCTCCAGCTCATGTTGTGGCCGTATCCATCATATGTGAGGGAATGTGAAGCCCAGTTCCTTTGTCTTGCTGACAGCCGGGAGATCTTGCCGCACTCCTCCGTGAGCCCGCCGTCAAAGGCGGGAGACTCCCACGAATTGCGGGAGACTTGAGATGTCTGCCTTTCAGTCTTTTTGCCATATGTGTCCCATTGGGGAGATTTCCCTTTACTTTCTGTCCAATAGTCAAAACGGCAATTGAGAAGAAATCCCTCAAGAGTGAAGGAAATCCCAGGTTGTCATAAGAACTAATGTCCCCACTGGAAAATTTCTCCTCTATTCCTGATCCTGAATCCAAATTTGGGATTTTTTTTTTCACTTTCAATGATAACAGTAAACAGGGCAAACAGAGAGGGTGAATTTCCCTTGACCAGTGTACTCGAGATATTCCCAACATAACTTACCACCCCCCTTATCTTTACCCATACCCTTCTATAACCTTCACATAACTATAAACCCCTTAACCATATTAATAATTAATAGACCACACCAGAGTTGGAGTATAAATGGCCATAACAGCCTTTTTATTAACCAATCAAATAAATAACTCCAACTATTAATAACTGTAATCAAATAATTTCCATTAACATATTTTACATATTAACACAGTTTCTCAACTCCCAGTCTATTGGTCTCTGACGGCACCCCAAACTTTTCCACTTTCCACCACTACACTGCGGGACCATAAATGTTACCATACCAGGCCTCCAGCCGAAACCAGCTCGGAGACAACCCCCTCCCGCAGTGCAACCATTACCGTATTCCAGCAGACACCGTTCCACTGGAATACACCAGAGGGGCACATACCACCGATGATCCCTCCACCATTTCCATGACATCTGATTTTGCCACTGTCAAAGACCAAAGACACCGCCAGTTCCAGCTGCTATGACGTCCAGAATCCAAACCTGAAATAAAAGAGAACAAACCAACAACACCGAAAAACTCATACAATATGGAGGGTGGGTGGGAAAGCTTCCTCTCTCAGCTAAAACTCCCTATTGCCTCAAGACGGTCCCACCCCTTCCTCTTATACCCCTCCACCCCTTCGCCTTGTTCCTCAGCCAGCCTCTGCCTCTCCAGCACTCCCACCTAGACTCTCACATTATTAACCCCATGTTGCCTCTCCTCTCCACCTCGTCATGCCCAGCCCTCCATTATTTTGTTTCTCTTGTTTTCCATTCCGGGCCTCCCTTGACCAGTGTACTCGAGATATTCCCAAGATAATTTACCACCCAATGGAAAAGAGTACCGCTCCAAGCCCTGCGATCTATGCTGTGCTCCCGCCCTGTAGTACTGACAGGTACAGACTCTGCGCTGATCTGTGGAAAAAATAAATGTTCCTGGACTGCCGCACTCTGATAGGCGATTTATTGAAACAAAATGAACAAAGGATAAAATCCAAAGCTGTATAACATTCAAAAATTCATGTGTAGCGCTACCCCCGCAGGAGCCGATGGCTAGATTTGGGATGGCGTGTAACCTTTCTGTGATGCGTCCCGGGGGAATGATGATGATGATGAGCAATGACGTCCAAGCAGCAAGGTGTCTTTTTCTGTGCTTTTATTCTTGCCCAACACGGCAAACAGTGAACTTGAGGTAGATAGAGAAAGATAGGTGAAGAGGAGAAGTTGCAGATTTAGGCTTGGATAGAACAGAAACAGTCCTGCTTCAAATGACACTTTGCTTTGTCGCCACTCCAGCCGGAGTGGGTGTAGTGTACCTGGACAGGCCTCTCACACCGACCTGGCAGCCAGAGTATCACTAAGAACTTGAGGAGAAAACTAAGTCTCTGCCACAGACTTAATAGAACTGACGAGTCAGAACGGGACCTCTGCCTCAGGTTCCTTCTCCAGAACATAGGTAGTGAGGTAGATCCCCCTTGGTAAATTCGTGCCTGAATCTCCCTCAGGTAGTCTTTCAAATGGTCACTGACTGACAGGTTGCCATCAAACAAACTGTCAATGTCCAGTCACCTCGATCCCTGATGGATTGTCTAGGCCCTGTTGGATCACCTCAGACTGACTCCCCATCGAACAGCACAACTCGCTTGGGATCTTCTTCAGAATTTTGGGGACCCAGCCACAGCTTCAGTTGCTCCGGGCCATCGTGGTCCCGGAACCAAGGACACTGCGTAGTACGTGCGCCCCGGCCTGGTAGGCCATATCGCCCGGGGGCCGTCATGTGCGGACACCCTGAAGGTGAACACAGCAGAAGACGACGCACCAAATGGCATCCGCTCTAGAAGTACCCTCCCCCAGCATGCCCCGCGAGGGAGAAACACCCCCGACCGGCCGCCGGCAAGAGGCACCCCAGATTGAACTCCACCGCCGCCACCCGTCGCCCAGAGACGGAAAGGCACCCCCGGAACACAGAACAAACTGGCAGTACAGCCCAGCTAGAGTAGAGGCCTAACTTACATAAATTAGCTGGATGAGAGTAAACTAACTCTCTCATCCCCCCTCTAAATTTAAGATAGCACCTGGACTGAAAGTACACAGGCGCTACACACTCCCCCCACTTGAAATGACACTGTCCCCAGTGTCCCAACAAAGGCATTCAAGCCTGAATGCCCGGCCCGACTCTGCGCAACAGCAACAGAGAGAAAGCAGGAAAAGCATAAATACAAAACTTTGATATACAAAACATTAGTTTCCTTGAATACTACAGTACGAATCATGGAATTACACAACCCTACCTATCTATTCTGAAGGTCAAGAACCTGCAAGACAAAACAAAAAAACATACACCAAAAATATATACACTCTCATATATTAACTATATATATATATATATATATATATATATATACACACAATCCCTGAAATTGGAGTTGAGACCGCACCCTCTCGTCAGAAAATGAGATTTCCCTTCCTCCCAAAGAGATATCAATAAGTGCTAGGCATTTTCCTGAGTTGCAAGAAAAATAAAGAAACAAATATATTACAATAAGTCTCTGCAGTAGTAAAAGGAATTTGCAGAACACTGCCTCTAGCGGTCAGTGCGCTGGTACTACAACTGCAGTCCAACATTCATTTTAGAATGTAAAGTAGAAGAAGGGAGATGTAGAAGATGGCATCTCCTTCGCTGAAATTTTTTCTGGTGCTGTGAAGAAACTGGCAAGACCCTATTCTAACTGACTGAAACAAACCCAACCCGAAGTTCTGCACATGCACCAAAATGTGGATCCGGTGGGAAAGGAAAAAAAACATAACTTGAATAGGGGCAATAGTTCTTGTCCAAGTCTTCTCCGAAAGCAGCAGCAGGCATGGAAATATAGGCATGGGGCCTATCTGTAGAACCGCGGGTCGGGCAAAGAAACAATGTCTCCTCTGGAAGTTGTGGAAGACACAGAAAACACCTGATCCGCTTTACCCGGGCACTTGAGAACTATACGGTCACAAAAGATATACTGACCCGGGCTCTATTCTCTCAGGCAACTCTCAAGACGATTTCCGACACATAAGAAAGCGTATTCGGTCTCACGGTCCTTTGCTGGGACATTCTAGTATTCCCAGATATCGTCTCTATACCATTTTTCTCTCTCCCGGTCAATTTCAAAAAGAAGGGCTGGAGGTACATATGGATACTCACAGCCATATTCAGTGGCCACTTTGCGCATATTGATGCGTTGGAGACAGGCCAGTCTGGGCAACATACGAGAGTCTCCAAGTCCTGGCAGCACAATAGAGTCAGGTGCCCTTTTCAGCATGGGCACTATGGAAGGTGTGGAGTTGGTGGCATTAGAGATAGTAGACTCACCAACTCCCCAGGTCAGCTGCAGAACACTGGAACTCGTTGCGCTCAATACACTCGGTGCGCTCCGGCCGGAGCGTTTCTTTCTTTCTCCTCGATCGGTGGGCCCGAAATCCCCCAAGGCCTTGGGACTCAGGAAAGTCTGGTTCAAACCAGTGGTCGTCTCCAGCATCCGACGACGAATCCAGGTCTGAAGTATCATATTCTTCAGCTGACAAATAATTATTTACCCCGGCTGGGGCAACAGACAAGTCCGGTTGTTGGGTGGGCAGGCCTCGACCGCAGATGTGGAAGCCTGTGCGGGACCCTTCTTTCCAATGGCGTGCCATATAGAGACCACGTTAGTGATGGTGGCCTCCGACACAGCTTCGGTTTGCGTGCTCGTCACGCTAGTCACACAGTCCTTTGACACAGCATCATCCACTTCACTCACCTCCGGTGATCTGGACGGGGAGGCCGCCGAAAGCAGGGTCAGCGAAGATGAAGCGGTGACGACCTCCGGATCCACGATCTCCGGTTCAACAATCACTACAGATGGGGAAGGTTCCGGCCATGGGGCCTCCTCCTCCGCGGTCACAGTCCCAGAAATCCAGTCCACCCTATACTCCCGGGGAGCTTCAGTGGGTGGCTCGACCTGGAACAGGAAAATCCGGCACTTTTTGCACCGGCCAAAGGGCAGGATCCGTAAGGCCAGCGCGGAGCAGCGGGGGCAGGACAGTCCTAGGGCCTCCACTCGAAAATAGAACAAATCTTCCATTAGTCCGCATCCGGATCCCAGTATCCAGCAGCAGCAGCAGACATCGCTGGGACTCCCGGGTTAGACATCGGGGGTCTCAGCCTTGGAAACGTTGTGGATGGCACCGAGGGAGCAGACATGTTGCACGTGTCTCTCCTTCTCGTGGGCGGCAATCACTCTGTTGGGTTTGGCGCGAAATTTTGCCCTATGTCTTACGCAGGGGTGGGTTGCTCCTCCCACTTGGATAACTTGTCTGGACGTGCGCCCAGACTTTCACTACCTGAGGTTAACTCCTTCTTCACCACACAGTTTGACACTCGACAATTCCGTGCTCTCAGTAGTAGAAATACAACTCACAGTTCTGTAGCTAGTGGCAACAGCCGATCCCGGACGAGCCCCCACGTGTAGCACTACCCCCGCAGGAGCCGCTGGATAGATTTGGGATGGCGTGTTACCTTTCTGTGATGCGTCTAGGGGTATGATGATGATGATGAGCAATGACGGAATCTCCAAGCAGCAAGGTGTCTTTTTCTGTGCTTTTATTCTTGCCCAACACGGCAAACAGTGAACTTGAGGTACAGTAGATAGAGAAAGATGGGTGAAGAGGAGAAGTTGCAGATTCAGGCTTGGATAGAACAGAAGCAGTCCTGCTTCAAATAACACTTTGCTTCATCGCCACTCCAGCCGGAGTGGGTATAGTGTACCTGGACAGGCCTCTCACACCGACCTGGCAGCCAGAGTATCACTAAGAACTTGAGGAGAAAACTAAGTCTCTGCCACTGACTTAATAGAACTGACAAGTCAGAACGGGACCTCTGCCACAGGTTCTTTCTCCAGAACATAGGTAGTGAGGTAGATCCCCCTTAGTAAACTCGTGCCTGAATCTCCCTCAGGTAGTCTTTCAAATGGTCACCGACTGACAGGTTGCCATCAAACAAACTGTCAATGTCCGGTCACCTCGATCCCCGATGGATTGTCTAGGCCCTGTTGGATCGCCTGCCTCCGGGCCCACCTCAGACTGACTCCCCATCGAACAGCACAACTCGCTTGGGATCTTCTTCAGAATTTTGGGGACCCAGTAGATGACTGGGGCCCGCCACAGCTTCAGTTGCTCCGGGCCATCGTGGTCCCGGAACCAAGGACACCGCGTAGCACGTGCGCCCCGGCCTGGTAGGCCATATCGCCCGGGGCCTGTGATGTGCGCACACCCTGAAGGTGGGTGCCACACCCGGAACACAGCAGAAGACGACGCACCAAATGGCGTCCGCTCTAGAAGTACCCTCCCCCCAGCATGCCCCGCGAGGGAGAAACCCCCCCGACCGGCCGCCGGCAAGAGGCGCCCCAGACTGAACTCCACCGCCGCCACCTGTCGCCCAGAGACGGAAAGGCACCCCTGGAACACAGAAAAAACTGGCAGTACAGCCCAACTAGAGTAGAGGCCTTACTTACATAAATTAGCTGGATGAGAGTAAACTAACTCTCTCATCCCCCTCTAAATTTAAGATAGCACCTGGACTGAAAGTACACAGGCGCTACACATGCAACACTGCAATCAATGGTAGATAGTGGACAAAAAGGCTAACATGTTTCACCTCATGGATAGATGCTTAGTCATAGCTTACCTTATCTTTACCCATACCCTTCTATAACCTTCACATAACCATAAACCCCTTAACCATGCTAATAATAAATAGACCACACCAGAGTTGGAGTATAAATGGCCATAACAGCCTTTTTATTAACCAATCAAATAAATAACTCCAACTATTAAAAACTGTAATCAAATAATTGCCATTAACATATTTTCCATTTTAACACAGTTTCTCAACTCCCAGTCTATTGGTCTCTGAAGGCACCCCAAACTTTTCCACTTTCCACCACTACACTGCGGGACCATACATTTTACCATACCAGGCCTCCAGCCGAAACCAGCTCGGAGACAACCCCCTCCTGCAGTGCAACCATTACCGTATTCCAGCAGACACCGTTCCACTGGAATACACCAGAGGGGCACATACCACTGATGATCCTCCCACCATTTCCATGACATCTGATTTTGCCACCGTCAAAGACCAAAGACACCGCCACAGCCCACTAAGGGGAACCCACTTACCCTACCCTACAGATGACAAGTGCACCCCATCCCCCCCATAGGTACATCCCCACATTGACCTTCAACCTTCAACTCAAGTGCTGTATCACCAAACCCCCTTTACTGGCCACAAAATGCCCAATAACCTTGTTTACCCTACTCTTGCCTTGTTGACCCTGTCTACCGACCTTGCCATACGCCAGCAGGTCCGCGCCACAATGTCGGACCACACTATCAATGTCTTAGGGAAAGCCTTCTGCAAAGTCAGAAAATCTGACTTTACAGCCGCTATCAGATACCCAATGGATCTGACCCCCAAATTATTCCCTCCCACATGTAAAACCAGCACGTCGGGCGGTCTATCCAACCGCGCATAACGATACACCTCCGGCACAACCCTGCTCCACGCCGTCCCCAGGATCCCCATCCACATAATGCAAGCCTCCTGCCTCGGAATCCCCAGTTGTCTGCCGTCCCGCCTATCGTCTGCTCTCTTGGCCCCCCAAAAGACATATGAATGCCCTAGAATCCAGACGAGGCATACTTGACCTCCAGCTGAAACAAAAACACAGAAACAAAGTAGAACCAATAACCAGATACCCGAACATCCATAGAAAACCCCCCCCTTGTGTATGACTCCCCCTCACCTAACGCCATCTTCCCAAACAGAACTGTTCTGCGCTCCACCCCCAATCAAACCACCACCATTACCAACTGAGGGCGCATGTACGAACGAAACCTTATGGATTCCCACCTCCAAATCCATTTTATCGCCGCTTCATCCAACCCGCACCTGGCAGCCTCCGTGGCCACCCCAATGCGGAAGGAGTGGGAAGCAAATTGTGTACATCGAGTCCGGCCAACCCAAGGCACTTGCAAAAAACTGCCACAAATTGAAACCTAGACAAAAAAGACCCATCCTTATGCACCAGGAAAGGCCCCCCCCCTAACCGGTCGAACCCCCAAGAATTCCTTCACCACCAAAACTGGGAAAACTGCAGCTTCTGGTAAAGTAAACAACTGTATCTCTACACCAAGGGTGGCCAACCTTTTGAAGAGCAAGGGCCACTTAAGCAACTTGGTAACCGGTCGCGGGCCATAATGAGTGGAGTGGGTGGATGGCAGCCCACTTGGCTCTATAGAGCCCACTCTACTCTCAGCAGACCAAACTCACAGGTAATAGAAGTCTATGAATGAATAGAGAACTCTGCGCTATGGTAATAAAAATATAAATATATTAAAGAAGCTGCTCCCCTAAAGTGGTGTGAAAACAATTTTGGCAATGCGGGGGGTGTATAATAATAAGGGGACGCTAATAGTAAGGAATCAAGGAATCAAGTGTATTGCAGCTAGATGTGACGTGGAGCACCAGCTGCACTGTGTCTCACTCTCGTGGGTAGGTGTAGCGTGCGTTCCACCCCCCACTGTGCCAAACCTGGAAGTGGCTGAACTTGACAAGGAATGCCTCGACGTACGTTTTATCTATTGATGTCGTCAATACGCTTGATTCCTTAGTGCCAAGGTCTCGCACTTGCACAAGTAAGCGGCCATTTGGCTTTTGTTTTTAATCTGTTTTACAATAAATCGCAGAACTTCACTATGGCCCTTTTTTCTTCATTTTATCCATGATAATTTCTTCTGTTGGAGTCCATTCTTGGCCAGTCCCATCCAGGTACCAGTACAGACCTTAGGCCACCAACTAAAGCTCCACCTGATCCTTTTTTCATACGAAGGGTCATGGTGGTCTGGTAAGTAGGCACTTACCTCTATCTTTCACCAGGTGTCGCCAGTTTGATATCTGTTCCGTGGTGATGGTGTCTACTCTCAAGTCAGCCATTTGATGCATGGACTTAACAATGCTTATCATTTAGTGACCATTGCTGCATTTTTTGGACCTGTTTGCACCTATTTTTTGATGTTGTCATTATATAAGCACTTGCACTTTAAATCACTATCATATTGTTGACCTTATAGTTAATATATTGTTTCAAGCTAGAATTTGGAATTTATTTATCACTTACTATTAGCGCCCCTTATTATAATAGAAGTCTATGGCTCAGTGCAGGTAACCCACAGGTGCACTTCTCTGCACCTGTGGATCAATTTGAAAGCAGCCCAGTAACCACTGCAGAACAGATATGCCTATACATATCCATATATACACTGTGATTTTATTAATTAACTTGCCTTTAATAACAGTATTCTATTCTATTTTTATTCCATCCCAGAGCAAGAGGTTTCGGGCCACATCAGAGGGCTCCGCGGGCCACATGTGGCCCCCGGGCCACTGGTTGGGCACCCCTGCTCTACACCCTTACCCTTTTGATCCGTTTTGGACCGATGAAACCGTAGCACCACCCTTTGATCGAAGAGACCCACATCCTCCACTGCCAGGCACCGCGCAACACACCTAGAAGGATTTACCAGCTCCCCCACCCTAAATGCGCCAAAAAACGCCAGCGAAAAAGCTGCTCTGAACAAACACACCTCATACCCAGACAAACAAACCCCTCCCAACTGACCACTAAGAACTTGCAAAATCGCAAAAGAAACCGGCCTCCCCCTGTCTTTTTGCGGATGAACCTTCCGATACCCCTTCAGCACCTGATGCACCCAAAAATCCTTGGTTACATCAGGCAGGCCCAAAAGCTTGAACCAAAAGGCCAAGCCCGCCAATTTTTGCTCTATCGCGGAAACTGACCCTCCGTCTTCCATGTGCCTAGCAACAAAATACACCACCAGTAATCTCCATTCAGACCCCCCCAGCTCAGCGTCCACTAACCGTACAAAATCACTCCACTCCTTCCAAATCCTGGTATAGGCCGCCCATGTCAGCCCACTTACCAACTTTCTGATCCAGCCTGCCGCGGCTCCAAGGCAACCTCCCAGAGCCAACCCAGGCAGGGAAGCCCCTCCTCCGCTGCCGTCTGCGCCAGTTCCCTGAATCTGTCCCACTGAAACCGAGACATAGAATCAGCTAAAGTGTTATCCACGCCCGGGATATGCACAGCATACAGGAAAACATTCAACTGTAAGCAACGCAAGACTAGATATCGCAGTAATCGAATCACCGGCTCAGATGATTTGGAGATCCGATTAATGACTTGCACCACCCCCATGTTGTCGCAATTCAACCTAATCTTCAAGTCCTTACACTTTGAAACCCAAAACTCCATGGCCAGTACCACTGGAAATAATTCCAACAATACCAGGTTACCCAGCAACCCAGCCTCCGCCCAAGAAACAGGCCAAGCCTCCGCACTCCATTGTCCCTTAAAGAAAGCACCATAACCTGTGGAACCAGCTGCATCCGTGACTAGCTCCAAGTCAAAGTTGCTCACTGGCCCCCCTATCCATACCAAACGCCCATTATAACTCTCCAGGAACGTGTGCCAAACCCGCAAATTCTCCCGATGTTCTCTGGTAAGTCTAATGAAATGGGTAGGAACCCACACACCCTGCAGTAGCTGCCGACAGCCGCCGGCAAAAAACCCTGCCAATCGGAATGATCCGACTCGCAAAGTTCAGCTTACCCAACAGTGATTGAAGAGCCTAAAGTTGAACCTTCTGGAGTTCCATCAAGTCCCTAATCTCACTCCTCAACGCCTCCACTTTGTCCATTGGCAGTCTGCACTCCATGGCTTCTGAATCTTTCACGATGCCCAAAAAACTCAGCTCTGTTGTTGGACCCTCCGTCTTGTCCCCTGCCAACAGGACCCCAAACCTGCCCGCAATGTGCTGCAACGTGGCTAGGAGAATCGCACACACATTAGAGGGCCTACAAACAAAAAGTCATCAAGGTAATGGATCACTGAATCCACACCCGACACGTCCCGAACGACCCATTCCAGGAACGAGCTAAATTTCTCAAACATGGCGCAGGATATAGAGCAACCCATCGGTAGACAACGGTCCACGTAGAACGCCCCATCCCAAGAACACCCCAACAGCCAACAACTGTCCGGGTCCGCGGAACGCCGATTCGATGTCGGACCTCGCCATGAGCGCGCCCCGACCATAACGCCGTACCCACTGCACCGCAACGTCAAACGACATTCTGCACGCCTCAGGGTCAATTGAGTCATTAACCGACCCCCCTTTTGGAAACGAGAGGTGGTGAATAAGGCAAAACTTGTTTGGTTCCTTCTTAGGCACCACCCTCAGTGGAGACACCACTAAATTCTGTAATGGCTGTGTGTGGAACGGCCCACCCATGCGGCCCAAAGACACCTTGTTCGCCAATTTTTCTGAAACCACCCCCGGATTCCCCAGTGCCAACCGCAAGTTCCGTGCCACAGGCGGCACCACTTCCAGAAAGCACGGTATCTTGAAACCCACCGAAAAACCCTCTGACAACAGGCCCGCCGCCTCCCTGTCCGGATACCTATTTAGAAAAAAATGCATCCTTTCCTCCCTCACCGGTGTCAACCCTCTTGTTAGTAAGATCCCCGGCACGCTTGCCTTTTTTGAAGTATCGGGACAAGGGGTGACCCCCCCCCGCACCCGGAGCACTCATGCTTAAAACGGCAGGTCCCCCCAAACTTGCAAGACCCTTCGTTATACTGCCAGCACACCTCCCATTTTTTTCCGGTCGGCGGTCCAGAGGCATTCGTCCCCCCGACCCCCCCTTGAAAAAACTGGTTCGGGGCCCGGGCAGAAGCCATCAAGCGCATCCAAAGACCTATGTCCTTGTGATCCCACCTGAGAGACGGACGCACCGCCCTGCGCTGACGGAACTGCTCGTCGTATCGCAGCCATGCGTTCCCACAGTACACTCTATGTGCCTCCCCAATCGCGTCCAAAAAGCAAAATAATGCAGAACAATGTTCCAGGTTTTTCTCCCCGATAACACTGGCTAAAATCGCGAACGCCTGTAGCCCATTACTCGGTATTAACCTGTACCTCCTTTTTTCTTCATCCTCCTTTTTGAAATCATCTGGTTTAACCCTATCCCGGTTAAACTTCTCTAACAGCAAAAGGGAAAAAATTTACTCACCTTTCCCGATTTTGTCCCTCACCTCCTGTTTCAAATGTGCTCCCACAGGTCCCTCAAAGCAAACATAAACTTCACATTTTGCCACATTCGCTATACGAACTACATCAGACCTGACCGAAGTCCTAGACCCCCTGGGCTTCTCGCTCGCCTCCTTACTTACCGGTACCGCCACCACTGGAGCCACCTGAGTCGCATTCAGTGCAGAAGGAGTCACCGAGGTACTTACTGCTATTGCTTGCCCGTCCACCCACGGCGACACGAGAGCTGGCCCTTGTGTATTGACCTTAAAACGCTGTACCAGGTCACGCAAGCCCCCCAGGAGATCTGACAGGGCCCCCCTGTCCCGGGAGGGGCAGGTAAGCTGCCCGCCCCACCCGCCACAGGTGCTGTACCACCCGCAACCCCTGTGAGTCCCACACACCAGTCGCATCAGCTAAATCAATAGAAGAAAAGGAAGTAGACTTACCGGGCTGACCGGGCATGTTCCCGACAGCCGCTGCTCCTCCGATCCCAGACGGCTCCGCTTCCCCACGTTCGTCTTCTTCAGAGCCCGACAGCTCCCCGTCCAACATCCGTCCCGGAGCTCGCAGCACGGGCGAAGAAAGCCCCCCAGACGAGGCCTGCCTGGAGGCCGAAGGCCCCATCTGCGCTGTCTTCTGACCACTCGCTGCACTTCCCGCTGCCTCTGCATCTCGCCTGCTGCTCCTGGAAGGCTCCTTGCTGTAACGCACCATGAGGCATCCGTCATCCCCCACCGCCATCCGCACTCCGACCGTCCCAACACCACCAGCCTCGTCTGGTAGAGGCCCCATGGCTGTGTCTCCGCTCCTCCCCCGTCGAATCCCCCCCTCTGTGCAGGGCTCACTGCAGGGGTGATCGTCAATCATCAGTCCCATGCTGCAGGAGCGGGAAATGGGTGCCATTACGGGCGCCATTACGGCCCAAAGCCCTGCCCCCCAAGTTCCGCCCTTGAGGAGGATTCCGCCCGGCCTTCACCCGAGCTGAAGTAAGGGTACGCTGCATCGGGGGTGCCGACGGGTCCTTGTCAGGGCTCCTGGGATGGCGCTGAGCTCACGTGGAGGGGCCCGGCGATTACCGCTCCGGAGGCCTGGACCTCCGAGCGCGCTGCTCCCCCTGGTTCACACTGGTGCGATTCGGGAAACCTACGAATCCACTGCAGGTTTCCACATCGCACCTGACTCGCACGGCAGTTCACACTGCCATATGCGAACTGCTGGGGAGTGTCATACAATGGTAATGTCACCTCCATTTCAGCTCGCATATCGCACTGCGAACTGACAGTTTGGACATGAATCGGATCGCATGGGTGTGAACACCCATGTGATTCTGGTGTGGACCAAAAAAAGGGTCCTGTGTGTGTTTGGTCCAAATGAGATGCACTTTCAGCCATACAGTTTGCACAGACATTGCATGTGATCTGAACAGCAATGCGGTGCAAATCACTTGCAATCTCGCACAGCGCACTAATGTGAACCATCCCTAAGTTCATTCAGCCTTACTGGGTGTAAGTATAAAAAGTGAGAAATCCACCCCTCCCCCACATAACACATCCTGGTAATATAAAGAAATGTTGCATATGTGATCAGGTGACCTCAGACACACACACTGCAATATAACATTAATAATATGATCACTCAAGCTTCTACTCTGCCCAGCTCTGACTAAATATATCTCCCCTAATCACTTGTCTATGTATATTCTGCTGGCTGTTCATTGCACCATACATTACCTCTCAGGCCCCGTACACACGACCGAGTTTCTCGGCAGAATTCAGCCAGAAACTCGATCGGAGCAGGATTCTACACTTTTCAGCGAGGAAGCCGACGAGGAACTCGTCGGGCCAAAAAGAGAACATGTTCTCTATTTCCTCGTTGTTCAATGAGGAAAGTCGGCCCGCCGAGATCCTCGGCGGCTTCAACACTGAACTCGACGAGGAACTCGATGTGTTTGGCAAGTCGAGTTCCTCGGACGTGTGTACGGGGCCTCACAATGAACTGTGGATCACCTCCCATATTATGATAAACATCCAGGAATGTGCATGTGTCCAAGCTAGTGCACGAGATATGTAAATAACCTGTCACTCCAAGCAAGGGGACGGAAAGGACTTTTTATTTAGACAGGTTTTTATCTGGAAGTCTGTTAATTTTCACTGAACAATTAAAGTGGATTGCTCGGAGCTGGATAAACTCTGTGTGTCAAGACTGGGCACAGATGATAGGAAATCTTATTCTCTCTACATTGTGACATCAAAAAAAATTGGGGTTTATATCCACTATTCTAGATCTTCGGCTCCATTTCACGTGTGTTGCTGGATTTCTCTGTTCTCTATTTCCTTTTCTTTTAGTTTTCTTATTTTCTTTAGAAATAAAAACCAACCAGGTGTTCTAATCCCTCTCCAGAACTAAAAAAATAGGTTTGCCTTGAGGCCCAGTTCACACTGGTGCGATATGCGCACCGACTTTGAGAGCACATGTCAAAGTTCATTTTTCATGACGAGAAAAATGCCTTTTTATAATTGGTCGTGAAAAACGGTCGTGTGTAGGCTCCAGAGCATTTTTGTCAACGAGAAAAATGGGCGTTAAAAAATTAGAACCTGCTTTATTTTTTTTCGTCATTTTACACGTCGTTCTATTTCACGCCGTGAAGAACGATCGTGTACGCTTTAACAAGGGGGAAAAAAACGCGCATGCTCAGAAGCGAATTTATGAGACGGGAAAACTAGCGTTCAAAATGGAGATAGCATTCGTCACGCTGTAACAGACTGAAAAGCACAAAGACTGAAAAGCACGAATCGTCTCTCACCAAACTTTTACCAGCACGCGGTAACACGAAATCAGCAAAAGCAGCCCAATGGGTGGTGCCATTCGAATGGAACTTCCCCTTTATAGTGCCGTCATACGTGTTGTCGTATGTGTTGTACATCACCGCGCTTGTGTTTTTCACAATTGTGTGTATGCAAGGCAGGCTTGAGAGGAATCACGTCAAGAAAAACTGTGGGCTAGATTCAGCATTGATTTACGCCGGCGTATCTATAGATACGCCGCGTAAATTCAAAGCTGCGCCGGCATATCTTTTTTCTGTATTCAGAAAGCAAGATACGCCGACATTAGCCTAAGATCCGACTGGCGTAAGTCTCTTACACCGTCGTATCTTAGGGTGCATATTTACGCTGGCCGCTAGGTGGCGCTTCCGTCGTTTTCGTCGTAGAATATGCAAATGACCTAGATACGCCGATTCACAAATTTACGTACGCCCGGCGCTATTTTTTTACGTCGTTTACGTTAGGCTTTTTCGGCGTAAGGTTGCTCCTGCTATTATGAGGCGTACGCAATGTTAAGTATGGACGTCGTTCCCACGACGAATTTTGAATTTTTTACGTCGTTTGCGAATAGGGCTGGACGTAATTTACGTTCACGTCGAAACCAATGACGTCCTTGCGGCGTACTTTGGAGCAATGCACACTGGGAAATTCCACGGACGGCGCATGCGCCGTTCGGGAAAAACATCAATCACGTCGGGTCACCAGCCATTTACATAAAACACGCCCCCCTCATACTCATTTGAATTAGGCGCGCTTACGCCGGCCCCATTTACGCTACGCCGCCGCAACTTACAGAGCAAGTGCTTTGTGAATACTGCACTTGCCCGTGTAAGTTGCGGCGGCGTAGAGTAAATAACATACGCTACGCCCGCACAAACTTACGGCGGGCTACTTGAATCTAGCCCTGTGTTTTTTTCAATGACATGAATAACAGTTGTGTGTACGCGGCATAAGGCCCCTTTAACACATACGGACCGTATGTCCGCTTTTTCATCCATCCGTTTACGGATGAAAAAGGGACATACGTTAATCATTATGAGATAGCGTGTGTCCGCAATCCTCCGATTCTGCAGATGGAGGAAAATCCTATTTTTCCATCCGTCTGCAGAGCGGATCGGGTAAACACGGACAGACGGTCCGTGTTCATCCGATCCCCCCATAAGGGAGAACGGAGATCTGACAGGGCGGTCCCTGCTCAGGGAACGCCCTGTCATCTGCCGGCTCAGCAGGAATCAACGGAGCGATCCCCGCTGGGCAAGCGGATACACATGTAGGCTGGAAACACACCTATGCAGTTTTAGTGCTTTTTGCATTTTGCTGATTTGCACTACAGCCCATTTTACATGGTTTCCTATGGAACACGTTCTGTAGAGCAAATCTGCAAAATGAAAAAAGCACTAAAAATGCATAGGTGTGAATCCAGCCGTACGGAACTTCACTGGATCCGTACATGTGAAAGGGGCCTTATGAAGATTCATCCTCTCTATTTCTCCTTGAGGTCTGGTTCACACCTTTGCAGGTTTGCATATTCCAGGTGCTTTTTTTGCATTTTTTCAATACACGTTTTTGATTCATTGAAGTCTACGGAACCAAAAACCAGAAGTCTTTGGCCCAAAATGCACAGATGTGAACTACATCCATAGGAAACCATGTTAACTAGTTGCCGACCACCCGCCGTCGTTTTACGGCGGCAGGTCGGCTCCCCTGCGCAAGACCCCGTAGCTCTACGTCGGCTCTCGCGCAGGCCAGTAGGGGCACGTGAGCGCCCCCCGCTCGCCCCCGACTCCCGTGCGCGTGCCCGGCGGGCGGGATCGCCACCGGGCACAGGCGATCGCTCGTTACAGAGCGAGGACCGGGAGTTGTGTGTGTAAACACACAGCTCCCGGTACTGTCAGGGAGAGAAATGCTGATCTTGATGGTCCCAAAAATGTGTCAAAAGTGTCCGAAGTGTCCGCTATAATGTCGCAGTACCGATCACAACCATTACTAGTAAAAAAAAAATAGTAATAAAAATGCCATAAAAATACCTCCTATTTTGTAAACGCTATAACTTTTGCACAAACCAATCAATAAACGCTTATTGCGATTTTTTTTTACGAAAAATATGTAGAAGAATACGCATCGGCCTAAACTGAGGAAAACATTTTTTTTATATATTTTCTGGGGCAAATTTATTATAGCAAAAAGTAAAAAATATTAATTTTTTTCAAAATTGTCGCTTTATTTTTGTTTATAGCGCAAAAACAAAAAACCGCAGAGGTAATCAAATACCACCAAAAGAAAGCTCTATTTGTGGGAAAAAAAGGACGTCAATTTTGATTGGGAGCCACGTCGCACGACTGCGCAATTGTCAGTTAAAGCGACGCAGTGCCAAATCGCAAAAAGTGCTCTGGTCTTTGATCAGCAATATGTTCCGGGGGTTAAGTGGTTAAATGGACTGTAGTGTGTTTCTCCAAAACTGAAAAGGCACTAAAAAATGCATATGTGTGAACCAGGCCTGAAAGTGAAAGAAAAATACTGATTTTGGATAGTCACAGAATAAGAGAAATAGAGGGGACACCTTTCAATAAGTACACTAGATCAGCATTTCTCAACCTTTTTTCAGTCAAGGCACCCGTTCAAATTCTGCACAATTTCAAGGCACCCTCCTTGTTTTTTACATTCTAAAAAACAAAACGAATTATTTTTTCATAACACAGCAGCATCTATACATGTAGAACACCCAACAATAGAGGTTATTTATTCCTCCAAAGCAAATACACATTTGCATACTGGTACTGACGAAGATTTCAGCATTTCTCCCTTAGTTTCTCTCCATCAGCTAACATGACCCCAGTGCTGATGAATGGGGCAAACAAGGACATGTTTCAGGCGCCTGATGTCCTCCTTATCAACCTATGATGTCATCGGTGGTTAGCTGGCTCACACGGTGCCCAAGGTTTTTAATGCTGCACAATAAAAATGTTCGACTTTGTGTAACAAAAAGACAGGCTTCATCCATCCTCTAGTTTGTTGACAATTTTTGAGCAATTTGGGGCAATTTTTAAGCATTTTGCCAAAGAACCCCTGCAGAACCCAGAAGGCACCCTGTTTGAAAAAATTTGCTCTAGATCAGTGACAACCAGGGATTTCCTCAATTTGGAGGGATTTGCTCTCATATCCTGTCTTGGCTATGTGACAGGAAATGAAGAGAATTCTCCCTAAAATTGTTACATACTGTAGGCAAAAAACACTGACAGGGGTTCTATAACCCTCCAAAATGAAAAAATAAATAAAAATGTTGCCTTTAATGTGTATCTTTCATAGCTACCTGTAGTTCAGTTTTTAAAAAAAAGACGTGTAAGGTTTCTTTGGCGCACAGTAAACACACAGCAGCGCCTACCAAGCCAAACACCAGCTGAGCAGTGCTGTGTATCTTTCCCAGACATGAGTGTAAAAGATAAATCGTGGCTCTAGTCTGTGGACAGCGATCAGGGTGTGTGTTTGCCTCATACATAGTAACAAGAAATCAGACTCCATCACTCTTACGTGACAAACAGATCCTGTAAGACATTAATGAACATTCCATAGGTGCCTGAGGTTTTCCTGCGAAGAGACGTAGTGACCAGACCCATAATCTCAGGTGAGGTGGGTAGTTGGTAGAAAAAGAGAGAGGGAGAAAGAAAGAAGGGAAATAAAAGGGAAGGAGAAAGAAAGGAAAGAGGGAAATATGGAGAGAAGAAAGAAATGAAAATATGAAAAGAAGGAAGGAGGGAAATATGGGAGGAATTAAAATGAAAGGGAAGGATGAAAGGCAGACTGTCTCCATCCAGGGATGATCACTCTGAGGTGATTGCTGTACAGTGATTACAGCCTCCATTAGCTGTGGGAGTTTGCAGCCTCGCATTCTCTGCAATGGGCCTGCCTACTGCAGCTAATCACCGGGAACCCCCACAGGATTCTCGCATTTAAACGATGTCTGCCACTTTCGCAAGTGCAAATGTAGACTAATATTTTGTTATCTAATCAGAGTTTTGAGATTCGTTTTTTATTTTATTTTTTATTTTGAAGAAATGTTGAGTTAGTTATTGTAGGTTATCCCTAATTGGGGTTTATTAGAAGAATTTGTGAAGATTAAAGACAGGTGTAAGCTTACTTTGCTCTGTGCACTGTGTATCATAAACAATTGTAATTTTTTACAAATAAAATACTTGTTTTCAGCTTTGTTTCATCCTTTGTTGCATCTCAATGCTGCTAGGGACCAGGAGATGTCTATGACAGCTCAGTCCCTAGCTCAGCTCAGTCCCTGTGCTGGGAGCACAGAAACCTTGGCTGACCATAGATGTGGGTGTTCAACCACTTCCTTACTGGGCACATATACCCCTTCCTGACCAGGTGAAATTTCAGCTTGTGGCACTGCGTCACTTTAACTGACAATTGCGCGGTCGTGCGACGTGGCTCCCAAACAAAATTTACGTCCTTTTTTTCCCCACAAATAGAGCTTTCTTTTGGTGGTATTTGATCGCCTCTGCGGTTTTTATTTTTTGCGCTATAAACAAAAATAGAGCGACAATTTTGAAAAAAAAAAACAATATTTTTTACTTGTTGCTATAATAAATAGCCCAATTTTTTTCTCAGTCTAGGCGATACGTATTCTTCTACATATTTTTGGGGGGAAAAAATTAAAAAAATCGCAAGAAGCGTCTGGTTTGCGCAAAAGTTAATGCGCTTACAAAATAGGGGACAGAATTATTATTATTTTTTATTATTTTTTTTTACTACTAATGGCGGCGATCAGCATTTTTTTCGTGACTGCGACATTATGGCGGACACATCGGACACTTTTGACACATTTTTGGCGCCATTCACATTTATACAGCGATCAGTGCTATAATAATGCACTAATTACTGTATAAATGTGACTGGCATTGAAGGGGTTAACACTAGGGGGTGAGGAAGGGGTTAAATGTGTACCCTAAATTGTGTTCTAACTGTAGGTGGAGGGGGGGTGACTGGGGGAGGTGACCGATCTATGTCCCTATGTACAAGGGACACAGATCGGTCTCCTCTCTCCCCTGACAGGACGTGGATCTCTGTGTTTACACACAGAGCTCCACGTCTTGTCCCTGTAGCCGCCGATCCCGAGTCCCTGGCGGACATCACGGCCGCCAGGCACTCGCATCGGCATCTCAGCGATGCGGCGAGCACGCGCGCGCCGCCGGATGCGCGCACAGGCCGTCTTTTTACGGCCTGTTAGAGATTCAGAACCACCCCGCGGCCGTATAAAGTCGTACGGCCGTCGGGTAGTGGTTAAAGCCCAACCTCTTTCAGTTAAGCAGGACAGATGGTCATATATTAACATTATCTAGGATTTATTTAGCGTCAATGTTTTGTGCATTGTTTTACAAAATGTAATTAGAAATAAATGCAAAACTTTTTTTTTATATATTTTGGTTAGTGTTAGGGAGTGTCATAGCCCCTGTCTGGGTTTTTTTTTTTTTTTCGTTTTTTTTTTACTAGTGGGGGCTTTCCATTGAAAGATTTGCCCTCTATTTCTGCTCTATTTGAGATTTGAGATTTTCTTTCACTTTCAGTGATAATGGTCACCAGAACAAATATAGAGGCTGAATCTCCCTAATGGCCCGTACACACGATCCGAATATCGGACGAAAATGATCGTCCGATGAAGAATCGTACGATTTTCGGATCGTGTGTACACTACTTTCGAGAGCCGATCACGACCGTTAATCCGATATTATTCGATCGGACATGCACGAAAATTTTCCTCGTACGATGTAAGATCGTACGATTTTTGTTTAGTCAGTACAGTTGTCGTCCGACAATACAATACAAATACATTACAACACATGACATCACTTCCGATTATTTTTTTCGGTCGTACGAGAATTTTCGTGACTTTAATAACCTATTTCATTTTACTTGCGACTATTAAGCGAAAAAAGTCGTACGATCTGTCGTACGATATTCGGATCGTGTGTACGGGCCATAAGGGCTCTTTCACACGTCCGTTCAGTTTTTCAGATCAGTTTTTTTTTCATCAGTTGATCCGTTTTTCCATCAGTTTTTCATCAGTTTTTCATCAGTTTTTGCATCAGTTTTTGCATCAGTTTTTCCATCAGTTTTTCCATCCGTTTTTTTTTTTTTTTTGGGGCTTTTTACATAGAAAAACGGATGATAGCGGAACGGATGATAAACGGATCATCCGTTAACGTCCGTTTTTCGTCCGTTCCGTTTTTTAGACGGAAGAAAAATAGGGTTTTCTTCCGTCCAAAAAAACGGAACTGAACGCAGACGGATGCTCACGGACGTTAGCGGATGCTCATCCGCTAACGGACGCTAGCCCATAGGGAAGCATTCCGGTCCGTTAACGGACGTCCAAAAAAACGGACGAACGGAACGGACGTGTGAAAGAGCCCTAACAGGAACACAGACAGCTATAAAAACCTGACAGGTGTTCTAATCTCTCTCCATTCTATCCAAAACTAAAGCTTTGCCTTTAGTTACACTTTAAAGAAGACCATACAGTTACAGTCCAATCCAATACAAAAGGGTTCAGAGGGCCCTATTCACGAGAGATTGCAATCGAAAAGAAAGTGGTAACTTCCAATGTGGTAAAGCATTCTCAACACCTGAAGGACCAAAACATGGCCTTTAACTTTTTTACATTCACACCTGTTAAGAAGAGCTCACAATCGAAATTTTGATTGTGATGGATATTTTTGGATGGACAAATTAAAAATCCATGGATGTTGGTGATATGAGAAACAAGCAATGGTGATTTCTCTGAGCAATGTGACTTATTTTGACATTCTAGGTAACAGATGGAGAAGATATGATGGGTGTCCAGATGTAGAGAGAACTGTCTATACTAGTGGGCATTATTTAAAATTCATGGATGTGTCATGTCTCACCTTAAAAACCCTTCTTGGGTCAGCGAAAAAATGCCTGAAATGATTGTAAAGATCGTTGGAAGTAAATATGTCCGATATCGTGTGGATAATTCTAAATGGTAAGTGTTATCCTGTTGTTTAAAGGGCCAGTCCACCAGGTGGGTTGGGTTGTGGCACCCAATAGGTTTTTATACCTCCTCTATATCCCAAAGACAAAATCTCATGTCCATATTTCCTGACCCTGCTGCCGCCTATCTTGATGTTTTGAACATTTTCTGTACCCTTTGAGGTGTTTGTTGTCTTCTTGTTGAATTATACATTATAAAAATAAAATTAAGATATTAAAGCAAAAATCTCTGGTGGAGATTATTGTATAACGTAGACTATACAATAAATATACGTAGGAATATATAGGTAGATTCAGGTAGGGGCGCGCTAATTTGCGGCGGCGTAGCCTAGCGTGTTTACACTACGCCGCCTTAAGTAAGAGAGGCAAGTACATGATTCTCAAAGCACTTGCCTCCTTACTTAAGGCGGCGTAGTGTAAACGCGGCGGGTGTATAGGGGGCCTAATTCAAATGGGTTGGAGGGGGGTGTGTTTAATGGTAATGAGGCTTGACCTCACGTTTTTGACGTTTTTTGGCTACTACGCATGCGCCGGGCGCCTACATTTCCCAGTGCGCATTGCGGCTAAGTACGCCGTACGGGCCTATTGATTTCGACGTGGACGTAAACGACGTAATTCCCGATTCGCGGACGACTTATGCAAACAACGTAAAAAATTCGAACTTCGCGTCGGGAACGGCGGCCATACTTTAACATTGTTATTCCACCTAATAGGTGGAATAACTTTAGGCCTCCTAAAGCCTTACGGAAACAGCGTAATTCGACTGCGGCGGCCGGGCGTACGTTCGTGAATCGGCGTACAAACTCATTTACATAATCTACGCCGACCGCAATGGAAGCGCCACCTAGCGGCCATCCGAAAAATTGCAATCTAAGATAGGACGGCGCAAGCCGTCGTATCTTAGATATATTTAAGCATATCTCTGTTTGAGCATACGCTTAAACATAGGTCGGTGTAGATTCTGAGTTAGGCCGGCTTATCCACTGATAAGTCGGCCTAACTCTTACTGAATCTACCTAATAATGTACAACATAGACTATCGTGAAGGGGTCAAAAATATGATATAAAACATAGACGGTATAGAGAATGGATCAGAAGTATAATGTGAAATATCTATCTGTCTATCTATCCATCATGGATAGGACACTTTTGCTGTGCTGATGATGCTCCATCCAAAGTATACATTCTTCCCCTTTTTAGAGTTGAGACAGAGCACCCTGATGGAACAGCGATGCACAGTTCTAACTTTGTTTATAACCTATAAAAAGGATCTACCTCTTCATACAGCAATCTACCTTGATTTATCTATCTATCTATGGATCATGGATAAAATTACACATTTGCTGTGTTGATAAACAAAAAGATCCTGCTGTCTGCCCTCCATAAAGGGGTTTACCGTCTTCGCTGCTTCACAGCTAAGGCAGAGCACATCATGTCAATTAAATTAATATTTTCTAAAGGATTTCAACCTGTGTACAGCCAACATTACTGATCACCAATCCTTTATATGACGATCATTTTGCGTGTATTTGTGTTACCGCAGCTGCCCTGTTGTGGGTCAAGAAAACACCATTTCACATCTAATAGAGATGATGCGCAGAATTCCCAATATAAATTCCTTCCGAGGAAGTCTGCTGAGGAGAGACCGAACATTGTGTGACCTGTTATCAGTCTCTGAGGTAATAGCCGATGTCAGTACAGGCTTTTCCTATCTATCTATCTATCTATCTATCTATCTATCTATCTATCTATCTATCTATCTATCTATCGGTATGGGAAATTAAATTTAACTGCAATTTCCTTCTCTATGTTTCTATAGTTTCTCAGTGTGTGCGAGTCTCATGGAGTGTCTATCCCTCCGTCATCGCTGATCCCTCTCCTTGAAGATGATGTCTTCGCTCACCAAGGAAAAATTCGGAAAGTTCCTACTGTTTATGTATCCAAGGATTTTTCCTCTAAACACCATTTTCACCTGAAATGAGCACATCAAACCTATTTATTATCTATCTATCTATCTATCTATCTATCTATCTATCTATCTATCTATCTATCTATCTATCTATCTATCTATCTATCATGTGAAAAATTCTAGCTTGGTTATAATTATTTGCTCTGACTGGCATTTTTGTTTGGACTTTTTTACAGTTGGAGGAAGATTTTTGACTTATTACACAGCACAGAACAATCCTTACCACAGGAAAATGAAGGTAAAGAGAAACAGCGATGCCTCATGCCTCCCAACGATCTGCCTTCTCTAAAAATGCTGCTTTTCATTTGCCAATAGATTTTTGGACACTTGTGGGTGCAGCAGCAATAACACACAGGAAAGAATCCATAAGCCGCACAATCCCTATGATTAAGCTCCAAGGGGTGGAGCGAAATGTGTTGGGGCATGGTCTGCCTGAACTCCAGGCTGAAGCTGCCATTCATCTCACTTCATGCACAAGGGTCCGCTTCATAATGTGCGGCTTATGGATCTTTACCTTTTACATTGCTGCTGCTTGGAGCTAGGACGAGTTCCCTGTCCCTGCATACTCTTACCTCTCTACCCAAGCAGCACATAAATGTTGTCTTTTTTGGGTCACAGCAATAACACACACTCAGTCCAGATGCAAATAATAGAACTTTTATTGAAGTCAAGGAAAGACAGTACATAACAAGCCCAGTGAAAAGAAGCCCATTCTCTACTGAACATTTTTACCTCCTCCCAAACACTCATCTTACCTTAAAACCCACAAGGATTGTGTTCATTGGTAGTACCGCACATCGCACATTACAATTTTTGTGTACACCTGTGCCTCTATGTCAAACAAAACCAAAGAAAATTCCCAGCTCAACTCACTGACCAGCCTGCAACCAACCAAAATATCCTGTCTAAAAGTATGCGTTAAAGCCCTGGTTCACACTGATGCTACTTTGAAATCGTGCTACTTTACTTGAAGTAGCGCGATTTCAAAGTAGCAAGGTCAGCGCGATTTCAGGTGCTACTTGATAGACATTTGTGTGGCTTCATACACAGATGTCTATAGAAATCGCACCTTAAATCTGAAAAAGTAGTGCAGGAACTACTTTTGCAAATCGGTGCGGCGCGGCAAAATCGGTGTCGCACCAATTGGAACAGTGCCATTGCTGCCAATAGGCTGCGACTTGTCATGCGATTTGATCTCTCAAATCGCATGACAAATCGCTCCAATGTGAACCTAGGCTAAAACAAGGGTTTGTGGGCAAACTAAATCCTTGTATTTAACGCATACTGTTGACAGGATAATTTGGTTGGTTGCAGTCTAGTCCTTAAGTTGAGCTGGGAATTTTCTTTAGTTTGTTTGACATGCGTCGCCCTGTCATGTGCTTCTTGCTGCACAGGCCAGTTATAGGTGGGGGCAATGGCCATTCGTTTGAACTTTTCCTCTATGTTTGGATTGTGGCTCAATTGCCACAATTGTAGACGAACCCCATAAGCAATACAAACAATAGTTATCTTGACAATCCAATCTAGGCTTTACCCTTTCATGTCGTGAGTTCTGCTGGCCATCTTTCATCAACTTCCTGTATTCCCAGCATGCTTTGTGGCTTCCCCTCTACTGTTAAGGTTTGTAAGGAAGGGCCATATCTATTAGCTGTTGGTGCCATGTGGACCCTAACCCCCCCGCTTCTTCTTGCATGGGACACCTCCATATTTTATCACCTTCTCCTGGCCTGAAGCCCACCACATACATATTCCAGGCCTGAAGTCTGTTACCCAGAATAAATAAATGTCCAGATGAGGTGGGGTTTCACTGCTGGACAGCACAAACGCCACTCTAGCACAATTCTTCAGTTACAGGCACTTTGCAGTACAGTTCATCGTACGTCTCGCTGATAGTTCACAGTACAGAATACTCTCATTTTTTTTATTAAAGTAGAACTTTAGTCAGAAAATGAAAATCTGCTAGATCACTTCAGGCTGGCCCCCTTTGCAGGTATAGCTATGTAAAACATAAAAAAAAAGTCCCTATACTGTTTAAAAAATAAAGTAATACACACTGTCACCCTGCTCTCAGGGCCGGCCCTATGATGGGACCGGGTGGTACCATGGGTACCAGGCAGCACTTTTAGGGGGGCAGCATACTGATGCCCGCCAGCTCCGCTACCCAAATAAAATTGATGTCCTTTTTTCCTCACAAATAGAGCTTTCTTTTGGTGATATTTGATCACCTCTGCAGTTTTTAGTTTTTGTGCTATAAATATATATATTTTTTTACTTTTTGCTATAATAAATATCCCCAAAATTTAGAAAAATAAACTATTTTCTTCAGTTTAGGCCAATATATATTCTTCTACATATTTTTGGTACAGTACCAAAAAAAAAAAAAAAAACACAATTAGCGTACATTGATTAGTTTGCGCAAAAGACATTGTGGCCGCCGGCAATTCACAGGTCCCTTTATACTCCTGGATACATGTATAGAGCCATGGCAGGTCCTTTTATACGCCTATATGCATGTATAGAGCCATGACAGGCCCTCTTTATACTCCTATACATGTATAGAGCAATGACAGGTCCTCTTTATACTCCCTTATACATGTATAGAGCCATGACGGGTCCCCTTTAGTTATCATGATATAAAATAATGAATGTGGGGGCCTTTTGGTTGGCGTGATTTTTTTTCTGGGGGGGGGGCAGCATTTCATTCGTGGTCCCAGGCAGCACAATGTCTTGGGCCGGCACTGCCTGCTCTGCACATGCTCAGTTGCTCTCCATTTTTTAGGCACTGCCAAGTTTGTAGAAGCCGATTTGCTGATTTCTGACAAGTCATCTGTGGTGGAACAAATATCCACAAGGCCCTACATAGCTGATGATAGATCGAAAGGATATTACACAGTCAGATTGTACAGTGCACTGTCAATGCTAACAGTCCGTCTTTTCTTTCCCCTAATTTAAAAGCCACAAAAGATCTACCCTCATACAGTAAGGATCTGGAAATCCAAGTGAGCCCACAGCAATCGGTGAGTCCAACTATCTTCACTGACTTATTCTTAAAGCCTATCCTCAGCCATAGCATATTATTTTTTATTTTGTAAGCATTAAGAAGGGTCATAACTAGTGATGGTCTCAGGCGTGTTTGGATCGAACCTGCCAGGAAGCCGTCATGGTGCACCGCCAAGATCGGCAGCTGCACCTACACAGCTGCCTATGATTGGCGGTGTGCAGTGCCAGCTACCATCCAAACACGCCCAAGCCCTATTCTTAGTCATAACCTGTTTCTGTTTTTTTATTGCTTTATATGTCCTTGTTGGGTAGATTTCACTTCACCTCCTGTCCTGGTGACTACAAGTTGTGTTACTATCTGTGTCCAGTAAAAGTGATTTTGCTTGTTTTTCTCTCTGACATAGAAGGTCCAAGATGTCAGGCCTGAATTGCCAAAAAAAAATGGTGGGGGGGGGGAAGCAGGGCACATTTTAGGGCAAATCTGTTACATCCAAGTCCCAGCTGAAAGCCCTAAACTGCTAATAAAAGCTGCAGAGAGGGGGAGTGAAAACAGGGGGAAAAGGGCAGGGCATAGAAGATATGCCAGAGGAACTTTTTAGGGTGTATCTGTTATGTCCAAGTCTCAGTTGTAAGCCCTGAACTGCCCAAGAAAGTATCGGGGACAGGGAGAGGAAGCAGGGGAAAGAGGCAGGATACACTCCAGGAATTTTATAGGGTGTATCTGTTACATTTAACCCCCAGCTGAAAGCCTCAAACTGCCAATAAAAGCAATGTGGAGGGGGCGTAAAAACAAGGAAGAGGAGCAAGGTACAGAAATACACCCTAGGAACTTTATAGGGAGTATCTGTTACAACCAAGTCCTGGCTGTAAGCCCCAAACTGCAAATTGAAGCAGTGGGGGGGGGGGGGGGGGTTGGGGTTGAGGAAGCAGGGAGTGAGGAGCAAGGCATAGAAAATACACCCTAGGAATTTACATCCAAGTCCTGCTTGTAAGACCATAAACTGCCAATAAAAGTGGTGGGGAGTGATGGAAAAATGGGGGAGAGGAGCAGGGCATAAAAGATATGCCCTGGAAACCTTTTAAGGCACATATGTTACGTCCAAAGTACTTAAAGGGGAGTTCCACTCATTTTTGTGTTTCTTAAACGTCAGCAGCTACAAAAAGTGTAGCTGCTGACTTTTAATAAACACACACTCACCTGTCTCACGGTCCCGAGATGGGGCCGACTAAACCCTTGCTTCTCTCCCTCGCCTCTTGGTGGCGCCAGCACTGCAATTGTGGGCACCTGGCTGTGACAGCTTCACAGCAGGATGTGAACTGCCCATGCGCAAACCGCGTAGCGCCTCCCCATTGGTCGAGCAATCTTCTGGGACCTGTGATATGTTCTAGAAGATTGCAAGGAGGGAGGGGGAGAGGAGAACCTCCGCTGCAGCCGTCTAGGCTGCTCGTGCGGAAGTGGGACCAGGTACCTGTCAAAAATAGGTACCTGCTCCCCCCTCCAACAAAATAATTACATGTCAAATGTGGCATATTTGAAGCTTAAAGTGGAACTTCCCCTTTGGGGTTCAGCTCCGCTTTAAGTTGTTAAAGTCCAACCTTACCTAAAACTTTTTAATTATATTTGGAAAAAATGGGCTAGGGTTGGAGTTTTTCGCCAAGTCTTAAAGAATAATCAAAGCCAAAACTGTTTTGGCTTTAGTGGAGAGGGATTATAAACCGTGTTAGGATTTTATTGCTGTCTGTGAACCCTCTAGGAAGATTCACCCTCCCTATTTGTCCTGGTAACCATTATCGCCAAAAGTGAAAGGAAATCCCAAATTTTGAGTGGTGACCAGAACAGGAAAGGCTTGTTTATGTGCAGTTGGGGGGGCTTTAAAAATGCATGGTTCTGCCTTGTTTTAGAGCAGTGGTTCTCAACCTTTCTAGTGCCAGGACCCCTTGATAACATTTTCCAAGTTGTGGGGACCCCTAACAGTAAAATTATTTTCATAGCGTGGGTTGTCAGCACCCAAGGCAAGAAAAGGAATTTGCGCCCCCATTTATCGCTCCCTGAGTCCCTTCCACTCGTACAGTATTAAACCCCTTCTGGTACATTTTAGGATGTACCACTCTTTCTCTTTGTTCTCCTTACTTTTCTTTTTATCTCTATGATAATTTCTTTTTTTTCCCCCCATCCCTCTCTCTAACCGTATTTCTTGTTCTTTCTCTTATTCTTTCTCTCCCATTTTCTTTGTTGCTCCCCCTCTTTTCCTCTCCCTTACATTATTTCTTCTCTTACTCCTTGGTGGAGGGTGGGGGAAAGGGACGAGTGGCAGTGCTGGCGGGGTGTTGGGGTTAGTGGCAATGTTGGGGGGGAGTTCTGATTAGCCAACTTAGGTGCTCTTGATCAAGGTCACCTGCTGATCTGAGAACTGTAGTGGGGACTTTTAATGGCAACTATAATCACAGGTAGTGTTACTCACTGTGTCTCCGACACAGTGAGTTAGCAGTGACACCTATGCCGACATCAGGAGATAGGGTCTCCTCCAGCCCCTCCCACTTCACATTCCTCACCAGTAAGCTGACCTCTAGTCTCTGCCCCCAAGCCATGCCGTGAACTGAATGGGTGGCTGCAAAAGAGGCTGAGTGGGTGGCTGTGGGCTCCAGGAACAGCCCAGCTGGGTGTCCACAGGCTCCAGGGATAGCCCTTCTGGGTGGCTGCAAAAAGGCTGGAGAGCAGTGTGGGCTGCAGGAACAGCCCAGGTTATGGTGACCCCTGGCAAATCACCATTTGACCCCCAAGGGGGTCCCGACCCCGAGGTTGAGAACCATTGTTTTAGAGCCTCTGACAGGGACACAAACAATAATAGTGGAATGGGGAAGGGTTAGAACTTTTGACAATGTTTTCTTTATTTCTGTCCGTGCCTTCTTGTCCCGGTGACAACTACTTCCCTCATTGCTTATTCTGGTGTCACAGGTAGAGGAATTGAAGGAAAATCCTCTCCAATGGGGTCTAAGAGAGGATTTTTTTTTATTTTTTGCCATCTAACAATAAACAAATGTAGCACTCTCCTAGGTTAGGTTGCCAGTGAGGTTGAGGTAAATTTAGTCTTTTGGCTCCTCTAAGGCCTCCTCTGTAGCCAGTGTCAATTTGTGACTATTTTTGTCTGTTCTGGGTCTAACCCACCTTCTCGTAGATTCTAGAATGTAGTTGGCTGGAAAAGGCAGACCCTAGGCTTGAAAATGTATGGAACTCTAGTCAACCCTTGGGGTGATGTGCCCAGAAGATGAATAGGGAGCCCATAAATAGTCTGATTGGCAGATTGAAACAGTAACGTAGGTGCTGTCCCAGCTGGAAAGGGTAATGCTTTTCCTGATTCTTTAGTTTGACCCACTGATCCCATGAGGTATGAAAGGGATTGTGGTCCGGAGCCAGAATGACCGTTTTTAAAACTTTTTTTCCATTGATACATGTTCCCTGGGGCAAGACCCGGGTTCTCAAACCCGTTTTACGACAATAACTTGCATATTAGCCTTTAAAATTAGCACTTTTGAATTCGAACGTTCGAGTCCCATAAACTTCTAAATGTTTACGCAAACGTTCGGTCCGTTCGAGGGTTCTGGTGCGAACCGAACGGGGGGTGTTCGGCTCATCCCTACTCTAGAAGGGGAGGATGCCCCTGAAGAGAGTAGACAGAATGACAGACAGAATGGAGACGCTGAACATTTTTTACATTCAATTCTGGAGTATCCTAAAGCTTCCCTACACCCCATCCAATTTCAATGAGCATTGAACCTTAAAAAGTTTCTCACTGGGGTTATTGCATTGTGTGGGAGCTGATGTGTGCCTGGCTGCCAGGCACTCACTACTTGGGAATAGAACCTGGGACCATAAATGGTCAGTGCACAGAAAGAAATAATGTGTGCTTTCAGCAGCACATCAAGATCAGGCAGAAGTCAGGAAAGTGTTAGGAGGCAGTTTTAGAACTAATTGCAACCCAATGTCACAATTTCAGTTTGGAAATAACATAGAGTAATACAGAGAGTTTTAGAGACAGTAAATGGTCACTTTTTTGGAAAACGTTTTTATTATTTTTTTGTGGACTTTATTTTTCATGATATTTCACAGAGTCTAACATCAGAATGTTTCCCCGTGGCCAGTGCGACGGTCCCTTTGCAGGGCTCCAGGCCCATGTCTGAGCCTGCTTTACATCTGTTTGAAGAGAGAAGTTGTTGGGAGCCGGTAGCATGGATAGATCGATTCAAGAAGCTGGAGAATGTTCTATGGCTTTGTCAGATAAAAGACACCGGTAATAAATTCACTTCACATCCAGTGTTATTAACATTATAGATGTAGGCTTCCTCCAATGCCCCTTTTATTGCAGAGTGGAGCAAGTCATTAAAGTGTATATAACCCCCCCCCCCCCCTATCATTTTAAGCCAAGAAAGCTGCCATCTTTGCTTCTGTTTAATCTACATCTGCCATGATTTTGCCCATGTGATCAGTTATGAAACCAGCCATTGGATGGTTTGACAGTTTGGTTGAGAGCACAACCAATGACAGTGTTACATTTCCAACACCTGTTTTATGGATGGGTTTACTCCCCGCGTTAAAGGGAAATCCTGGGTATGGATAATAATACTACATTGGTTCAAGCTACACCAATGTAATTATGTAATAAACCATACCTGTAGAATTCTTCTAGCAGCTGTAAATCCCTATAGTAAACATTGCTACTTCAGTGATCTCCACTAATCTCCCGGTCCCATGCTGAGCCGCTTCCCTCCTGCATTGTCAACACAGGAGGTCAGCTGCTGGGCACGGGCATCATTCAGAGAATGGTTCGAATGTTCTCAGTAATTGCAAAGCATTCTCTGATTGGACAAGGTGAAGAGGTGGAGCAATGATATCATGCTCTCCACCTCCTCCAATCAGTGCATCAGAAAAAATATGAGGCATTCTGTAAATGGTGGTTATGCCGTACAAGCAGTCTCAAGTGTTCACTATGCAGAAGAGCACAGAACCCGGAAGACTGTAGCGATCACTGTGGCAGCGACAACAACTATATTAAATACCAGCTTCCACAGTGGTCCCACATGTATGGAATATGTACACCCAACAGGTAAGAAAGCTGCCGCTCCAGGTGAGCTCACTAGGGTAATTGATGTCCACTCAGAAGCAGATGGGTGCTGGCAATGCACTGGATGTGCAAAAAACAACAAGGATATGGACAGCCGCACTCCAGTAACTTGAAAAAGACGTGCCCTTTATTGGGTACAGGAAAAAATACACTACAGGTATCAGCACACAGTGGGATAAACAGCTGACGCGTTTCGCATTGAGTGTCAATGCTTAATCATAGCTATCAGTGTAAACCTATTCAACTGGAATAAAAAGTGTAATTTCTTTTTTTCCCCCTCACAAACAATCTATTACAAGAGTAAATCTACAATGTACATTGAATATTAAGCATTTTCCATTTATGATTTGCTCTGTGGCTTACTTCACAACTGAATATGTACACCCAACTTGACCCAAACTGAACCAATGTGATGGTGCAAAAAAATCCATACCTGGAGTTCAGCTTTAATTTTACATTCACACCAGATATGGTAGGACTGCATTGGGAGGCTATTCCAGCGCAGTCCTATCACAATGACACAGCAAAATGCATTGGCCCGGATTCACGAACGACTTACGCCAACGTATCTTATACGCTGCGTAAGTTCTAGTATGCGCCGTCGTATCTATGCGCCGTATTCTTAAAACCAGATACGCCTGAATTCTGGCTCCATCCGACCGACGTAAGTCTCCTACGCCGTCGTATCTTGGATGCATATTTACGCTGGCCGCTAGGGGCGCTTTCATTGATTTACGCGTCGAATATGTAAATGACCTAGATACGCCGATTCACGAACGTACTTGCGCCCGTCGCAGTAAGTTATGCCATTTACATAAGGCGTACGTCCGGCGTAAAGTTATCCCTCATAAAGCAGGGGTAAGTCATGTTAGGGTATGGACGTCGGAACAGCCGTCGGATTTTACGTCGTTTGCGTAAGTGATACGTGAATGGGGCTGGGCGTAGGTTACGTTCACGTCGTACGCATTGAGCCTTCGTATCGTAGGGAGTATATGCGAGGTGATTCTGAGCATGCGCCGTTCGTTCGGCCATTCATTTACATGGGGTCACGCTTCATTTTAATACAACACGCCCACTACCTTCCACATTTGAATTAGGCGGGCTTACGCTGGCGCATTTACGCTACGCCGCCGTAACTTAGGAAGCAAGTGCTTTGTGAATACTGGTCTTGCCTCTCTATGTTACGTCGGCGTAGTGCATATGAGCTGCGCTACGCCCGCTCACATATACGCCGCTCTACCTGAATCTGGCCCCTTGTCTCCTACCTGTCTGGTTCACACCACCACATTGTGGGTGTGTGCATTGAGAAAGAGTCTTGTCTGCAATAATGTGTCCTCCTGATGAACCTGCCTGTTTCCAGGGTTTTATCTTTTTAATTCAGTTCTGCTTTAAAGTGAACCTGTAGATGAGCAGCTAGACACACTGTTTAAATATATTTAAAATGCTTTACTTTACAAAAGATTTTAAACTCCATTCATCCAGCTTTGTAATCAATGCCCAAAGCTAGACAGTATTGCCAGGTCTCTGACTTCCAATGTGGAAGCAGCACACAGCTTATTCCAGAACACCCTACCAGCCCTTTGGCTGAGGGAGCAGTAATACATGGATGAGTCATGTTAAGCCTTGTTCATATGGGCCTACTTAAGTGTACACCCCTTGTGAGTAGGGTTGCCACCTGTCCAGGATTCAGGTTCGGGTTTGGAATCATGTGTCCGGGTTTCAGACAGCCTGAAACCCGGACACATTATTTAGACTGAACTATGGCTTCCCAGCAGGGTTTCTGGCTGCAGTTGTCTAAGCTGAGAGTATTTGTTACACTCTTTCACACTGCCCGAGAGAGGGCTTGATCTGCACCTATTCCCCCCACCCCTACCCCTCTGTGTCTTCCCACACTCCAATCCCCGGCGCTGTGCCTCAGAAAAGGAAAGTTGGGGCTGGAAATTTGAATTCCAGCAGCCTCCGATACATCTGGATGAGAGGTGCTGACTGCCAAGGGGTGAAGGAGCTCACCATCCATCCCTGTTTGTGACTAAAGTCTCCCCCTTCTCTCTCCTGCCTCTGAGTAAGTACACTAATCTCAGAGCACCCCTTACATCAGAGTTCCCCTTTACACCAGAGGCCACAGTTTTTCCCCTTACATCAGAGTCTTCTCCATACATCAGAGTTCTCAGTGTTCCCCCTTAAATCAGGGTTCCCAGAGCATCCCTTATGTTAGAGGCCCCAGCGTCCCTTACATCACAGTCTGCAGTCCCCCCCCCCCCCCCTTACAGATGTAAAAGGGAAACTCTGTGGATTCAGATGTAAAGGGGGACCCTTGTTGTTAACTTCATATAATTAGAAATGGTATTTAATAGCACAATATATGTATAGTTTATACTATAAAAAAAATTGCCGTGGGCCACTAAAGTGTTCGGGTTTGACTTAAAAAAAAGGTGGCAACCCTACTTGTGAGGGCCATGTTTGCCTGCACATCGATGCACAGGTGTACCATGCCTACATATGTGTAGCGCCCCCTTACTTTCAGTAAAGGCGCTATGCAAAAGTTAGTGGGAGAATGAGAGATAAGTAGCTCTCATTCTTGATTGTGTTTAAATTGGCTGTCGCCAATTCTGGATTGTCTTGTGGATCAGCCTGTATGTCCAGAGATATGGTCTCATCTCTGGACGGCAGATGGCGCCAGAGGGGATCCAGGCGGAGCCGCTTTTTCCCAGCAGCCAATGAGAGGAGTTGAGCCTCGCTGTGCATGCTGGGAGGGGGGATTTCTGTGGCGAAAGCCGCTGTTCTGTGTTCTTCGCGGGTTCCTGGTTCCGGGTGCGGCACCCACCTTCAGGGGGTGCGCACATCACGGGCCCCACCACTATGGCCTACCTGGCCTGGGGTCGCGCGCAACGCGGAGTTCCATACTCTGGGCCCTCTTGGCCTGGAGTGATTGATGCTGCCAAAAGGGGCCCCAGTGACTGACTGGGTCCCCCTCTACTAAGGAGATCCCAGGCTGTGTGCCGTTCGGTGGGGGATCGGCTTAAGGAGAGCCCGGAGGCAGGTGATCCAAAAGGGCTTGAACGAACTATCGGGGATCTGGGTAACCGAACACTGACAGAATCTTAGTACTGTCAGTCGGTGACCCCAACGAGAAAGACTGGGAAGATTTGCTCTGCTGTTCACCATTGTCAGCATTGAGCATGTGGCAGAGGCCTCATCTGGCATCCTATTTAAAATCAGAGCCAAGCCAGTGGCAGTGACTTGTTCTTCTCAGCAATCCTTAAAGTGACACTTTGGCTGCCAGGCCTCGTGGCAGGAGTCTGTTTGGGGGCACTTCACCCACTCCGGCTGGAGTGGCGACGAACTGTATCTACTACTACTGAGAGCAGGACTGCTCTTTTCTCATCCAAGCCTGATACCGCAAAGTTCTCTACTTCATCAACCTTTCCTGTCCTATCTCATGTTGATGTTGGTCGTGTTGGGCCGTGAAATAAAGCATTCAGAAAATCTACTTTGCTGATTGGACATTCGTTTACTGCTCTACTCACTGCTATCACCCTAGACAACGATTAGAGGTAACTTTATACGCCGATCCCAAAACAACCAGCAGCTCCTGAGGGGGTAGCGCTACATATGCAAGCAGGCCCAATCATGTCAATAGGGGCATAGTGCCTGCACAGATAAAGCCATTGCACCCAATTTGACAGCCATGCAGGTGTGCTTCCCAACATTCAGACAGTGTCAAGTTGGGAGGAGTGACTTTTTCCATGCAGCTGCTGCACCCCAATTGACATAAAATCTTATAAAGCTCCAAAACGTCTTGTGCTTGCATTAGCTTTGGATTGGGGGACAACGCTCCAGCCTAGTCACTTTTGTTCCTCCAGTATTGTTACCACTGCACCACCACACAGGACACCACCCATACTGTCCATCTTCTGAAGGCCTAATGATGGTGTCGGTTCACCCTCAAACTGAACTTTCTAGCTATCCTATCTGCAGCCTTAATAAATCGTTGTAGCGTTGTAATTTTTTTTTAAATCTGTACCCCTACCTGTTTTTAGCATGACTTCCGGGTCTTCTTCCCTGCGGAGAGTGGGCGTGTCGCTCCTTTTCCCAGACGACTCTAGGCGTAATGGGATCTGTGCGCAAGGTCTCCTGGGAGTGACGTTTCACAACAACGGGGCATGTATCCTAAATGACGTCACCCAATGGCATAGTAATGATTGTAATTAGCCTCACGCTGCTCACCGTCAACACCACGCATGCGCGAGATCCTGCGGTGCATGATGGGGGCATCACATCACGGAATCCAGGAAGTATTTGCTTGTGGGCTTCACACTGCCCACAAGAAAGATGGTAATGACCTGGATTCGTTTTTATAAGTTGCTATTTATCAAGGAAAAAGAACGGATAGACCTACAAGCGGCTAGCAGGTGAGGGGTAGATTCCAATGTACATTAATAAGCATTTGAGATATTAAGAAAAAATCCACAACCCGCGGAACCACTGCTTTAAAGGGGATGAAAAACAAGTCTTTACATCCCCTTTAAGGGCCTGTTCACACAATGCAGTCCGGATGCGTTCCGAATGCTTTTCTGCATGCACGTTTTTGGTGCATTTTTGATGCAGTCCAGTGCATTTCCCCCCTTTTTTTCTTAAACTAAAATAAGGACATGTGCATTCCAATGCATTTTTGGTGTATTTAGGTGCATTTTACTGCGTTCCAGTATAGTCCAGTGCAGAAAAAATACAGCATGTTCTACTTTTTTTTTCTGGAACTGGAATGCACTGGAACTGACTGCACTAGTGTGAACTATGCCATTAAAAACAATAAAACCTATTTTCCATGCTTTTTTTGATGCAGAAGAAAAACACACTGAACCTCATGTGGTGTGAACTGACCCTAAAAGCAGTCGCTCGCTTTAAGGACCATCAGTAATATATCTTCAGAACTCCACCCAGCTGTTGAAGGCATTGAAAAGTCTAAAGATAGTGCCAAACTTCCTTGGAGAGGAACTATAGGGAAATATTGGCATTGGGGGCTCTTAAAAGGTGTAATGCCGCGTACACACGATCATTTTTCGGCATGAAATAAAACATAGTTTTTCAGCATGTCCAAAAAACAAAGTTTTTCCAACTTCATCATTAAAAACGACGTTGCCCACACACCATCGTGTTAAAAAAATGATGAAAAAAGCGCGGTGACGTACAACACGTACGACGGCACTCTAAAGGGGAAGTTCTATTCGCCTTTGGGCTTCTTTAGTTGATTCCGTGTTAGTAAAAGACGATTCGCGCTTTTCTGTCTGTTACAGCGTGATGAATGTGCTTACTCCATTATGAACGGTAGTTTTACCAGAACAAGCGCTCCCGTCTCATACCTTGCTTCTGAGCATGCGTGGGTTTAAAACGTTGTTTTAGCCCACACACAATCATTTTTTACTACCCGAAAAACGTCATTTTTGACAAAAAAACGATGTGAAGCCCACACATGATCATTTTAAATTAAGTTTTTAAAAACGTTGTTTTTTTTCATGCCGAAAAATGATCGTGTGTACGCGGCATAAGAAGCCAGTGGATAACTCAAATGACTGGTGAATTTGGATCTAAAGCAGAAGTTTTAAGGTACCTCCCTCCAAAAAATACTCAGTTGGCCCTAATGCCGTGTACACACGATCGGTCAAACCGATGAGAACGGTCTGATGGACCGTTTTCATCGGACCAAACCGATCGTATGTGGGCCCCATCGGTTATTTATCCATAGGTTTAAAAAAAAGCAATCTTGTTTTAAATTTAACCATCATTCATCCCAGAAGACTGGCAACATCTAGAACCGGAAAAAACATACTGCAGGAACAGCTTCAGGTTTGAATGTAAGTATGGCAGCAAAAGCTGCCTTTTTATTTTTATTTTTTACCTGCCTAATTTTAATTCCTAATAAAATCTGTAGTTAGGCATTTTTAAAAAGGAAACTATAATGGGTTTGTGTTGGTATGGCCCTTTAAGATTGTCAAAGTACCCAAACCTGAAAGTAGCTTGCGTGTAGCATCATTGAAGGGGGGGGTTTTAGATCTTAAATGAAAAAGTTGCATGTAGTGACAAGGTGCCTCTGCATTGTTCTAAATTTGCAGTTTATGTTTTCCATAGGTCTGGTGGAAAAAGAGAGAGCCCGGCAGATCCTTCACAGGTACAATGTTCTCTATGGCCTGAGTCTGAGTGAAGAGAAGATGGCGGAAGCTCTGGAGAAGTTTGGTGTTAAAGATCACATGACCTTGGGGCCCGCGCTGCTCTTCTTGAAAGATTTGTAGAGTACTTTGTGAGCATTAGGGATGAGCCGAACCCCCCCCCCCCCCCCCGTTCGGTTCGCACTAGAACCTACAAACAGACCAAAAGTTTGTGTGAACTTTAGAACCCCTTTAAAGTCTATGGGACTCAAATGTTTGAAATCTAAAGTGCTAATTTTAAAGGCTAATATGCAAGTTATTGTCCTAAAAAGTGTTTGGGGACCTGGATCCTGCCCCAGGGGATATGTATCAATGCAAAAAAAAAGTTTTAAAAATGGCCGTTTTTTCGGGAGCAGTGAATTTAATAATGCTTAAAGTGAAACAATAAAAGTGAAATATTCCTTTAAATTTTGTACCTGGGGGAGTGTATAGTATGCCTGTGAAGTAGCGCTTGTTTCCCGTGCTTAGAACTATCCCTGCACAAAGTGTCATTTCTGAAGGAAAGAAAGTAATTTAAAATCACTTGCGGCTATAATGAATTGTCAGGTCCTGACAATTCACAGAAAAGTCATTCATTAAAAAAAAAAAAGGGTGGGGGTCCCCCCAAATTCAATCACCAGGCCCTTCAGGTCTGGTATGAATATTAAGGTGAACCCCCGCCATCAAATTAAAAAAAAAAATGACGTGGGGTTCCCCCCAAATATCCATTCCAGACCCTTCAAGTCTGGTGTGGATTTTAAGGGGAACTCCACCCCAAATTTAAAAAAAAAATGCCGTGGAGTTCCCCCAAAAATCCACACCAGACCCCTTATCCGAGTATGCAACCTGGCAGGCCACAGGAAAAGAGGGGGGACGAGAGAGTGCCCCCCCCCTCCTGAACCGTACCAGGGTGGGGGGCTTATCAGAATCTGGAAGACCCCTTTAACAAAGGGGACCCCCAGATCTCGCCCCCCCTATGTGAATTGGTAATGGGGTACATTGTACCTCTACCATTTCACTAAAGAAGTGTAAAGAATTGTAAAAAAAAAAACACACACCGTGGAGAAAGTCCTTTATTAAAAAAAATAATAATCCAGTGGTGGTAATCCACTCTCGGTCTCCGCTCCAACTTTATCGGTATCCTGCGCCGGGTGATCTCCTCTCCGCCGGGGTCCAGTGATGAGAAGATCTCTTCATCCAGGTCCGGGATCCAGCGCACGCATCGCCGCCTGTCTCCACTGGAGACAGCCCGGCGAATGACGCGGCTTCAGCCAGTGACAGCTCTTATGTAGTGAGGGCGGGCCACCCATCACATGACCCTGTCCCCCTCTGACGCAAAGGAGAGCCCAGGCTTCCCCATTGAGGTGACCGGTGCGTCAGAGGGGGGCGGGGTCACGTGATGGGTGGCCCCGCCCTCACTACATAAGAGCTGTCACTGGCTGTCATGGTCTTCTTCTGGGGGGTAGTTTGTTTTAAAACAATACATTAAACATTGCACATTACAAAATTGCATTGTGCTCCAAATTACATATACTGTACATAGTGGTGTTATATTTACCGCTGCATAATGGAATGGAATGAACCAGAGATTTAAAAGCAGTTGAATGATCCAAAGGACTCCACGTTTGTACCTGCCTCCCTCAAGGATGGGGCCTTGCTCAAGAGGGCTTACAATGAGCCACATTATTTGACACCATCAAAGGAAGAGGAGGAGCAGCACCTGCAGCAATGTCCTAAATCATGACACTATGTCAAACAGAGGAAGATCAAATTCTTTAATTCATAACATATTAGCAAATATTCCTATTAAATATCAGTATTGTAAGCTTATTGCTATATCATTAGTATGTGACTTCATTAAGGTGACATGTTTGCCCATTGAAAAAGTGAGTGAAACTATTAAAATAATGAAAAAAGGTGATGGTGTCTGCACTGTGTAACAGAGAAAAGGGGGGGGGGAGGGGAAAGGAAGATAGATAATGTGACTATAATACACTCTATGGGCCAGATTCACAAAAGAGATACGACGGCGTATCTCCTGATACGCCGTCGTATCTCTGTTTCTAACTATGCGACTGATTCATAGAATCAGTTACGCATAGATAGGCAGAAGATCCGACAGGTGTAATGGACTTACACTGTCGGATCTTAGGATGCAGTACTGCGGCTACCGCTGGGGGGAGTTCGCGTCGTAAACCAGCGTCGGGTATGCAAATTAGGAGTTACGGCAATCCACGAAGATTTTTCCCGTCGTTAAGTCGTCGCGAGTGTTAGATTTCCGTCGCAAAGATAGGGCACCTTTAAAATGGTGTAAAAGTACTCCACCATGTTAAAGTATGCCTGTCTTTCCCGCGTCGCTTTTGAATTTTTTTTAAATCTTTTATTTTTCCCGGCGTAAATATTTTTTCAGGTCGCGATTCACAAAACGTCGGCGCGTCGTAATTTCGCGCAAAGCACGTCGGGAAATTTGCGACGGGAGCATGCGCAGTACGTTCGGCGCGGGAGCGCGCCTAATTTAAATGGTACTCGCCCCATTCTAAGTTTCCAGGTAAGTGCTTTGTGGATCGAGCACTAAACCTGAAAACTTACGGCGGTGTAACTTAAATGGCTTAAGTTTTCCCGGCGCAATTGTACGTGAATCTGGCCCTATATGCATATAAAAGTGTCTATATAGACTACCAAATATTACCGATCTCTGCCTGGATCGATAAGTGAAACAAATATCTCAGAAAAACATAAATTACAATAAAGTTAGTGCCACACTATACACAAACAAATAAATAATGCATACATATGTAAACTTGATATAATAAATAAATGTAAGAGCCAAGCAAAGTCAGCATAGAATACGTGCAAAAAAAATATATATTATAATATAATAAATAAATAAAAATAGGCAGGTCCCAAAAAACATAGGGGCAGATTCACAGAGCAGGTACGCCGGCGTATCTACTGATACGCCGGTGTACTTTCAAATTTCCTGCGTCGTATCTTTAGTTTGAATCCTCAAACCAAGATACAACGGCATTTGGGTAAGATCCGACAGGCGTACAGCTTCGTACGCCTTCGGATCTTAGATGCAATACTTCGCCGCCCGCTGGGTGGAGTTTGCGTCGTTTTCAGCGTCGGGTATGCAAATGAGCTATTTACGTCGATCCACGAACGTACGCGCGGTTGTCGCATTCTCTTACATCATCTCTAGTCGGCTTTTTCCGGCTTATATTTAAAGCTGCTATTTTGGGGCGTATAGATAGACTTGCCATGTTAAAGTATGGCCGTCGTTCCCGCGTCAACATTTTTTTTTTTTTTTGCATTAGTCTGTGAATAGGGATGGACGTAAGTCACGTTGAAGTTCTAAAAATTACGTTGTTGCGACGTCATTTTGCGCAAAGCACGGCGGGAAATTTCGATACAGAGCATGCGCAGTTCAATCGGCGCGGGGACGCGCTTCATTTAAATGAATCACGCCCCCTACCCGCCCAATTTGAAATACACGCCAAGAGATACACTACGCCGCCGTAACTTACGGCGCGAAATCTTCCTGGATTCGACTTAAAACCAGGTAAGATACGGCAGCGTAGCGTATCTCTGATACGCTGCGTCTGGGCAATTCTCTGTGAATCTGCCCCCAAGTGTTGAGAAATGAAGTGCTTCAGTGTGCAAAGGACACCTCTTGTGACTTCTTAGCAGCTTACCTCACAGCTGTTGTTCTAAAGACCTGATTATTTTTAAGGGATACACATCCGATAATATAATCAGCCAGATGGTAGGAAACCCAAACCAGTGAGTATCTAATTTAACTCTTACACCAAAATAATCATATAAATGATATGTGCGATTAATGCAACCAATAGTGGTGACTTTGGCAGCAGTGATACTTGCTGAATGTGCATAAGAGACCACTGAGTGGTCAAATTAATAATGTGAAAAGTATAAAAAAATTGTGAAGTAAATTCAATGAAACAATATAATTCCATTATGTGCTGATAAAGTAAAAAACAACCATATGTACTGAATGAGTGTCAATAAATATGTGCAAAGACATGGAAAACTAAAAACAAATGCGAAAATAAACCAGTAATTTAAGATAACAGTAATCAATGCATTTTATAGCACTGATCGCTGTATAAATGTGAATGGTCCCAAAATAGTGTCGAAAAGTGTCTGATGTGTCCGCCATAATGTCGCAGTCACAATACAAATCGCAAATCGCCAGTAAAAAAAATAATAATAATAAAAATGCCATAAAACGACCCCCTATTTTGTAGACGCTATAACTTTTGCGCAAAGCAATCAATATACACTTATTGCGATTTTCTTTATCAAAAATATGTAGAAGAATACATATCGGTCTAAACTGAGAAAAAATTTGCCGTTTTAAAAAAAAAATTGGATATTTATAAAGAACACCACTAGTTGCTGTATATACTATCACTGTAAAAAGGGGAACCCCAGCGCGGCGTATTAGTCCTAATACGATACTGGGTATTCTAGATAGGGTATGTCTCTTTAAATGGCAATAGTATAACAATGTCCAGGATCGAAGGCCTCACAATGATCTTCACCAGCAAGTTGGAGCTCATAGAACAAGAATCCTGAATGTGGCACGGCAGTATGTGGTCAAAGCAAAACCGCTGTGCCTGGCTAGTTGTAATCCTTATGCTACGTACACACAATTGGAAATTCCGACAAGAAAACGTTTTTTTTTTCCGACGGAATGTTGGCTCAAACTTGTGTTGCATACACAAGGTCACACCAAATTTCAACCCCCGAGAACTTGGTGACGTACAACACTACAACGAGCCGGGAAAAATGATTCCGAGCATGCATCAAATTGATTCTGAGCATGCGTGTTTTTTTGGGCGTCGGAATTGCATAAAGACAATTGGAATTTCCTATAGGAACTTTTTCCGTCTGAAAAATAGAGAATCTGCTCTCAATCTTTTGTTGGTGGAAATTCCGACAGCAAAAGTCTGATTGAGCATATACTTGGTCGGAATTTCCGACCAAAAGCTCACATGATTTTTTTGTCTGAGTTTTCGATCGTGTGATAGCGACATTAGAGTAATTCCAGGTGAGGTGGCTTATTGCCTTTTGAAACGTTGAGGGAGACTTACCAGCTACCAGGGAGCATGCTCTTCTACTATATGCAGCTTAGGCATGCATTTGTCGCCCAGTCCAGGGCCTTGGAGAGGCATGTGGACTCCCTTCCAATCCTCTCACAGCTCAAGAGTGCAGAGACGTCTAAGGCCCCATACACACGATAGAATCCATCCGCTGAAAAATCCCAGCGAATGGGTTTCAGCGGATAGATCCTATGGTGTGTACACTCCAGCGGATCTGTTTCTGCGGATATTTATCCCCTGATATGGATTTCCAGCGGATAAATATTTGATGACATGCTATCAAATCTATCCGCTGGAATCCATCCCAACGGATGGATCCGCTGGTCTGTACAGACTCACCGGATCCATCCGTCCGAAGGGATCCCACGCATGCGTCGTAATGATTCGATGCATGCGTGGAATTCCTTATATGACAGCGTCGCGCACGTCGCCGCGTCATAATCGCGGCGACGGCGCGACACGTCATCGCCAGAGGATTTCGGCGCGGATTTCGATTCGATGGTGAGTACACTCCATCGCATGGAAATCCGCGCAAATCCTCGAGAGGATTTATCCGCGGATACGGTCCGCTGGACCGTATCCGCGGATAAATCCTCTCGTGTGTATGGGGCCTTAGGGTTTTATTTCCCAGAGCTATAGTATACTGCTTTGCAGGTATCTCAATAAACATCCCCTGACAGTGAGGAGGAAGTGGGAGGTGGATGTAGGTCCCTTAGACGAGGAGCAGTGGGAGGAGGCCCTGCAGTCGGTCACCATCTGTTCCCTGAATGTGACACAGCGCCTGACACAACTGTGTACACTCCTAAGAGTATACTATACGCCCCACAGATTGCATGTTATGGGATTGCGGCCCACACCGATATGTGCAAGATGTAAAAGAGACCACGGGGATTTGATACACATGCTTTGGCGCTGCCCCAAGTTGCACACTTACTGGGCGGGGGTGACAGACACACTAAACACAGTATTCCAGGTTTCGATCCCGTTAGATCCTAAGCAATGTCTCCTGAATCTTTTAGATGAGCTGGAATGGGAACCACATACTAGAGAGGCCATCACCAGGGCCCTTTTTATGGCCAGGAAACTGATTATGCTGCATTGGATATCCGAGGTGCCCCCCACGGTAGGGGAGTGGATTACTGCACTCGGTAATACGTTGAGGATGGAGAAGGTTATATACCAGCATAGGGGTTGCTCGGGAAAATTTGAAAGGTTATGGGACTTGTGGTTGGGAACGCCGGGGCTAGCCCCGAACGACCTAGTCATGGACAGACTCTTGGGCTAGCGGGACAGGGGGTGGTGCGGGGGTTGGATTTATATGTCCTTTCACTATTTTTTTCTGTTCACATATACCACTGTTTTGTATATGGCCATGTATGGGTCTGCTATATTGGATATGATTGCGGTACTTTGGACTGTATGTGTCAAATTTTTGATCAATAAACTTGTTTTTCTTGGATTAAAAAAAAAAGAGTAATTCCAGGTGTAAGGTGACTGTATACAGTGCTCTGTGATATAGGATAAGGCAATTCCAGGTGTGAAGTGTCTATATACAGTATTCTGTGAGATAGGATAATGCAAAGATTGTATTGGCGGGCAAATGCCCTCTCACCAAATTAAAGAACAGCACAGGAACTTCCTGAAGAGCAATTCAAGTCGAGAACGAGAGAATATGCCAGACTAGCCCCTGGTACTGTGGGTCGTCTGATCTAGCGGGTTACAGCAACGCTGCAGTAATGTCCCCATGTGTAGCAAGCGCCGTTGGACACGCCTGGGTTGGCGCTGGGATTGCTGTGTTGCTGCGTGGTAGGCCTCAGCCCACTCGCACAGCAACGGAGATGTGTGTACTTGATGGACCCCGGAAAGCAAGAGACTTGGGCCTAGTCTGCTAACCATTTTTAAAGCCTCTTCCAGAGTTCTTTCTTTGGGGCAGATGGCATGCTGGGATGTGTAGTTTAGGGATAGTTACATATATAGTTACATAGTAGGTGAGGTTGAAAAAAAGACACAAGTCCATCAAGTCCAACCTATGTGTGTGATTATATGTCAGTATTACATTGTATATTCCTGTATGTTGCGGTCGTTCAGGTGCTTATCTAATAGTTTTTTTTAAACTATCGTTGCTCCCTGCTGAGACCACCGCCTGTGGAAGGGAATTCCACATCCTTGCTGCTCTTACAGTAAAGAACCCTCTACATAGTTTAATGATAAACCTCTTTTCTTCTAATTTTAATAAGTGCCCACATAAACTCTCTCCCGTGAAAAAGTTTTATCCCTATTGTGGGGTCACCAGTATTGTATTTGTACATTGAAATCATATCCCCTCTCAAGCGTCTCTTCTCCAGAGAGAATAAGTTCAGTGCTCGCAACCTTTCTTTATAACTAATATCCTTCAGTCCCTTTTTTAGCTGTGTTGCCCTTCTTTGTACTCGCTCCATTTCCAGTACATCCTTCCTGAGGACTAGTGCCCAAAACTGGACAGCATACTCCAAGTGCGGCTGGACCAGAGTCTGTAGAGTGGGAGAATTATCGCTTTATCTCTGGAGTTAATCCCCTTTTTAATGCATGCCAATATTCTGTTTGCTTTGTTATCAGCAGCTTGGCATTGCATGCCATTGCTGAGCCTATCATCTACTAGGACCCCCAGGTCCTTTTCCATCCTAGATTCCCCCAGAGGTTCTCCCCCTAGTGAGTAGATTGCATTCATATTTTTGCCACCCAATAGTTATGCAGAGTCAGGATGTCTGTTCAGGAGACTACAGTACCCACACTGCTCTCTGCTGGGCTCAGGAAGATGATGCAAGTAATTTCAAGCCCAGGACTAGAGTAACACAGGGTTGGTCAGAGAAGGGAGAGGGTAAGTCTGCAGTGCCTTAATTATTACACTAAACTGCTCTTGGCAATGGGCAGTACCCCACATTGGCCAGCTGAAATTGACAGAGGTAAAGCTTAATTTTGCAAAGAATACCCAATCACATGCAAAACCTTTTTTTTTGCTTGCACATGATTGGATGATCAAATTCAGCAGAGCTTCCACTTATTTACCAAGCTCTGGATCTAATGCCCTTGCAGAGTGCAACTGCACTTGCAAAGCGCACAGTCTATTTACCTTTAGTACATCAACCCCATAGTCTCCTAATTCCATGTGATGTCTTCCACACACCATGTGACTGAGGATGTCACAGGGCCCAGATGCTTATTGTCCTTCCTGCTAGAATCACTTGTACCTCTGAAGAGCGGTGAAGAGGAGATCCCTCATCCATGTGAGTGAATTGATGTATTTGGATAAACCACAATGTACACTGTATAATTACAATACCTAATAGGGCCATGAGCTTCAACCTACTGTATATACTGTATATTCAGATTTGGATTTGCAGCAAAAGATAAATTCTGATTGGCTACTGGACACACCATCATATAACATAACGCATTATAGCTACAAGGCCCTCGGACCACGAGAATAGACTGGTCCGTTCTAAACCGTTCCAAATCTACTGTCCCGAACCGTTCCGTTCAGTGGAAACAAGGCATTACTAATTAAGGCTAAGTTAACACCTATAGGCTAGATTCACGTACCGCTGTGTATTTTTGAGCGGGCGTAGCGCATCTCATATGCGCTACGCCGACGTAACATAGAGAGGCAAGTACAGTATTCACAAAGGACTTGCTCCCTAAGTTACGGCGGCGTAAGCCTGCCTAATTCAAAGTAGGCAGGTAGTGGGCGTGCTGTATTAAAATTAACCGTGACCCCATGTAAATGAAGGGCCGATCGAACGGCGCATGCGCGCGCATGCTCAGAATCACGTCGCATATCCTCCCCAAGCTACGACGGCTCAATGCGTACGACGTGAACGTAACCTACGCCCAGCCCCATTCACGTACGACTTACGCAAACGACGTAAAATCTGACGGCTGTTCCGACGTCCATACCCTAACATGACGTACCCGGGATAACTTTACGCCGGATGTATGCCTTACATAAACGGCGTAGCTTACTGCGACGGGCGCAAGTATGTTCGTGAATCGGCGTATCTAGGTCATTTACATATTCAACGCATAAATCAATGGAAGCACCCCTAGCGGCCAGCGTAAATATGCACCCAAGAGACTTACGTCGGTCGGATGGAGCCAGAATTCAGGCGTATCTGGTTTTAAGAATACGGTGCATAGATATGCCGGCGCATCCTAGAACTTACGCGGTGTATAAGAAGATACGTCGGCGTAAGTCGTTTGTGAATCTGGGCCTATGTGTTTTTAGTGTGTTTTGCATTACAGTCGATGCAATGTGGTTTTCTATGGGACACATTTACATCTATGCATTTTCCAGCCGCTGCGTTTTTGGAAAGGGTCCGGGACTTTTTTCCCGCAGCAGATTACATTTTGCATAGACGTCAATAGCCAGGTCGCTAAAGTTACATTTTGATGCATTTTTGCATACGTATTGCGTTTTTGTTGTATGCCATTGACTCATCAGCTGTCAGCGGGATTACCGCTAAAATGTAAAAACCAAAGAATGCCGGCATTAAAAAACATTTTAAAAAACTGCGTGGGAGTCCCTCCCCAATTCATACCAGGCCCTTTAGGACTGGTACAGATTTTATGGGAAACCCCACACCACAATTTAAAAATAAAAGGCATGGGGTCCCCCCCAGAATCCATCCCAAAACCCTTATCCATGCATGCAGCATGGTAGGCCAGGAAAGGGGGGGGACGAGCAAGCGACCACCCTCCTGAACCATACCAGGCCACATGCCCTCAACATAAGTGAGGTGCATTGGGGCAGGGGGGCTCTACCCCCCCCACCCAAAGCACCTTGTCCCCATGTTAATGGGGACAAGGGCTTCCTCTTAGTCAGTGGTTGTAGGGGTCTGCGGAGTGAGGGCTTTATTGGAATCTGGAAGCCCCTTTTAACAAGGAGGCCCCCAGATCCTGCCTCCCCATGTGCAAATCTGGAAGCTCTGGGCCGATGACATAACCCAGTTACGTCATCAGATGGCCCTGCACCTTGGCTATTTTAGAACTGTCAGACAGCGGAAACCTGTGCTGGGTGCCACTCTTTTTCTTGTCTGAGTCAGTGGCGGCGTTCATCATGATTGACGTTGGATTTACTTTTGGGGACATTGTTTTTGTTTATAAACAAATTGTCAAAAACTGTCTCTGTGTTTCTATTTATTTTTGACAGTTTTTTTGGTGAATGAGTAGGGGTACAATGTACCCCATATTCATTCACATGGGATGGGGTGGAATCTGGGAGCCCCTTGTTAAAGGGGGCTTGCAGATTCTGATAAGCCCCCCACCTGCAGACCCCCACAACCACTTGACCACTGGGCACGAAAACCCCTTTAATCACCAGACCAATTTTCAGCTTTCGATGCTCTCACAATTTGAATGACAATTACTCAGTCATACAACAATGTACCCATCTGAAATCTGTGTCCTTTTTTTCACACAAATAGAGCTTTTTTTTTGGTGGTATTTGATCACCTCTGCGGTTTTTATTTTTTGCGCTATAAAAGAAAAAAGACTGAAAATTCTGTAAAAATTAAAAAAAAAATCTAGTTTCTGTCATATTAGCAGGTTATTTCTCACACACAGCATATGTATACTACAAATTACACCTCAAAACACATTCTGCTATTCCTCCCGAGTATGGCGATACCACATGCTCAGAATCAAGTCGACGCATGCTTGGAAGCATTGAACTTCATTTTTCTCTGCACGTCGTTGTGTTTTACGCCACCGCGATGGACTTGATCGTTTTTTAAACTGATGGTGTGTAGGCACATCAGACCATCACTCAGCTTCATCAGTTAACCGATGAGAACGGTCCTTCGGACCGTTCTCATCGGATGGACTGATCGTGTGTACAGGGCCTTAGATTTTCTGCAGATTTTTGTCTTCAGATTTACCAAAACCATATAATATGAGGTTTCAATTTGTATCCAATCAGGCAGGCCCTTGCACTACATGGTTTTGGTAAATCTGAAGACAAAAATCTGCAGAAAATCTAATAGTGTGTATGGGGTCTTACCTTGATCAAGCTCTAAATTATTGTATCTTTATTTATGTATTTATAAATGTATCTTTTTTTCTATTCATAAGAAAAGGTAAAGTTCTTTTTTGGCCTCTTCTAGTGCCTGGTTTTTCACTAACAGTTGAGAACTGGGAAAAGTTAAATTTAATTACACAAAGCCAAAGCTTGTTTGGCTTTACTTCTTTAGTTCGTTCTACACTCCTGTGACCCGTTTTCTGCAGACAGCGGGCTAAAGTCTGTCGTCGGCTGACATCACAGAGGTGGTCCAGGCTGGGGCAAGATCAGGACAATGAAGTCAGGATCTGCCCACTTGCCTGGACTGGCACCCGGCTCAGCCTCTTAGTGAGCCACTGAGAGCCACCTGCTCCCATCCTCTCCATAGCCCAGCGCTCCAGCAAGTGAGGGGGGCAGGGCAGCGAGCTCTGAGACCCGAGCAATTGGTGGTATGATTTTGAAAAACTCAAACAAAAAAAAATACTTCTCTTTTAAGAACACATATTTATGAATCGTGAGTATTATAATTTGTGAACTTGTTTACACTTGTAGACAGGGAGGGAGGGCGTAAAAAAATAGGCAACTGCCCCCCTAAGCGGCAGAGGCAGTCAGGTGGAGTTTTACAAATGTTATGCTTTCTTTTGCGGCACAGTAAAAATGACATCCCCTGTCCCCAATTGGCAGGCAGTACCTCCATGGAATGTGACTCGCCACGCCACAAGCCAAGCGCTAGGTTTGTAGTTGTGGCGCAATTCCTATTCAATAACCCTATTAGATAAATAAAAAAGGCACTCATGAGGTGTCCTTATTCCTGCCTTAATGCTAGTCAGCCACACCTGTACCCCAAAACACAGGAAGATTTGAAACATAGGGGAGCAATAGCAGAGAGAGACATAGAAAGTGCTGAGACACAACAAGAGAAAGTGGTGAAAAGCACAGCCTGGAAAAACATCTCCAGTTGAAGCATATAGGAAAGACAAAGCAAGTTTTTCTGTAAGAGACTGTGGTTTTGGATCTGTACAAGTGAGGCACAGATTCAAGTGTTTTTTTATGAAACTCAAAAGTAGGCGAGGTAGCCCTATTAAAGGAATTTCTGAGTTCTAGAAGTTCTTATGAAAAGATTCTTATGAATAGGTAAGGATTAAAAAAAAAAAAAAAAAGTACAAAAACACTCAAACCAACATAATTAACTCTCTCTCTATCAAGGAAGATAAAACATGGAAAAGAGAAATCTTCAGGGTAGAATGGAGAACAGGTACGAGAAAATGATATCAGCCATGAGAGAGCAGGAAAGAGCATGCATACACTGAACAGGGCTAGGACAAGGGGTGGAGAAAAGGGACGGCTGCCCTGAGCGCGGCGTGTATTGTAGGGATGGGGGCACTGCAAGTTTTCTCTTCTAAATACAGTGCCGGACCAAGACATTGTGCTGCCTGGGACCAAGAATGAAATGCTGCCCCTCCCCCCCCAAAAAAATAACGTCATGGCTCTATACATGTATAAAGGAGTATAAAGAAGACCTGTCATAGCTCTATACATGTATAAAGAAGAATAAAGAGGACCTGTCATGGCTCTATTCATGTGATGAAGACAAAATTGCTTAAGGAAAGCAACCAATGGTCGGACTTTATATGCAACACAGACAGGAATAGCAAAAAATATATAATTTTATTACAAAGCAGTTACATGAAACAACATTAAAAAGAAAATCATACAAGATGTCAGGCATGAAAAATGTCCCCTGTGCGTCTAAGCGTTTCGCCGTAAGGCAGTGGGCAGTGGGTGCCCGGCCGTGAAGCCGAAAGCTGTCACGGCCGGTGCCCACAGTGACAATGAAGACGCCGGCCAGGGAGGGGGGGAGAGGAGCGGACCCCCGGCCGGTGCGTCGCTGGAACGCTGAAGCAGGTAAGTGTCAGTTTATTAAAAGCCAGCAGCTACACTTTTTGTAGCTGCTGACTTTTAATAAACGTAAAAAATGGGTGGAAAGCCCCTTTAAGTGTCATGGGCATTTTCCATCATTTGCCATGGTGATTCTCTATCTGTATTTTTAATGTTCCACCAGGGGGTGTTCTGATCTCTCATGCATCATTTCCCCATCATTATTAGAAGGAGGTCAACTGCAGGTAGAATTCACCAGTTAATAAATTATGAATAATCTCAGAAGTTTCTCAAACTGATGTCATCGAAATAAGCCCAAAGGCCGTGGACATAAGCTCCTGAACTTACAGAAGAGAGGAAAAAGCTATGCACAGTGGCTAAGTGGCAGGTGATTAGAACTTCCACCTAGCAGCACTGGGGTTGTTGATTCGAATTCCAACTACGGCACTACCTGCACAGTGTTTACATGTTCTCCGAGGCCCAGGTTCTCAACCGAGATACGACGACGTATCTCCAGATACGCCGTCGTATCTCTGCGTTAAGCCGTCGTATCTATGCGACTGATTCTTAGAATCAGTTACGCAGAGATATCCATTAGATCCGACAGGCGTAAGTCTCTTACGCCGTCGGATCTTAAGTGCAATTTTTTTTTGGCCCGCTAGGTGGCGCTTCCGTCTAAATCCGCGTTGAGTATGCAAATTAGCTAGATACACGAATTTCCGAATGTACACGCGGCCGACGCAGTAAAGTTACGACGTTTACGTTAGGCTTTTCCCGGCGTATAGTTGCCCCTGCTATATGAGGCGCAGCCAATGTTAAGTATGGCCGTCGTTCCCGCGTCGAAATTTTAAAAAGTTACGTCGTTTGCGTAACTCGTCCGTGAATGGGGCTGGACGTCATTTACGTCCATGTCAAAACCAATACGTCCTTGCGGCGTATTAGGAGCAATGCACACTGGGAGATTTCCACGGATGGCGCATGCGCCGTTCGTGAAAAACATCAATCACGTCAGGTCACAGTAGATTAACATAAAACACGCTCATCCCCCTCCCACATTTGAATTAGGCGGGCTTACGCCGGCCGATTTACGCTACGCCGCCGCAACTTACGGAGCAAGTGCTTTGAGAATACAGCACTTGCCCGTGTAAGTTGCGGCGGCGTAACGTAAATCAGATACGTTACGCCGCCGCAAAGATACGCCAGTCTACGAGAATCTGGCCCCCTGTGTCTGTATGGATTTCCTCTAGGTACTCCAAATTCCTCCCACACCCCAGAGACTTGCTGGTTGGTTAATTGGCTCCTGTCTAAATTGGCCCTAGTATGTGAGATAGGGACCTTAGATTGTAAGTTCCTTGAGGACAGGGACTGATGTGAATGTGTAATATATATGTAAAGTCTGGCGTAAATTGACTGCGCTGTATAAGTACCTGAAATAAATAAATAAATGTATGCCCATTAGTGGAATGGTGCTGTGCTTGTTATTACTGATGCTAAAATACAGTAGTTTCTACCTTTCAAGATAGCATTCACAGCAAGTGGTTCTAATGAAAAATTCTGTCTAGCAAGGTAGCCATTGTTATGTGCTGTAGAAATATCTGGGTCACCTAATATGAGAAATTTATAAAAAAAAAAAAAAAAAACACTTTAAATCTTAAAATTTTTCCCTGGTTAAAAAATATCTCTCTCAGTGTTGTATAGAACGATTGTAGGACTTGTGGAATGTATTCCTTATTTTATATTTGTATATATGATCAAAATCTAAAATCCCATATTAATTTCCATATTGAATTTCAAGCTGAACAATCTTGAAGTTTGTAAAGTTACTTTATGAAGAATCTCACACATTTACTTGAATTCTGTGACACATAATCACTATGCGAGTCGGCACTGCTGTGTCACACATTTAACAGAACTTGTGTTATGTCGATAAGTGACTCTCTGTAGGTATGGGATGCTTGCAAAGTGCGCATGAAGCATACAATCTTCTGGTATGCGTCCCCTACCCTTGCTTTGTCAATATTGAATGCTCCCAATAGCGCATTCGCAGCTACAAGCGTCATTTAAAGAAAATATGCTGCTTTGTCGATATAGGCCGTTTGGAGCTGCTTTTCTTTAAATGCGCATGCACTATTCGAGAGCAAGTATTTTTTTATATTGACAGAACACCTGTCGCAAAGTGAGTGGAATGGGGAACGAGAGTGGATCGCATACTGGAAGATTGTATGTCTCACACGTATGCGCAGTTTGTGAGCGTCCCATGCCTGCAAAGGTTTTCTATATCGACATAACACCTGCCTTCTGAAATACAGAGTTGCTGAGGAGAGGAGTTCCAGGAGGTGGAGTCAGTACAAAAATCACTCCAGCAAGGTACCATGGGATATGTAGTCCTTAGAAATTGAAAGTAAAGAGCAGAAGAGATGCTTCAAAGCATGCAGGGAATCCAGGACATTGTGGAAAGAGATGGGCAACAGACAGGCAGGACCCACAACACGAAAGTATATTTTTCAAGTAAGCCTCTATTGCAGGGGTCTCCAAACTACGGCCCGCGGGCCACATCCGGCCCGCCAGGCCATTTCTTCCGGCCCGCAGCTTGAATCCTATCCACCTGTTAGCTGTGGAACCTGCGCTGCATATTCGCCCCAGGCAATAGGCAGCGCAGGTCCCGCAATCCCTTCCGGCGTCTCACTGTGTTGTTGGCTGCTGGGACCACGGCATCCCAGCAGCCAATGAGGTGTAGTGCAGACCCGTAGCCGCCTCCCTGCTCCCGCCTCCCGCCTCGCTGTTAACCAGTAACGAGTGTGTAATACAAGCGGGGCGGGAGTCGGGAGGTGCAGCAGGTCTGCAAAGCCAGTGATGGAGACGCGCTGGACACATGCAAGGAGGGGGGCTGATACACTTGTGTGGGGGTGGGTTAAATGGCTCTGATGGGGACACAAATGTGGGGGGGGGGCTGAATCTTATGGGGACACAAATGTGGGGGGGGGTTGATAACTCTTATAGGGACACAAATATGTGGGGGCTGATGACTCTGATGGGGACACTCTGGGGGGGGGGGTTGTAGACTGATGGGGACACACATTTTGGGGGGCTGATGAGACTCTGATAGGGACACAAATGTGGGGGGGGGGCTGATGACTCTGATGGGGACATACATGTGGGGGGGGGGTGATGACTCTGATGGGGACACAAATATCTGTGAGGTCTGATGGGGACACAAATGTGGGGGTGCTGGTGGCTCTTATGGGGACACAAACATGTGAGGAGGGGGTCTGATGGCTCTAATGGTGACACAAATATGCGGAAGGGGAGGTGATGGCTCTGAAGGGGACACAAATATGCAGGTGGGGGTGGGCTGTGATGGGGACACAAATGTGCAGGGAGACTCGGATGAATGATGGGGGGGCTCTAATGGGGACACCAATTTGTGGGGATAGCCTGATGAGTGATGGGGACACAGATGTATGGGGAAACAGATGGATGGGGACACAGATGATGGGGACAAAGATGAATGGGAAGACTGATGGGGACACAGATGGATGGGGAAACAGACTGATGGGGACACAGATGGATGGGGACACAGATGGGGAGACTGATGGGGGCACAGATGGATAGGGACACAGATGGGGAGACTGATGGGGGACACAGATGGATGGGGACACAGATGAATGGGGACACAGATGAATGGGGAGACTGATGGGGACACAGATGGATGGGGACACAGATGATGGGGACACAGATGAATGGGGACACAGATGGGGACACAGATGGGGAGACTGATGGGGACACAGATGGATGGGGACACAGATGAATGGGGAGACTGATGGGGACACAGATGATGGGGACACAGATGAATGGGGACACAGATGAATGGGGAGATGGATGGGGAGACTGATGGGGACACAGATGGATGGTGAGACTGATGGGGACACAAATGGATGGGGACACAGATGGGGAGACTGATGGGGACACAGATGATGGGGACACAGATGAATGGGGAGACTGATGGGGACACAGATTAATGGGGACACAGATGAATGGGGAGACTGATGGGGACACAGATGGATGGGGACACAGATGGGGACACAGATGGGGAGACTGATGGGGACACAGATGGATGGGGACACAGATGATGGGGACACAGATGGATGGGGACACAGATGGATGGGGACACAGATGAATGGGGAGACTGATGGGGACACAGATGGATGGGGACACAGATGATGGGGACACAGATGGATGGGGACACAGATGATGGGGACACAGATGAATGGGGAGACTGATGGGGACACAGATGGATGGGGACACAGATGATGGGGACACAGATGAATGGGGATACAGATGAATGGGGAGATGGATGGGGACACAGATGGGGAGACTGATGGGGACACAGATGGATGGGGACACAGATGGGGAGACTGATGGGGACACAGATGAATGGGGATACAGATGAATGGGGAGATGGATGGGGACACAGATGGGGAGACTGATGGGGAGACTGATGGGGACACAGATGGATGGGGACACAGATGGGGAGACTGATGGGGACACAGATGATGGGGACACAGATGAATGGGGAGACTGATGGGGACACAGATGGATGGGGACACAGATGGATGGGGACACAGATGGGTGGGGACACAGATGGGTGGGGACACAGATGTATGAGGACACAGATGTATGGGGACACAGATGATGGGGACACAGATGATGGGGACACAGATGATGGGGACACAGATGATGGGGACACAGATGTATGGGGACACAGATGATGGGGACACAGATGAATGGGGAGACTGATGGGGACACAGATGATGGGGACACAGATGAATGGGGAGACTGATGGGGACACAGATGTATGGGGACACAGATGTATGGGGACATGGGTGTAAAGCCTCATGCACGCTGGAAGTTTAGCCCTGCTGCATGATGCTCCAGCGTTTAGGTGCCAGCAAAGAATATAGGAGCACCATCCAGTCCTGCTGTCAGCAGTAAGTCAAATTCTATTCTATTCTTGTTCTACTGTGGATTTATTTATAAATAATTTTTCCGGCCCGCGAATATGTGTAAAATATAGAATGTGGCCCTCGAAGTAAAAAGTTTGGAGACCCCTGCTCTATTGGATTGTAAAAAAAAATATTGTTTGTAATGCTATTAAAATATTGATGCTATAAAATGAAAAATGTATGCAATGAATATAGATATCCTTTAAGTACTATAGATAGATGTTTTTCTTTTCTTTCCTGATGACATCAGCCATTCAGCTATTTGATAATAAGCAGCTACGTGTTACAGGCATCAAAGCATCTCTTAGACACCCAATTGTTTTCACACTTGTTCTAAAACCACAAATATGACCTAGAATAAGACAAGACACGGACACTTGTAGGCAGAATAAGACGAGAGCTTCTTGCAATTACTGATATTATCTTCATGTCAACATTCCTAGTGACAATAGCTGTTTATATAACCACAAACACAATTTAGTTATAAAGCGTGGGCCTTAAAGGTGTCAAAAGCCTGAGACACTAAAAAGGTAATTTTCTGCTGTTGTTCAAATACATCTTTTTACGTTGGCAAAAATCTTACTGAAAGAGTAAGTAATTAACAATATGTACTTTCATATGACAAGTGGCCTGTGTTCATGCTTGTAATGATATCTGTGCCAGTGGATATGTGTTTAGTCTGCCAACAGCTAGTTCCTTTTTCCTCTCCGTTCCATCCATGGAAAGTCCAATTACCCCAGATCATGTGCTGGTTGCTGAAGGAAATGACAAAGGTCTCTAGAGAGGAAAGGAGGTGAGGGCCAGGGCAGAGGGGTAACAGCAGCTGTTTACACTCCTCTGCCTCGTGCACTTCAGTTTCCCCTTTCAACACATTATACAAACACCACCCGCTAAATTTCCCAACTATTTTTATGAATATTTTCATTTCCTGAATGTTGGGATTTTCCCTGATGCCCACTATAGGCTTATGGAAAATATGTACCAAAGGCTTTTGACCATGGACCCCTTTTGCAAAGTTTAATGTTTTGCAATTCAATATGGAATAAAGTAATTCTGAATAACATTGTATTTCATGCAGCAACAGGGTTAAGAATACTTACATACCAATGTCTGAAATTTGTCTTGTTACACTACGCCAATTCCTTAAAAGTACACTCCCTTCCATTAGAGGATTGTCACCTCATCATTCACTGAAGAATGTGTATGGGATTCCCACATCCTTCACTCCATTCTGTGCCAGTAGGTAGCAGTGCTGCCCAGACTGAAAATATGCCAACACCACCACTCTCCTAGGTATGAATTGAAGAAGATAAATAATGTAATTCTACTGACTTGTAATTTGTGAGCCACAACTACGCAGTATTATCAAATCATAATACATGGTACACAAATTACAGTAAGAGCAAATACATAGACGTATAGCATCATCGGTGTAAGTTTTCCAACTCCACCTTAAATTTCTCAGATTTTTTTTAGGCAGTGAGAGAGCAAGGTATACATGTGAGATGATTTTGTAGGAAGTATTGGGAAATGGTAAGCTATGTTGGTCCTTTTCACTATCATGTTCTATGGACACTAGAACTTAAAGTAGAAAAAAAGGCAAAACTTTTGTTTTCATTTTGGATAGAATAAGATAGAATAGAATAGATAGAATAAGAATAACCCCTGTTAGATTTGTTGCCACATTGTGCAGATTTACCTCCACTTCCTGTTCCATAGCCAAAACAGGAAGTGAGGGGAAATCCTTGCAAATTAACCACTTATGGACCAGCCGCCGCAGTTACACTGTGGCAGGTTGGCTCCCCTGGGTGAATCGCTGTAGCTGTACGTCGGCCACTTTAAGACCACTAGGAAGCAAGCGCACCTGTGGCGCGAGGACGAAGCCAATGCGCATGCCCGGCAACCACGATATCCTTCAGGAACCCACGATGTCAGCTGGGCATTCCTGAGAGAGACAGAACGGAAATCTGTCAATGTGAACAAACATATCTCCATTCTGTCAGGAGAGGAGAGACAGATCTGCTGATCATACTAAGTATGAACAGCGATTGGTCTCCTCCTCCTCCAGGCAGTACCATCCCCCCACAGTTAGAATTACTCCCTAGGACACACGGTTAACCCCTTAATCATCCCATAGTGTTAACCCATCCATTCCCTGCCAATAACATTTGCACAGTGGCTATTTGTAGCTCTGATCGCTGTATAAATGACACAGGTCATAAAAAAGTGTCAAAAGTGTCCAATCTGTCCGCTGCAATGTCGCAGTCTCTCTAAAAATCGCGGATCACCACCATTACTAGTAAAAAAAAAAATTATAATAAAATCAATCCCCTATTTTGTAGATGTATAACTTTTGCGCAAACCAATCAATATACGCTTATTGCAATTTTTTTACCAAAAATATGTAGAAGAATACAGATCGACCCAAACTGAGGAAGATTTTTTTTTTTTAAATTGGGATATTTATTATAGCAAAAAGTAAGAAAAATTGTTTTTTTTTTTTAAATTTGATGCATTTTTTTGTTTATAGCGCAAAAAATAAAAACTGCAGAGATGATCAAATACCACCAAAAGAAAGCTCTATTGCACGACTCACAATTGTCAGTTAAAGCGACGCAGTTCCATATCGCAAAAAATGACCTGGTCATTAAGGGTGCAAATCCTTCCGGTCCTTAAGTGGTTAAAGTGTTTGTAAACGATCACCTTGTAAAACAACCCATTCAGTTTGAAATAGAAATGAAAGGCAAAACATCTGTGTATAGAATAAAAAATATATTTAAATACCTTTTTGTCCATTTTTTATAAGTGAACACATTCCCTATGTTCTCAGCTGCATAAGAGCTGTTGAGAGGAGAAGCAGGAGTACACTGAGCTGCCCAGTGAATATCTGTGCAGGAGGGGGGTGTCAGGAAAAGTCTGATCATTGGCGGGAGCACGCCGAGTTCCCAGCTAACCTAGAGAACTGACCATGGTGTGTTCTCATGTTTAGTGTGGTCAGTTTTATTAGGAAAGAAGAGGACTGACGGGAACACCAGGGATTTCACACAAAGGAAGCAATACAAAGAGAACAGGACACTTTCTCATACAAGTACATAGTACAGCAGCCACATATCAGGATTCTGAAATGCTAAGGTACCAAAATCGTTAAAGGAGAATGTAAACCCTCACATATATCCAGTGAAGTGAACAGCCTCAGATGAGACACAGAGATGAAACAAATCTCCCTACGTAAGTTTTACATGTATATCTGATGTCTTTAGCTTCCTACACGCTTTATAAAGTGCACATTGTGTTAGAAATTGTTCTTCCTGTTTCAGCAGTGGGAATTGAGTCTGGGCATACACTGTGTGTAAACTGATTGGAGGAAAGGCACATCCCCTCCCCTCCACATAGGCAGAGGATTGAAGAAACTATAGACAAGTTCTCTGCTTATCTGTTTCTAATTTACCTCCCCGATACAAATTTCCAGCTGCTTTTATCTCCTGTGTCAGAGATAACAGAGGAACAGAGCAGCAGAAAGACACAGGACTTATAAGTTTGGAGAGAGAAAAGTAAACACTACAGATATATGTGCCCAGGTCATATTTCATTAATTGGGGTTTACATCCACTTTAGGGGAATATCTTGCCCTCACCAGGTCCCAAGAACTTGTGTCCCCATTGGAAGATTTTTCCCTCTATTACTTTTCTGGGGTCAACCCAAAATGTGGGATTTTTTTCTTACTTTCATGAAGCACCCTGATATTTAGGCACGGTTGCTCCTAAATTTACTGCCAGGTGTAGTTACCTTGGCTCATTGTTAGGGGTCAATTGAGTTCACCCTAAGTCTAGAATTGCTGCACTTCTCTCTTCTGCCGCTAGGTGGCTGGGTACCTGGCAACATTAGATAAGAGAAGGGCAAAGCAAGGACAGATTAGGAGTGTGTGGGGTATTTCAGCCAATGGGCAGGGTTTTTCTTAAATGCCTTGGCCTGCTGGGAGAACCTATATATTCGGTGGAGTCAGGTGATCGGTCTTCCGTGTCACCTGGACGGCTGTCTGCATGGATGTGTGTTGTACTGCCCTGGCTGCTAGGCCGGAGTTTGGACCTATCCCAGGCACATCTGGCTGCTAGGCTGTCTCAGAGCCTATCCAAAAGCAAGAGAGCAGCATACGGTTAGGATTGCGGCTTGCAGTCCAACCAGAAGTGACGGTTCTGTCAGGCCAGAGAACCTTTTCGTGGTCGGAGGTAGAGGGGAAGTTGTTGCCACTAAGGGACCAAACACCTATTACCAGGAACCACAGTGAGTAGCTGAAGCAAGTACCGGAGCAGTGTTCTCACCAACCAGGGAGGGTGAAGAATTGGAAAACTTCAGCAGGTGCCAAGCCAGGGACGCAGCCAGCAGAGGTGACACTTGCAGAGCAGCCTTGTGTGCCAAGCTTGGGACCCAGCAGGGAATCAGGGGTGACACTTGAGGAAGATACTAAAGTGAAGATTGGAAGAGCTCATGGGATTCAGTGGCAGTGAATCAGCAAGTCTAGAGAGTTGAGAACCTGCAAGAAGTGATTGTAGAAAAGTAAAGGAATTTGTTACAACTTGTGTTGGGAACTTTTCTAAGACTGTTGCCATAGGAAACAGCAAACCTACACATGCACATGTGGTGTCTTGTTGGATGCCTTTCCCTACATGGCTGTCTACCTGTAGAAGTCTCGGAGCCTGCAAATTAGCATTGCTACTATTGTCCATTGTCCTGGCCCTAAACCCTTTCTCCCACAGTTCTGTTCAAGAAAAATTAAATCTCTTTGCATTCAAGAAGTGTCTGGCGCCCATGAATCTATCTTGCATTACACTCACTATGCCTTGTAACCCACTCCACATAGAAGGATGTCAACAGCTCTTGGCCATGGAGGTTCTCATTAGACTAAGGCTGCATTCACACCTGAGCGTCGGTCGTTTTTTCGGGCGTTTTTTCCGGCGTTTTTGTTGCGCGTATTTGTGCTTATTTGCGTGTTTGCATACAGCGTCGTCCGACGTTTTTGTACTTCGACGTTTTTTATTTTAGCCAATAGGAAAAATGGTCATCTTTTCATCACTTGTTGCTATGTTGGTAGATATTTTTATCTTCTGCCTGGGTGAAAAGTTATATTGGTTAAAGCGACGAAACGCCTGTAGCAAACGCTCGTTGTCGTGCTAGTCGCTTGAATCAAGCGTTTCCATTACTTTCTATGGGAAATGGAAACGCTCAAATACGCCCAAACCGCCCGGAACTTGTTTGAGCTTCAGGCGTTAGGCGTCAGGCGTATTGGCGTGCAGATGTGAACCATCTCCATAGGGGATAATGTATTTTTTCCCCTCTAGCGTATTTGAGCTTTGCGCTTCAGGCAACAAAACGCTCAGGTGTGAATGCAGCCTAAAGGAGGCCTTGCTACATTTACTTTTGATGATAGGGTAAACAGGACAAAATAGAGAGGGTGAATCTCCCTAACAGGGAGCACAGACAGCAATAAAACCTGATTTTCTAATCCCTCTGCACTCAAAACTAAAACAAAAGTTTTGCCTTTATTTATACTTTAAAATGTATACAGCCCTGTATGGCAGAACAATAGCTACGTTAACTAGGACATTGGTATGCTAAATTGTCAGCTAGGATTTTATTCTCTCTCTGCTTTTTTTCTAGGTAGCGAGAGAACAAGGTACACATGTGAGAAGGCTTTGTGGGAAGAATTGGGAAATGGTAAGGCTTTTTGGGTCCTTTTCTGTCTTGGTACTATCATGGTTTACAAATACCAACTTTTAGAAGTTTACCATCATGTATGGCAAAACAATAGCTACATTAACCTGAACATTAGTTTTGTTGAATTGGCAGCTAGGACTTTATATCTCTCTGCTTTTTTTTCCAGGCGGTGAGAGAAAAAGATAAACACGTCAGAAGGTTGTATAGGGAAATGATAAGCTTTTTTGGTCTGTTTCCACTTGGATTATCATGTTCTACAAACAGCAGAACTTAGAAGTCCATGTTATATCCTGTATGACAAAACAGTAGCTATGTTAAAGTAGAACTATAGGCAAAACTTTTTTTTTATTTCCATTTTGGATATAGCAAGGGAGGGTTATAACCCCTGTCAGATTTTTTTTATCACTGTGCCCCATTGTGAAGATTTCTCTTCACTTCCTGTCCCAAAGTCAAACGGGAAGTGAGAGGAAATTCCAGCAAATTAAAGGAATTCCTTGGGAACCACCAGTCACCAGAACCAGGGCCCCCATTGGAAGATTTTCCCTCTATTACTTTTCTGGGGACAACCCAAAATTTGGGATCTTCTTTTACTTACATAGAATCTTACATAGAATCTCCTTAAAGCGGGAGTTCACCCGAAAAACATTTTTTAACATTAGTTTGAGGCTAATTAAGGGGAGCAGAAACGGGGATTTTTTTAAAAATCAATGCCGTACTTACCGTTTTCGAGATGTTCTCCTGCCGCTTCCGGGTATGATCTTCGGAACTGGGCGTTCCTATTTGATTGACAGCCTTTCCGACGGTCGCATACAGCGCGTCACCAGTTGCCGAAAGAAGCCGAACGTCGGTCTGGCTCTATACGGCGCCTGCGCACCGACGTTCGGCTACTTTTGGAAACTCGTGACGCACTGTATGCGACGGTCAGAAGGCTGTCAGTCAAATAGGAATGCCCAGTCCCGCAGCCCATACCCGGAAGCAGCGGGAGAACATCTATCTCGAAAACGGTTAGTACGGCATTGATTTTAAAAAAAATACCCGTTTCTGCTCCCCTTAAATAGCCTCAATCTAATGTTAAAAATGTATTTTTTGGGTGAACCTCCACTTTAATGGGGGGACAGACAGCGTTTCAATCCCTCTGCACTCTATCCAAAACTTAAAAAAGTTTTACTATAAATAGTTATATTTTAACTTGACGCATACACAGGATCATTTTTCGGCATTAAAAACGAAAAAAAAAAATTTGAACATGCTGCATTTTTTCACGTCATTTTTTAAAATGTCGTTTTTCGGGTTGTAAAAAATTATCGTGTGTGGGCTAAAACAACGTTTTAAACTCGCGCATGCTCAGAAGCAAGTTATGAGACGGGAGCGCTCGTTCTGGTAAAACTAACATTCATAATGGAGTAAGCACATTCATCTGGAACAGCCAAAAAAGTGCGAATCGTCTTTTACTAACAAGGAATCAGCTAAAAGCAGCCCAAAGGCGAATAGAACTTCTCCTTTAGAGTGCCGTCGTACGTGTTGTACGTCACCGCGCTTTGTTTATCATTTTTCAAAAACTATGGTGTGTGGGCAACATCCATTTTAATGATGAAGTTGGAAAAACGTCGTTTTTTGGACATGAAAAACAAATTTTTTTTTCATGCCGAAAAATGATCGTGTGTACGTGGCATAATGGATCCATCTGACAACAACTAAGGCTGGGTTCATACTACGGTTTTCCCGTCCGTCAGCCGCATACGATTTCAGTATTGAAAACGTACGGGCACGGACGGGAAAACGTATAGATAGACAATGCATTGCAAATCGTATGCACTCAGATGCATCCGGGTGCGTACGATTTGCTGGCAAAACGTTTTTTAAACGTACGCAAAACCGTGTTCAACCACGGTTTTGCGGTCGTTTTTAAAACAGTATGGCAACCGCATACGTTTTCCTTTAACATTAATGTCAATGGAAAACGCACATATGTGCGGTTCCATACGTTCCCGTCCGTTTCAGCCGCATACGGTTTTTCATATAAATCGTATGCGGCTGACGGACGGGAAAAGCGTAGTGTGAACCCAGCCTAACACTGACACCCTGTAGCAGGGATCTCCAAAGCATATGCCAAAGAGACTGAACTGCATGCAGGCAGGTGTCAAAAAACATCTTTGGTGAAATATTATGTAAAAACATTAAAGGAGTTGTAAAGGTTCGTTTTTTATTTTCTAACTAGGTTCCTTTAAGCTAGTGCATTGTTGGTTCACTTACCTTTTCCTTTGATTTCCCTTCTAAATGTTTTTTCTCTTTGTCTGAATTTCTCACTTCCTGTTGCTCCTCAGTAAGCTTGCCCCCATCATCTGAGCCATTCTGGCTGGGGGTTAGTCAGCGTGCTCGCTCCCATGTTCACAGCATCTCCCCGCATGCATGTAGTTTAGAAAATAAAAAAGAACCTTTACAACTCCTTTAATGCATATTATTTAGTGCATATTTAAACTAATACAAGTGATAAATAGGGACTATATGCAATATCCAGATGGTAATCTTGTTACCACGTATACCACAGAAACTCTATCTTACTAAGTACATAGTATAATAATGTAACTTTATCACAGAAAAATTTGATAAAGTATTTTTAGAACGTGTTTTATATTCTGTATAAAGGTGTTTTTGTAAACATTCGGTAGCTCTCCTTGCACAACATAAATGCCTCATAATCTAAGGCCTATTGTATAGTGCTGGCTGAAAAAAATGCGCTATTGGCCCCAAATGGCGTCACATATCACAAAATGCATTCGGAGGAGCCGAAACACATGTCACTGCGCATGCGCTATTTTGCTTTTGGGTGCATTGACTATCCACGTGTCACAAAGTTTTTAATCAACTTCTCTGTTTATAAGTGCATTTACTTTTTTTGAACCTGATTTTATTTGATTGATTTGCACTATGGAAAGTGTTTCTTGGCATCATCTTGGCGCTAAGCTTCATTGCACACTGATGCGCTGGTATATCCAGAGGTGTAATCATTGGTTAAATTTTCGAAAGGAAGCTGGAGATGCTGTTAAACATCACAATAAGCGCTATTTGACCTCTCTTCAGTGAGGGTCAACTTTGTCTGGTAATCCTCCACCTTGATACACTTTGGTGGTTTTTGTGGCAGTCCTATCCCCATAAGGCCTTCAGGCTATTGAGATACACACTCTCTTTTCCTGCTATAAAATGAGAAGTCATCTCACCTTTGGTTCATTGTTGGAACTTTTTATTGTTAATAAGATTTTTGTGCACTCATACTGTATGTCTAATTGGTGCTTAAAAATGTTTTGGTGTATTTTATATTATGCACATTCTAATCACTTGGTATAGGTAGCGTACAATTTTTATTAGTGCTGCACTGTTGTTATCTCATATTTTTTCAATGTGCTTGTACATACAGGCAAGTAAACATGTACAGCGTATTGATCAGTAAAACAAATACAGCAATCTGAGTTGCCAGTCAGTATTTTTATGTGTATACTCACAAATACGTGCAAATACACACAAATACTAGCAAACATGTGCAAATGCCATGCTTCCTGCTTGCGCGTGTGTACTCGCACTTATTCGCAAGTGATATGAAGCACATCTGCCAGTAATGATGCTCATACATTAGTACAATGTGCAAGAGACCTAATAGTTATATTCTCACAATGGTTGATGCTTACTTTTGACAACTAACAATGTGCCAGGGAAGAAATAGGAACCAGCCTTGCCAGTACCGCCGCTAGCCTGCGTGCATGTGCGGCAGAGCAACGCTTCGGTGCATAGGTGTGCGCAATTCAATGAAACGGCGCATGTGCATGCGCACTAGCGTGCGCATAGCACGAGTTCCCTTGCCAGTCTATAAAAGGCTGCTCAGCTCCATGTTCAAGTGACCTTCACGCAAGTCCTGCCCAGCCTGTTGGTGGCTCGTGCCTCTTTGTGCCCTTCACCTTCTGTACCACCACCAGCGGTGGAGTGCGCTTAGTCACAAGAGAGAAGCGCTCTCAGCATCTCGGCCTATGTGAGTACCTCTCTGACAGTATAAACCAGCCATGTCAGAGGCCAACAGAGTGGGTTCTCCTCTTGAGGCCCTGTGCCAGCAGGTTACAGGCCCTCACGCAGGCAGTTCAGAAGTTACAGGAGTGTTACGTCCAAATTGAAGGTCGTCTTCAGCATCTGTCCGGGTCGCCTTCTCCAGCTGCCGCAGCTCCAGCATCTCCAGCTTCTTCCACTGGGGTCTCCTCTTCTCAGGCTCAGACCAGCCCTGCCATAGTACTGGCCCTTCCTGAACATAGGGTTCCCACACCAGAGCGATTTTCTGGCAACCAAAAGAAATTCAGGGCATTCAAGAATGCCTGTTCTCTGTACCTGGCCCTCCAACCCAGAACTTTCTCCTCAGAAATTGTGAAGGTGGCATTCGTTATCTCTTTGCTGTCCGAAGAGCTGAAAGCCTGGGACCATAGCCTTATGGAGCAGAGGAGCCCCATATTAAATTCAGTGGACACTTTCTTTGAATCTATGGCCCAACTGTACGACGACCTTCAGCGCCCAGCCACGGCCAAAGCCATCCTACACACTCTGTCCCAAGGGAAAAGACCAGTGGAAGACTACACTGTCGAGTTCCGTAAATGGTCGGCTGACACAGGATGGAATGAAGCTGCCCTCAAGTACCAGTTCCGTCAGGATCTTTTTGAGGCTCTTTAGGACCACTACCACTTTGGAAGATTTATTTAATTAGCCATTAAATTGGACAGGCGCATGCGGGAGCAGCCCTCTGAGCGCTTTCAGTCCTCCCGACCCACCTGGGTGCTATCTAAGCCTCCAGTTCACCCTCTGTTCCCGGCTCCTTCTGTTGTTTTCGCTCCAGAAAGTGAACCTATGCAACTAGGACTGGTCCGGTCTCCACTCACCCCTGATGAAAGACAACGGAGACAAGCCAACTTGTGTCTGTATAGTGGGGCAGCAGGTCACTTTTTATGCAACTGCCCCGTGAGACCCAGTAAGTCACATGCTCAATATGTTATGATCTATAAAGTCACTTGTCCTGCTCAGACTCACATTATCCTCCCTGTCTCCCTACAGGTAGCGGAAGAGGAAATCCGGCTACTGGCCATAATTGATTCGGGGGCTCACAGTTGTTTCCTAGATGCATTGTTGGTTCAAAGACTACACATTCCTCTTCAAAACACGAAACAAAGTCTCCAAGTCCATTTGGCTGATGGGTCCCTACCCTGCTCAGGACCCGTTGCACAAGAGACTAGACCCATCCTTACCATCACGGACTCCGGCCACCAGGAGTTCTTAAGCTTTGACATTATCTGTTCCCATATATTCCCCATCAACTTGGGACTTCCATGGCTGCAAGCTCACGATCCTCAAATTAACTGGAGTAAGAAAGAGATCTCCTTCTCCTCTGCTTACTGCTCCCAACACTGTTTTGTTTCAGTTCCAGCCTCTTGCCTGACCGTACAACCAGTACCTAATGATCTCCAGCGATTTCAGAGACATTTTTTTAAGAAAAAAGCTGATTGTCTGCCACCTCACCGGTCTTACGACTGCCCCATTGAACTTTTACCCGTCTTTGAAATCCCCTTTGGTCGTATATTCCCGTTATCTGAACCTGAGTTGGAAGCCCTTCGGGTATACATTGACGAGAATCTGGAGAAGGGCTTCATCCTTCCATCTTCTTCACCGGCTGGTGCCCGTATCTTCTTTGTTGAAAAAAAAAAAGATGGCTTCCTAAGACCCTGCGTAGATTACAGAGAGCTCAACAAAATAACTATTAAAAACTTGTACCCACTCCCGCTTATTTCAGAGCTGTTCCAGCGTTTCCGAACTGCCCAAATCTTTTCCAAATTGGACCTACGAGGCGCTTACAATCTCATACAGATTCGTGCTGGTGACGAGTGGAAAACCGCCTTCAAGTCCAGATTCGGACACTTCGAATACTTGATTATGCCGTTTGGGCTATGCAATGCCCCGGCCACCTTTCAACATCTGGTGAATGACATTTTTAGAGAATACCTCGATAACTTTGTCTATCTGGATGACATTCTTATCTTTTCCGCCACCACTAAACTGCACCAAGCTCATGTAAAGAAAGTTCTTACAATTCTCAGAAAACATGGATTTTACCTTAAGGCAGAGAAATGTGAGTTTGAAAAGACTGTTGTCCAGTTCCTAGAATTCATCATTTCCACCAAAGGAGTCGCAATGGACCCACAGAAAGTCAGAGCAATCCAGAAATGTCCGGCCCCTGCGGATAAAAAAAAAGTTCAGCGGTTCGTAGGCTTCGCCAACTTCTATCAAAGATTTATTAAAGGTTTCTCGTCTATTATCTCACCCATCACCCAGCTGACCCGCCAACAGAACCGTTTTCAGTGGTCCCAGGAAGCCCAAGAAGCCAAAGGCCCCGTACACACGTCTGAGGAACTCGACGTGCCAAACACATCGAGTTCCTCGTCAAGTTCAGTGTTGAAGCCGCCGAGGATCTCAGCGGGCCGACTTTCCTCATTGAACAACCAGGAAATAGAGAACATGTTCTCTATTTGGCCCAACGAGTTCCTCGTCGGCCTCCTCGCTGAAAAGTGTACACACGACCGAGTTTCTCGGTAGAATCCAGCTCCGAGTTTCTGGCTGAATTCTGCCGAGAAACTCGGTCGTGTGTACGGGGCCTTAGACAAGTTAAAGGTCCTGTTCATTTCTGACTTGGAGGAATGGAGATATCTGCTGGAGAATGCGTCCCATTCTATCATGATTTTCACGACCCACAAGAACCTGGAGTATCTCAGGATCGCCAAGCGCCTTAGACCCCGACAAGCCCAGTGGGCACTTTTTTTCTCCAGGTTTAACATTCACATCTCATACAGACCTGGTTCCAAGAAAGCAGACACACTCTCCCGAATGTTCCCGGAGTCTCCTCAGATAACGGAACCCAGCACCATTCCATCCCGCAAAATTTTTGTCTTCTTACCCAGTCTGATCTAATGCCGCGTACGCATGACCAGTCCATCCGTTGAGAACGGACCGATCGTGTCAGAACGCAGTGACGTAAAACACAACGACGTGCTGAAAAAAATGAAGTTCAATGCTTCCAAGCATGCGTCGACTTGATTCTGAGCATGCATGGATTTTTAACTGATGGTCGTGCCTACTAACGATCGGTTTTGTTCTATCGGTTAGGAATCCATCGGTTAAATTTAAAACAAGTTGGCTTTTTTTTAACCGATGGTTAAATAACCCATGGCGCCCACACATGATCGGTTTTGACCGATGAAAACGGTCCATCAGACCATTCTCATTGGTTTTAACGGTCGTGTGTACGCGGCATTAGAGCTGCCATCAAACAGGCTTCCAGCAACTGTACTGAGCCAGAGGTATCTTCCTTGGAGAAGCGGGACGACTTGCTTTGGGCTCGGAATACAATTTTTGTCCCACTGGAAGTAAGACCTTTGATCTTAAAGACTTTCCACGACCTTAAACTAGGTCACTTTGGAGTACAGAAAACCTCCGAATTAGTATCCCGTTCTTTTTGGTAGCCTGGTTGGAGGCGGGACTGTAAGGACTACATTTCTTTATGCATCTCTTGCCAGCGTAACAAGGGGTCGAATGCCAAATCTTGGGGTCTTTTGAGACCTTTACCCATCCCAGAACGGCCATGGAAGGAAGTCTCTATGGACTTTATCGTTGACCTGCCACCCTCTGAAGGGTTCACCACCATTTTGGTCATTGTCGATCGCCTCTCAAAAATGGCACACTTTTTACCCATGGTTGGCACTCCCTCTGCCCTCGATACAGCTAATACATTTATTAAAGAAGTTGTGAGGCTTCACAGGGTACCCGATAATATTGTCTCCAAAAGAGGTGTCCAATTCACCTCCAAGTTTTGGAAAGAGCTCTGAAAATCACTGGAAATCAAAGTATGTCTCTCTTCTGCATACCATCCCCAAAGTAACAGCCAAATGGAGAGGACAAACTTTAGAGCAATATCTTCGCTGTTTCTGTTTCTGCTCACAGGATGATTGGTCTTCTCTTCTGCCTTATGCGGAATTTGCCTATAACAATTCCATACACACAGCTACCAACCAAACTATTTGGTCTATTTGTGGGTTTCACCCCTCTTTTCTCCCTAATTACATCCCTGAAATCTCAGTTCCTGCTGTACAAGATCGGATAAACTCCATCCAGTCAAACTTTCAAAGGATCCAGGAAACCATTCAAAAGGCTCAGGATAGCTATAAAAAGCATTATGACAAGTGAAGAAAGGGGAACCCGGCTTTCAAGGTGGGAGATGAGGTTTGGCTATCTGCCACCAATCTCAGACTACCTTGCCCTTCACGGAAATTGGGCCCGAGGTTCATTGGCCCTTTCAAGATGAAAAGAATTGTGAATCCTGTGGCTTTTGAATTAGCCTTACCCGGTTCCTACAGGATACACCCCGTGTTTCATGCGTCCCTGATGAAACCAGTGGTCCCCAGTCCTTTTTCAGGAAGAGAAGAACCACCTCCTCCTCCAGTTTAAATTAATGGCGAGAACGAGTTAGAGGTGGAAGTTATAATGGACTGTAGGAAGAAGGGTAGACAGTTCCAGTACCTGATAAAATCGATAGGCTACCCCCCTGAACATAATTCCTGGGAACCTTCAGGTAACTTGCATGCTCCACGTTTGATCCAAGCCTTCCACAAGAAACACCCGGAATTATTGACCAGATTGGGCATCCATCCATGGGGCACTGTCAGGAAAGAAATAGGAACCAGCCTTGCCAGTACCGCTGCTTTCCTGCAAGCATGCGTGGCAGAGCGGCGCATAGGTGTGCGCAATTCAACGGAACGGTTCATGTGAAGGCGCACTGGCACACACATAGCGTGAACTCCCTTGCCAGCCTATAAAAGGCTGCTCAGCTCCATAATCAAGTTGCTGGTTTATCTATCAGCTTCCTGTGTTCCTTGCCTTTGTATCCTGCCTTGTGATTACCCGTTGTGACACGGATTAACCTTGACCTGCTCTGATCTCCTCCTTTTACTTGATCCTTGGCTTGCCTTCGGACCTTTGCTACCAGTCTCCTGTACTTGACCCTCAGCCTGTTTACGGACCTTGCTACCAGTCTCCTGTACTTGACCCTCAACCTGTTTACGGACCTTTCTACCAGTCTCCTATGCTTGACTCTCAGCCTGTTTATGGACCTTGCTACCAGTCTCCTGTTCTTGAACGTCAGCCTGTTTACGGACTTTTGCTACCAGTCTCCTGTACTTGACCCTCAGCCTGCTTACAGACTTTTTCTACCAGTATCCTGTACTCGACCTCCAGCCTGTTTACGGACTTGCTACCAGTCACCTGTGTTTGACCCTCGGCCTGCTCTGCTATTCATCTACCCCGTTGAGCTCCGGTCTCTACCAGTTCCTGCACAGCTACCAGCTCCACAGTGACCTTCACGCAAGTCATACCCAGCCTGCTGGTGGATCGTGTCTCTTTGTGCCCTTCACCCTCTGTACCACCACCAGGAGTGGAGTGCGCTTAGTCGCAAGAGAGAACCGCTCTCAGCATCTCGGCCTCAGTAAATACTTCTCTGACACAATGTTACTTGTTTCCCTCACTAAAGTACTCTTCTAGATGGCTCTGTATGTGAAGGCACCGTTTCCAGCAACCCCTGAAAACCCACTTCCCAATCCAAGCCAATACTCTTCATTGTGGCAAAGCTCCAAAATCAGATTCCATTAGCAGGCCATTAGCATGTGCCTGGTATTGAAAGGTTTCCCAATCAGCTAAAGTCGCTGATGGGTGGATTCTGATAGGGGTGGGTGCCGTTGTCAGAATGCAATGTCCTGGTAGATGGATACCTCCATCCACCACGTTTGTGTGGATGGAGGAATCTGTTAGTATTCTTTTTGTTCAAAAATACCCATTTGAGGACAACTTTAGTTTGACCAATCGCATTGTACCCAGCCCCTTGGATCGGCTTTGTACAGTGTCTTTGTGTGCTGAGCCATCGAATTACAACTCTATACTCAGCAATTATCAGGTGGATCGGCTGCCCGATGACTATTTATCCAGTGCCATTTATCAACTGCATTGGGTAAATATAGGGCTGAATAAGAGGGAGGTCTGCGTAATTCTGTCCAAAACAACACTTGATCTGGAGACAGAAACACGCAACATGTTTCGAATTACGTATACTCTTTTTCTTTCTTCTTTAGGGGTATATATTAGCAGGGTACAGATTCCTCATATATGCAATATATTACAACCAGAGTCGCTTTATTAAAACCAAAACCAAGAGGAGCTTGCATGGAACTTTGCATGGAACTTTCCCACATAAAATATTGAGGTAATTCAGAAACAGGCCCCTACACCACCAAGCCACTAAGGCTACCCGAAAAACCATGGAGCACATAAAAGCTCCTCAATGGGGGAACACCGGAGAATCCTCTCAAATCATGTAACCTAGGCTCAAAGATACTCCCCAATTTTATGTGATGGCCAGTATTAGTGGATATAGCATTAAAGTGTATATCTTGGGGGATCCAATCTAAAAAAGGGAAGCCAAAGCACATCTGATGTGTTTGCTTCAGAAGGGATGGAAAGGTGTTCTATTTCCTCTCCACTGACGCTATATAAATCCAGCATATTAGTATAAGTTAAAAAAGTGAAGGGTTGTGTATTGAGCAATAAACTATATAAGAATCCACATGAGGGCAAATGACACAGAAAGCACTAAACTACATTAACCACTTCAGCCTCGGAAGGATTTACCCCCTTCCTGACCAGGCCATTTTTTGCGATACGGCACTGCCCTGCTTTAACTGACAATTGTGTCGTCGTGTGACATTGTACCTAAACAAAATTTACATCCTTTTTTCCCACAAATAGAGCTTTCTTTTGGTGGTATTTGATCACCTCTGCGGTTTTTATTTTTTGTGCTATAAACAAAAAAGTGCATCAATTTTGAAATATATATATATATATATATATATATATATATATATATATATATATATATATATATATATATATATATATATATATATATTATATGTTCTGCTATAAAACATTTCCCCCAAATAATAAACAAATTCATTCATCAGTTTAGGCCTGCTACATATTTTTGGTAAAAAAAAAAAATCGCAATAAGCGTATATTGATTAAATTATAATAATAGGGGATAGATTTATGGAATTTTTATAAAAAGTATTTTTACTAGTAATGGCGGCAATCAATGATTTTTAGCGGGACTGCGACATTGCAGCAGACAGATCAGACACCTAACTGAAGTTTTTTACACTTTTTTGGGGAACCAATGACATTATTACAGTAATTAGTGCTAAGAATATGCACTGTAATTGTACTAATGACACTGGCAGGGAAGGGATTAACATCCGAGGCGATCAAGGGGTTAAAGGCCCCCTTCTCACTGCGGCACTTTTCAGGCATTTTAGTGCCAAAAATAGCACCTGAAAAGCACCTCTCAAGCCACCCCAGTGTGAAAGACCGAGTGCTTTCACACTAGGAATGAATGAATGAATGAAAAACTTATAAAGCGCGGCGCATGCGAACTGAATCGCTTCTGGGCGCTAGTTGTTCGTGTCTCATGACATCAAAAGAGCAGAGTTTTGATCTGTCTTCTGAAAGTCAGGTGGTTTTCCTCCAACCGAATGCTGGTTGGTAAAGCGTTCCATAGTCTAGGACCCTGAAAAGCAAACCTTCTTTCTCCTTTGGACTTGTATTTGGTTTTTGGTACCCTGACCAGATTTTGGTCGGTGGATCGCAGAACGCGATTCGAATTGTGAGGTTCTATCTTGTCGCAAAGATATTGCGGAGCCTTCCCATGGATGCACTTATGTGTCAGGCAGAGTGCTTTAAATGCAATTCTGTCTTTTACTGGCAGCCAGTGAAGGGTTCTCAACGAAGGGCGGTGCGCTTGCAGGATGGGAAAAAAGTCCTGAAAGCAGCATCTTTGGGGCGGTTTGGGAGTGCCGTATACACTGCCCCCAAAACGCCCTGCACATTGAAATGAATGGGCAGCGCTGCCAAATCACCTGAAAAGCACTTCGGCAGAGTTGCAACACAGACGTGATTAACCCTTTCTTCAAACACTAGCAGGGGGTTAAAAGTGCCCCTCTAGCAGCCGAAAAGTGCCACTAACCCCCGCACCACCCCAGTGTGAAAGGGGTCTAACTGTATGGGGGACTGTGTGACTGGGGAAACACACAGATCAATCTTTTTGCATAGCAGAAAGACAGGATCTGTGTGATCTCCCCTGTCAGAACGGAGATCTGCCTTGTCTACACAGACAGATGCCCATTCTGTCACTGCGGGGAACGATCGCGGTTGGGCGGTGGAAATCGCGGTACCCACTAATTGGCTCCTCCGCTGGTCAAAGGGAGCGTGCGCGCGCCTCCAGCGGCGTGTGCCCACAAAAGTGAGTTCCCGAGCCGACGTACATGCCACCTTGCCGCAGTATAATGACGGCGGCTGGTCGGCAAGCGGTTAATAAAATATAATGGTATCGCTCCAATGAGCAGATTAAAAAAGGTGTGCGGTTTGAAGTTTCAGATGCATTTCAGCATTCCATCTTATTTTCTATTCCAAGATATGAATCTTTCGTTTATTCTGCCTGCGCACAAGTAGTGGGATCGAGCAGATGTCTCTGGTCTTTTTTCCTTGTTTACATACACGAGAAGCAATCATATGTGATAGCAGCAAGCCAAAGATTCATTACAGTAATGACATCCAGGCCTCTGCTTCCAGTGACTGGACACATCAGCATGCAGACTGCAGGCGGGAGAAGACAGGAGGAAGAAGCCAGAAGAGGGAAGGAAAGGCAAAGAGGGAGCGAGACACACAAGGGGACAAAAAAGTGTTTTGAGGAGAATGCAAATGTTTATAAAGCAAGAAATAATAAAACAAAAAAAAGGTTTCTGATGCTAATAAAAAAGAATTCAGATGAAGTCTGATCACATGCAACTTAGGCAGAGATCCTATGGCTGTCCTGCGTTGTATACTTTTTTTTCCTCCCGTCTGATCATAAAGAGACATGGCCTCTCTCCTCAGCACCCTACTAGCCAAAAGACAGCTTAGACACCCAATCACAAAGAGAGGCGGGAGCCTTCCTGGCCAACCAAGGGGCATCCTGTCAAAAGCCTGGATCTTTTAAAACAAACATCCCTTCCAGTGACATACTGTATTTTTAGAGAGAGCAGAGGCCAGAACTTGGAAAGAAAAAAAAAAAAAAAAAAGATTGGAATGATGTCAGTACAAGCTCCAGCCAATTGAAAATGTCAAGGGGAGGTGCTGGAAATGTTCCTTTCTTCTTTTTGGGTTTTCCCTGCCCTGGAACAAAAAAAAAAAAAAAAAGAGAAAAAGTCTATAATAAGTTTCCCATTAAAAAAAACAGAGGGAAAAAAAATCTAGGAGTGAAGGAATGCTAAGGATAGAGGAGTGGGGAGGAGAAGAGCAGGAGGGGAGCTGGGGATACTGGGATCTGCAGAAGGATTCCCCCCCCCCCTGTCTGCGTCTCTGTATTTATATATACCTCCTCTCTATACAGTAACGTGCTTCCATTTATCTCCCTTTGTATCTGTCCTTATCCTGCTTTCACACGTCCTCTGCCTTGCAGTGTTAGCTCCTGCTAATATCTACTGACTTACTGCTTTTTACGTCACTTTTTTTTTTTTAGCTTAACAAAGTATTCCTATTACTTTTCTGTTCTTTTTAGCACTTTTCCCTTCTACATTTTATACACTTCTCCTCTTTTCTGCAGCCTTGGCAGGGTTGTTTTTTTTTTATTTTATCTATCTTCTGACCACATCCACCCCTCCCGGTTTTCCAAATGGGGGCAGCTATTTGTCAAGATGGGGAGCTGGATTTTCGGCTGATTTTTGGCGAAGAAGACTCAGACGCTGCATCACCTAGAAGCACTATGCACACCGCTGGTGAGTGAGAGAACAATACTGAAAATGCATAGAAAGTCAAATATGGCTGAATTGTTTTTTTTTTTTGTTGAATATTTAACTTTTTACAGCGTATGTACTTTAGCATCTGTATCCCTTCTGTGTGCATTTTGTGATGAAAAGCAGGAGTTTACAACATCACGACTACTACATTCCCTTTAGGGGGCACCATACACGCTACAATTTGAGCAATATCCGTACAATGAAATTTAGATTTACTAAAACGATGTAATATGAGAACCTACATAAACTAGCCAATAAATTCTTATTCTTATTATTACTATTATACAGGATTTATATAGCGCCAACAGTATGCGCAGCGTTTTACAACATGAGGGCATACAGTACAGTTGCAACACAATTCAATACGGATATCTGCATTCAATCAAAAAGGCAGGCCCTGGCACTACATAGATTTTAGTCTTGGATCTAAAAAAGATTGTACAATTAAATTGTAATGTGTGGGATTTAGTTTTACTCTTAGCTCTTTTGTCACTTTTAGAGGGCTGAGTTATATCAATATCACTTTGTATTCTTTTTTTTTGCCTAAAGGAAACCTGTGCTGAAAAAATATGCAGCTGCCATCACTGACCTCTCCTTCTGAAGATGCTAGTTGCCTGGCTGCTATGCTAAATCTCTGGTTCAAAAACTGTATTGCCGCGTACACACGATAAGTCCATCCGTTGAGAACGGACCAATGGACCGTTTTCATCGGTTAAAGCGGTTGTAAACCCGCATCAATTATTTTATTTTTTCTCCTGTAAGGCAAAAGTCATAATGAGCTAATATGCACCGCATATTAGCTCATTATGAAATACTTACCTCGGAACGAGGTGTGTAGCACTTACCTGGTCCACGCCGAGCAAGATTTCATCTAACCTCGGCGTGTCTTCCGGGTGTCGCCGCTCCAGCGCTGTGATTGGCTGGAGCGGCGATGACGTCACTCCCGCGCATGCGCGCGGGAGATTTAAAACTCGGCAAGGTCCGGCGGCTGCCGGTCCTTTCGCCGTAGATCCCCCTGCGCATGCACCGCGGCGCATTGCGAGGGGAATATCTCCTAAACCGTGCAGGTTTAGGAGATATTCTCCTTACCTACAGGTAAGCCTTGTTATAGGCTTACCTGTAGGTAAAAGTAAAAAAAGTGGGTTTACAACCACTTTAACCGATGAAGCTGACTGATGGTCAGTCGTGCCTACACACCATCGGTTAAAAAAACGATCATGTCAGAATGCGGTGACGTAAAACACAACGACGTTTTGAAAAAAACGAAGTGCAATGCTTCCAAGCATGCGTCGACTTGATTCTGAGCATGCATGGCTTTTTAACCGATGGTTGTGCCTACTAACAATCGTTTTTTTCCCATCGGTTAGGAATCCATCGGTTAAATTTAAAACAAGTTGGCTTTTTTTTAACAGAAAGTTGAATAACCGATGGCGCCCACACACGATCGGTTTGGACCGATGAAAACGGTCCATCAGACCATTCTCATTGGTTTAACCGATCGTGTGTACACGGCATAAGAGTCACTGGTTTGGAATAGGCAGATCAGGCACTCTGTACTCTGGCTGCATACTCATTTCAGGTCAGTCATCTGAAAAACACTGGAAGCCTTGAACATCATGGCATCCGGGCAACTAGCATTTTCAATAGAAGGTCTGAAATGGCAGCCCATATTTCTTTCAATCCTGGTTTCGTTAAAATGCATGTATTAAGTAAAAAATTATAATTGTGAGAAAATTATATACAAAATGAGTGAAGCTGCTCCTTTAAAAAGTGGATAGACCACTCCAAAACCGTGGATAAATATAAATGAAAAAGGTATGGCGCTATTTCATATTAAACATAGTACACATAGTTAGTTAGGTTGAAAAAAGACCATCCATTTCAAAAGTAAAAATAAATAAAATAAAAAATATCATACAATCCCATATGCCCAATTCTATACCTACAGTTGAACCTTCATCTTTCAAAATTTGTGGCTAACTATTAGAATCCTCCCTTCGCTGATCTTACGCTGGCCATACATTATACAATGTTCTTTCATTTCTTAACTATTTAGCGCAAGGGCCTTGCCTGATTGCATACAAATTGAACGTGTTTAGGTCTGATCTCGTATCAAATGGTTTTTGCAAATCGGATTGTACAATTTTCTTGTACAATCCGAAAATTGTACAAGAAAATCAAATAATATATGTCCAGTCTTACTGTAATACAAATAACAATTGGACAATAGGACAAAGGGATTATTGTAATCCATATGTCATCACTGCTTTTAGCACTTTTAAAAAAAGACTAAAAGTTGTTGTGGTGCTGTATTGCCTGAAATCAATTAAGCAAAATAAATAATAATAAAATACATATTAATATATACATAAATAAAGTAAATATAAAATAATATAAAAACAAATAAATAAAGATGATCGAGGCATTGTCAGGGCTGAACGACGAGGGGGAAACTGTAATGCATTCAGAGATTTTGGAAACAGGTAGATGCTTTGCAGACTAGGATAAATGCTGATCAATAGTATGTAATATAATACGTAAAAGCAAGATATTTAGTATTACAGAGAAATTAGCACCCAAAATAAACGCAAAAATACCACTTTATGTAGCCAATACACTTGCCAGGATACACGAATCAGTGGCTGCAGCTAACTGGCTGCAGTTGCTGATCATCCGAAAATTTTCCGATATGTCTCTTATATGATTATTTTCTGTTAAGCAGTGGACACCACGCACTGACCAAGGGACCCAAACACTTATCAGTCATTGCTGGGCCGGGTACATTTCAATCTGTTCATTGCCAGTTTAAAGTGGAATGCCGCGTATACACGATAATTTTTTGGCATGAAAAAAAATGACGTTTTTCCAACTTCATCATTAAAACGACGTTGCCCACACACCATCGTTTTAAAAAAATGCTCTAGCAAAGCGCGGTGACGTACAACACGTACGACGGCACTATAAAGGGGAAGTTCCATGCGGATGACGCCACTCTTGGGGCTGCTTTAGCTGATTTTGTGTTAGTAAAAGACGATTCGCGCTTTTCTGTCTGTTACAGCGTGATAAATGTGCTTACACCATTATGAATGGTAGTTTTACCAGAACGAGCGCTCCCTTCTCATAACTTGCTTCTGAGCATGTGCAGGTTTTTAACGTCGTTTTAGCCCACACACGATCATTTTTTACAACCCGAAAAACTACATTGTTTAAAACGTCGTTAAAAAATGCAGCATGTTCGAAAAAAAATGTTTTAGTTTTTCAGAAGCCGAAAAATTATGTGAAGCCCACACACGGTCATTTTAAATGACATTTTTTTAAAACGACGTTTTTTTTATGCCGAAAAATGATTTTGTGTACGCGGCAGAAGAGTCTAAAAAAAAAAAAACTGTGAACAGTCAGGATTTTTAATGCAGATGAGACATATGTTGTATAATATCTCTTCTGCATTACAGTTTCTTACCTGCCAGTCCATGCTGTACACTGAGCTGTGCATCCACAGCTCAGCATGCAATTTCAGCAATACCGAGATGAATTAACTCCCCTGCATGCATGGGAGTGATGTCATCTTGGCCCGGCCAATGAAAATGGATGGAGATCAATACCCAGTAGCAGACCTGCTAAAGATGTCAGCAGCTGGCAGAGAGCTTGAGGACACAGCTAGTTATGCTTTAAACGTCCATCTAGGGGTGGCAAGATACCTTGATTAGGATATTTGATAGTATCCTGGATCAGCACAAAGAGGATGAGCTAACTGGTTTGAGATGATGGAAAGGCAACAGTAACTCCAATAACTACTTGTTACAACCAAGGTATGCAGAATACCAACTCTGAATGCACAACACCTTGAAGCAGATGGGCTATAGCAGCAGAAGACAACACCAGGTGCCACTCCTGTCAGCTAACAGGAAACTGAGGCTACAATTGACACAGGCTCACCAAAATTGGGCAATAGAAAATTGGAAAAACGTTGCCTGGTTTGATAAGTCTCAATTTCAGCTTTGACATTCAGATGGTAGGGTCAGAATTAACGTAAACAACATGAAAAGAAAGTTACCATATGAGTTTTAAAGCTTTGGCTTAAATTATGCTAAAAAAACGAGTTTAGTAGTTCTTGGTATCTTTCAAAAAATTTGAAGCGCTAGAATGTAATGTCCACGCATGCCAACCTTTTGTAAATTTAGCTATGGAGCCATTTTTGTGTGCTAACAACACTAGTTCAAAATGGGCTTGAGAATTGAGTCTTAAAATGACATCGGACAGATTAGGAGCTAAAGTGGATTCCCATAATGTAGTTAGGGTGAGTCTTGAAGCAAACAAGATATTGGCTACTATAGTCCTATAATAAAGGGGTTGTAAAGGTTTGTTTTTTATTTTCTAAATAGTTTCCATTAAGCTAGTACATTGTTGGTTCACTTACCTTTTCCTTCGATTTCCCTTCCCTTCCCTTGTTTTTGTTTTCTTTGTCTGAATTTCTCACTTCCTGTTCCTCCTCAGTAAGCTGTTCTGGCTGACTAACCCCCAGCCAGAACGGCTTGGATGATGGGGGAAGGTTACTGAGAAGGAACAGGAAGTGGGAAATGCAGACAAAGAAAAAAAACATTTAGAAGGGAAATCAAAGGAAAAGGTAAGTGAACCAACAATGCACTAGCTTAAAGGAACCTATTTAGAGAATAAAAAACTAACCTTTAAGCGGGTATAAATCTAAGTTTAACCCTAGTAAGGTCATTGCTGGTGTAAAAGCGGTTAGATTACCTGTAAGAGATGCAATAAAGGAGGAAATTGTCTTCCAAAAGCTCAACAAAGCTTTACACCCCCAAAGTGTATGTAATAAATTACCTATATGGGTGTTACATTTCCAGCATAGAGAGGATGAAGATGGGAATATTTCAAACTGGTTTATTGTACTCCAATGGCCTCCATAGTCACCAGATCTCAATCCAATAGAGCACCTTTGGGATGTGGTGAAATGGGAAATTCACCTCATGGATGTGCAGCCAAAAAATCTGCAGCAACTGCGTGATGCTACATGTATCATGTCACTATGGACCAAAAGCTCTTAGGAATGTTTCCAACACCTTGTTGAATCTATGACATGAAATATTAAAGTGGTTGTAAACCCTTTCTTTGAAGTTACACCTACAGGTAAACCCAGATTAAGGCTTACCTGGAGGTGTTTGCAATATCTCCTAAACCTACACTGTTTAGTAAAAATTTGCTAAAAGGAATACACCGTTTTCTACGGCACATGCGCACCGTAGACAACGGCACAGGCGCACTGGGAATGCCGGATTTGTGAATGGCTAATGCCGGCTTTGAAATATTAAAGTGGTTGTAAACCCTTTCTTTGAAGTTACACCTACAGGTAAACCCAGATTAAGGCTTACCTGTAGGTGTTTGCAATATCTCCTAAACCTACACGGTTTAGGAGATATTTGCCAAAAGAAAGACAACGGTGCAGGCGCACTGGGAATGCCGGATTTGTGAATGGCTAATGCCGGCTTTGATGGCTCCCGCGTGCATGCGCAGAGTGATGTCATCGCCGCTCTGTCCAATCACAGCGCCGGAGCGGCGATACCCGGAAGTAACCTTCCGGGGAGATGTCTGCGGCCGGAGGGGGAGACGAGGACGGTTTTGGGGGCTTCAATATAAGGTAAGTAATTTATAATGAGCTAGTATGCTAGTTTTTCTTTTTCTGGGTTTACAACCGCTTTAAGGCAGTTCTAAAGACAAAAGGGTGTCCAACCCAGTACTAGCAAGGTGTACTTAATAAGATGATCGGTGACTGTAGATTTTGTGTATATTATTTACTATGTGATAGGTATTTATAATAACTAGGAGACCTTATGGGGCACTGTTTCACATTTTACATATGGCTTAGTCAGATCTAAAACTCACATTGTCTCACACAAAGGCTTGCTCAGTGCTAGAGGATAAAGACCACAAATCCTTTTCGAGCACTAAAGCACGCATGCACTTTTAAATGGCCATTTTTTGTGCTCAGGATAGAACAGAAGCATATTTTTGCATTTTAGCATTAGTAAACTCACTGCACCCTAGTCTCTACTGCTACTTCTAGACCCTGACATTTTGTTCACGTGCTCAGCAATGACGTTCATAAGAGCACATGCGGCCTTCCAGGAACAGACTTGCCTCCAGCAGTTTCTAAAAGTAACAAAGTGCATTGGGATGCTGTGCACTGTAGGTGCGTTGCCTGCTACTGTAATAGTGTGCTAGAGTGCCGTTTAAAATGAGCTGCACTAAAATACATAGTGATTTGTGAGTTGATTGTTGTGGTGACGTGCTTGAAATGTGCATTTTACCCACATAAACACAACGCAAAGATATGACTGGTCCCTTCATTTTATTTATCACTTTGCAAGCTGCTTTGTTGGTGGCTAGTAATTTTTACCAAGGACTGAGATGTACCCTTTAAGAATGCTAAGAGTATACAGTGCCTTGAAAAAGAAAGTATTCCTACCCCTTGAAATGTTCCACATTTTGTCATGTTACAACCAAAAGTGTAAATGTATTTTATTGGGATTTTATGTGATAGACCAACACAAAGTGGCACATGATTGTGTAGTGGAAGGAAAATTATAAAAAGTTTTCAAAACATTTTACAAATATCGTGGCGTGGATTAGTATTCAGCCCCCCTGAGTCAATACTTTGTAGAACCACCTTTCGCTGCAATTACAGCTGCAAGTCTTTTTGGGTATGTCTTTACCAGCTTTGCACATTTAGAAAGTGATGTTTTTGCACATTCTTCTTTGCAAAATCACTCAAGCTCTGTCAGATTGGACGTAGAGTATCTGTGAACAGAAATTTTCAAGTCTTGCCACAGATTCTCAATTGGATTTAGGTCTAGACTTTGACTGGACCATTCTAACACATGAATATGGTTCGATCTAAACCAGGGCGCTCCAACATTTTCAAACAAAGGCCCCTTTTATTGTCCATCAGACTTTAGGAGGGCCGAATTGTGGCCAACAGGGGCAGAACATGTCATGGGCTTGGCATGAGTGAGAATAAATATGGCCTCAGGGTTGGTGGTCAATAGCAGTAGTGTTCCTATTAATATGAGGAATAGTATCCATCATTGGTATCGGTGGAAGAAATAGTGCCCAATTGTTGGTGTCAGTGGGAGGAATAGTGCTCCAAGGGCCTGATAAAGGTTAGCAAAGGGCCACATCTGGCCCTTGGGCCACAGTTTGGAGACCCCTGATCTAAACCATCCCATTGTGGCTCTGGCTGTATGTTTAGGGTCATTGTCATGCTGGAAGGTGAACCTCTGCCCCAGTCTCAAGTCTTTTGCAGATTTTTAACAGGTTTTCTTCTAAGATTGCCCTGTATTTGGCTCCATCCATCTTCCCATCAACTCTGACCAGCTGAAGAAAAGCATCCCCACAACATGATGCTGCCACCACCATCTTTCACGGTGGGGATGTGTGTTCAGGGTGATGTACAGTATTAGTTTTCCACCACACATAACATTTTGCTTTTCGGCCACAAGTAAAATTTTGATCTCATCTGACCAGAGCACCTTCTTCCACATGTTGGCTGTATCTCCCACATGGCTTCTCGCAAACTGAAAACGAGACTTCTTATGGCTTTCTTTCAACAATGGCTTTCTTCTTCCATAAAGGCCAGATTTGTGAAGTGCACGACTAATAGTTGTCCTGTGGAAAGATTCTGCCACCTGAGCTGTGGATTTCTGCAGCTCCTCCAGAGTTACCATGGACCTCTATGCTGCTTCTCCGATTAATGCTCTCCTTGTCCAGCTTGCCAGTTTAGGTGGACGGCCATGTCTTTATAGATTTGCAGTTGTGACATACTCTTTCCATTTTCGGATGATGGATTAAATAGTGCTCCATGAGATGTTCAAAGATTGGAATATTTTTCTATAACCTAACCCTGCTTTTAACATCTTCACAACTTCATCCCTGACCAAAGCTTTGCCCAATCAAGGTGCAGAATGCAGCGTGCAGTGCACACCCGCCAAACACCCTGTAAATTCGGGTGTTCCCTGAACAGACCTGAGCATGAGTTTGGGCCAAACATTTGCTGTTCGCCCTGTTTGGGGAACACCCCAATTTGCAGGTCTAGTGTTGTAAAAGTTGACCATGTTTCAGAACATGTCAGGAGATGCTTGACAATCATGCAGTTTGCCTTTCTAAAAGCATTTATGAATTATTTATTATTATCTGTGTAGCACCTGGTTACTTTTCAGAACCGGTGTTATTGAAATTTAGAGGGGGTCAGAGAGTTAAGTAACTCTGACCATTGTTAATTAGTTCAAATTTGGGTTTATGTTTCAGCTTGGCTGTGCTGTGGGCTTATTCTATTGTGCTGGGGTGTTTTTCCACCCCGGTGCGGTAGGTGGCAGCAGTGGAGTCAAGGTTTGAGCACCTTTTTTTCCAGCAGCCAATCAGGAGGCTTGGACCTCGCTGGGCATGCTGGGAGAGGGTACTTATGAGGCAGGCGCCATTTTGTGTGTTTTTTCTTCCGGTGTGGCACCAACCTTTAGGGTAGCCACATCACGGAGCTCCGGCGTTATGGCCTAATGGCCTACCTGGCCGGAGTGTGCGTGCTATGCAGAGTTCCTGGTTCCGGGCCTTTGAGCAGGACGGGGACCCAGTGGTCGACTGGGTTTCCACTTTTGAAGATCCCAAGCAAGTGTAGATGTTTGGTGGGGAGTCCATCTGAGGAGCGCCATTGAGAGGCTGGCGGTCCAATAGGATTCTGACAAACCACCGGGGATCGAGGTTACCGGACACTGAAGGATTGACTCCTCTTTCAGTCAGTACCTGTGGCGACGTTAAAGAGAGGATTCAGGCGCAACTTTATCTAGGAGGGCTACCTCCGTGTCTGCGATTCAAGAGGGCCTGTGGCAGAGGTACCTCCCTGACATTCATTTGAGAGGGCCTGTGGCAGAGGTTCCTCCCTGACGTTCATTCAAAAAAGGGTCTGTGGCAGAGACTTCGTTCTAAAGAGATTCGAGCGGTGTTCCGGCTGCTAGGTCAGTGAGAGAGGCCTATCCGGGCACGCTAGGCCCACTCAAGCAGGAGTGGTGTAAAAGGACTGTTCCAGATACTACGCCTGAATCTGCTGTTCGCCTTCCATCTCTATCCCTTTCATCACCTGTTAACTGTTTTTACCCGGCTGGGTAATAAAAGCACATAAAAAGACATTTGTTCGTGGACATTCCATTCCTTTACTGCTGCTGTGTGCATCATTCATCCCTAGACATACGGAAAGAGCCATGAGGTAAATCTGCCATCCCATCTATTATCAGCGGCTCCTTCGGGGGTGAGCGATACTACATCAGCAATATTTTAATCTTAAACACTTTCTCAGTAGTTTACATGCTTTCTACAAAGATGATATCATAATGTATGCACTTTCATCTTTGGTTAGGAATTTATAGGTGCTTTGTTTTTTGTATGATGTACAGCAAAGAAATATGATTGAAAAGTGTAAGATTAAAAAGTAAAAGTTTAGCATGCAGTTCCTTGCCAGTTATACAAGCAGATACTGTAGATATATCTGCTAAGCAGGAAATAAGAAGGCGTTTAATGTGGGTTTCAGCTATGCTGATAAAATCAGAATACATTTAGGTCACATAAAACAGAAACATACACAGCTTCAACTTAAAGGGTCACTAAAGGAAAAACATTTTTTTGCTGAAATGACTGTTTACAGGGTATAGAGACATAAAAGTTAACTGATTCCTTTTAAAAATGATTAAAAATAGATACAAATCAATCATATAATGTACCTGCAGTTTCACTTTCGTTTTTAAACTGGTGTAATGTTTCTGTGAAGTAGAGAGAGACACAGAACAAAAACAAACAAATCCAGGGCAGTGTTTTGTTTTTAAAAAGAATCTGATTGGTTCTGAGGAGTTTTAGACACACAGCTTGGACCACAGTGAAAAGCTGCCATGAGATTTTTCATAAGGAGCCAGACAAGCAGGAAGTGTGGAGATCAGAGCAGAATTACAGCAAATTCAAAGCAAAAACGAACAATGAGGACATGAAACCAGTACTGCAGTAAGGTAAAGGAAGCTATTTAGCTTAAAAAAAAAAATTCTTTAGTGATCCTTTAACTTTATAACTTAAAGCCCAGCCTCCGCCAATAATTTTTTTTTCAGGTAAACATCTAAATACACAGATAAGAAAAACATATACGGGATCAATTTGTAATTGTGTCTGTCCAGTCCTGAGAGTTATACAGTTCTGCCCCACTGTACAGCCCTGTCTGGCAGAGAAGGAACACTGATTGTTCTCTGCTGCAGTTCAATAACACATAGGGCTCTGCCGTAGTGCAGGTGCAGTTTTGGGTTACATATGCTTTTCCATAGACTTCTATTAGATTGTGCGTTTTTGGTGTGTTTTCTGAAAGCGCAAAAGTCCTGTATGCTGTAGTGTGGCAGTGTGAGAACCCCCTTAGATGTTTATTTTTCCAACTCCCAGGCTGTGATTAGAAGGTGAATGAGAAGAAGCAGACTGATTTGCTATTCTTTCACTTTACTTTCTCCTATAAGTATGCCCTTTTTACTGCAGCATCACTGATTTGCTTCTTGTGCTGCTTCTTCTTCCCCCTTTCTGAGCTCTGCTGTACAGGAACTATAAGAGGTAGATTCCAAGTCAAAGGTGGGTCACATCCTCGACCCATTAGCTTATGCTCCAGGCTCTCTCCTCCTGTCAGTCTTTGTGCACATAGACCACAAGTTTGACGCCTAGTGCTGTCCCCATGTATCTGCGTTTAGTAGTCATTATATATAGCAAATCATCATAAATTTGAAATGGGTAATTCGATAATTGGTAATTTGAACATGGGTATTCCATTTAAATCATTATTTCTTCAAGATTTGTGAATTTCTAACACTATTCAAATTGTGTATCAAACTCCCACATAACAATCTCTACTATTGAATGCCCCCTAAATAAAAATACTGCCACTCACTAAAAGTTAAATAAACAACTCTATAAATCAAACATCCAACATACACTGAGCAGAGGTATTTACAGGATCATCCCATCAAAGCACAGGGTCTATTGAGCAGGTGTTTCCATCCATGGCACAGTAACATAACAGGACCTTTGACCCCAGACAGGCCCTGCTTCCTTCTGTTTGTGTAGTCTACAGTCTGAAAAACTGTAAAAAAAACAAATTAAAATTCCAATTATCAGACAGCAGTGAGTAAGATGTAAAAAAATACAACCGTATGCAGTGTTACATACACTGCATACGGTTGTACAGAGGAAATAACAAAACACCTGTACTGTACTAGATTGCATGTTTCCTAGGAACAAAACCCATTTTATACAATGCAGTGATACAATACAAGTAGCTGTATCTGTAGAGTGCCTTAAAAAAGTATTTTATTTTATGTAAAAGACCAACACAAAGTGGCACATAATTGTGAAGTGGATGGAAAATGATTAATGGTTTTAATTTTTTTCTTACAAATATAAATATCTGAAAAGCGTGGCGTGCATTTGTATTCAGTCCCCTTACTCTGAATAGTGAAACCAATTTCCTTCAGAAGTCACCTAATTAGTAAATAGAGTACAGCTGTGTGTAATTAAATCTCAGTTTGTTATAGAACCTTAGTGAACAAACAGCATCATGAAGGCCAAGGAACAAACTAGACAGGTCAGGGATAAAGTTGCGGAGAAGTTTAAAGCACGGATAGGTTATGAAAAAATATCCCAAGCTTTGAACATCTAGCTATGACTAAGCATTGATATCCAATGCAAAACGCGTCAGCTGTTTTTCCCACTGTGTGCTGATACCTGTAGTGCATTTTTCCTTTACCCAATAAAGGGCACGTCTTTTTAAGAAATTGGAGTGCGGCTGTCCATATCTTTCTTCTTTTGCATAAAAAAATAATAAATGTCCCAGTATAAAAAATAATTAAATTTCTCAGTATAAAACAATAATAAATGTCCCAGTATAAAAAAATATTAAATGTCCCAGTATAAAAAAAATATACAAGTCCCTCTGCAGTGCCCACTGTACTTACAGTCTCAGCATGGGAATGTGAGGGGGAGCCGTTAGAGATTGCGGGAATCCATAGCGAGGGTGGGCGGAAGGATGACGTCATTCTCTCTCTCTCATCTGGCGGCCGCTCCTCTGTGTAGCGTAGCTTTGCAGCCCCGTATGTTAGGGCGGGACAGCAGCGCGCCTCTGCGTAGCGCAGAGAGATGGTGTCATCTCTCTGCTCGGGCAGCTGCATTGCTGACGGTCTCCTCCATGGCCCGGATATAGCAGCGGTACGGCCTGGACAGTGTCCTTTGCGTTGCGGCCCGGCTAGAGAGGCGGTACGGCCCGGCTATGGGCCACGGACCAGGGGTTGACGACCTCTGTGTTAGAGTCTGCAAAAGACTTGAGACTGGGGTGGAGGTTCACCTTCCATCAGAACAACAACCCTAAACATACAGCCAGAGCTACAATGGAATGGTTTAGATCAATGTATATTCATGTGTTAGAATGGCCCAGTCAAAGTCCAGACCTAAATCCAATTGAGTATCTGTGGCAAGACTTGAAAATTGCTGTTCACAGACACTCTCATCCAATGTGACAGAGCTTGAGCTATTTTGCAAAGAAGAATGGCCAAAAATGTCACTCTCTAGTGCAAAGCTGGTAGAGACATCCCCAAAAAGACTTGCAGCTGTAATTGCAGTGAAAGGGGCTTCTACAAAGTATTGACTCAGGGGGGCTGAATACAAATACATGCCACACTTTTCACATATTTATTATAAAAAAAAAAATGAAAACCATTTATCATTTTGCTTTCACTTTGTGTTGGTCTATCACACAGAATCCCAATAAAATACATTTACGTTTTTGGTAACATGACAAAATGTGGAAAATGTCAAGGGGTGTGAATACTTTTTCACGGCACTGTATACCTGTTTAAGGTGCTAGATCATATCTTTACCTTACTTCAGTGGTTAGGCGCTATCAATTACTACTTCCTTTTTTTTATTACGGAGCAGATGCTGCAGATCACGGATGGCCAAATGATTTGCATAATGCAGATGTGTGTGATTAAGATAAATTGTTTCTATTTTCCTCTTCTGTTTCCGTTACCAATGTATATAAAGCAACAGTGTTTTGCCCATGTAGGGGCTGCATAGCATAACAACAAAACACAAACATCTCTAAGGTCCCTGACTATTTTTTGCACAGCCCTTTATATTTTCTCCTTAAAGGGTCACTAAAGGATTTTTTTTTTTTAGCTAAATAGCTTCCTTTACCTTACTGCAGTCCTGGTTTCATGTCCTCATTGTTTGTTTTTGCTTTCATGTTGCTGTAATTCCTCTCTGTTTTGGACACTTCCTGGTTGTCTGTTTCCTGATCACCACAGTACTGGGAGATTTCTCACTGTGGTGACTAATCAAGGAGGTGTGATTACCGTGTGTCAGCACCAATCCAGTTTCGTTTTACAAAGCATCACTGCCCTCTATTGGATCATTGTCTCTGTACATCAGAGAACCAGGAAACAACAGCAAAAACGAAACTAAACTGCAGGTACATTATATGATTGGTTTTTATCTATTTTTAATCACTTTTAAAAGGAATCAGTTAACTATTACTGTATGTCTCTATACCTTGTAAACAGTTATTTCAGCAAAAAAAACTATTTCCTTTAGTGACCCTTTAAGGCTTCGTTCACACAGGTGCTGAGGCTCACACTCCATGAACATGATGATTATGTGTCCCTACCCGGCAGTTGCTGCGTCCATAGTGTTTGGGCCTTTAGAACCCATGTGAATGAGGCCTAAGGGCCAACTTAAGGGTGCTGAGCCCAAGGGCACTGAGGCTCACACACCATGAACATGATGATTATGTGTCCCTAGCCGGCAGTTGCTGCATCCATAGTGTTTGGGCCTTTAGAACCCATGTGAATGAGGCCCAGAGGCCAATTTAAGGGTGCCTGAGCCTAAGGGCACTGAGGCAAACACTCCATGAACATGATGATTATGCGTCCCTAGCCGGCAGTTGCTGCGTCCATAGTGTTTGGGCCTTTAGAACCCATGTGAATGAGGCCCAGAGGCCAATTTAAGGGTGCTGAGCCTAAGGGCACTGAGGCTCACACTCCATGAACATGATGATTATGCGTCCCTAGCCGGCAGTTGCTGCGTCCATAGCTTTTGGGCCTTTAGAACCCATGTGAATGAGGCCCAGAGGCCAATTTAAGGGTGCTGAGCCTAAGGGCACTGAGGCTCACACTCCATGAACATGATGATTATGCGGCCCTAGCCAGCAGTTGCTGTGTCCATAGTTTTTGGGCCCTTAGAACCCATGTGAATGAGGCCCAAAGGCCAACTTAAGGGTGCTGAGCCTAAGGGCACTGAGGCTCACACACCATTAACATAATGATTTTGCGTCCCTAGCCGGCAGTTGCTGCGTCCATAGTGTTTGGGCCTTTAGAACCCATGTGAATGAGGCCTAAGGGCCAACTTAAGGCTGCTGAGCCCAAGGACGCTGAGGCCCACACACCATGAACATGATGATTATGTGTCCCTAGCCGGCAGTTGCTGCGTCCATAGTGTTTGGGCCTTTAGAACCCATGTGAATGAGGCCTAAGGGCCAACTTAAGGCTGCTGAGCCCAAGGGCGCTGATGCCCACACACCATGAACATGATGATTATGTGTCCCTAGCCGGCAGTTGCTGCGTCCACAGTGTGTGGACCTTTAGAACCCATGTGAATGAGGTCTTCTGGAATTACTCTTCTCTTCTCCCTGCACGCTCCAGGCTTTTTGGAGGTCCCTCAGGATTATCACATACGAAGCAGGACTATAAACCCTGCATTGTACTTGAGGAGGAAAGCTAACAACCAAGGATTACAGAGGCGGTGTTGAAGACCAGTCACAAAAATAGATGGAGCCTGCAGAAATAAGGAGAAAAGGTAAATATTACTCCTTATTCCTGCATCCCTAGACTTAACAAGCAATTACCTTTGCAATGCATGACTAGTGTAGTTCCGACCTTCCCTTGACCCCCATTGTTACCTTCCCCCCTTTTTAGATTCACCTCCCCCTTTTTTCCATTAACGAGATCGACACAGAAAATTGGAGTAAAATTGGCCACAAAAGCCATTTTATTTTTATAACCACAAATTAAATATTTAACCAAATTTAAATAATTTTCCAATAATTCCAAACTTTATTTATTAACAATATTTTACCAAACAACTTTATTATTAACACCAGGCTAATTGGTCTTTGACAGTAAACCCCATTAACCTTTTCCTTCCACCACCACACTGCGGTACCATTACCATACCCGGCCTCCAGCCGACTCCAGCTCGGAGACACCCCCATTTAAACCCGCAGTGCACCGTAACCGTATTACAGCGGACACCGTTCCACTGAAATAACCCCATAAGGGGCCCATCCCACCGATAAACCCCCCAATCATTTCCGTTCCATCTGTTAACTGTCACCATCAAAGACCAAGGACACCGCCACAGCTGTCATGACAACCCATTCACCGACCTGAAAGAAAAGAAAACATACGCACAACACCAAACATAGAACACAAGGGAGGGTGGGTGGGAAAACCTGCCACGGGCGGGTGTTGATGGGTAGAGAGTCGCTGATTGCCACTATTACTAGTAAAAAAAAAATATGTCCCCGTATTTCATTTGAAAAATCTGGTCACCTTATTCTAGAAGGGACTGAGAGTTCCTAGCCTGTAATGGGCTGTTGCTGAACTAACAGAGACTGTTATATACCACAGAACTGGAGTTGTACAAGACGAGCTGTATATAGGGAGAAAGTTGTCCCTGCTTTTGTTAGGCCCCGTACACACGACCGAACATGTCTGCTGAAACTGGTCCGCGGACCAGTTTCAGCAGACATGTTCGGTCGTGTGTAGGCCCGAGCGGACCATTTTCGGGCGGATCGGACAGGTTTCCAGCGGACAACTGTTTCCTGGACTTGCTTTAAAACAGTCCGCTGGAAACCTGTCCGCCCGGACATGTACGGTCGTCTGTACAGACCTACCGTACATGTCTGGCCGCCCGCCATCCCTCGCATGCGTCGAATGACTTCGACGCATGCGTGGAAGCATTTAAAAGGCAGGCCCGCCCACGTCGCCGCGTCATCGCCGCGTCATCGCTGCGGCAACAGCGCGTACACGCCCCGCGTATTGTTTACGCGCAGATTTCTGTTCGATGGTGTGTACAGCCATCGAACAGAAGTCCCCGGGCAGACATGTCCGATGAAAACGGTCCGCGGACCCGTTTCATCGGACATGTCTGCTCGTGAGTACAAGGCCTTACTGTCAAGTTGGGCATCCCATAATTCCCCTACCTATCCAAGTTATTATCCCCTAATAAAACATAGAACCAAAGCACAAGGACTGTTCAATGACTCTGGATGTTAGTTGAAAATGTTATGTGCCTGACTGTGCAGCAGCAGGGAACACTGTCACGTGCAGCCCCTACAGGGGTAGTGCTACACCCATTATAATGATCATGGCAGGCATTGAAGGGTGGTTATGAGGCTTTAAGAATGTCGCTTAAACACAGGGTATTGATGTACGTGGGAACAAGCCCTTTGTGAACAAGCTGTCCAAAGCCTCGTACACGCGTTTGAATTTCCAACGGACAAATCCGTGGAATTTTGTGCGAAGGGCGTTGGCCGTGAACTTGTTCTGCATACAGATGGCAAAACATTGTTGGTCAACATACACAAAACGACATGTTTTTTCAGCTCTTTAGTGCCACCCTTTGGGCAACTTTTGCTAATGTTGTCTTATGGTTAGCATTGGTTCGGAGCATGCGTGTTTGTACTTTGGATTTTTTTCCGATGGACTTGTGTACACACGATCGGATAATCCGACAAGACACATTTATTGTCGGAAAATTTTAAAGCATGCTATCCAACATTTGTTGTTGGAAATTACGACAACAATTGTCTGATGGAGCATACCAACGGTCCGATTTTCCGACAAAACTCTGCCATCACACATTTGTTGTCGGTAAATTTGATCGTGTGTACAGGCCTTACGTGTGTTTGTGTGAGAGACACTGCATGTTTTGTGCTCTGTATGATGTTGGTACAGAGCATGGCTTGACATTCATTGCATATTGGTACATCTCAGCTACATGGGGGAAAAAAATAATGCATATAGATTTTTTTACAATGCATGGCGTGGCACTGATTAGACATTGGCAGACAAATACTTCAAAGAGTGAAACTAACAGTACACGGACACATTGAGGTTTCAACAAAAGTTTTATGGAACTAAAATGCCTCCTAATAAAAGAGTGAGGACAAAATGTACAATAAAAACAGCATGGTAACAGGATAAAACAATACATGGCAGATAAAATCTCACATGAACAACTGTTTGCCTCTGTTGTGCAATAAAACCTGTTGCGTGTTAAAAAATGAATGTACATCTCGCTCCCTGCAATTTTTAAACAGTGATAATATCAAAAAAATCATGCTTAAATAATAAAATGTTTTTCACTTTCCAAATGGCATTCATTATACAGTTAATAATCATCCAATAAACAACTTGCTGACATGAGCTGAGGCATTTAAAAAGGCCATAAAAGACCTATTCAAAGATAAAATTGTTAGGACCCCCAAGGCCAATTAAATAGTAGACTTGCTTGTAGGAAGGGGTTTGTTTATTTCCCTTTCATTTGAGCCCCTCCTTGCAGGAAGTGACACTTTTCGTCAGATCCACTTATATCACATATAGAAGGTGATAGGGAGCTGGTGGTGGTTAAGGGAAGAGGTTGCCCTCCTCGGGGGGCAAAAGTGGACCCATTAGCGGGGCACTTGTCAGATAACACCCATTGGACCTTCGTAGACCTAGCTTGGAATCATAGGAAGAATGCAGGGCACTGAGAAGTACCTCCCAAATAAACGGAGGGGTCAGTATTACAGTGTACTGTGGGGTGGCGCAGTGGATTTTCGATACCACCATCTGTATACATAGGAGCATTGTGGGTCTGCATTGGTCACTGGGGCCATGAATAGGCTAAACAGTATGGCACCTGAGTAGCTCCATCTACATGCTCTTCTCCAAACCTCCAGTGTAAATGCACAGTTCCAAAATAAATGTGATACAGTCTCATTCTTGGTTTACATCTCACAAGGGAGTTTGGCTCTCAACATTAATCCTCTATGGTTCCAGAACTCTCTTGTGGAAGGGCATTAGTGGACTATAGCCCTGGCGAGTTCTTTGGCCACGATCGCTGAAAATTTCCCATACTCATTCTACCAGACTTATTTAGACCTTGTTGAGACCTCTAAATCACTTTCTGCCCTTCTAAAAACTGCTATTAATGTAGAACTAAAGGCAAAACTGTTTTTTTTTCTTTGAATAATGTTTTAAACCCTTGTCAGTTTTTTTTATACCATCTTTGTCTGGCTGGGGAGATATACTTTCCATTCCTGTCCCATAGACAAAACAGGAAGTGAGAGGAAATCGCTGCACATTAAGGGAAGCAGTTGGGGCCTCGCAGGTCAACAGAACTAGTATCCCCATTGGAAGGTTTCCCCTCTATTACTTTTCTGGGGACAACCCAAAATGTGGGAATTTATTGTACTTTTACTTTCAATGATAATGGTAAACAGGACTAATAGAGAGGGTCATATGCAAAGTTCCCGTGCATATTACAGAATGGATTCTCCTGCTCTCTGCTTTTCTGACCCTAAATTCAAGGGAGTCTTGGCCCCTCTCTGGGAGGTTCAGGGTTAACCTTTTTTTTCTCCTAGGCTGCTAATGGTCAGCTCTGACCGATGAGCAGTTGGGATCCCATATGATTGGTTCAGGATGCTGAATCTCCTGACCCTGACATAGGTACAGTTTCTAGCGAGGTGTCCCGGATGTCAACAGTTGTTAAACCTGGCTCTTTGCTCTTTTTAAAGGTCTCCCTTGTACATACCTTCCAACTTTTTAAAATGGGAAATTGAGGGACACCTATCAGCAAAAGTATGCAGGCATCGGACACACCCCTTGCCACGCCCCCTTAAAGGAAAATTGTACAAAAAAACAAGATTGGTTAAACCCTCAAGTTCTTTTTTTTTAACACTACTATACCTTTATATTGGCTTTAGGAATTTACAAATGCAGCAATTTAGAAATTGGATGACATTTTTAGCGCTGGAAAACACGTTTTGATAGATAAAAAGTGCATTTTCTTTACAACTATATAGATCAGACCCAAATGAGGGACAAATGAGGAGGAATGAGGGACATTGCTCGAAATCAGGGACAGTTCCTCGAAATCAGGGACAGTTAGGAGCTATGCTTGTATGGCTGAATTTTCTGGGGTGTGATCACCACCCAATAGCAGCAAAGGCTGAATTAAATAAACAAAGATGCAATGCTGATTGATGGGTCACCCATTGTCCTCTTAAGCAGTGAAACAAGGTAGTAAACTACACTTTAGCTTAGCCAAAGGGCTGAGAAGATGCACACATTTGTACTCCTCAGGGTGCCAGTAACAGCATACTAACAAAATAACACTGCAAAAGGTGAAATGTAGTGGACCTGAGGATAAACAGATACTACTTGGGGTGATATTGGCAGCATAATAGTGTTTTGCATGGCATTTTGCCACATCTATATTTACAGCCATCATATATCAGTTCCTCTTTTCCTTCACAATGCACAGAAAGGAAGATCTGGTCTCCACGTGTCTAACTGAGCACCGAAATAACATCTTCTAAGAGATAGATGGCAGCTTGTTCAACAGATTTACTATATACCTATGCAGATGAGTTAATAACATGGAATCCAGTCAATAGTACTTATTGCTATTGTAAGGATTAGCTTACGTAAAATAGATTTTATGTTTATGTAGCACCCTGCTCCCAATGATTGGGGTGCTAATGTAAATTTAGGGGCTGTCTGAGCTAAGAGTGGGGCTCAGTCTTTACTAGTTCTATAAAATTGGCCTCTGTTCTGGCTATGGTTATGCTTGACAGAAGTTTTCCCCTATTGCCTGTAGGTGGCGTTACCAACTCAGGCCCATGTTGGAACACAAGCTAACCATGGTGTGTTGAGTGACCCTTCTCAGGAGCAGCCCAGTGGGAGTGGTGCCCGCTGTGCATGCTGGGAGGGGATACTTAAGGGGCAGACGCCGTTTTCGGGGGCCTTCACCTCGTGGCCCTCTTGGCGAAAGGTATGTGTGTGTGTGATTCCAGCCCAGGGACCACGTTGGTCCGAGGCTGCATCGCTGTTCAGTAGACCCAGCTATGCTGGCTGGGGTCTATGATTATAAAGGGGATCCCAAGCTGTCCGTCCAAGTGGAGGAAGCTGCTTAACGAAGGAGACCAGGGGAGGACCTGCCCTGGAGGAGACTAGGCAACACAGGCTGATGTCTCGGGATAGGCCTGGTGATTTCGTTAACAAGGGATCCACTATTCAAATTGTCTTACGGTCCTCCGGATCAGCTTAAAGGCTCTTTTACTGTAAGGCTGGAAGTTCGGGACTAAAATCCTGTGGCAGAGGATTCCTGGCTATCTATTTCGTCCTCAGACGGTCTGTGGCAGAGACTGTTTGCTATACTGTCCGTGCATCATTCCGGCTGCTATGCCATGTGAGAGGGGTCTATCCGGGTGAGCAATACCCACTCAGGAGTTAGTGGGGAATACTGGAACTTTCGATACTTTTTGTGCATTCTGTACCGCGTACCTGAACCTTCCCCTTCTCTCTATACTCTACTTACTTCAAAAGTTTTTTGCCGCAAAAATAAAACCTGACAGTTGAAGGTTTTACATCTTGTGTGGACATTGCAATTTCTACAGACTTTCTTCCCTGGACAACGAACTTAGAGGTAACGTGCAAAACCCAAACTAAACCAGCAGCTTCTTCGGGGGTAGTGCTACATTTATATTCGGGGACTTCTTTGAGACTACTGTTACTGTATACCTTCTAAAAATGATAGTTCCCTGGCTGTCTCTGGCATTACCGCTTCCTGAGTCACTATCTTAGAATGAGTAAACTCACACAATCTGATGCAAACATTTGATATGGGTCTGTGACTCAAAAAAATAATGAAAACATTTGGTAAGGTTAAAGTATTTTAAACTCTAACAATAAACTTCTCTCATTTGCTCCCTTTTGGTCTCTTTAATATGCTTTTGAAAGTGTTTCGTTATATCAATAAGTGTGAAATAATACCTGTGAATCCTGCTAGAAATCCTGCGTACTGATGTCATTCAGGTAACTTTTCCTCTCTGCTGCACTGTAATGCTGCGTACACACGAGTCCGATGGACATTTTTCATCAGGAATTTCGATTGTGTGTGGGCCCCATCAGACTTTTTTTCATCAGTGTTTAGGAATAGAACATGTTTTATTTATTTCTGAATTTTCTGAAAGAAAAAAAAAAACGTCACCGCGTTTTGACGGTCGGAATTTAGTCTTGACAGTGTGTATGCAAGACTGATGGAAGTCAGCTTCATCAGGATTCTGACGGAAAATTCCATCAGATTTTATTCCATCGGTACGCGGCTTTAGTTTTATTTCCAGTTTTTTCTGTGGACTACAGTTGACCTCTCGCTTATGTTTTGGAGAATAGGAGAAGTGGTGATCCTCCATAGATCCAATACAGTGAGTGAGCAGTCACCAAGTAAAAATAAAGAGAAAAAAATATGAAAAAATATATGCATTTTTGGTTTTTGGGTTTAGTTGCATTTTAAAGTTATACTATAGGTCTTGGCTTTTCAAACACCTTAAAGTGGAGGTTCACCCTATAAAAAATTTTTAACACTGCATCCAGCACCGTGCTGCATATAAAATGTCACTGACCTTTTTTTTTTTTTCCCCGTAGATATCGTTTAGCCGTGGAATTCACAGCGGCTTCCGGGTAGGGAATCCCGCAGGAGTGGGCGTTCCTATTGACATGCCAATCAATTGGCATGCTAAACGACGGCGCACACAGCGCGTCACGACTTCCCGAAGGAAGCTCGGGTCAGCTTGGCTCTATTCGGCGCCAAGCTGTAGGAAAAATCCTATTTTTCACGAGTACTCATAATTCTCCGATACCCAAAATTTGCGGTGCGATTTTAGCCCATAAAAATAAATGGGCTCAAATTGCAGTGCAAAGAATCTCATGGAATTTGAACAGGAATGCATCGTGAATCAGATGTGGTTTCCCACACTGTTCCTATGTGAACCTAGGCTGAAATCACTATGACAAGCCTGGGTTTACACAGAAGCGGTGGGGAAAACGCATGTGATTCGGACAGGAATCGCATCGCATTCCTATACAAATCACATGCCATTCTTTGCATTGCAATTTGAGCCCTTTTATTTTGTATGGGCACAAATATCAGCGCACAGTATCGGTGCTCGGTGGCGAGTACTTGACCGAAAATATTGGTACTTGTACTCACCGATAAAAAAAAGGGTATCGGTGCAACCCTTATAAATTCGTTTTTTTGGGCTGTGTCACAATAGACAGTCTGGTATATTCCTTAACAATTCTGCTGCTGTCTTTGTTGAGCGATTAGATGGCAGGAAAAAAATAATATTAAGGCTTCTTTTCACAGGCACTGAATATTTTGGCATTTGGTTTCTGTGCAGCAAAAACAAAATCACTGAGAAAAAAAGTACTTAAACAATTTTTTTTTAAATAAGTAGGATTATACAAGCGAGACAAGTGCAGTGAAATGGCACATTGCCAACAGCCCTTATAAGCCAGGCATGTCAGTGTTTTGCTGGCATATTCTCTAAGAATTTTTATTGAATGGGGACCTGGATTATTCTGCCTAAATCCTACATTTCTTACATGATTTTGTAAATTATTATCTCAGAACATATTTTCTGATACCAAAGATGAAGTTTAGTATATATATATATATATATATACACATATATATATATATATATATATATATATATATATATATATATATATATATATATATATATATATATATATACATATATATATACATATATATATATATATATATATATATATATATATATATGTATATAAATATATATATATATATTTGCATACATTAACCTACATGATGGTTATGTGTAAGTCTGTGTAACTGCTTCTACTAAAAATCGAAGCAGCTGTCTTCTAATGCTGTCTTAGTTAACTGCAGCCTCTTTTACAGAGAAAGGTTGCGCCACTCGCTTGCGCTCCTTTTGCCCTCTTTGTGTAGCACTAACCCAGAAGGAGCTGCTGGTTAGTTTTGGGTGGCATGTTACCTCTATTTCTCCGCCGTCTAGGGTACTTGAAGAGAGCTGAAGAAGAGTCAATGTCCATACGTTGCGTTCCTTTTTCTCTGCTTTATTTACCGAACGTGGTAAAAGAACGAACAATGGATTGAGGAGGTGAAATAGGGTATAGGTAGTGGGTTTAGGTGTAAAACTCAAACAGAAGCACTCCTGAGTGGATATTGTGGGTATTGTGCCCCTGGATAGGCCTCTCTCACTAGTCCTAGCAGCCAGGGCGTCACACGGAACCTTGGTAAAGTCTCTGCCACCCACCTTTCCAAAGGTGGAGATACGTTCGCTCCAGAATCCTCTCACTTTGGGATTAAGCACCCGGATCTCTTCTTGAAGCAACTGCTTGTGAATTCAGGAAACTGACAGGCGACCACTGCTCAGCCTTTCTGTACTAGTGCGTCCTTCAATGAAGTTCAGGCCTCCCCTGAGTGTACCGGCCTCGTGCTCGGTGCTCTCCAGAACAGGTATTTCATTTGGTGGCTAACTCCCTTTAGGACGGACAGCGTAGGACCACTCCGTTAATCGTAGACCCAGTCTGACCACTGGGCCTACCCGGCAAATCACGACTCCAGACCAACGTGGTCCCGGAGCCAGGAACTCTGGACACGCACCCCCGGCCAGGAGGGCCACACACAGGGGGTGGTGGGAAGACTGCCCAGGACAGACGACGAAGTCCTAGAACCGTGACGTCTGTCCCTTAACCACTTCAATAGCGCACATAGACATATGACGTCCACAAAGGGGATCTCCCATCCCAGGTGGACGTCATATGACGTCCTGTACTTTGTGCGGTGATATCTGAATGATGCCTGCAGCTAGAGGCATCATTCAGATATCATTGCGTTCCGGCGACGATCCTGCGTACCATAAGAATGATCATAGCGGCGGTTCCGCCGCTTGATCGTTCTTATAGGTGGCAGGGGGGGGAATACCCCCTCCCGCCGCCATCCGGTGTTTCTCCGGGCTCTCCCATTCCATTGAGGGCCCTGAGAAAGAATCGCCCAGCGCCGGATAGGAAGCATAGAGATGAAAAAAGTGTAAAAAACATAAATAAAGTAAAATAAAAATTAAATACAAATTAAAACGCCCCTGTCCCCGGTAGCTCGCGCTCAGAAGCTAACGCACATGTAAGTCCCGCCCACATATGTAAACATCATTCAAACCACATATGTGAATATATGAGGTATCGCCGTGTGCGTTAGAGCATGTGCAACAATTCTAGCACTAGACCTCCTCTGTAACTCTAAACTGGTAACCTGTACATGGAGATTTTAAGTAACAAAGTTTGGCGCCATTTCATGAGTGTGCGCAATTTTAAAGCGTGACATGTTAGGTATCTATTTACTCGGCGTAAACATCATCTTTTATATTTTACAAAAAAATTGGGCTAACTTTACTGTTTTGTTATTTTTAAATTAATGAAACCATTTTTTTTTCCAAAAAAAAGGCGTTTGAAAAATACTTTCACAAATACTGTGCAAGATAAAAAGTTGCAATGACCGCCATTTTATTCCGTAGGGTGTCTGCTTAAAAAAAATATATAATGTTTGGGGGTTCTGAGTAATTTTCTAGCAAAATAATGATGATTTGCTAGAGAGGAGAGAAGTGCCAGAATAGGCCCGGTATGGAGGTGGGTATAAAAGCCCTGTATTGAAGGGGTTAAATACTCTTCCCCAGCATGCCCAGCAAGGCGATCAACCCCCACTGATTGCCAGCTGAGAAAGAATACCCAACACACTGGATCTGACTGCTGCCACCCTTGGCCCGGAGTGGAACACCCCAGGCAAAAATAGAGGTAGATTCACGTACGGCTGCGCTTCTTTAGGTCGGCGTAGCGCATCCCATTTGCACTACGCCGACATAAGATAGTGAGGCAAGTACTGTATTCACAAAGCACTTGCCTCCTAAGTTACGTCGGCGTAGCACAAATGGCCCGGCGTAACCCGTCCTATTCAAAATAGGCAGGTAGGGGGCGTGTTGTATGGTAATGAATTTGCGATTCATTACCATACATGTAAATGAAGCGCCGATCGTACGGCGCATGCGCGTGCATGCTCAGTATCACGTTGCAAATACTCCTTGCTTTCGACCATGAACGTAACCTATGCCCAGCCCCATTCTGAATTGGCTTACGCAAACGACGTAAACAACGTGAAATTCGACGGCTGTCCTTACGTCTATACTTAACATTGGCTGTGCCATCTTTTTGTTGGTTTATCTTTACGCCTGAAAACGCCTTACGTAAACGGCGTATCTTACATGCGACGGGCATGTGTACGTTCGTGAATAGGCGTATCTTGCATATTCTTGGCGTAAATCGACATACACGCCTCTAGCGGCCAGCGTAAATATGCAGCTAAGATACGACGGCGTAGGAGACTTACGCCGGTCGTATCTTAGCAACAGATAAGCGTATCTCAGATTGAGAATACGCTTATAGATACGACGGCGCCACATTCGGACTTACGACGGCGTATCTACTGATACGCCGTCGTAAGTCTTTGTGAATCTAGCCCATAGTGGTCAACTGCAGCACAGCCATGGCTGGAATAGAGGTCCAAATTTGAAAAAGAAATCAGTCAGAGATAACTATTCTTCTGACTACCCTCTAAATTTAGCAGAGAACCAGCAGAGAAAACAGCTGTCCGCTACATCCGTCATTCACAGCATTCGTCCTTATACAATCCCACAAGGTATCGCAGTCTGTGAATGAGCAGGGGAGATCTATCATTCAATTTCTCCTTTGCACATCCTCAGTCCTGTAGTCCTGGAAATGGCGAAGAGGACAGAAGGGCAATGGGAAAGTGGCGCACCTTTATTCTGTAACAGAGTCTGCTAATATATCTCACAAAAAAGGCCAGAAAACAGCCGCTGGGGACAGTATCTGGCGGCTGTGTGGAGGCACTAAGGGAGAGTATTTTTCGTAGAAAAAGGCAATGTGCAGATGATGGAATATACACTTTTACACATTAATAATGTGTATGGTGCTGTTGTCTAAAAAATCTATATAGTAAACTTCAGCTTTAAATACTGCAAGAAATATTCCACTTATTGTTAAAGTGTATACAAGCCAATGTGTTGTGCACAGATTGGGGAAGCTTTAGAAACCCTTTAAAGTTTTTACTGCTATCCAAGGCTATATTAGAAAGATTTACAGTACCCACCACACCTCCTGTCCTGGTGACAACGTTTTACCAGACGGGAAGTCGGGGAAGAACTCTCCAACAGCAACACAGACAGAAATAAGCTAAGTCTTTAACCTCTTGACCACTGGGCACTTAAACCCCCTTCCTCACCGGACCAATTTTCAGCTTTCGGTGCTCTCACAATTTGAATGACAATAACTCAGTCATACAACATTGTGCCCATCTGAAATTTTTGTCCTTTTTTCCCCACAAATAGAGCTTTCTTTTGGTGGTATTTGATCACCTCTGCGGTTTTTATTTTTTGCGCTATAAAAGAAAAAACACTGAGGGGGTATTGCAGAGTGTGGGGGGTATTGCAGAGTATGGGTGTTATTTATTGCAGAGTATTGCACAGGGAGGGAGGGATGGATCTGTGACTGCATTTGTCACAGATCCATCCCACAGCAGCTGCTGCTGCTGCTGCTCTCCCCCCTCTCCTCTCACACTGTACCGATCGGTACAGAGAGGGGAGGGAGGAACCGGCGTCATTACATGACGCCGGTTTGTTTACAAGTGATCGCTCCGTCATTTGACGGAGCGATCACGTGGTAAACCGCCGCTATCAGCGGCGATTTATCGCGATCTGTGATGCGCCGGGTCTTCTAGACCCGGCGCTCACAGATGCTTCTGGGAGCGCGCCGCAGGGGGCGCGCGAGTGAAGCATTCTGGGAGGACGTCCCAGGGACGTCGTCCCGGAATAACTCCACCGCTCTGTAGACGTCTTTTGTCTATGGAGCGGTGGGGAAGTGGTTAATAGAATGGGTGAACCCTGTCAGATTTTTATTTCTAAGAAAATGTAGAAGTGAAGTGCTGGACTTGAAACTGTTATTGTGTAAATCAAGGAGTATTGGCTGGGCTGGATAATTTAACCTCTACCACAGCCTTTCTCAACCTTTTCAACACAGAGAAACCCTTTAACCACTTGCCGACCGCTAGATATACACCCACAGAATGTCTCCTGTGTGCAAAGCAACGTACAAGTTATCCCACCTAAAGCAGGGGTAAATCATGTTAGGGTATGGATGTCGGAACAGCCGTCGTATTTTACGTTGTTTACGTAAGTCGTACGTGAATGGGGCTGGGCCTAGGTTACGTTCACGTCGTACGCATTGAGCCGTCGTATCTTAGGGAGTATATGCGACAAGATCCTGAGCATGCGCCGTTCGTTCGGCCATTCATTTACATGGGGTCATGGTTAATTTTAATACAACACGCTCACTACCTTCCTAATTTGAATTAGGCGGGCTTGCGCTGGCCCATTTAGGCTACGCCGCCGTAACTTAGGGAGCAAGTGCTTTGTGAATACTGGTCTTGCCTCTCTATGTTACGTCAGCGTAGCGCATATGAGATGCGCTACACCCGCTCAAATATACGCCGCTGTCTGTGAAAAAAAAACCTATAACTTTTGCGCAAACCAATCAATATACGCTTATTGTGATTTTTTTTTTACCAAAAATATGTAGAAGAATATAGATACATAAACTGAGGAAATTTTTGGGGATATTTATTACAGCAAAAAGTTAAAAATAATGTTTTTTTTTTCAAAATTCACGCTCTTTTTTTGTTTATAGTGCAAAAAAATTTAAACCGCAGAGTTGATCAAATACCACCAAAAGAAAGCTCTATTTGTGGGGGGAAAAAAGGACGTCAATTTTGTTTTGGAGTGTGCAATTGTCAGTTAAAGCGACGCAGTGCCGAATCGCAAAAATGGCCAGTCATTGTGCAGCAAAATCCTCCAGCGCTGAAGTGGTTAAATAACTTTGCAGCCTCAGGGAACCTCTGCTAAAAGTGACTATATCTACAACCCATGATACATTAGTGTGATGGTCAGTGGGAAGAATGCTCCTTACACTTGTGGTCATTGAGATGACTGACCCCCTTACAGATAGCTAAAAAGATCAATGGTGTCAGTTGGATCTTTACTGAGAGGCAGAAAATTCTCATTGCTCAAGGAACCCCTAGAAACTTCTGGAGGAACCTTAGGGTTCCATGGAGCCCTGGTTAAGAAACCCTGCTCTACCACAATGCAGAAGCCCCTTCAAGGGGCAATGGCATTATCAACTTAGAAATCTAAGTGAAATCAACAAGAAGAGTGCCAAACAGTCATCTTAGGAGTCCATATCATTTATTATTCATAAAAAAAGAGACAGCAGGGAAATAAAAGGTACCCAATGCATTTTGGGGGTCAATAATTCACCTTCATTGGGGCTGAAAACAAGACATCGATAATGATTAATAGAAAAACAAGCCACATTTGTATTCCTCATATTGATCATGAATATTAATGTGTCTTGTTGTAAACCCTGATGAAGAGGGACTGTAGACATTTGAAACGTGTAACATTTATATTCATGCATGCTGTCTCATTTTTATTAACAATAAATGATATGTGTTTTTAAAGTAAAATTAAAATGTATCTCATGAGCAAGCTTTAAATGTTACCTGGCTTCTGCCTTAATGCTCCGTTCACACTGCCATGGCCTTAAAGTCGTGCGACTTCAGCTTGACTTTGAACCAATTTTTGCGAATTCCTGTGTAATCTTCCTGTAATGTCAGATCCATGTCAGAACTTGGAGGCAACTTCCATTATGGGCACAAGTTGGGTAGAATTTGTCTTAAAGTAGTATAGGAACCTTTTCTAAAGTCGAAGCGACTTCAATAGTGCTATTAAGACAGCTCTCATTGACTAAAATGGGATTTCACATGTCACGCGACTTGGGGTCTCATACAATTAAATCCCAGTGTACATACCTTTTTTTTATTTGATTTCTAACAGTCACGTGATCTTGCAGCTCAGAATCCTGGTTAGCTGCTGCTGTAGCTAGTTGGAAAAGACTAGTAAAAAAATATTATTAAAAATGCCATAAAACTATCCCCTATTTTGTAAAGGCTATAACTTTTGCGCAAACCAATCAATAAACGCTTATTGCGATTTTTTTTTACCAAAAATAATTAGAAGAATACATATCGGCCCAAACTGAGGAAACATTTTTTTTTATATATATATATATTTTTGGGGGATATTTATTATAGCAAAAAGAAAAAAATATAGCATTTTTTTCAAAATTGTCGCTCTATTTTTGTTTATAGCGCAAAAAATAAAAACCGCAGAGGTGATCAAATACCACCAAAAGAAAGCTCTATTTGTGGGAAAAAAGGACGCCAATTTTGTTTGGGAGCCACGTCGCATGACCTCGCAATTGTCAGTTAAAGCGATGCAATGCGGAATCGCAAAAAGGGGCCAGGTCCTCAACCTGCATAATGGTCCGGGTCTTAAGTGGTTAAAGCTTACTTAGTGAATTGCCTTTTTTCTTCTTTAAGATGATTGTTTGGCACTCTTCTTGTCGATTTCACTTAGATTTTTTTTTTCTGTCCCTGTTTCAAATGTCCCTTACTTCCTATCTGGTAGAACAGAAAGTGAGAACAAATCTCATCAACAGAGCCCCAGATAGCAGTATTGACCCAGCATGAGTTCTAATCCTTTCCCACTCTGTCCAAAACTAAGAAAAAAAGGTTCTGGCTTCACATTTTAAATCTATTCTGACCCCTTGCAAAATGATTTTACACAATTCAACCGTATGTTTCATAAGAGGTTGTGTTGTATAAATTAAATTATCTTCCCCTCTCGAGTTCCATGCTAGAGCTGGACACTGCCCAGCTACCATAGGCATGGGAAGGAAGATCACTTCATAGAAAAGAATAATCAGAGCAGGTGGGAAAGGACATAACATTTTTTTAATATTACTCTTTTCTATATCTGTCTTATCTTTAAAATATGTAAGCATCATTAGAAATATCAGTTATCATCAGTTATTATCTAAAGTGACAATAAATTCTCACAGTTAGTCACAAACATTTAACAATATACTGGAAAGAGTTTCTCCCTTTCCCCCAATATGATTACTGCCAAATGAGGTTAAAAGTTTACAGTACAAGTCTGCCAATCTGAACACCAAATAGTCAGATCTGTCATCTCTTGTGGAATCGAATAAGACCCCTGCAAAGGGGGCGGTTAGCGATTGCATGCGGGAGACCCACCCGGGCGGCACCCCGTTGACAGCAATGGGAGGATGACAGCTCTCGCAACTAATTGTGACCACTCACATGTAATCGCTCATGGAGCAGTTACCTGCAAAAGAGCGACCTTTGTGAAGTGTGAACAGGGCCTAAGAGCAGTGCCATTCTGTACCCTATCAGACAGACTCTCACCAAATTATGCACTGGGCTGGCTACCTGTTTAAATATTAGCCTGAGATTTTACCATGTTCAACTCTGAGGCCCCGTACACACGACCGAGTTTCTCGGCAGAATTCAGCCAGAAACTCGATGGGAGCTGAATTCTGCCGAGGAAACCGGTCGTGTGTACACTTTTGTCCGAGGAAACCGACGAGGAACTCGTCGAGCCAAATAAAGAACATGTTCTCTATTTCCTCGTTAGTCAATGGGAAAAGTTGGCTCGGCGAGATCCTCGGCGGCTTCACAAGGAACTCGACAAGCAAAACGATGTGTTTTGCCCGTCGAGTTCCTCGGACGTGTGTACGAGGCTTCAAGCCTAGACTTGCACAAACCTTTCTTTTTTGTCTGGATTATGCACAAATATAATCACATCCACCTTGTTTTTATTAGAGATTTAAGGGCCGCATGGTGCAGGTTTTATATTAATTTGTTTCCGGATGTCTGCAGGGGTGTGTGCTTGTGTCTATGCATATAATAACCATTAATATGGAGCAGCCTTTCTCAACTTTTTTAACTGTGAGGTGAAATAGTGTTTATGTCTCAGAGAACCCCTGCTAATAATTACATCTACAACTCAAATGACATTAGCATGAACAGTAATTTGTGAATATAAGAATAAGAATGCAGTGTACTTATTGTATTTGACGCCTTAGGCTCCTCTATACAGCAGAGTTATTTACAGTTATAATAATGAAATGAAACAATAAGGAACAGAAATTAAATGCAGGCTGTAAAATTTGTAGTGCTTCCTCACATGATGGTCAGTGTAAAAGTGTCGCTTACATTGATGGTCAGTAAAGCGGCCATTTTCATTAGTGGTGAGGGATGTCCTGTCTGTTAGAGAAGGGTCCTGTTAGACTGATGGTCTGTGGGGAAAGAACTGCCTTACATTGGTGTGAGTTGGAGTACTTGCTCTTTACCTAGTGGTTAGTTAGAACAATGCCCTCCTAACAAGTACAGTAGGTAAAAAAATCATTGGAAAGAGGCAAGGATGCCCTCTCTTCCCAGGCTGTTATACCTTAGAAATGGAACCCACCAACCTGAATATGCAGGGCCTGAGAGTGGGATCATTTAAGAACACATTATTCACAGATGATGCATTGATGTACCGGTACTTGAATGATGCACAATCTTCCCTGATAACCACTCTGTGGATCTTTGATAGATTTGGGCATTACTCGGGTATTAGGATAAATTGGTCTAAAACGGATCAAACCTATCTACAGTGGGTTCAACAATTTAAATACTTAGGAATCTACATCCCACTTCCCCAGGTACTTTTTTAATGTTACCCTGATTATATCTCAACTCAATTCAAAATGTGAAGCTTGGTCTTCTCTTCCCATATTGGTAGTAGGTAGAGCAAATCTTATACAAATTATCTTCCTACCTAAGTTTACCTATGTTTTTAGACAATCCCTGGTTTGGATCCCTCAGCAGATATTTTGGAGGATCCATACAGTACTATCAGCCTCTATGTTAGTGGGCCATCCCCTTGGAAGAGCACTCAGGACCTTACAACTCCATACTGATAGGGCAGGTCTGGCCTTACCCATTATGCACATTTACTATCTGGCATTTATTATGGTCACTATTAACTGGTGGTTTACTCTCCCTCCTGGAAATCCAGCTATAGACCCAAAGGTGACTGTAGTGGGCTCCTCACAAACTTAACAGACCTCAGTATAACCCCAATTCCCAAAAAAATAGGATGCTGTGTTACAAATCATTGCATTCTGTTTTTATGTAGATTTAAGACACATTAACCTATAATTTAGCCACAATAGAAAAATAGAACTCATATCAAATGTTTGAACTGAGAAAATGTACAATTTTAAGAAAAAAACATGAGGTAATTTTAAAATTGATGGAAGCAACATGTCTCAAAAAAGTTGGGGCAGGGCAACATAGGTGTAGTATCACCTCTTCTTTTGACAATACTTAGTAAATGCCTGGGAACTAAGGAGACCAGCTGCTGAAGTTTTGGCAGAGGAATTCTGTCCCATTCTTGCATGTATATATCTGTATATATCGTTCAGTATTGTTGGTGCCTTTCCAGATGTGCAAGCTGCCCATTCTATATGCACTAATGCACCCTCATACCATCAGAGGTGGAGATGGCCTTCATACCAAAATGTTTGTGTCTCCTGAACTATTACAGCACTGCAAGTCCCAGCATGCATGTACACTATCTACAGGATCAGAGTACAATGTATACCAGTAATATGGGAATTTTAAATCCCAGTACTCATCTCAGTTGTCTCCTGTCCTTTGCAGTGAAGCAGTTAATCCTGTCTCACCTCTTCCGTTTTTTTTTTTTTTTTACTGTAAACAGTTTACCATCTCTGTCTTCTCAGTCACCCACCCCCCACATCTTACTTCATATTTTTCGTCTTTCAAATCTATTTTCTTTGCTGTATCCTTTTTGTTTTATTGCATCTTAAATTAGTTTTCTCTAATGCTTCCTCTGCATGATTAGCTGAGTTTCAGTTTCTGGCTAAAAGAGTAATTTTAAGTCTCCATATACTTTCTAGTACTTCTGTCTTTTATTTTGTCTCTCTTCCCTTTACTTCATCTGGGCTTCTCTTCATTTGTCTGGCTATTCCTCTTCCCGCCCGCCCGCCCGCCCTCTCCCTCTCTCTTGTTTAGAATATTCTTATTTAGATATTCCAACATGTGGTACAATTTAGTCCCTCAGAGGTTTGGCAGGCGAGCGTTGCCGTGGTGACGGTGATTTCGGCTGGCGTAGTTTGGGTTGGGGGGGTGTAATTAGGTACACATGTCCCTGAACTTCTGGATAACTTTATAGGACTGAGGGGGAGGGATCCTATGAGCCACAGAGTGTCTGTGAGGAAAGATTTCTGCCTGCCGTAAAGGTCAATGAACATTCAACGTCAGCTTAAAAGCACATTCCCCCCACAAGTTCTTTTTCACTGTTCACCCCTCTATCATCCAGTACACCTCCTCAGCACCAAACCTCGAACACTGTTCTTCACCACACCCAAAGTTTTAGATTAAAGAAAGTCTTCCAGACTTCCTTCACATATGATTGTATTTCGGAATTCCTTAATGCTTTACTTGCACAGATTGTTCTGAACCTACTCGTACTTCATCATCATCCTAGGCCTGGAGTTGCAGTACACTATGCACACACCTGCACAAAAAGACACGTACACAGTGTATAGTACTATAAAAATAATATCAAATCATGCAGTTCCATTACAGACTGTGAAACATGGCCCTCTTATGCCGCGTACACACCATCACTTTATGTGATGAAAAAAACCGACATTTTTTGTGAAGTAAAAAACTACGTTTTTGAAACTTCAATTTTCAAAAACGACGTTGCCTACACACCATCGTTTTCTCACAATGCTCTAGCAAAGCGAGGTTACGTTCAGCACTTTTTTCCATTGAAGCTCGCTTCATAACTAGCTTCTGGGCATGCGCGGGTTTAAAAACGTTGTTTTAAACGTCGTTTTTTGCTACATACAGTGATTTTTGTGAAACAAAAAACGACGTTTTGAAAAACGACACAAAAAATTGAAGCATGCTTCAATTTTTTTTTGTCGTTTTTCACAAGACATAAAACAACGTTTTCCCCCACACACGGTCATTTAAATTGACGTTTTTAAAAACGTCGTTTTTTTTCATCACATAGAGCAGGGGTGGGGAACCTTTTTTCTGCCGAGGGCCATTTGGATTTTTGTAACATCATTCGGGGGCCGTACAAAATGATCAACTTAAAAATTAAACGTGTCCCCCCCCCCTGCATCACTGGACCCATCTACATTACACAGCACATTGCACCTCTGGACCCCTTTACATTACACAGCACCCTGCATCACTGGACCCCTTTACATTACACAGCACCCTGCACCTCTGGACCCCTTTACATTACACAGCACCCTGCATCACTGGACCCCTTTACATTACACAGCACCCTGCATCAATGGACCCCTTTACATTACACAGCACCCTGCATCACTGTTCCCCTTTACATTACACAGCACCTTGCACATCTGGACCCCTTTACATTGCACAGCACCCTGCATCACTGGACCCCTTTACATTACACAGCACCCTGCATCACTGGACCCCTTTACATTACACAGCACCTTGCACCTCTGGACCCCTTTACATTACACAGCACCCTGCATCACTGGACCCCTTTACATTACACAGCACCCTGCATCACTGGACCCCTTTATATTACACAGCACCCTGCATCACTGTTCCCCTTTACATTACACAGCACCTTGCACATCTGGACCCCTTTACATTACACAGCACCTTGCACCTCTGGACCCCTTTACATTACACAGCACCTTGCACCTCTGGACCCCTTTACATTACACAGCACCTTGCACCTCTGGACCCCTTTATATTACACAGCACCCTGCATCACTGGACCCCTTTACATTACACAGCACCCTGTACCTCTGGACCCTTTACATTACACAGCACCCTGCATCACTGGACCCTTTACACTACACAGCACCCTGCATCACTGGACCCCTTTACATTACACAGCACCCTGCACTGTGCAGGACATTAATACATGAGTTACCATGACCATTGACCAGTTCAGGACATTTACCTAGGGTTGCCACCTGTACGGGATTGACCCGGACAGTACGGGGTTTGAATCATGTGTCCGGGTCTCCTTCCGCCTTCTACCCGGACACATGATTCAAACTGTACTGTGGCTTAGCTGGTGGAGGAACACTAGTAGTTAAAGTTGGTAGGGGAAAGTTCTTATCCTTATACAGCAGTTCGGACAATTTAATCTGAGCCCCAATATCCTCTTCTATACAGATACACTGAGTAATGTAATTGCCGGGATCAGCAGCACAAGGATTACTCTGCAGGGACTATTTGATGGTTTTCGGGCTCAGGCGGAGTAATCCTTGTGCAGAGGTTCTCGGCAATTACATTACTCAGACAGGGTATCTGTATAGAAGAGGACGTGGGGAGATTAGATTGTCGGGACTCAGAACTGCTGAATAAAGATAAGAACTTTCCCCTAATGACATTGTGATCAGCATGGGGGGAGGGGGTAAATGTCCTGCACTGGTCATGGTAACTCACAGTGCAGGACATTAATACATGAGTTACTATGACCAGTGCAACTGTGTAGGTAGGACATTTACCCCCTCCCCCCACCGCCATGCTGAATATTAAAAAAATCACAGACAGTCATCACCGTTAATAATCTTCAGACTGCATACAGAATGATGCAGTCTGAGGATTATTAACTTTGATGACTGTCTGTGATTTTTTTAATATGCAGCATAGCGGCGGGGGGAGGGGGGTAAATGTCCTGCACAGTGCACAGAACATTAATAAATAAGTTACCATGACCAGTGCAGGACATTTACCCCCCCCCCCCACATGCTTCATATTCAAAAGATCATATTCATCATATTTACATTTAATAATTTTCAAATTGCATCATTGATGCAATTTGAAAATGATTAAATGTAAATATGATGAATATGATCTTTTTAATATGAAGCATGTGGGGGGGGGGGGGGTAAATGTCCTGCACTGGTCATGGTAACTTATGTATTAATGTTCTGTGCACTGTGCAGGACATTTACCCCCCCTCCCCCCGCCGCTATGCTGCATATTAAAAAAATTCGCTGTATTTCATGATGCTGTTTGGCTGCCTTACTTGCTGCTGGAAATGGTTCCTCGTCGGTGGCGCTGGCTCGTCCTCTCTATGCTCCTCCCATCAGTGCCATCCCAGTCAGCATGAATGGTGATCCCCGCCCGCCGTAAGTGACGTCGCGCCGCCGGGCGGGGCTGTAAACCTAGGGAAGCATCTTAGCTGCAGTGCAATGGCTGGAGGCTGGCGCCGGCTAACAGGGGCGGGCCGCAGGAGCGGAGTTAATGCTATTGGCTGGAGGCTGGCGCCGGCTAACAGGGGCGGGCCGCAGGAGCGGAGTTAATGCTATTGGCTGGAGGCTGGCGCCGGCTAACAGGGGCGGGCCGCAGGAGCGGAGTAAATGTATTTCTAAACACACGGACAATGAATGAATGATCGCCATGATCATCCATTCATTGTCAGTGTGTTTAGCAATACATTTACTCCGCTCCACAGTGACAATCGGCGGCGGTGTTTTACAATCGCATGGGGGGCCGGATTGAATGATTTCGCGGGCCGCAAACGGCCCGCGGGCCGCAGGTTCCCCACCCCTGACATAAAGTAATGGTGTATACGCTGCATTACAGTTATAAAAAGAAACTTAACTCCGAAAGGGGAGTTAGCTCCATTGTAACACCCACCCCCCTTCCCCATGCAAAATCGAGTTGTTTTTTTTTGCTCTGTTTTTCCTTTCTGGCCATAATAACATATCTCTCGACCTGTAGCCTCTTGAGATACTTACATCACATCTCCCACAAGGCTGCAGGATTGTCACACAGAGCAGCCATCGAGTGAGCCACAGGGCATGCCCAAGTATCATCAGTAGCTGACTGTCTGTACCTAGAAGAGGCCGTCCGCTGAAGAGGACCAAGATGGCAGTGCGGGACCTGGTATACCAGTACCACTTTAAAAACACCTCACTAATTGTAACTAAAATCTTGAATCAGGGTAAGAGCTGCACCCCCAGGGACCATAAACCTGGTTGCAGTTCCAACATATTCTACCGCTATTTCTACCATATCTGGAAACTCTCTGCTTTTTACCCAGTAATTTTGGCAGTTCTGTAAGGGCCTGTGACAAAGGCAATGGTTAGTTTGATATCATTTAGAATTTATTTGCATTCATATGCATTTGACTTGCAGCTGGCCACCTTCTGACTTGCATTTGACTTGCTTCAAGCAGGTTTTGCATACCCATAGACTTATATTGGAATGCAAAACTCGCATGAAGCCAACAAAAGCTCAGGCATAGACCCTAAGCCTGCCAGATTTCTAGGTCCTGCTGTCAGAGCTCCAGCCCAATGGCTGGTGTAGGGATGATGAGGAAGAGGGGAAAGACAGTAGAAGGCACCACCCTTTGTACAATGAGAGAATGTGTGTGACCAGTGGGAGAAGGACTCTTGAATGGAAAGTGTGCCTGGAGTAAGGGGTGGGGAAGGCAGACTGGGCTGCATTGGTTGCTCCTGCATTTTTTTTGCCTGTGTATTTCCTGCATGGCCTGTTTGTTGCCTGTGTATTTCAGATCCTTTAAATGAACTGTTTTACCCAGTACAGTACCAAGTTTTAAACATGCATACAGGTAGCCAGAGCATTCTCTACCAGGCTTTACAAATTCTGACAGCAGCTCCTATTATGCAGTAATGCACCTTATGGGCCCATGTACCACAACATGTCCTGCTAACAGGAAATATTGCATTGCAGTGCAATTCATTATGCATGCACCTCAACATTTCAAAGCAAGAAACCTGCATTGCAATGCACCACAGCGCTTGGTAATGTACAGTGCATTGTGTTCCGTAAAGAAATTCAGTGGAGAAAGATAGCAAACTCTGGGTGCATAGGTAACATGGTGAGCTGCAGCAAATTAGTCGAAAATTGGATGGAAGGCAACACACGGGACAGCAAGGTGTGGGGCACAGATGAGGCAAAACTATATATTGTAGCAATGGCTGCGTATTATAATGCTTGCCAGTTTGGTAGCCATGTAGTGCCTGGGGCATATTTCTTCTACCACTTACACCAATGCTCGGTTATTTTCTCTCCCACAAGTGCTGGGGCTCCTGTACAATGCAGGACTAGTGCCAAAGTAGTTTTGTAACACGCCAACAGGTGGTAGCACATGGCTGCATACACACAGTGAGCACAGACCTTCATAAGTCAGTGTGCCAAAAGACACTGTCCTGTGTATATCGGGAGCTGTGCAACTGATGCTATTCTGACCACATGTGTTACCACGTCTGCTATTTAATCATGGACAGCAATGATGTCAATGATGATAACAACGGTGATGCTTCATTGAGTGGTTTGAGGTGTTTTAGGTGGCATGCGTGACAACGAACTCAACCCCCGAAAATTTTGAAACCATTCAGCAATTTGTGTAAGATGATTATCAGAGAACATTTACATGTGCCACTCAAAACACTTCAAACATTGCAGCATCTCCGTAAACTTGCCGAACCATGTCTAACCTCTCTGTGGCAGATTTGCCCAGTTTCACACAGAATTTCACGTTTGCTCTTTATTCTAACTTGTTATCCATGATGAAATAGCAGACGTGGTAACAATCCAATGTTGGTACAGTGATCTCCCCTGCTGTTCTATTTTGTTCTGACAGGGGGATGCCCCCCCCCCCGCCATAACACTTCCATTGGTTGAGAGCGCCGAATCGTAGACGGTTGGCAGATGTTTTTCAGTCTTGCCCCTTCGACAGAAGCCGGCCAAGCGTCTAGCTACCGATGCTCCCCAACCTTCGGCCCGTGTGTATGGGGCTTTAGGCTATAACATTAATCATTTGGGTCAGTGAGTCATTCACATGTTTGTTTTAAATTTCACCTTAGCATAGTGATCTCTGTGGTAAAGAGATATGTGAAACCAAGAGGGAAACCAAAGAAGCCAAGAGTGCCACCTGATCAATGATGTGGCATATCAGCATTCTCCATTCTTCTGCCCCCTCCTGCAGGCCTGACAATCAAATGGACTAGTTATCAGGGACACAAGCTGTGGCAGGGCTGCAGGAATGCCTAGGTTGTGTGGCTTAAAGGGCTCAACAGTCAGGACTATACACATGTGAAAACCGAAAAGAAGGATTACATGACAGCCTTAATGTCTTGCTCAGTTTTACGGGCTCTTCTCCAGTAATGAAATTGGTTATTCTGATTTTAGTGCACACTTTGAGCTTCTCACAATGTGCATTAGAAGCTGCAGTAGGTTAGATAGAGCTGTCCTAATTTCTTGGCTGAAGAATATCCAGCATAATCTAGAACCTTCCTCTCCAGCCAAACTGTCCTTGGCTTGCCCATTTTATTCATTCAATTTCAGCTCTTTCAATTAAAGCGTAACTTTTGTTGAGAAAAAAACCCCCCCCCCCCCCCCTGGGTAATCAATGTATGTTGCAAGGATTATAGCAACCTTTGTTGCAGATTCCTACCTTTTGTTATTCTGAGGAAATCCATGTGTGTTTGTCTGTGCCTCTGGGCTCAGTTGGTCTAATTGGAGTGATTTCATAATTATCAATCAGCTGTGGCAGCTGCAGGACACTAATGAGGAAAGCTGCTGGGCCTGCATCCTATAGATGTGTTCCTATTGGAAATATCTCACCAAAAATGATATTTTTGTTGCAAGGGATGCCTGAAATCTGACTTGTATCTTAGGCAGACTTCTGGAAAAATTGGTGAGCCAATCACACAAGCAGGAAAGTGGAGTTACCCTTTAAGGAGAGTATTAGGTATTACCTAGAGTGCTCTGAATCAAAATGCAGCCTACCTTGAAATGTCCACTCCTCCCAAGAGACATCCCACTACTTGAATCAGAGCAGAGGGCTCTAGAGAAGAGTTCTGTAATGATTTCAGAATGCTATGTACAATGCCATGCTGACCGCTCATGTCAGCATACCAAATATAAGTAGGAGGTAGGGGTCAAGGCAGTATGGGAGAACGGAATTTAGAAGTCAACAAGGAGTAGGCAGCATGGAAAAGAGAGGTAGAAAGAATGAGACAGGAAGTATATATCACAAATTTTGGACTCATGAGTAAAGATTTATTAAACGACCAGTGTGAGCCAAAAAGGGGCAAATTTTGTCTATCTACAAAAGTAGTTTGGTTATAAGGTGCAGAATTGATAAAGACTCAAATTAAGGGAAGATACAGCTTATCTTGGAGGAAAAAGTGTGGTTAGCAGGAAGACTAATGCAGAATACAGGTATATAGAAAGAATGTGCTGCAATGCACACTATATAGACCCTGTCTAGTGAGTAGTCATATCATTTGGAAATCCTTTTTTAAAATCATATCCAGTTACTGGAGCACTGGGATTAATTTACTAAAGAAGAGACTGTTCACTTAAAAAACAAAAAAAGAAGGGAAAAAAAAAAAAACCCTTGAAGTAACATTCCGGTCATTACTTTATCTACATCTCATGCTACATTTGTGGTATGGTCACTTGGAAAGTGGATCTTTCCATTTGTGGTCATTTGGGAAGAATTCCCCCTTACAGATAGCTAAAAAGATCAATGCTGTCAGTGGTTACTTACAGTGCCTTGAAAAGGTATTCATACCCCTTGACATTTTCCACATTTTGTCATGTTACAACCAAAAACGTAAATGTATTTTTAGTGGCGCATAATTATGAAGTGGAAGAAAAATGAGAAATGGTTTTCAGAAGTTTTTACAAATAAATATTTTAAAAGTGTGGTGTGCATGATACCCCTAACTAAAATCCAGTGGAACCAATTGCCTTCAGAAGTCACCTAATTATTAACCACTAGCCGACCAGCCACCGTCATTATACGGCGACAGGTCGGCTCTCCCGCGTAGCTATACGTCCGCTCTTCGAGCGGCTACTAGGGGGCGCGTGCGCGCCGCCGGAGGCGCGCGTGCGCGCCGCCGGAGGCGCGCGTGCGCCCCCCGCTCGCCCCCAACTCCCGTGCATGTGCCCGGCGGGTGCGATCGCCGCCGGGCACCCGCGATTGCTCGTTACAGAGCGGGGACCGGGTCTCCTCGGTCCTGTCAGCGGGGGAAATGCTAATCCTCTGTTCATACAATGTATGAACAGTCGATCAGTGTTTCCCCTAGTGAGGCCACCCCCCCACAGTAAGAACACACCCAGGGAACATACTTAACCCCTTCCCCGCCCCCTAGTGTTAACCCCTTCACTGCCAGTGGCATTTTTATAGTAATCCAATGCATTTTTATAGCACTGATCGCTATAAAAATGCCAATGGTCCCAAAAATGTGTCAAAAGTGTCCGAAGTGTCCGCCATAATGTCGCAGTAACGAAAAAAAATCGCTGATCGCCGCCATTACTAGTAAAAAAAATATATTAATAAAAATGCCATAAAAATACCCCCTATTTTGTAAACGCTATAACTTTTGCGCAAACCAATCAATAAACGCTTATTGCGATTTTTTTTTTAGAAAAATATGTAGAAGAATACGTATCAGCCTAAACTAAGGAAAAAAATGTTTTTTTATATATTTTTGGGGGATATTTATTACAGCAAAAAGTAAAAAATATAAAAAAAATTCAAAATTGTCGCTCTATTTTTGTTTATAGCGCAAAAAATAAAAACCGCAGAGGTGATCAAATACCACCAAAAGAAAGCTCTATTTGTGGGGAAAAAAAGGACGCCAATTTTGTTTGGGAGCCACGTCGCACGACCGCGCAATTGTCAGTTAAAGCGTCGCAGTCCCCAATCGCAAAAAGTGCTCTGGTCTTTGACCAGCAATATGGTCCGGGGGTTAAGTAGTTAAAGAGAGTCTACCTGTGTGTAATTTAATCTTAATACAGCTGTTCTGTGAAACCACAGCATCATGAAGGCCAAGGAACACACCACAAAGGTCAGGGATAAAGTTGTGGAGAAGTTTAAAGCAGGGTTAGGTTATAAAAAAATATCCCTAGCTTTAAACATCTCACAGAGCATTGTTCAGTCCATCATCTGAAAATGGAAAGGGTATGGCACAACTGAAAACCTACCAAGACATGGCCGTCCACCTAAACTGACAGGCCAGGGAGAGCATTATTCAGAGAATCATCCAAGAGGCCCATGGTAAATGTGGAGGAGCTGCAGAGATCCACAGCTCAGGTGGGAGAATCTTTCCACAGGACAACTATTAGTTGTGCACTCCACAAATCTGGCCTTTATGGAAGAGTGGAAGAAGAAAGTCATTGTTGAAACAAAAGTCATAAGAAATCCTGTTTGCAGTTTGCAAAAAGCGATGTGGGGCACACAGCAAATATGTGAAAGAAGGTGCTCTGGTCAGATGAGACCAAAATTTAACTTTTCTAACACCTAGGCCCGGATTCACAAAGCACTTGCACCGACGTATCTCGAGATACGTTGCGTAAGTGCAAATATGCGCCGTCGTATCTATGCGCTGGACTCAGAAACTAAGATACGCCTGAAAATAGGCTTCATCTGACCAACGTAACTTGCCTACGCCGGCGTAGAGTGGGCGCATATTTACGCTGGACGTATTTGGCGCTCCCATTGATTTTCTATTCACATATGCAAATGAGGGAGATACGCTGATTCACGAATGTACGTCCGTCTGACGCAGTGCGCGTAAAGTCATACGTCCGGCGTAAAGTTATGCCCCATAAAGGAGCATCCATGCAAAGGGCTGCACCAGGGAACACAAGCCAACGTATTTTACGTAGGACGTGAATATGACTAGGCGTAGGTTACATTCACGCCATAGGCAGTGATCCTGCGTATCTTAGGCAGCTGTTCCGACGTGATTGTGAGCATGCGCACTGAGATGCGCCCACGGGACGGCGCATGCGCAGTTGGCGATACGTATCTGTCTGGCGCTCGGCCTATCATTTGCATGGGGTCACGCATCATTAGCATGGCTCACGCCCACTTCCACTTACGCCGACTTACGCCTGAGAAACCCAGCGCAGATTTGGGAGGAAGTGCTTTGTGAATTTAGTGCTTGCCTATCTGCGCTGCGACGGCGTAGCGTAAAGGAGATACGCTACGGTGGCATAAATATTCGCCAGTGTCTGTAAATCCGGGCCTAAGTCTGGCAGAAACCTAACACTGCATATCACCCTAAACACACCGCCCCCATCGTGAAACATGGTGGTGGCATCATCATTTTGTGGTAATGCTTTTCTTCAGCAGGGACAGGGAAGCTGTTCAGAGTTGATGGGAAGATGAATGGAGCAAAATACATGGCAATCTTAGAAGAAAACCTGTTAGAGTCTGAAAAAGACTTGGAGGGAAGTTCAGCTTCCAGCAGGATGACAACCCTAAACATGCTGCCAGAGCTACAATGGAATGTTTTATATCATGGGTGCTCAACCTGTGGCCCTCCAGCTGTTGCAAAACTACAAGTCCCATCATGCCTCTGCCTTTGGGAGTCATGCTTGTAACTGTCAGCCTCGCAATGCATCATGGGACTTGTAGTTTCACAACAGCTGGAGGGACACAGGTTGATCACCTATGGTTTAGATCAGGGATAAGCAATTAGCGGACCTCCAGATGTTGCCAAACTACAAGTCCCATGAGGCATAGTGAGACTCTGACAGCATCAAGCATGACACCCAGAGGCAGAGGCATGATGGGACTTGTAGTTTGACAACAGCTGGAGGTCCGCTAATTGCTTATCGCTGGTTTAGATCAAAGCATATTCATGTGTTAGAATGGCCCAGTCAAAGTCCAGACCTGAATCCAATTGCCAATCTGTGGCAAGACTTGAAATTGCTGTTCACAGATGCGTTCCATCCAATTTGACAGAGCTTGAGCTATTTGGCAAAGAAGAATGGGCAAAATGTTCACTCTCTAGATGTGTAAAGCTGGTAGAGACATCCCCAAAAAGACTTGCAGCTGCAATTGCAGGGAAAGGTAAAGTATTTGCTCAGGGAGGCTGAATACAAATGCACACCACACTTTTCAGATATTTATTTGTAAAAAAAAATGAAAACCATTTATCATTTTCCTCCCACTGCTGATTTAATTATGTGTCACTTTGTGTTGGTCTATCACCTAAAATCCCAATAAAATACATTTACGTTTTTGGTTGTAACATGAAAAAATGTGGACATTTTCAAGAAGTATGAATACCTTTTCAAGGCACTGTATCTAAGAGACAGAAATTGTTCATTGCGCAAGTAACCCCTAGCAACCTCTGGAGGAGCCTTAGGGTTCCTTGGGACTCTGGTTGAGAAAGGCTAGTTGAAGTATTGGATCACCAAGGAGCTTACTGACTTCTTAATACACTTTCCAAGCCTAGTTACTAACAATACAAATTTCATAGTAGACACATGGAGAAAGCTCTTGTCCATGGAACTCCGGCTGCTGACCAAATGGAGCCCAACCATGCCTACTGAAGTCAACAGAAAAGCAAGAAGTTGTACCAAGCATGTCAAATCCCATCCAACTTTATTAAAGATGGACAAAGAACAATGCATCCCTGCCTAGGATTGTCCCTCTCTATCAATAGAGAAGTGGTCCTAGACAGGGATGCAACATGCTCTGTCCATCTTTAATAAACTTGAATGTGATTTGACATCAGTGTGTGACTTCACACTTATTTGCCAATTTTAATTTCATAGCTGAGTCTTTCTAACAGAAATAATGATTTCATCAACAATAGATGCTTCTTTGCATTTTAAGTGTGGTGTTGGCAGACTTGCCAGAAAAATGATAATAGATTTGTTGATGCTGACAGTTAATACCCAGAATATCTAAAGTTTTTTTTCAGTAATTCATAAAGCACTATATTTTTGTAAATTAAGAGCCTCATTTTAAATGAGTCATGATCGTGTGTTATAGGTTGTAATTAATGGCTTATCATCCATCAAACCACATCCCCAGATCATGAAGGCAAAACGTGTTTCTCGTCCACACACCCAAACAGCGAGCACATATCTAAATATATCTTTTGTTTCCTTTTTATTAACGATGTACATATTGAAATCTAATTTCATAAGTTAATATTCCTGAGATTTAAAGTAGTATACAAGTTTCCACAGTTGTTTCTCCACCAGTATAAAAATAATTTCCACATTGTGTCTGCCTTCTGTTCCCTAGATAAATAACATTATTCATCCATGCCTTATCAGTCCTTTCAGCAATGTTGGAAATGTATGTACCGTATTTATCGGTGTATAACACGCACAGGCGTATAACACGCACCCTAACTTTAATAGGGAAGTTTCAGGAAAAAAACGTTCTACACCCCCCTGCGTATAACACGCAGGCACAGTTTGCCCTCTAGTTTCAGGGTAAAAAAGTGAGTGTTATACGCCAATAAATACAGTAAGTAAATGGTGTCAAAGCTGGTGATTTTCATCTTTGGCTCCATTTCAGGTCCCAATTCAGGCAAAAATTAGGGCCTGATTTGTTCCCTGAAATGAAGAACATGGATGCACTGGACCCCTGCCGTCTGCTGCATCCGTTGTCAGTGTGAACCCAGCCTCAATATATGGTCACTCTGGTCAACACAGGAAAATAGACAGTAAATAAATGTATTATGTAATTGGTTTTACAAAAAACCTTTAGATTTGTATGTCCAGCCAATTAAATTAAAAGATTCATTTATTATTCCTGGATTTACTTGTTTCTGAACAGATTAATATATCAATAGAATTAAAGTTTCTGCCTGGACAAAACAACATTCAGTTCTTTTCTTTAGAAATTAGAAAAAAGTTTGAATGATGGGTATGACAAGATTAAGCATAATGGTGAAAGTAGCTTAAAGGGGTTGTGAATTTTTTTTTTTTTCATAATAAGCATCCTTTACCTGCAGACATTCCTCTTTTCACTTCCTCATTGTTCGTTTTTGCTCAGAAGTTGCTCTATTTCTTCTCTGTTCTGTTCACTTCCTGCTTGTCTGATTGTTACTCACCACCGTGATGGGAGGCTTTACTGCGGTGGTCAGTGACGTGCTCGCCCCCTCCTGGGAACTACATCTGTGTGGCAGGACGCTCTCTACGTGTTAGAGACTTCAAGGAGGTGTGAATTACTGGGCGTGCCGCAAATTCATATTGGGAAATGTAGTTCTTACATGAACGAGCGGCGCAAACCAGGAAGTGAATGAGAGAACAGAAACTAGAACGCCGGAGGTGATATAGGTAAAGGAATTTAAAGTGGTTGTAAACCCACTTTTTTTTACTTTTGTCTACAGGTAAGCCTATAATAAGGCTTACCTGTAGGTATAAAGAATATCTCCTAAACCTGTACGGTTTAGGAGATATTCCCCTCGCAATGCGCCGCTGATTGCAGCGGCGCATGCGCAGGGGGATCCTCGGCTGAAGGGCCGGCCCCGCCGACCCATGCCGGAATGAAATCTCCCGCGCGCATGCGCAGGAGTGACGTCATCGCCGCTCCAGCCAATCACAGCGCTGGAGCGGCGATACCCAGAAGACACGCTCGGCTCGGACCAGGTAAGTTCCCTACCTCGTTCCGAGGTAAGTATTTCATAATGAGCTAATATGCGGTGCATACTATCTCATTATGGCTTTTGCCTTTCAGGTGTAAAAAAAAAAAAATGTATATGCGGGTTTACAACCGCTTTAATAGGTATTTACTCGTTTTTTTAACAGAATCATTACACTATTCTGTCTGTCTACCTTGCAGACATTAATTTTAGGCACATTTTTTTTTTCCTTTACAACTCCTTTAAAGGAGGAAGACTAAACAAAACTTGTGACTATTTATTGTAAACACTGAACACTCATGCTGCAGTCCTTGTACCCACAAAATTCTGCAAACAGTGGTGAAGTGAGAAATGCCCTAGCATCAGTATAAGGAAACTGTCTGTGCATCAGTATCAGTGGAAGGAAAAATGCCCCTCTGTCAGTGGTATCACTGGAAGGGATAAATGCCCCTGCGTCTGTATCAGTGGGAGGAAAAAAAACAATACAAAGCGAGGGGGCAGTTGATAGTGGGGACTGGCAGTACAGAAAGGGGCAGATGATGGTGGGGACTGGCCGTATAGAAGGGGGCAGATGATGGTGGGGACTGGCAGTATAGAAGGGGGCAGATGATAGTGGGGATTGGCAGTACAGAGGTGGCAGTTGATGGTGGAGACAAGTAGTACATAGGTGGGCAGTTGCTGTTGGGGACAGGCAGTACAGAGGGGAAGTTGATGGTGGAGAAAGGCAGCACAGAGGTTGGCAGTTGATGTCACTGACAGACAGTACAGTAGAGAAAGTTGATGGTTGGGACTGGCACTACAAAATGTGGGTGCTTTCTGTCTCTCATAGCCCTGGTTCAGGTAGTCTGGGGGCAGGGCTAAAGTCCCCAGCTGCAGTTCCCCCAATAACATTGCAGCTTTCTCTTATTTCCTAGGTCACACTGTTTAATTGTATGGACTGAGAGGGATCCAGTGTGCAGGCACTAAACCCAGGCCGAGTGGACAAGTGGATTGAGCTGCTGCAGCTGCATGTGGCAGGCACGACTGCAGCTCAACAGACAAAATGGCATCAATGTGTGCACAATGGGCCCCATCCCCAATAGGGCCTTTGTACCGTGCACACATTGCACACAAGCAGGATATGCCACTGCACCTCTCCCTTATTTTACTTTAAGGAAGAGTGGGGGAGTTTTTATGTAGTCCAGGAGAAGATAACCGGTCAGGGCTGACAATACTGCTTGGGATTTCAGTGAAGCGGAGACAATGTTGCTAGCTCCAATAGGAAGTTAGGAGCTCACTGGATTTCTGGCAGATCAACAGCTATTTTCTTGTACTTGCAGCAGCTTAAAGGGATAAAACATGTAGACATTTGCATGTACTGCATAGATACACTGAATATGCTTCTCTTTTTTTTTAGTCTGCCCAGTCATACACTTACAATAATATTTAAGACCAATGTATACAGTATACAGTGCACAGAATTAATGAGTACACCACTTGTAAAAAGTAAGAAATACAAAATAGGAGATATATTTATTATTATTATTTGTTTTATTAGTAATGGCGGCAATCTGCAATTTTTATCGTGACTGCGACATTGCGGTGGACAGATCGGACACTTTTGACACTATTTTGGGACCATTGACATTTATACTGCAATCAGTGCTATAAACATGCACTGATTACTGTGTAAATGTCACTGGCAGGCAACGGGTTAAGTGTGTTCACTCAGTATGTTCTAACTGTAGGGGGGATGGGCTCACTAGAACATGACAGAGATCACTGCTCCCGATCACTGGGAGCATTAGGTCCCTGTCATGTTGCTAGGCTGAACAGGGAAATGCCTTGTTCTGTCTCTCCGTGCAACAATCGCGGGCCACCGGCGGACATCAAGTCTGAAGAACCCGCGGGAACGCTCCTGCGGTGCCCGCTATTCAACAATGATGGAGTGATGAATAAAGAATGATGAGCGCAAACTGAAAATCTAAAAGTGAATATAAAGACAGTCCATAGGGGACTGATAACAATCAATAAAGATATGCAGTGAATTCAAAATTAGTGAAATAACCCAAAACTGATAATAAATCCAAAAATAAAAGTCCAAATATATAAATCAAAGTTTGGATAAATCAATCTAGTGTGCCAGTGATAAACAAAACTTCTGCACTTCGGGCATCAATGTGGACAATCTTGATAACTCTTTGCTTAGCCTGGGCTCGCAGTGCGCTTACCTCCAGACACTAGGTCATGCGTGTCAACGAAATCCTCCCAAAACTGGAACAGAATCCAAACAGTGGGTAACTCGTGTTGCACGGAATCTTCCCAGTGCTGAGATAGAGTCGAGGGGCGTTCTCTGTATCCAATACCAGTATAGGTCCAGGTGCAGCGAAGTCGACTCCACAGGATAGCCACAAGGTGTATCAGGAGCAAATGTAGAAATAAAAAGCTCTCATGGTGAAGTATGCAAGCACTTTAAAATTTAATAAAGGTAAAAATGTGCTTACATTGAAAAAACGAATAAAACGCCAAAACCTCCGATGAAGTCACGTGTCGTGACGTAATGCATAAGGTTAGATGTGACCGGAAGTGACGTGACACCCTGACCGTCCACCGGAAGTGCCGCTGTTTGGCGTTTTATTCGTTTTTTCAATGTAAGCACATTTTTACCTTTATTAAATTTTAAAGTGCTTGCATACTTCACCATGAGAGCTTTTTATTTCTACATTTGCTCCTGATACACCTTGTGGCTATCCTGTGGAGTCGACTTCGCTGCACCTGGACCTATACTGGTATTGGATACAGAGAACGCCCCTCGACTCTATCTCAGCACTGGGAAGATTCCGTGCAACACGTGTTACCCACTGTTTGGATTCTGTTCCAGTTTTGGGAGGATTTCGTTGACACGCATGACCTAGTGTCTGGAGGTAAGCGCACTGCGAGCCCAGGCTAAGCAAAGAGTTATCAAGATTGTCCACATTGATGCCCGAAGTGCAGAAGTTTTGTTTATCACTGGCACACTAGATTGATTTATCCAAACTTTGATTTATATATTTGGACTTTTATTTTTGGATTTATTATCAGTTTTGGGTTATTTCACTAATTTTGAATTCACTGCATATCTTTATTGATTGTTATCAGTCCCCTATGGACTGTCTTTATATTCACTTTTAGATTTTCAGTTTGCGCTCATCATTCTTTATTCAGACCTTTATTTGTTGTTAGCACATTTTAGATTTGAGCAGCATTTTGTTTTTCACTGGTCACTTTTAATTTTCACTGTTGGCTAGCGCTTTAGTCACCCACTTGTCTATTCCAATGATGGAGTGATGTACAGGTACGTCGTTTTGCGCACCTGTGCCACTTTGCCAACGTATATCGGCAAGTGGTTAAGTTGCACTGAGTAAATACAGCTGGATAAAACAAAAAACTGTGTCTGTCTTCATTTCAGGCTGCAAAGCAACAAAGTGTGATTATTTTATATACCCAATATAAAGGCAGGTAAACTAAGGTGACCAGATTTTTAAAATGAAATCCGGGGACATATTTTTTTTTACTAGTAATGGCGGCAATCAGCGACTTTCTGCCCGTCGCGGCCGCCTGCTTTACAGCCTCTTGAGTCTCGCTCTATGGGCCCTCGGCTACTACTGGGTGGGGAGCGGAGGAAGATCACTCCGCCAGGGAAGGCATGGAGATAAGCAGGCAGGCGGACTTGAGCCAAGCCTGAAGAACATGCGAGCAAAGCTGAATGGACATTCACCTGAAACTGAAGAAATATTCCCTCCGCTCCGACCAGCACATGATCATCAGAAAGGGGCACAGATAATGGAAAAAAAATACATCCCCCTAAGCTAGTAGGAGCGGCGGACCGGGGGTGTAATTCAGAATTGTTTTTTTTACTTCTGCACTGACTGGGGCAGATTCAGATAGAGATACGACGGCGTATCTCCTGATATGCCGTCGTATCTCTGAGATCCGACGGTCGGATCTATGCGCCTGATTCATAGAATCAGGTTCCGTATAGATCTCCCTAAGATCCGACAGGTGTAAGTGACTTACACCGTCGGATCTTAGGCTGCAATCTCCCGCTGGCCGCTAGGTGGCGCTTCCGTTTGTATACGCGATGAATATGCAAATGAGGAGATCCGCCGATTCAGAAACGAACGCTCGCCCATCGCTTTTTTTTACGTCGCTTGCGTTTGGCTTTTTCCGGCGTATAGTTACCCCTGCTATGTGAGGCGTATCCTATGTTAAGTATGGCCGTCGTTCCCGCGCTGAGTTTTGAATTTTTACGTTGTTTGTGTAAGTCGATTCAGAATATGGCCAGATGCAATTTACGCTCACGCCGAAACCAATGACGTCCTAGCGACGTCATTTGGAGCAATGCACACTGGGAAATTTAGCCGGCGGCGCATGTGCAGTACGATCGGCGTGGGGACGAGCCTGATTTAAATAGTAAACTCCCCCTAGCCGCGGAATTTGAATTCTGCCGGGGGATTTACGATCCGTCGGCGCAACTTTAGAGGCAAGTGCTTTCTGAATACATCACTTGCCTCAAAAACATGCGCTGGCGGATCGTAAATAAGATAGATTACGCGGATCTAAAGATCCGCTGATCTATCTGAATCTACCCCACTGTCTTTGAAATTGCCCCAGCCCCTGTTCAAATCCAATCCAGGGACAAATCCGGTAAGAGACCTGGTCCGGGGACAGTGTCCTCAATCCAGGGACTGTCCCTGGAAACCGGGGATGTCTGGTCACCCTAAGGTAAAGGGACACCTTCAAGTTTTAAATAAAAAAAAAATCAATAAGCGGCCCTTTAAAAAATAATCACACGATTTCATGGGAAACGATGCACTAAATCCTGCACTTGTCAGAACTATGTATTCATCTTTTATTGCATCCCCTCCAATCAGTTACAGAAGCTTTTTAAAAAACGAACTTTCCTGTGTAGTGTGATCTTATCTTATCTCTCAGGGTTGGAAGGAAAAAAGACATTTTATTTGCTATTCTGGTACAGGAACACAGTGATTATAAAATAAAGAGTCAATTTAGATTAGATAGCGTTGTCCTTTAAAGCTGACCATAGATGGCTCATGATCTGAGACATGGATGGCCCTCAATACACACTCCAGTTCAACAAATAGTCAATTTAAAAATCAACTGAGCTGGGTGGAAAATTATGAGCTGAATAGTGACTGCATCCCATCAGTTGCAATCACTGTTTTGCAGCGCCACTGTATATAGGCAACCAGCACTGGAAATCCATCCCTCGTGCTGTTTAGCATGGCTGGGGAAATGGATTGATCTTCTCTGTGTATGGCTAGCATGACTTCCTCTGCCGTCAACTTGAGATATATGTTGTTCTTATGCTTCCATGAAATTAAGCCTAACAAACTATTTTTGGTCACTTGTGAAAGAATTGTAAATCATAGTTTATAAATCGCAGTTTATATAGAACACAGACTCCTTTGTAGTGCTGCATATAATAGTAGCTTTCAGGATTGAAAATAACAAGACATGCCAATGTTTCAGTAATAAGATGTGTAAAGTGACTGCAAATGTTTCTGTTTATTCTAAAATTATGACAAAGGGAATTATTTAAAGTGGTAACCTAGCCATAATAAAAAAAAAAAAAAAAAAAGTGGGTAAGGATTCTGTTATATTTATTGTCACGATTCTCCCTCACTTCCTGCCCCAGTATCTACGTGGATACTGCTTTTAAGCCAGCCATAGATGGTTCTTTAGATGGTCCTGCTGAACCAGCTGAAATTTTAACTTTGTATGGATAGGTTGAGTGTACCCAAGTTGATCGATCAACTTGGGTAAAACCAGCCTGGCTGATATTACATGCAATTATTCCTATCAGCTGCTATCAATAATCACTGTGCTCTCCTGGCTGGGGTTGCTTCCTCGCCCCCTGAGAGGAGAACACAACTTGTGAGGGATTCCCCTGTCAACACTGTCAGGCCTCGTACACACGACCAAGTTTCTCGGCAAAAACCAGCAAGAAACTTGCTTGGAGCTATTTTTTGGCCGAGGAAACCGGTCGTGTGTACATTTTCGTCGAGGAAACTGTCGAGAAACTCGACGAGCCAAAAAGAGAACATGTTCTCTATTTCCTTGACGGGAATGGAGAAAATTGGCTTCACAAGGAACTCAACGAGGAAAACAATGTGTTTCCCCCTGTCGAGTTTCTCAGTCGTGTGTACGAGGCCTTAGTGTTGATGGGGAGAATCAAGCTAATTTCTTTCCTGCAACCCATGGTTGCAGGAAAGAAGTTTTCTCCATCTATGATTGGCCTTAGTCTATGCTATTTGGAGTGCATTTTCCATGAGAATTTAGTAGGGGCTGCCAACAGTGACACTAGCTACCTAGGTAAATAGTTATATCAATTCTGGGATAGTGAGGAAAAGGGTTTTAAAGAGCAATGCCCTGGTGGCCAGTGGGACAGGAAGTGATGGGCAATATCCCCAATAGTGTCACAGGCCACAAGGTGAAAGCAGTTGATCAGTTTGCACTTTGTAAATGGTCCTGTAGTCTTCTGGGACCTGTGATGTGTCCCAGAAGACTGATGGGAGGGAGGGGGAAGGAGAACTTCCGCTCGGAATCACCTAGTAATTTTTTTTGGGGGTGGGAGCGGGTCCATCGTTTTTACAGGTACCGGCTCCTTCCTCCCCAAAAACATTATGTGTGAAATATGGGAGAGGAGCAGGGGTCAAGTCCTGCGGGAACGCGTGGGAACGGAGTTCCTGCACTTTTTCCACAGCAGGAACGCAGTTCCCTTTGCAGGACTAAAGCAGCCGAGCCACCCGAGCCAATCCTTCACTGAATGGCGATCCCCAGCTTGACTCACTGTCAGGGGCAGGCGAACCTTAGTAATCCTTTATGTTACAGGCCGCTTCCTGTATATGGATTCATCGGGTAGTGTGCGGGTATTCCGTCACTTCCTCGATGCCGCAATGTCTCCTGGGAGCTTTTGTCATTGTTCCCAGGAGACATTGCGGAGGTCTGCCGCGAGTTATCGCGGGATTTAGAAAGAACTTGCTTAAAAAAACATGCGCTTTAGTAATTATGCATATGAGCGTATCATTTTTTTTTTTGTTGGTGGGGGAGTGGATCTTGGGTGGGAGTTCCCACACTTTTTTCCCCAGGACTTGACCCCTGGAGAGGAGGGACGCAAGAGAACTTAAAGCTGAACTTCGCCTTTTGGGTGGAGTTCGTTATGCCCTTGCTCTACAATCAAATATACTGTCTGAAACTTGAGGCACATTTTCTTAGCATAATAGTGCAAATTATATTGGTTTGCACTAACAGTTCTTAGTCAGGAAATAGAAGAGATTGTTATAATGCACACAGTGCAGTGTGCAATAACCCAGTCTTAAGAAAAGCATCGGCTTCATTACATACAGTATATCTTACAAATATTTTCCAATATGCAACAAAACCACGTGGATCACATAAAGCTCAGACCAAAATGTTTGCATTAGTAGCCCATCTTTAAAGCAATAAACTGTACACAACTGTCTGTGTTATTCGGTACTCTAACGTTCTATTTTTGCCCTATCACTGCAGATCTGGAATCTGATGATCCTTCTATATGCAAAGATGTGACCACAGACACATTGACTCTAAATCCACCCTCTAGCAGTGTCACCGGAGGAGCAGGTAATGGAATGGGTTGTATAACAAGGGCAGGCATGCATTCACCTCCTCCAAGACGTGCCTCAGATAATGATCTAAATGGGACATTTATCAGCCAACCATCCCGTTTCATTCCTCTTGGTGGATCGCGTTTCCTTGAATGTCCAAGTATACGTATTACAAGTGATTCGCCTTCAAACAGTGATGGAGAACAAGAAGAGTCAAATAGGAATGATATTTGGGATGAGAGACCACACCGTGACCAATTGTTCCTCCCACCAGATCCATTTTGTTATAGGGACTCATTTCTAAGCCCCAGTCCAGCAAGTAGCCATTCTTCATGGAGTTTTCTTTCCTCTGAGGCTTCTTCTTGTGATTCTCTTGGACAAATGTGTGAAGAAGTTGAAAGAGAGCTTAATGAAGCAGCCTCACGATTCACGCTTGCTTCTCCACTGGGCTCTCCTAGGGGTTCACCAAAACCTTGGGGTGGTCACAATGATGAATTTTGGCCAGCTGGTCCTATTTCAGGTGCTCCTTCTTCATCCCGTGAAGAGTTACTAACACCCTACCATTCTGGCCAGGTTTCAAGACCTACATCTCCCTGTGGTAAAAGAAGGTATTCAAATTCAAATGATGACGGTGTTCGCCAAACCAGCTCCCCTTCTCCATCCCATTCTCGAAGAGGAAGCTTAGGGGATGATAACCTCTCATTAGAACCAGAAGCTTCCCCTAAGCCCACTGAACATAACCAACAAACAACATTAACCTCTCTGGAGAGAGGTGATAACATTCCACAAAAGGCCAGAAGAACCTCAGCAGAGCAGACAGTGGCCCCTGTTAGGTCTGAAGAGTCCACAAGCCCTGGTAAAGCCTTTTCTTCAGGCTCATCTGTATGTGCAAATGATGAGAGTACTGCAATGTTCACTCAAAACAGAAAAGATAACGTGGGGATGGATTATCTAGCTGTGCCTTCAGCCTTGGCCTGGTCCAAAGCAAGAGTTGGAGGACAAAGTCCAATATTCAGGTAATGGCTAAATAACTCTTTATTTTTTTCCCTGTGTTTAGACAATGGAAATGTCTGTATTTAAATGTATATGTGCATCACATCCAGTGGCGGCTTTTGCTCAAAATTTTTGCGGGGGCGCAAACGAAAAAAACAATTGCAGCCTCACTGTACCTATCAATTGTCACCACTGTGCCATGCCATCAAATGCAGTCACTGTGCCATCAAAACGCAACCACTGTGCCATCAAAACGCAGCCACTGTGCCATGCCATCAAAACACAGCCACCGTGCCATCAAAACGCAGCCACCGTGCCATGCCATCAAAACACAGCCACTGTGCCATACCATCAAACGCAGCTACTGTGCCACCAATTGTCACCACTATGCCATCAAACACAGCCACTGTGCCCCCAATTGTCGCCACTGTGCCCCCAATTGTTGCCACTGTGCCCCCAATTGTTGCCACTGTGCCCCCAATTGCTGAGACGCCTGTCAGTCTTATCCTCGGACGCACGGCCGGTACGTCCCGAGGATGAGCTTCAGGAAGCCGACTACAGCCTCAGGGCTGTACTCGGACAGCCTATCAGGGCCCCTGGCCCTGATAGGCACTTCCACACAGCCAGTCAGCTGCCGCTATTCAGCTGACCGGCGCTCAACATCCGGCCAGCTGAATAGTGGGCGGCAGCGGCGAAAATATACAGATTCATACAGTGTATGAATCTGTATATTTTACTGGCTGTGAGCGAGCCAGAGGGGGCGGCGCTCCTGCGTCCCTATGGACGCACCGCCACTGATCACATCATCATGTATACAAAAATAAGATGATAAACTGGCACTCTACGTTGTTAAAAGAAAGAAATAACCTAAAGAATATCTGAACATAAAAAAAAGTGTTTGTTAGGCTTAGGGTGCTGATGCGTTAAAGCCAGTGTCTACGTTATTTTTTTGGTTTCTAGTTTTAAATATACCAGAGGAGGTTAGAGCCTCTGTCAAATGTTTATTGTTGCATGTGTTCCCCCATGAGGAAAATAATGGTGGCTATTTGCCATTGTGATCCTTGTCGCTGGAAAGAAATGAGGGGACATCCAAAAGAGTAAGTGGGGTTATCTTCCTTTTTCTTTTAGATTTTCTCTCACTTTTTGTAACATTTCTGGTACAGGAAGTGAACCGATACCGTCCGATACCAGCCTGTTCAACAGCAGCCTATCCGACAGAAGCCAGCCAAACATCTGGCTTCTGTCGAATGGCAATGCTGGAAAACCAGCAGTCAATTGGCATCCCATCAGTGTGTTCCAGTGGGATGGCAGTCCCTCTGTCAGAACATAATAGTTCACCAGGGAGATCGCTATACTAACATGGCATACCCTCATGTGTATACATAGGCATGCGCACAGGGTGTGCCAGGTGTGCCCAGCACACCCTAATCACCCTGTGCAGAACAGATTCCCCCTACTGACCTGGCTCCCCCTACAGCACCGCCGGCTTTCCCCCTCTCCCACCGGTTGTTGCTGTGGATGTTTTAGGATGAGTGGGGGAAGGGGCCAGTAAATATGCCATTTACCGGCCCCTTCCCTTTCTGAATGAACATCGTGAGTGATCGGTACAGTGTGTTTGAGCTTTGGGGTGCACACCCTAATGCCAAAGGCTGCGCACACCTATGTGTGTATAAGAGGACTCGGAGGCTGTGATGTGAATTGTGAAAGATCTGACTCATAGCACAAACATGCAATTTGGACCTCTGTTGGAAGAAAATTGTACTACTGATTGGACCTCTGCGAATTTTACTGTGATATGGTCTTCTCTAAAACAAATAAGAGAACAATTGTGGCTTACATTTTACATTAAGCACACCTCTGCTATAGTAGTGCACAGATTTGCACACACCATTACAGTTGTCATCCATACAACTGAATGTTTTTAAAGTTCAGATCAGGGTCGACGGAACTATTTCTCCAGAGCAGAGGTTGTATTTTTAGATAAACTCCAGGGCTGGAGCAGAGCAGGAGCTGTGTTGAAGTTAGAGCAGATCTGAAATCTAAATAGGCTGAACTCCAGAGCTTGGAGCTGGAACTAATATTCTGCAGCTGCTCCTCTCAATTGTACTTTACATGACTGTCATACATGTAACTAGCATAGGTCAGTGTGCTATTCATTTTGTAGAAGCACCATCTTATTTATGACCTTACCATACAAAAATACAGATTTCACATAAAATCATCAAGGTTGATTTATTTGTAATTCACATTTTTTATTGAAGATTTTACCCCCTTTCGTGACCAGGCCATTTTTTGAAATGTCATGCAACGCTGTACCCAAATAAGATCGATATAATTTTATTTTTTTGGTGGTATTTGATCACCACTGTTTTTTTTTGTTTTTGTTTTTTTTATTATTATACAGTATAAACCAAAAAAAAAAAATATTTTAAAAACCTATATCCCAGATACTCGTAGATCGACGTATCTTTGTGCGGGCATAACGTATCCTAGTTACAACTTAGACGGGCAAGTGCAGTATTCTCGAAGCACTTGCTCCGTAAGTTGTGGCGGCGTATCGTAAATGGGCCAGCGTAAGCCCGCCTAATTCAAATTTGGAAGATGTGGGCGTGTGTTATGTAAATGTTATGTGACCCCACGTAAATGACGCTTTTTACGAACCACGCATGCGCCGTCCGTGGACATATCCCAGTGTGCATTGCTCCAAAGTACACCGCAAGGACGTATTGGTTTCGACGTGAACGTAAATGACGTCCAGCCCCATTCGCGAACGACTTACGCCGCATGTACGCCTCATATAGCAGGGGTAACTTTTTCCCCCGGGAAAAGCCTAACGTAAACGGCATATGTGTACTGCGTCGGCTGGGCGTACGTTCGTGAATTCACGTATCTAGCTGATTTACAGATTTCTAGGCGTAAATCAGCGTACACGCCCCTAGCGGCCAGCGTAAATATGCAGTTAAGATCCGACGGCGTAAGAGACTTAAGCCGGTCGGATCTAATAGAAATCTATGCGTAACTGATTATAAGAATTAGGCGCATAGATACGACGGCTCAGACTCAGAGATACAACGGCGTATCTCCTTTGAGAATCTGGGCCTATGTTTTTTACTTTCTGCTATAAAACATCCAATAGTAAAAAAAATGTCTTCATAAATTTAGACCAAAATGTATTCTGCTACATGTTTTTGGTAAAAAAAAAAATCCCAATAAGTGAATATTAATTGTTTTTTTGGGAAAGCTTCTACAAACCATGCGATACAATACTGGAATTTGTATTTTTTTTTTCATACTAGTAATGGCGGTGATCGATTTATACTAGGACTGTGATAATGTAGCGGGCAATCTGACACTTTGTGGTAACTGACTAACTGCCACTGACATTTCCAGTTACACTAATACAGTGATATGTGCTAATATTATACACTATCACTGTACTAATGATACTGGCTGGGAAGGGGTTAACGTCTAGGAGCAATCAAAGGGTTAACTGTGTGCCTAACAATGTTCACTGTGTGTAGTATGTGCTGCTTTTACTAAGCAATGTGCCTGTTTTTACTCCCTGCTTTGCAAAAAAAAATAAAAACGGCACATCGCTGCTGTCTGCATAGAGCTCTATGTTGTTTATGAACATAGAGCTCTGTTCTTTCATTCGCTCAGCCGATCAGCAGGTCCCGGCCTTAAAGCGGGGGTTCACCCTAAAAAATAATTTTTAACATTAGAGCCAGCATACTAAGGACATTTACTTACGGCAGGTAATTTTTTTTCTCCGTACATACCTTGATATTCTGATTTTGTCCAGGGCTTTCGCGTTCTGATGACTCCGGGACTGGGCGTTCCTATCTCTGCCTCAGGGTTCCGATGACTGCGGGACTGGGCGTTCCTATCCTTCGGTTCGATGATTGACGGCTTGTGAAACAGGTGACCTGTCGCACAACACGCGTCACCAGATTTCCGGAAATAGCCGAGCTGCGATCGGCACTATACGGTGCCTGCGTCCCGCCGTGTAGAGCTGACTGCGCAGGCACCGTATAGTGCCGATCGCAGCTCGGCTATTTCCCGACATCTGGTGACGCGCGTTGTGCGACAGGTCACCGAAGGATAGGAACGCCCAGTCCCGCAGTCATCGGAACCCTGGAAGCCCTGGACAAAAACAGAATATAAAGGTATGTACGGCGAAAAAAAAATAATTACCTGCCGAAATGAAATGTCCTTAGTATGCTGGCTCTGCTAGATGTAATTTAAAAAAAATTTGGGTGAACCCCCGCTTTAAATCATTGGCCTGGACACGCTGATTGGCTTGTGCTGTAGCATATATATATATATGTGATCCAGCATAGTGGTGGGTCGCACTGTAGCAGCATTCAATCTTGTTATCACATGTCTGCAACCATCCTTGCGTACCTATCAAACTCAGCTGTGTGGGTAAGTATATAGGTTGCCTGCATGCAGCCCAGCACTAATACAAAAAGATAAACCAGGGCTGACAGGCTGCCAAGAGTCAAAATTTCAATAACTGTGTTGTAAACTTTGAAAATACATTATTCCACAATGCTTGAGGTTACAGAGAAGATTGAGGACTTGTTTTAAAGTGATTTTACTTTTTGAGCATGATCTGGGCACAGGTTTACTATAAGCAAGGATAAAGATATCATACTATGAGAAGTGTACCATAAAGGGAACCTGTAACCTGGCCCATTTAGGAAAAGTGAAAGGTTCTGTTTGCTCATAATGTTCATGTAGCAAGGTTACCAGACCTCATTTGGTCTGATGAGACCCTCTAGGGCCAGGGATAGCTAACATCCTTCTGTATTTAGTGGGTTGTGTGCAAAAATGGCAAAAGTCATTGGGCGCCAGACACTTCTTGGATGTAAAAGAGGTTTTTTTTTTCTCTCCTTTTTGTATATTTGGGGGAACAAGGGTTAGGGCCAGGACACCCTTAGATAGTTGCAAACTCAATTAGCAGACTCCGTGGCCCAGATTCAGAAAGATCAGCGGATCTTTCTGCTGGCGTAACGTATCTCAGATAAGTTACGCCGCCATAACTTTGGGGGCTAGTTCCGTATGCAGAAAGAACTTGCGCCCTTAGTTACGGTGGCGTAACGTATGTGTGGCGGCGTAAGCCCGCCTAATTCAAATGGGGATGTTGGGGGCGTGTTTTATTCAAATTTGACTTGACCCCGCGTATTTTATGTTTTTTGTGAACGGCGCATGCGCCGTTCGTGAAAAAATCCCAGTGCGCATGCTCGAAAATCCGCCGCAAAACATCATTGCTTTCGACGTGAACATAAATTACGTCCAGCCCTATTCGCGAACGACTTACGCAAACGACGTAAAATTTTCAAAACTCAACGCGGGAACGACGGCCATACTTAACATTAGCTACGCCTCATATAGCAGGGGTAACTATACGCCGAAAAAAGCCTAACGTAAACGACGTAAAAAAATGCGCCGGCCGGACGTACGTTTCTGAATCGGCGTAACTACCTAATTTGCATATTCCTTGTGGAAATATACGGAAGCGCCACCTAGCGGCCAGCGTAAATATGCAGCCTAAGATACGACGGTGTAAGACACTTACACCAGTCGGATCTTAGGGAAATCTATGCGTAACTGATTCTCTTAATCAGGCGCATAGATACGACGGCCCGCACTCAGAGATACGACGGCGTATCAGGAGATACGCCGTCGTATCTTGTTTCTGAATCCGGGCCCAAGACTTCAATAAGAGGATAGCCGTGCAGAGAAAGGCATCCAGCAAGGAGCCACATCTGCACGTGCAGGAATGCTGTCTCCTATGGCAACAGTCTTTAACAGTTCCTAACTCAACTTAACAATTCCTTCAGCTTCACTACACTTTCTCCTTTGTAGTTCTTTACCACTGAGCTCCCGGTCTCTCGCTTACTCTGAATCCCTTGAGCCCCTTCAATCTTTACGGTGGTATCTTCCTCAAGCGTCACCCCCACTTCTATGCTGGGTCCCTAGCTTGACACTCCAGATACCTCTCAAGCTTCACCCACGCTGGCCTGCTCGGTCCCTAGCTTGACACACAAGGCTGCTCTGGGTCCCTGGCTTGATTCCCACTGAAGTTTCCCGATTCTTCACCGTCACCAGTTGGTGAGAATACTGCTCAAGTACTTGCTTCTGTTACTCACTGCGTTTCCTGGTAAAGGGGGCAGGTGGTCCCTTTGTGGCGTCAGCTTCCCTTATACCTCCGACCACAACAGGTTCTCCGGCCGGCAGAACCGGCACTTCTGGTTTGGACTATAAGCCGCAATCCCAAACCTGCGCTGCTCCCTTGCTTCTGGATAGGCCCTCACACAGCCTAGCAGCCAGACGACCACAGGATAGGCCCAATTTCTGGCCTAGAAGCCCGGGGCACACATCCACCCAGACAGCTGTCCAGGTGGCACCGAACCCAGATCACCTGATTCCACCAAAATATATAGGCTCTCCCAGCAGGCCAAGGCATTTAAGAAAACCCCTGCCCATTGGCTGAGACAACCCATTTACCCATAACCTGACCTTGGGTTGCCCTTCTCATATCTAGTACCACCAATTACCCGGCCACCTAGTGGTAGAAGAAAAAAGTGAAACAAGGCCAAACTTAGGGAGAAATCAATAAATCTCTACCAATCAACCAGGGTAACTACCCCTGGCAAGAAAATTTGTGAGGGGCTTCCTGCCTAAACTCCAGGGTGCTACATTCACAAGATGTAAGCAGGATATCAGCACGCTGCAGCAGGCCGATTAGGGGAGCAAAATAGCACTAGGATGTAGCAGGATTACAACTCATCTCAAGTACGTTCGGCCATCTTGACGGTAGCCATGCCCCCCAAAGGGTCTGTTTAAACACATACTAACATACTTTACTGCTTCTCTGCTGCCCTTTATTTTTGCTTTGCTGCTGCTTTTGGGTATGGGGGGTTCATGCAACCTCCTCCCATGATGCAGTGCTCAAGCCTATCAGATAATTTGTTCAACTGAACTTTGAGGTAAAATCAGTTAAATGCATTCAAGAAACATCAAAAGAAAAGGTGTACAGGGATTTACAGTTCATTTTCTTCTGAACGCAGCCACAGCCAGAGCCACAGAGTAGAAAAACCTGTTAACCACCTCTCAAAAAACAATTTAATAGTTTTAGCTCCAATATTGCTATCCTGAAAGGTTCCTTCCAATTTAACAAAAGTATACAGGTCCACTTTAAACTGAGTTACAACCTATTTTTGTTTCCCTGTTCCTTTATGTCTACATAGGATGATTGTTAATGCAACATGTTATGAAATATGTTTATGTACAGTGGGTATAGAAAATAATCATTCCCCTTTATTTTGTTGCTTTGCAGCCTAAAATGAAGACAGATACAGTTTTTGTATTATCCAGCTGTATTTACTCAGTGCAACTTATCTAAGTAAAAGATATAACACCAACATGTCAGATAAATAAAAAAGAAACTCAAAAATAGAATCATTGAGTTGAAAAAAGGATTACTCCCCTTATGTCAGTATTTTGTTGGACCACATTTTTGCTTTAACCACTTAACCCCCGGACCATATTGCTGCCCAAAGACCAGAGTACTTTTTGCGATTCGGGACTGCGTTGCTTTAACAGACAATTGCGCGGTCGTGCGATGTGGCTCCCAAACAAAATTGGCGTCCTTTTTTTCCCACAAATAGAGCTTTCTTTTGGTGGTATTTGATCACCTCTGCGTTTTTTATTTTTTGCGCTATAAACAAAAATAGAGAGACAATTTTGAAAAAAATTAATATTTTTTACTTTTTGCTATAATAAATATCCCCCAAAAATATATAAAAAAACATTTTTTTCCTCAGTTTAGGCCGATACGTATTCTTCTACCTATTTTTCGTATAAAAAAAATCGCAATAAGCGTTTATTGATTGGTTTGCGCAAAAGTTATAGCGTTTACAAAATAGGGGGTATTTTTATGTCATTTTTATTAATATATTTTTTTTACTAGTAATGGCGGCGATCAGCGATTTTTTTCAGTATTGCGACATTATGGCGGACACTTCGGACACTTTTGACACATTTTTGGGACCATTGGCATTTTTATAGCGATCAGTGCTATAAAAATGCATTGGATTACTATAAAAATGCCACTGGCAGTGAAGGGGTTAACACTAGGGGGCGGGGAAGGGGTTAAGTATGTCCCTTGTGTGTTCTTACTGTGGGGGGGGGGTGGCCTCACTAGGGGAAACACTGATCCTCTGTTCATACATTGTATGAACAGAAGATCAGCGTTTCCCCCGCTGACAGGACCGGGAGCTGGGTGTTTACACACACAGCTGCCGGTCCCCGCTCTGTAACGAGCGATCGCGTGTGCCCGGCGGCGATCGCGCCCGCCGGGCACACGCACTGGAGTCAGGGGCGAGCGCGCGCCCCTAGTGACGGCTGAGAGAGAGGACGCCCAGCAGAGCCAACTTGCCGACGTAGAACGGCGGTGCGCGGTCGGCATTGTAGTCTTCAGGTCATTGCACAGATTTTCAATGGGGTTTAAAGTGGTTCTAAAGGCAGAAGGTTTTTTAGCTTAACGCATTCTATGCATTAAGTTGAAACACCATCTGTGTGCAGCAGCCCCCACTAATAATTACTTAAGCTCCATCTCGATTCAGCGATGTTGCAGGAGAGTCTCCATTGGCCAGGACTCTCTCTCCTCATTGGCTGAAACAGCAGCGGGGCACCGCTGTTGTCAAAGTCAGTGAGCCAATGAGGATAGAGAGGGGGTGGGGACAAGCCGCAGGTCCGTGTCTAAATGGACACACAGAGCAGTGGCTGGGCTCAGGTGCCCCTATAGCAAGCTGCTTGCTGTGGTGGCACTTGGCAGGAGGAAGGTACTAGGAGGGCCGGCAAGGGAAGAGGAGGAGAATCTGGGCTGCACTGTGCAAAACTACTGCACAGAGCAGGTAAGTATGACATGTTTGTTATTTTTAAACAACAACAACAAAAAACTTAAATATCACTTAAAGACTAGGCTCTGACTGGCAGCAGATTTTCCACAAAATTTGGATGGTATTTTGCCCATCCATTTTTCTTCTATCTTGACAAGTGCTCCAATCCCTGCTGCAGAGGAACACCCCCATAACAACAGGATATTACCACCTCTATGCTTTACTGTAGGAATGGTGTTATTTGAATGGTGAGCTGTATTGGATTTCCACCAGACATATCTTTAGTGTTAGGCCTCGTACTCACGACCAAACATGTCTGCTGAAACTGGTCCGCGGACCAGTTTCAGCGGACATGTTCGTTCGTGTGTAGGCAGTAACGTACAGAATTCCAGCAAACAATCGTCGGCCAGACCGTTTTCCAACGAACAACTGTTTCCTGGTCTTGCTTTAAAACAGTCTGCTGGAATCGTGTCCGTCAGACATGTTCGGTCGTCTGTACACAAAAGCAGCGTACAAAAACCCCGCGCATGCTCAGTCCAAATGAGGAGACGGGAGCGCTCGTTCAGGTAAAAACTCGCGTTTCTTTGGGATATGGCACATTCGTCATTAGAAACCTTTTATTCTAGCAAGAGAACAATGTCTTAAAAAGGCGCACTAAACCACATTTTAAAGCCTCGTTTTCTTAATTCTTCTCTTGCTAGAATAACCCTGTTCTCTTGCTGATGCAATTTCAATAGAGTTGTCCCATACTGAAATGTCACATTTCTTGCTTGTGATGTAATCCTTTAATAATGTTTTCTATGCCAGACGTGTGTTTTGGTTGGTGGTCCTCCATAATTTAGAGTAGTCATTTTTGTAAAGGAATGTTCATTTTTTAAATTTTTTTTTTTGTTTCTAGTTATGTCACCATTTAAACTATTTTTTTTTTACATGTTTTTTTAATTTTTTTTTTTTTTTTTGGTGTTTCATTAGAGAATATTAAACCATGTTGGCACACCAAATGTCCCCCCCCCCCCAAGGAGTGTGTCCTTTGTAAATTACCCATTGTATATTTATTAAAGGTTTGCTGCCTAATAATCCCCACAGTATATCAAACAATAGACATGTTTTCAAATGAAAGCAAAAGGCCTTTTATTCAGGCAAATGTCATCACAAAAAATAAAAAGAACGGCAGCACTAGAATAGATAGCAAACTATATGCAAACTTGCATTTCCAACATGGTGAAGGATAAACTTCCAAGCCTCAGGAGCCAAACACAAAAATATGAAGCAGCAGCACACAAACAAAGGAACCCAAACTGTGGTAGTACAAACAAGATGTCCTTTATGTGGAAGGAAATGGAAGGCAGAAAATCAACGTTTCCTCCTCTTTCCAGCCTTCCCTCCAGGCAGCCTTCCAGCGGATCGAACACGGGGTCTTGCAGGTGGGGTTGATGTGGCAGCAGGAGGATGGTGTTCCGCAAGCCGGGCCGGGTCACATAGCCCAGTGTCTGGGGTCAGCAGGCCCCCTCTGCATCCACCAAAGGACCTGGTTCATCAGGGCCTTTGCCAGTCTTCTCTGGTCCTCCTCCCCTTCATTTAAATCATGGGCCAATGAGGCACTGAAGGCCTCTGTGGGGTTGAGGGGGGCCCTCATGATGGCGCTTGCCTCCTGGATCATGCGGAGGCTTGCCTCCTCCACAGGCCTCAACTGCCTCCTTCGGCCTGATGGCCTCACCTGGGGGGGAGAAGACTGGCTGGTGGTGGTTCTCCTGGCCGGGTGGACCTGCTGCAGGCCACTGGGCCCAGCCTCCTCCTGGCTGCCACTGACCCCGGCCTCCTCCTGGCTGCCACTGACCCCGGCCTCCTCCTGGCTGCCACTGACCCCGGCCTCCTCCTGGCTGCCACTGACCCCGGCCTCCTCCTGGCTGACAGACACCTGAGGATCTGCCACCTCCTGGCTGATCTCTTCTTCCTGTGTGGAAAAAAAAGAATTTTTTTACAATTTCGCTAAATAAAACCACACTCATTTTCATGTTTTTCGTTCAGTATTTTCTGTTCATTATTACTTGAATACACTCTACTTCTGACCCCTGCAGTTGTCATCCCTGACACCTATTTGTCTGTACACCTTTTTGTTTGCTTTTTTCCAGCTTGGTTTTTTTTTTACAATATCTAATCATTAATCCACCAAGAATTATTTACGCCATAAATATAGAGGAAACTACTATACCTCCTCATCGAAGGGTGGCAGATCTGCATCTCTGTCAGCCAGGCCCTCTTCCTCCGACTCTGCAGGGCTGTGGTCATCTGGGGAAGGTCCGCTGGAAGGTAGCATGGAGGAAAGGTTGGAAGAAAGACTGGACATCGTTTTCCTGCCTTCCATTTCGTCCCGCAAAAAAGCCATCTGTTTATAATACCACAGTTTGGGTTCCTTTGCTTGTCTTGCTGCTGCTCCCGATTTTTTGATTTTATTAGCTTTGTATGCTCTCCTGTATGTGCTTCTGAGGTTGGCAAGTTTATCCTTCACCATGTTGGCAGTGCATCCTGGCACCCAAGTTTGCATATAATTTGCTAGCTCTTCTAGTGCTGCCGCTCGTACCTCTTTATTGCAATATAACGAGTGTTTTGAATTCCACAGGATGGGCGTCTCCTGGTATTTTTGAAGTAAGGCCTCTATAGATTCCTTGCTTTGTAGGAGGTCCATTGCAATTTTAGCAAAATTATATTTCTTTTTGAGTCTAGATTACAAAAACATAAACCACAGAAAAATAAATATTCCAAAGGATCAGCGTTGACCTTGATCTAATATGTGTCTTCAAATTTATTACCTATATCTAATTCCAAACACAGTCTCTCTTGTTTAAACAATGATTGGCAGCTCGGCCGCATTGCTTGTACCAAACATTGATTTGCTAGATGCAGAGCCATTGTTCACATTGCAGTAAATATTTTAAATATATTAAATTAAACAATGCTTACAAATGACAGTTTTCATCTAGGCACTCTTTCATGTGTAAATCTCATGCCCCTGACAATGGATGACATAAAAGACACTTCCTAATGACCTCTGTACAACCAACACTTGAACAATACTTTGCCTGATCTGAATACACCATTCAAAAACTTGTCAATGAGGTACAGCATTGTTCACATCTCTATTTTGTGAGGTGTCCAAAAGCATTTGGATACCAAAATAACATTGTGGTACCCCATAGACAGAATAGCTTAAAAAGGGTGCAACCAACAGCCCAAACCCCCATCCCATGTGTCTACATTTTCAAGGCCTCTGCTGATCACATTTTTAATTTCCTTACCTTCCTGTCTCTCGCTCCTCGTTTCTCACGCTCGCCTAATTACCGCGTAAGATGCGTAATCACGGCGTAAACCTTTTAAACACTCCGCGTATTTATGAAACCCCGCCCTCGTCACCTTTGCGAGGCCCCTAATCAATGAGTTTAGGAAATATGGCGTTAACTGTGTATGTTCTGGATGCGCTCGAAGATTCTCCGCGTAACGGACGTAAACACGTTGTTTGCATTCTCTACACTCCGCGTATGTATTAAACGCCGCCCTCTTCTCCGCCCATGGCGTAACAATTCATCTTTTCCCCGCCCATAATCTCTGTGGGAAAGGAAAGATGGCGATGTCACACGAGCGGGCACGATGCTCTCATGCCACAAGTGAAGGGACAGAGGCAGGGACGTCCCGATCAAGGAAAAGAAGATATAAAGCCACTAATATGCGGTTCCAGGAAATGGTGGAGTTAGTTTACATCATGCGAAAGAAGGACTATGATGGGGAATTAGGGCCATACAAGACCCCTAACCGCCGAAAGGCACATATTATGGACAAGGTGGCGAGGAGAATGCAGAGGATGTTTGGGATCACCAGGTCCAAGGAACAGCTGAGGAAACGATGGTCAGACTTAAAATTGAGGGAGCCACATCAGATGAAGAAAATACTTAAAATTCTGCGTAAAAGTAAGTAAATATATATTGGGGTTGGGGGGGGGGGGGTGGTGATTGTCTGCAATAATGTGTTGCCATGTATATTTCACCATCTGCCTCCTTGGCCAGCTTGTAATTTTAAAGACATGTTGTTATTTATTTTTTAGAACATAAATAACTACATATTTACAAACAGTGTTCTTAGTAAACAACGTAACATCACATAGTTTATCAGAAAGGCTCGGTTATTCCAGGAACAACACACCTGGACATGGCTCACTGGCCAAAAACTTTGTTTGTAAACATTGTGTAAAAGCTAGTTCTAGAAAAAAAAAGTATGAGAATGGGAAAGGCAAACAGGATTCATTCTAAAAACAGTGGTAAGAAAGCAGATGTTTTCACATCTGCAATGCAGAGCACCTGTGTCTCCCCAAATCAAAAATGGGTTTTGGTAGGGTCTCCCAGAAATACAGTTTAGGGGGGACATCCATGTGTGTCACTTTGCTAAAAAGGGGCAGGATCAGAGCTTGCCATATAGAAGTAATTGCAAAATGTAGGTTTGGTGAAAGATAAAAGTAACTAAATGAAAGCATCTTCTAAGCAATGTGTGCGATTTATGCTCTCCAATATCTGTGTGCTGATGAGTCTACATTTTTTTTGGTTTATTTCAGGGGAAAGAAGTCGCCAGCATTTGGAGGAGGCAGAGAGGGCCAGACAAGGCCAAAATCTGCCATCTCAACATGTGGAGGAGGAGGAGGATGTGGAAGGAGAAGAGGATGTGGAAGGAGAGGAGAATGTGGAAGGAGAAGAGGATGTGGAAGGAGAGGAGGATGTGGAAGGAGAGGAGGATGTGGAAGGAGAGGAGGAAGGAAGAAAGGAGGAAGGAAGAGAGGAGGAAGAAGTAATTTTGGACTTAGAAGTCATAGCAGATGAAGGGCAAGTGGCGGAAGAACAATTTGGCGAATTGAAAGAAGGTGGATTGATGGATGAAGGAGGAGTCCAAGATGATGGGGAAGTGGTGGAAGAAGGAGGAGTGATTGAAGATGATGGGGAGGTGGTGGAAGAAGGAGGAGTGATAGAAGATGTCGAAGAGGTGGAAAGGAGAAGCCCATCAGGTCAGTGTCACCCTAGCTTGATTCAAAAAAACATATGTAGATAGGCCTCATTGAAAAATAATATTGTAAATGCCATTTTTTTTTTTTTTGTTTTAGGGGAGGAGGATGGTGTGCCAATATTTTCACGTGCAAGTGCTGCTATAATTATTCAGCAGGTAATGGAGTGCAGCACTGAAATGCACAATATGCGTGAAAGGATGTTTCTCATGGAACAGAATGTAACAAATGTCCTTTTGGAATGCAGCACGGAAATGGACAATATGCGGCAAAGAATGATGGTGATCGAATCTAATTTTAAGAACATTATTGACATGATGGGCCGTGTCAAAGACTGAAACACCCCCCGCCCATCCCCCGCCCCCACAAACATTTTTACAGTTTGAATAATGAATACGCCAAAATTTGAAGATACACACACAGTGTGCCAACATGTGCTATCTGCCATCACAGAATATCTAATGTCTGTGCTTTGTGGGTCCAACCCCCTCCTCCATCCTCAAGTAGTTGAGAGGAAGGGTTTGCTCCCACAAAACACAGACATTGATCACCCATGATGTCAGATAGCACATGTGGCCATTTGTCTGTTGAACCAATGACATTTGGCGAGTTTGCACTGAATGTGTGTATCTTCCAATTTTGGCGTGTTCCAGTGTGAAAGCACACCATGACTGACTGCTGTTGTGAGTTTTTATATATTTGGAATTGGATTTTGTTACTTTCTGACCATGTTGAACATTTTGGGATACTATAAAGTTTAGACCATAAAGAATAAACAACGCCAAAATTTTTTTTAAATATATATATAGAATTATAAATCTCTCTAATCACTGAATTTAGTGAAGTAGAGATTTGACTCCAAATTCTCACCTAAAAATTTTCTTTTAGAAAAACACACCAAAAAAAAAAAAAATGGTTAAAAAATTATTGTTTTTTGTGCCTAAAAAATATGGGCAAAAAAAAATTTAAGGCGGTAAACACCCCACCAAATATAATCTATATATATATATATATATGTAAACAATAAATCTAACTATATTTGAGGAAAAAAAAAGTGAACTTGTTAATAAATGTATAATCTGCATAATATTTTTGGTTGAATTACCTGAAAAAAAAAAAAAAATTTGAAAAAAATTTTGAAGACTCCTAAGTACAAAAGCAGGGAGTAATGAAAAAAATATAAAATTATTTTTGGGGTCATGAACAAGCAAAAATTAAAAAAAATTGACCTCAACATTTACAAATGGAGTTGCTTCTTATTTCTAGACTCAATACCCTGTTTGTAGATGAGTGAATACTGTGCAAAATGTGGTTAGTTACTAAAAGTGGAGAAATCAATTATGCATTACAATTGAAGAAGTTAGTTAGAGAACCAGGAAGACAGAAAAAGAGAAAAAGCATTAATGACAAACAACTGTATAAAGTCCAATGGTCTAATTATTTATTATTTTTTAGAATATTCCTTTCTTTGGGGGCCGAATTAGAAAGAAATATGATCTGGCATAGCAATGGCCCCCCGACCCATGAAGTACTCAACATATTTGTCGCGTACCTCACGAGCTGATTGGGGGGCCAAGCCAGCGCGACCAGTGTCCAGCCCGGGAAGGGGATCTGAGGGTAGTCTTGCCTCAGAACCGATGTCGGGTAGGTACGTCTGGGAGTGCCTGCGTAAAAAGTTGTGCAAAATGCAGCAGGCAAATACAACGGTGTCCAATTTATATTCCGCCAGATGTATCGATGTCCTGAACAGGCGGAACCGGTTGGTGAGTATCCCAAAGGCATTCTCGACTACCCTCCGAGCCCTGGCCAACCGAAAATTAAACACACTCCTCTCTGAGGTGAGGGTCCTCTGGGGAAAAGGCCGCATGAGGTGAGGACCAAGCCCGAAAGCCTCGTCCGCTAGGAACACAAACGGAAGTCCTTCCACATTATCTTCATCTGGTGGCAATGCCAGACCACCAGCTTGGAGACGATCATAGAAATCAGTCCGTGCGAACACTCCCCCATCAGACATCCGGCCGTTCTTCCCCACGTCCACATATAGAAACTCATACTGTGCCGACACCACCGCCATCAACACAATACTATGATAACCCTTGTAATTATAATAGTACGACCCCGAGCGGGGTGGGGGCACAATGCGGACGTGTTTCCCATCTATTGCTCCACCGCAGTTTGGAAAATCACACCGCTGGGCAAATTGGGAAGCCACAGACTGCCATTCCTGTGGTGTGGAGGGTAGCTGTGGGGACAAACAAAATTAGAGATTTAGTACTTTGTAACAAATACATCCTACAAGCATCCTTGTGACAGTTCACAGTATTAAAATTGCATTAGAAAAATGTGCATGGAGAATTTGGGAAATGAAATATATAGGGCCACTTCATTAAGAGACTCCACAGCCCTCTGATGGGGACAATAAAAGTTTGAAGGGGGGGGGGGGCACAAAAACCAAAAAGTCCTGTTAGAAAAAATGGCAAGGTGGGTTTGTCCCTAGGATAGCATGCTGGACAGGTTAATATTGGGTAAGGGACAAATATGCAGGTAGGCCAAGAATAAAACATGTAAAGCTGATATCAACATGCATAGGGAGAAAAGGTAACGTTAGTTAAACACACAGCATATCTGGGAAAAGAAAAATAAAGTTAGTTGGCCACATTATTAGAGCCAGGAAACTTACCTTAATATACTCCTCATGCATAACTTTGATGATGGCAGCACACGTGTCCGGTATGATGACCCCAAGCGCCTGCGGAGAGATGCCTGTCGAGAACTTGAGGTCCTGCAGGCTCCTCCCAGTCGCCAGGTACCGCAACGTGGCAATAAGCCTCTGCTCGGCCGTGATGGCTTGGCGCATCACAGTGTCCTGCCTCGTGATATAGGGGGACAGAAGATCCAGCAGACGGTTGAATACGGGGTCCGTCATGCGGAGAAAATTCCTAAAGTCATTAGGATTATTCTCCTGGAGTTCCCTAAGCAGAGGCATATGTGAGAACTGGTCACGCTGGCGCAACCAATTCTTGGTCCAGAAACGCCTCCGCCCCCTGTTTCTGGCCAAAGTACTGGACAAATGAACATATCCAGCAGCCATCCCATAAACAGCACCAACTCGCGAAAATTGACGCTGCTGCTCCATCATGGCTTCAAACCGGCCGGCTGGTCAGTCAAGAACACACTGAAACAGAAAGCACTCGCAAATCCAGCACTACCTGCGACAAACGCGTGACAAACAGATACGAGCGCACAGGATGCAACTGCTAAAGCAGAAACAACCTGCTTGCCTATAGCCGAATGACAACTACGTTACCGCAAGCACACGCACTGAACCCGTGAATACACGCTGTCAAAGCCTGGAGACCGAGAAGCGCGAATCAGCTCTAACCAAACCTTCACTAACACGAGCAAACACGTAACTAGCAAAAGAGGAACAGAGGGCGGCGCCATTAACTTTGGTCTTCCCCTTTATAGTGACGTCGTACGTAGTTTACGTGCACGCGTTCCGGTACGACGGGAATTTGGTCCGCTGGTGTGTACACGCCAGCGGAACAAAACACAAATCAGCCTTGTACGCCGGAAACTGTCGGGCAGACAGTTTCCAGCGCACAGATCCGGTCGTGAGTACAAGGCCTTAAGGTCAAATGATTCAATTTTAGTTTCATCTGACCATAACACCTTTTTCCATATGGCCATTAGAATCGTCAAGGTGCATTAAGGTGGCCAGATGAGACTAAAGTGTAACTATTTGGCCTCAACACCAAATGATATGACTGGCGGAAATCCAATACAGCTCACTATCCACATAATACCATCCCTACAGTAAAGCATGGAGGTGGTAATATCCTATTATGGGGGTGTTCCTATGCAGCAGGGACTGGAGCACTTGTCAAGTTAGAAGAAAAATGGATGGGGCAATATACCATCAAATTTTTGTGGAAAATCTGTTGCCCTCTGACAAAAAGTTGTCAATGGGAGGAAGGTTACCTTTCAACATGACCCAAAGCACACAGAAAAAATTACTACACAGTGGTGGAAGGAGAAAAAAGGTGATTGTCTTTGCATGGCTTAGTCAGAGCCTAGTCTTTAAGTGATATTAAAGTTTTTTTGTTGTTTAAAAATATCACTTAAACACTAGGTTCTGACTAAGCCATTTAAAAAAAATTTAAGTAATATAAATTATGCAAAAAAAAAAAAGTAAAGCGCCCCCATTCCCCCTGTGCTCACGCACAAATGTGAACGCATACATAGGTCCCGCATGGATATGTAAATGATGATCGCATCACACAAGCGAGGTATCACCGCAAACGACTCGAAACTGGTAAGATGTGAAGTCTTTTAAAGCGTTGCTTATGGATAATTTAATTTACCATAGTTTGTCACCATTCCATGGGCATGTGCAATTTTAAAGCGTGAAATGTTGCATATCTTTTTACTCAGGGTAACATTATCTTTAATACTTTACAAAAATATGATAACTTGGGTATTACATTGTGTTTGTGTACACTAAAATTAATTAAAGTGAATTTTATCCTGAAAATTTTGATTTAAAAAATGGCTGCACAAATATCTTACAGCATAAAAAATTACAATAAGTACTATTTTATTCTCCAGGGTCTTTGCTTTCAAAAACGATATAACGTTTGGGGGTTCTAAGAAATTTTATAGTAAAAAAATGCTGATTTTAACATGTATTTGAAAAATGTCAGACCTGGCCAAGTACATGTATAACCAAGACATTTTGGGTAGAGTCTGTGTTCCTGCTGGGAAGGTTACATAGTTACATAGTTACATAGTTAGTCAGGTTGAAAAAAGACACAAGTCCATCCAGTTCAACCACAAAAAAAAAAAAAAAACACAGAACAGGTTCACCCCATTGTGTTTGTCATTGTATTTGTCATTGTTCACCCCATTGTGTTTGTCATTGTATTTGTCATTGTTCACCCCATTGTGTTTGTCATTGTATTTGTCATTGTTCACCCCATTGTGTTTGTCATTGTATTTGTCATTGTTCACCCCATTGTGTTTGTCATTGTATTTGTCATTGTTCACCCCATTGTGTTTGTCATTGTATTTGCCATTGTGACCACTGACTCCAGAGCTGTCTCCAGAATAAGAGGTGAGGGGACATCTTTAATGGGAACACCTTTTCTGGAGACAGCTGTCTATGAGAGATGTGTTTCCATCACTTTCCTCTCACTTCAAGTTGCATCTCCTGAACAGAAGGTGAGGGGACATTTCTGCAACAAGACTCAGACAGCAAAAAATTACATGACAGGGGGTTTAACCCTGCCCCATTCGTCCCAAAACTGAAAAAATAAAAAAAATGTCTACACATACACTTTAAGGGTTGCCAATCCTTCCAACAATGTTCCATTATCTATCTAAATTATTTGTATTCTGTATTGGAATCTGAGTACAATTGTGTCACTCCTTTATGTGCATAGTGCTTGGTCTTTTTTTAATTTGATGGCATATAAATTTCAATGCATGAACATGTGACTTTTATTCAGGTCATCCTCTCTACCACCTCTGGACTGGCCACTGCCCAACCAGTTTGAAGGTTTTGAATTGAGAATAGAAGTACAACCAAGAACCCATCACCGAGCCCATTATGAAACAGAAGGGAGCAGAGGGGCCGTGAAAGCTTCACCAGGGGGACATCCTGTTGTCAAGGTAAAAATTACATAATACAAGCGATTTACTCTTTCTTTTACTATTATAAGAATATATAATTAATAAAGCTGTCTTTGGATTGCATAATGTCTGTACATACTGTACATATTAAGCAAAGCTATGTGAACTTTAAAAGTCTGTGCTTTTGAAAGTATGCGTTTACTATATGTTGTGTAATAGTGCTATGTCATGCTTGATTGCACATGAAATATTGAAAGCATTTCCTCCAATCTTCTTCATTCGGAGTGAACACTGTAGAATAGGCACCAAAGCATGAGGCTCGACAAGGAAGGCACAATGCATCAAAATAACATAAAATAACTGTAAAAAAATGGCAATTTCAAATTCAGAACTATGTTGGACTATTAACCAAGCAAAGATAAAGTGCAAAGAGCATTCATCTAAACCAGGGGCGCCCAACCTTTCAAAAAGCGAGGGTCACTTAAGCGACTTGGTAACCGGTCGTGGGCCACAATGAGCAGGTGGATGGCAGCACACTCTACTTGTTTTTTTTTTTTTTTTTGCGGATCGGATTGGAGGTAGGCGTTTGTAAAGGGATACAAGTCCATTTACATCTGCTACTCCTTAGAGGTGAATGGAGGGTCCAATTGGGTCGGACTGACTGTGTGAAAGGGGCCTCTGGCTCAGTGCAGCTCTGCAGCTGTGGATCAGTTTGAAAGCAGCCCAGTAACCACTGCAGAACTGACATACCCATATATACACTGTGATTTTAGTAATAAACTAACCTTTAATAACAGTATTCTATTCCATCCGAGAGAAGGAGGTCGCGGGCCACATCAGAGGGCTCTGCGGGCCACATGTGGCCCCCGGGCCACTGGTTGGGTACCCCTGATCTAAATGTAGTGCCCCTCTACTTTCAGTACGGGTGCTACACTAAAATTAGTGGGGAATGGAAGGCTTAATCACTCCCATTCACGAATTATGGAAATTTAGGCTGCTGCCAATTCCAGAATCTGTCCTGTAGGTCAGTCTGCGCGCCAGGGGTGCGTTGACACCCCTGGGCGGCAGTTGGCACTAGAGGGGTTCTGGGGGATCCACCTCCTTTCAGCAGCCAATAAGGGGGGTTTTCCCTCGTTGGGCATGCTGGGAAGGGGGATATATCTGTGGCGGCTGCTTTTGGCGGGTTGTACTTGTGAGGCCCGAGTTCCAGGTGCGTTACCCACCTTCAGGGTACGCGCATCCCTGGGCCCCGCCACCGCTTCCTGCCATGCCGAGGTCATGCATCATGCACCTTAATTAGAGAGGGACCCCAGCGGCTTGCTGGGTCCCAAACTGTTGCTGAAAGGATCCCAAGCTAGGAGCTGTGCGGTGGGAATTGGCTCGGGAGAACCTAGAACCAGAGGTTGTCCGGGAGGCCTAGACGAACCACCGGGGATACAGTCACCGCACCGTATGACAGGTATGCTTAAGCTGTCAGTGGGTGACATTGATTGAACTAACTGGGAGGATCTACTCAAACTGACTTCCTAAATCCTAAATTGTCCAGCCTGTGGCAGAGGCCCTGAGGCAGGCCTGTGGCAGAGGCCTGTATCCTCAGAGTGATTTTTTTTTGCAAGTGGCGCTCCGGTTGCCAGGCCTGAGATAACTGCCTGTCCGGGGGCACTTTACCCACCCTGATTGGGTGGCGACAAATTGATCGGCATCATTGCTGAGAGCAGGCTTGCTCTCTCTCCTAACATCTAAGGGCCTGATACTAAAGTTCCTCTACACTCATCAACCTTTTTCCTGTCGTGTGCCCTGTTGATGTTGGCCAGTTTAGGCATGGAATAAAGCTTTGAAACTGAATTTGTGTCTGGACACTTGCTCTTTATTCACACTCACAGAAGTCACCCCTAGACCAAGTCAAGAAGGTAACTTAGAAAGCCGATCTTGAATCAAACATCGGCTCCTCCGGGGGTAGCGCTACATAAACAATCCTTTACCTTTCAAGTAATCTAGAAGATGCAAAAAAAGGCAACAGAAGGAATACAAACATACTGCTGAATGCCTAAATAAAATAAAAGGATCACATTTATTTAATAAAGTATTAAAATTACCCTGTCAAGCTCTACAAAAATACAGCTAAAAGTTTACTACCTTTGCTGCCTGTGTCCCCCACCATGCACTGTGGTTTCATCCCTACAGAATGCAGCAATGATGTTAGGGTGGAAGAGTGAAGCCACATGAATCTGGGTCCCATCTTTCCAAAGCAGCTGAGATTCGATCCATGTATGGGCAGGCTGATTGTATCCACGTTGATTAATTGATCGACTTGGGTACAACCAGCTTGTCGTATTTTATACATGCAATTAGCGTCAACAGCTATAGCTGCTAACAGTAATCATTGTGTTCTGTCGACCGAGAAGGCTCCCCACACCCCCTCTGCCAGCAGGGGATTTAAAGGGGTTTTCCAGCCTTTTTTTAAGTTTATTAAAAGTCAGCAGCTACAAAAAGTGTAGCTGCTGGCTTTTAATAAACAGACACTCCAGCGACGCGCCGGCCGGGGCTCCGCTCCTCTCCCCCCCTCACCGACCCGCGTCTTCATTCCTAGTGTGGGCACCCGGCAGTGACAACTTTCGGCTTCACTGCCAGGCACACACTGCGCATGCGCGAGCAGCACTGCGCATGCGCGAGCGGCACGGCGCCGTCTGATTGGACAGGCGCTCGCCTACAGGGAGGGGCTGTGAAAAGGCGATTAAGCTAATGGCCTTTCCAGCCCCTCGGCGGAAGGAGGAAGTGGGACAGGAAGTCCCCTTCTCCTGAAGCCCCCACTCCCCCCCCCCCAAAAAAAATTACATGCCAAATGTGGCATGTAAGGGGGCGAGGAGTGGGTTAAGCGGAAGTTTCATTTTTAAGTGGAACTCCGCTTTAAGTGATTTTATTTTCTTTCATCCGTGGTGGTAGAAAATCAAATCAAATCATCTATGGGATGTTTAAGTCCCCACTGGATGACAGTTTTATGTTGCCAAAACAACTTCTTGTACATGAGCATGAAGAAGGCATGAGAACCACTCGTGTGTATGCATTTATGCTTGAGCTACTGGGTTCTGTAAATAACAGGCTTCTTACAACAAAGGAGACCCAGAAAAACATGTAAAAGATCCTAAAGCTCCAGCTGGAGAAAAGATCACACAAATATTAAATGGGATATTGATATTTGCCTGACTAAAAAAAAATTAAATAAAATAAATAAATAAAAATGAATTTTCTAGTCCCGAGCATAAAGAAAATGAAAAAAAAAAAAAAAAGGATTATATATTCCCTTTCAGTAGCTGTGAATAGTTTGCAGTATGGTAAAACCATAGAAGTGAACTTACGTCACATATCCAGAGGGCCCAGCTAGTACTGTGGTTAGGGGACAGGCTGTAGCTCTGTACAGCTCATTGGGTGACTAGATGTTTCCCAGCTGTTTTCCTGTCTTCTCAGCTTTCCCACGCTGGCCGTCTTCCTTAGGCTAAAGGATCTCTCACTGATGTTCTGTGTCTTCCTGTATCTGTACATTTCCTGAGGGTTGCTTTACTTAAGGAGTCATTTCACCCTAGTCTGCGTTTACTTCAAATTCCCAATTGGATTAAAGAGACTTTTAAAATACAGAAGATTTGCCTGAAACTGATTGGCAATTTGAAAAGAAACCAGAATCTGACAAATATTACTTTTTTGCAAATCAGCTGTCTATTTATGGAATCTGTCATCATCGAAATATATCTTGAGGCAAATATTCTCTAAGTTGACATCAGTGTCAAAAAATTACAGTGTAAAAGTTGCTTACAGTTCTTACATATCTTATCAGATCCTATGCAGCCTTAAATATGCTATTAAATGAAATTAAAAACCAAGCCAATTAATATGGCGTGAATGTAAAAGTAGTCTGTACTGAGAGATATATGTAGGCCACCATTGCTAAACTACTTTGGAAAATGCATGCTTCTTGACTGTCTCCGGCTTCTGAGTTTTTGACCCAGTAGCTGGTTCACGCATTAAGTTCTGCATTTCAGATGCATTTCTGTATGCATGTTTCTGATGTGATTTTGATGCATCTGGTGCTTTTTTTTATGCATTTTTGATGCATTTCTTTCCCTCTTTTTTTACTTCATCTCAATTGAGGACATATGCTTTCCGGTGCATTTTTGATCACTTTTCCTGCATTCCAAATGGGTTCCATACAGAAAAAATTTAACATGTTCTACTTTTGTTGACTGCATTGAAAACCACTGCACTGGTATGAACTAGGGCCGTTAGAATCCATGTTAAAAGGTGATCATGTGTTTTTGATGCAGAATAAAAAAGCATTGGACTGCATTTGGTTTGAACTAGCCCTTTGAATAAAATAATAACATCTGATCTTGTTCTAGATCGGTGATCTAGAAAGTATAGAAGTTATTGGATCAGCATGACGGCCAGGTAACTAGCATTTTCCACAGCAGAAGTCAGGCATGGCACCCTTATATTCTCTCAGAGGTTTCCATTAGTCAACACAATGTTTGCAGTCTCTGTCGAAACCATAGTATGCTAAAAATATGCACTGTCACTGTACTAATGACTCTGACTGGGAAGGGGATAACATCTAGGGCAATCAAAGGGTTAAATGTGTGCCTAATAAATGTTTTCTTACTGTGGGGAGGTGCTTTTACTAAGGAAAGGCATACATCCCTGTACCTGCTTTGCAGGAACACAGGATCAATGTCTACCATACTGACAGAACAGCGATCTGCCTTATTTACATAGGCAGACCACCCTTCTGCCTATGTACATAACAATCAGCGGGTACCAGTGGACATCGAGTCCGCCGGAGCCGCTGATTGGCTCCCATACCCAGAAATGCAGGATCACGTATATATGTGATCATGCGCAGTGTGACCACCCTGTAGCATTAAATCTGCTGTCTGGCGATTAGCAACTGGTTAACATCATCAGCATTATGATAACTCACAGGCAGCAGGCACTCTAACATGCCTCTGGCTGTCTCTGTTACAGTGTGTCACATTACATGGCTAGGTGCAGTGGAGCGGGGGGGTGTAATTCATAATATTTTTTTTTTTTTAATTTTGCACTGACTGTCTTTGAAAGTGCCCCAGCCCCTGTTCAAATCCAAACCGGGGACAGACTTGGTCCGGGGACAGTGTCCTCAATCCGGGGACTGTCCCCAGAAACTGGGGATGTCTAGTCACCCTAAGCTAGACTGCAGATAGTCTTGGGAGGAACAAATAGAATGATTTGGTTGTATTCTGAAACTAGTGATGTAGCTGGGTAGGGATGAGCTCTGGTGTTTGCCCATTCGCCAAACAGCGAATATTATTGGGCGTTCGCAGAAAATTTGAGCACTGCAGAATGCCCCATAATGCACTGCGAGATCGCAGTGCATTGATGTCTGATGATTGGCCAAAGCATGCACCTGACCTGCCTTTGGCCAATCATCGCTCAGGGGGACTAAGTCCACCCCCCACACTATATAAGGCTGCTTACATAGCGGCCGTGTATAGTGTGTGACTGTGGATGGAGATAGATTGAGCTAGACTAAGCAGGCAGGTTAGTTAGTTATTGCCAGTGTTTTTTATATATGTATATATAGATAGATAGATAGATAGATAGATAGATAGATAGATAGATAGATAGATAGATAGATAGATAGATAGATAGATAGATAGATAGATAGATAGATAGACAGATAGATAGGTTTCAGTATAGACTCTATATTCAGTTAGTGCAGGCAGTGTAGTATATATAACACAGTTTATTAAGGTGTGAGATATTGAGGGGAACTCCATGCCAAAATGTAAAAAAAGAATGGCGTGGGGGTCCCTCCCAAAATCCATAACAGACCCTTCAAGTTTTTTTACATTTTGCCGTGGAGTTGCCCTTAACATCCATACCAGACCTAAAGGGCCTGGTATGGACTGGGGGGTACCGCCAACCATTCTTGTCAATCTATTTTTATCTATATTGCCAGGAGCTGACAATACATTACAGCCACAAGCAATTTTAGATGACATTTTTTTCTTTAGAAATGTAATTTTACTTTACAGGCATACTAAGGGGACCCCAGTCACGATATTCAAAGGAATATTTAATTTTTATTGTTTCACTTTAAGCATTATTAAGATCACTGCTCCTGAAAAAACGGTTGTTTTTAAAAACAAAATTGCATTAATACATGTCCCCTGGGGCAGTACCCGGGTCCCCATACACTTTTTATGGCAATAACTTGTATATAAGCCTTTAAAATTAGCACTTTTGATTTTTCATGTTTGTGTCCCATAGACTTTAATAGGGTTGGCATGTTCGCACAAATTTTCCGTCTGTTTGCATGTTCTGGTGTTCAGCTCATCCCCTTAGCTGGGGGCAGAGTTGTGGGTGGCTTTGTAAGTTATTGTTAGTAATTTTTAATTAGTTGGGTGAGTGGCAGCCAATTGGCAGAGAGGGGTAGCAGATGCTGAGCGGTTTGTAAGGTGGATGAGTCTGGCAGCAGCATTCATGATAAACTGAAGGGGGGATAACCTATTTAAAGGTAAGCCAATGAGGAGGGAGGGCGAGAGATAACCAGGGAGTGAATTAGGAGCTTTATGGTGTCATTGGTTAAGAAGGGACGTATTTTGGAGATGTTGCAGAGGTTGAGGCGGCAAGCTTTGGAAAGTAGTTGGATGTGGTGACGAAAGAAGAGTTCAGAGTCCAGGACAACACCTAGCACCCTTGCTTGCTAAGATGGGTTGATGGTTGTGGCATTGCTCTTGACAGAGAAGTCAGGGGAAGGATACATGGGGGAGGAACTATTATGAGTTTCGTTTTGGACAGGTTGAGTTTGAGGAAGTGGTGTGACATTCAGACTGATATGTTGGTTAGTAAATTAGTGATGCATGAGGAGACTGATGGAGTGAGCTGAGGTGTGGAGAAATAGATGTCAGCGTAAAAATGATATTGAAAGCCATGGGCTGACCCAGGGAGAATGTGTAGATTAAGAATAGGAGCGGTCCAGGAACAGAACCTAGGGGGACCTCAGTGGGGAAAGGAAGAGGAGAGGAGCAAGCAGAATTGTAAAAATCACTGAAGGTGAAGGTGCGGTGGGGTAGCTAGTATGAGGGCCAACGAAGTGCACAGTCACGGACACCAAAGGAGTAAAGTTTTTTGAGGAAGAAGAGGGGGCGGTCAACCGTACCAAAGGCATGGAGATAGATTTGCATGGAGATTGCTCTAGGTAATGCCCACATCGAACATAGGTGTGTGCAGCCTATTGTTTTAGAGTTTGCACCCCAAAGCTCTAATGCCGCGTACACAAGATCATTTTTCAGCATGAAAAAACATAGTTTTTCAAAAACGTCATTTAAAATGATCGTGTGTGGGCTTCACATAATTTTTCAGGTTCTGAAAAAAATTTGAACATGCTGCATTTTTTAACGTCGTTTTACATTTTTTAGTTTTTCGGGTTGTAAAAAATCGTGTGTGGGCTAAAACGACAAAAAAACCTGCGCATGCTCAGAAGCAAGTTATGAGACGGGAGCGCTTGTTCTGGTAAAACTACCGTTCATAATAGAGTAAGCACATTAATCACGCTGTAACAGACAAAAAAGCGCGAATCGTCTTGTACTAACACGGAATCAGCTAAAGCAGCCCAAAGGTGAATAGAACTTCCCCTTTAAAGTGCCGTCGTACGTGTTGTACGTCACCGCGCTTTGCTAGACCATTTTTTAAAAACGATGGTGTGTAGGCAACGTCGTTTTAATGATGATGTTGGGAAAACGTCGGTTTTTAGACATGCTGAAAAACTACGTTTTTTTTTCATGCTGAAAAACTACGTTTTTTTTTCATGCTGAAAAATGATCTTGTGTACGCGGCATAACACACATGCGGGTGAGTATGTGTATATATATATATATATATATATACCGTATTTATCGCGGTATAACGCGCTCTGGCGTATACCGCGCACCCCCAAAGTGGCCCCCAATCCTGTGGGAAAAAAAGATTTTTTGTTTTTTTGTACTTACAGTTTTGGTGTCTTGCGCGGCGTCCATCTGCGGCCTCGTCGGGTCCGGCGTCCTTCTGCGGCTTCGGGTGTCCTCTTCGGCGGGTCCGGTGTCCATCTTCGGCGGGTCCAGTGTCCATCTTCGGCGGGTCCCGTGTCCATCTTCGGCGGGTCCCGTGTCCATCTTCGGCGGGTCCCGTGTCCATCTTCGGCGGGTCCGGCGTCCTTCTGCGGCGTCCTCCCGCTCGTTTCCAGCCACGACTTTGAATACTGCGCCCGCATATATCGAGCGCAGTACACTCGTGAATCTTCGGGCAGGCTCGGGCGCCTCTCGCACTGACGTCCTGTACGCAAAGGACGTCAGGACGTCAGTACGAGAGGCGCCGAGACTGCCCGAAGATTCACGAGTGTACTGCGCTCGCTATATGCGGGCGCAGTATTCAAACTTGTGGCGGGAAAGCGGGTATCGGCGTATATCGCGCACCCACGATTTTGCACTGATTTTCAGGGCAAAATAGTGCGCGGTATACGCCGATAAATACGGTATATATATATATATATAAATATTATATACTGAATATACAAAAATCAAAACATGGACATTGTCAGTAGGGCAGTGGGCCGGGCCAGGGGCCAGTCGCTCACTGCGTTCATAAAGAAAAAGAAGGGGCTGGTAACTGACATATTTGCCACCCCCTTCCCAGCTCTCCATCCTTAAAACAATCCTCCCCAGCAGCCAGCGGGAGAGGAGGGGAAGCCAGCAGTGCTGCAGGGGGAGGGGGGACCAGGGGAGCCTTGGCAGCAGAAAGCAGAGGAACAGGGACAGGAGGGGCAGCATATACTGGTATAAATCCCCTACATTTTCCTCCAGTAATAGCTGAATGCCAGTGGAAGGGAGAGGAGGAGAAGCCTACCTTTAGCTGCTACCGGAGGAAAATACAGATTGGTTGCAAATGCCACCCCCGCTACCCCACATTTCCAGGTTCCAAGGATTGTCAAGGAAGGATCGCTGTCTTCCCATCACCTGACCATGATTGACGGGTAGATCACAATCGATAGGTTGCTGACCCCGGATTATTGTGTTCCCAGGCACATTCGGCACACGCCTTTGGCCCACATATGAACTGAAATACAGTGAATGAAAGGGGTAGGTCAGGGACAGAATGGCTGGGGAGGAAAGTGCTGGATGTCCTCCAGCCAACAATTGAGGCTGGATGTGCTGCAGCTTTTATTGCACAATGTGAGAAGATCGCAGTGTTCATTGAAATCAAAGCAAGCAATTACAGTACAGGAGGTAGTCTGTACAACTGTGCAAGACTGGAGGTAAGACTAGAATTCATCTTTAAGAATAGACATTCAGCTACTTGCTTGAGATCAGTTTGGCAGATAGCAGATCACATAATTGAAATACATATTTGTAAAATTTTAGTCATGATTTGTAAATGTTTGTTTTCCACACACCCCTGTCACACTGAATAACCAGCCAAATTACCTCACATTTTCCAATTTGGCATCTTCTGATAGATAAAACAGTTCCTTAGAAATATTTCCACTTTGTTTGTCTGGAGTTCTGCTTTAATGAAGTTCTATTGCACCAACATTATGCAGCGCTGAAAACAAATCCTGAGAATGTTTATTCACATCTGCCTCCATCCCAGTGGAATTTGCCATCCAATTTTCCTGCCACAGACAGAAAAACATGCACTTCAAGGCCAGTTTGGTGAGAAGCCCAATAACCTACCGGCATGTTTTGGATTGTCGGAGGAAACCAAAGTACCCAGAGGAAACCCACATGAACACATGGAACATATACAAAGTCCACACAGACAGCAGCCTGGTTGGAATCAATCACAAAGCTCCAGTTCTACAAGACATCAATGCTAACCACTAGGAAAGATTAGCTGATGGGATCTTTTCTACCACTTTTTATGAGATGACCAGATTCTTGCATTTTTTTTAGTCTACATATGAAATCTTGTAGGAAAACAGGGTTGTATTTCCACTGTGCACAGCAGTTATGAACATCTGTGCCTCTAACATTCTATATAAAAGTAATTTTTATTCAAGGTACTTGAAGAGTTTATAGTTAAGTTGATAAGTTTGCATACAAATGGAAATTTATGATGTCCTATTTGGTCCTTTTCAGCTTGTAGGATACAATGAGAAGCCACTGACCCTCCAGATGTTTATTGGAACAGCGGATGAGCGTAACCTGAGACCTCACGCCTTTTACCAAGTTCATCGCATAACAGGAAAGATGGTGGCTACACCCAGCTATGAAGCTCTTGTAGCAAGCACCAAAGTTCTGGAGATGTCTCTTCTGCCTGAAAACAACATGTGTGCCAAGTAAGATGCATGGCAACATACAGTAGAAACACTGGATTTCTGAAAACACATCTATTGGTGGAATAACCCTAATTAAGGTTCCTTGATCTATGGGGAAGGGAAGCCCTCCCTACTGAAAGCAACCCAAGGAGATGGGTGGTCCTACCGTAAATGGAACCACAACACCTGTATTCATTTGAGTAATTATGCAACAATAATGCATTACATACTGTATTTATTGGCGTATAACACTCACTTTTTTACCCTGAAACTAGAGTGTAAACTGTGCCTGTGTGTTATACGCAGGGGGGTGTGGAAAGTATTTTTCCTGAAACTTCCCTCTTAAAGTTAGGGTGCGTGTTATACGCCTGTGCGTGTAATACGCCGATAAATGCGGGTAATTAATGTGTGATAATGGCTGTGATCCTGTGCAGATTGGGGTTGCAGGTACATTTCAGTAAGGAGTAGGGGGTTCTTTTCTGAAGCTGCACTAGCCACTAGACATGTGCATTCGTTTTCGTTAGAATGCATTTTCGTCCGAAAATCGTGTTTTTTCGTTATCGTTTTAACAAACGATAACGAAAGTGCAAGAAACAAAAACCGAAAGATCCGACATAAAAAATGCTTTATTTTCGTTTTCGTTGCGGTAAAAATTCGATATAGAGAGATTCGACATTATAGGGAAAAGATTCGACATCATAGAGAAAAGATTCAACATTATTGAGAAAAGATTCGACACTATAGAAAAAATAGATTCGACATTACAGAGAATAAATTTCGATTTATGAGAAAATAGATTCGACATTATAGAGAATAGATTCGACATTATTACTAGTCATACAACATTAGAATTCTTGTAGGCGGAATATTCGAACGGAAATGTACGATTCGACGTAAAGATTCGACCTTCCGGCGAATATTCTTTTGACCATTCGACAGAAACCAAGTACTATTGGATTTTCGGACGAAAGCTATTCCCCAACGAAAAACGAAATAAATCAAAACGATTTTCGGGAGTAACTAAATCATTTTATTTTCCAAACGAAACGAAATATTCCAGTCTGCACATGTCTACTAGCCACCAGGTATTCAAAATGTAATGGGGGAGCATCAAATAAATCAACAAAATAACCTTTAACTCCCAAGGGCATCACCCCCTATAAATGACAGAAAAAGTAAAGTAAATAAATGTGACTTTATTTATAGCTGCTGGGAGTGAGATTGCAAATTTGGGATACAAATAAAATCAAGCAAGTTGTATAGTTACATTAAAGACAATAGAGAAGGCATAACAATGGTCGAGATAAGATAAATGGTCTACGTGTTTCACGTGGTGTATGACCGGTCCTCACAAATAGATATTTACTTTCGGAGATGACCGGTCATATACCCCATTTAGATGGGAAAGCAGACTTTTTTGGAACTTTATATATGCCCACAGGAGTGAGATTGCTAATTTGGGATACAAGTAAAATCAAGCAAGTTTTATAGTTACATTAAAAACAATAAAGAAGGCATAACAACAGTAGAGATATGATAAATGGTCTACGTGTTTCAGGTGGTGTATGACTGGTCCTCACAAATAGATATTTACTATCAGAGATGACTTTTTTGGAACTTTATATAAGCTCCTGGGAGTGAGAATGCAAATTCGAGATACAATTAAAATCAAACAAGTTTTATAGTGACATTAAAAACAATAGAGAAGGCATAACAATGATAGAGATAAGATAAACGGTCTACATTCCACGTGGTGTATGACCGGTCCTCTCAGATAGATATTTACCATCTGAGAGAACTGGTCACATACCCCATTTAGATGGGAAAGCAGACTTTTTTGGTTTTGGTGTGGGTCCTTGGAGTTACCCTTGATTGTTTGTTGATACTTGGATTTTATATGAGCATCTTTGTCTAGGGTTCTCCCACGGGATGGTGGGCGATCTCTGTCTGTCCCTTTGGTGGGGAGTTATTTAGATACCGCAGTACACGATCAATGGTGACTGAACGTCTTTGTAAAAATGGAAGAGATGATCCTGATGAAGCAGAAAGTCCTGCAGAAACGTGTAGACCGTTTATATTATCTCAACCATTGTTATGCATTCTCTATTGTTTTTAATGTCACTACTATATATACCTGGGGACAATTTTACACTTGACTTCTGTGTATTAAATCACATACCATATTTGTTTTCTCACTCCTGGTGGCATATATAAAGTCCCACTTGTTTACCTTACTTTTTGTGAGGTTCACTGTTTTGCTTGCCTTCCCAACTTTATTGGTTAATTTTACCTTTCAAGAGTTTAAAGTAGAATTCCAGGTATAGATATTTTATACATAGTTTCACTGGTCCAGTTTGAAAAAATTTATCTATGTACAGTAGAGCTGCCCGATTAATCGTCAAGAATCGTTATCGTGATTTTTTCCCCGTTGCGGTCTTGACAACGTTTTTCACGATCTTTTGTATGTAGAGAATTCTCTCTGCTCTCAGCCTCAAAAGAAAGGAAGAAAAATCTGGGAAGTCTGACAGGTATCACAACATTCTTTATCAGTGGAATGTTAAGTCTAAACATTGTAATAATTTGTTTTTTACATCAAAGGAATAGACTTCTGTATGTAAATTAGGAAAGTTTAACCACTTAAACACAAAATCTTTATCTGACATTTGTTGTTTTCGAGTTTAAATCATTTATTTTTTTGCTCGAAATTTGCTTAGAGCCGCCAAACATTATATATTTTTTTTTAGTAGAGACCCTAGAGAAAAACATGGTGGTTGTTGCAATATTTTATGCCACACTGTATATGCGCAGCAGTCTTTGAAATGCAATTTTTTGGGAAAAAATTACTTTAATGAATAAAAAAAAAAAATAACCAGTAAAGTTAGCCGAAATTTTTTTTTGTATAATGTGAAAGATTTTAATGCCGCAAATCGTGAGAGAATCGTGATCTTTATTCTAAGCAAAAACATTGTGATTCTCATTTTGGCCGAAATCTAGCAGCTCTAATGTACAGCATATATCATACCTGCCCTTTGTCCCTGAAAGTTAAAAATCATTGAAGCTGTTACTGTTTCTTCAATGATCTTCATTTGCTTCTGGGTCCTGTGCTGAGTGGCTGCCCTGCTGCATTGTGGACACAGGTATTCAGCTGCTCGGCACATCGCCATTCAGAGAATGCTTTGCATTTTCTGAACGAATGCAAAGCCTTCTCTGATTGGATGAGGGGGAGAGTGTGATGTCACCACCCAACCTCGTACATTTAGAGAAGGCTTTGCATCCATTCAGAAAATGCAAAGCATTCTCTGAATGGCACTGTGCTGAGTGGCTTAACACCTGTGTCCACAGTGCAGCAGGGCAGCTGCTTGGCAGGGGACCCAGAAGCAAGAGGAGATCACTTAGTGGCTGTGTCTATTTCAGCTTCATAGGCGTGCGCAAGGGGTGTGCCTGGGAACACCCTAATCTTGAGGTTGGCAACCTGTCAATCGTGATCTACCTGACGATCATGGGCAGGTAATAGGTAAACCGCGATCCTTCATTGCTGACCCCCAGAATCTGGACAGGAAGGGCAGCAGGGCTGGGATATAGTGGAACCGATCTGTATTTTCCTCCTGCAGCAGCTGAAAGTAGGCTTCTCCTCCTCTCCCTCTTCCCGACATTCAGCTGCTACAGGAGCAAAATACAGGGGGATCGTTATTAATATATGCTACCGCCGCCACCCCTGTCCCTGTTCATCTACTTTCTGCTGCCCGAATCCCCCTTGCTCCACCCCAATGTTTGAGGTGCCCACCCTAATGCAATAGGCTGTGCACGCCTATGTTCAGCTTCCAGGGACATTGTGCAGGTATAGGGGTTGAGTTACTAAAACTGGAGAGTTCAAAATCTAGTGCAGCTTTGCATAAAAACTGCATCTGCTTCCAGGTTGTATTGTCAAAGCTTAAATGAAGCTGATTGGCTTCCATGCACAGCTGCACCAAATTTTGCACACTCCAGTTTTAGTAAACCAACCCCGTGGTTTCAATGGTCCAAGCTGGGCTGATGTGGCTATAAATTAAATATCCATGCCTGGAATTCCTATTCTTCATGTTTTTATGCCCTCCATTAAGTTTGGTTAGCTAGAGGCCTGTGTTTAACTTGTGGTTAAGGGCTTATGCATAGAGACACATTCCTCCTTATAGGATTAACATGCTGTGAATTTTGGTGCATGGGAGCCCTTGCTGCTTTCTACAGCAGCCCATTGACATGAATGGGTGCAGGTGGCTGTACGCAGCTTGTTTAGGCTGTAAAAGGGAATGTGTCTGTGTGCATGAACCCTAAAGCCTAGTACACACTAATCAGTTTTTTTTTTCCGTTCAACCCAGTAGGCTAAATGAAATAAACCTGAAAGCTTCAGGAGGAGCTATGCAATGTTAGTGCAGCGGTCTCCCCTGCTGAGCTATTGTGTTCTGACAGGGGGACACCCCCCCCCCCCCTCTGCCAGAACACTCGGCTGAAAAAGCTGACTGGATGTTGATCGGGAGACCTTTTTCAGTCATGCCCCTTTGACAGAAGCCAGCCAAATGGCCGGCTTCTGTCCAGCTGGCTGCCGTACACGCGGGCCAAATGTCAGCCAGTTCCTATTGAATCGGCCGATGCCGCCCGATATTTGGCCCATGTAGTATGGCCATTTAGACAGGCACTTCACCCGTTATGATTAGGTGCTCACTGCTTATCTGTAACCAACAGAGTTCCTGATGAAGTGCATCTAAAGGCAAACTCTTTTCTTTCATTTTGGATAGAGTGGTTAGAAAACATGTCAGTTGTTTTTTTCTTTAGGACAATCGCCTTCTCACAGTCCTGGTAACTATTGTCACTAGGACTGGAAATTAAGGAAAATCCAAAATTTGCTACCAGAACAGAAATAGAGGTAAAAATTTTCCATTTGGGATATTTCTTTCTGTGACAACTGCCTACGTGGGGATTTTGTAGAGATTTTTTTCTGCTGTCTACAGGACAGTAAGTAATAGAAAATATCTGGAATGGGACATGGATGGAAAAAAAAATCTGACAGGGTTTTAACACTTTTCTACTCAAAAATGCAAATAAAAGTTTTGGCTTTAGACGTACTTTAAACAATATATTGGCTTGCTTGTATGTTGCAATAAAAGTTTCTGTTGTTACCAATAAAGCTGTAACCTTGTTCTTCCGACACAAAGATTATTATAGTGTTGCTATCTGTTGAGGAAGGCCAATACAGTCATTTTGAGGACTACATATGCCTATGCCTCTCAGCAGTCATGACTATAATGACCACACATGTATAAAAATATATATTTTAGACAATAAAATGTTTTTTTTACAAAAAGTGTCTGAGAGAAGAACTTCCTATGATACATACAGCAACCAATAAAAGGAATGAGTAGTTGCTGTGAGCATCAGAGGCAAATCTTTTTTCAGATACTTCTCTAAATATGTGTTTTGTAGTGATGCAGTAAATGTCTGATAAAAATGTCTATGTTCCAGTATAGACTGCGCTGGAATTCTAAAGCTTCGAAATTCAGATATTGAGCTCCGGAAGGGTGAGACAGACATTGGCCGAAAGAACACACGTGTTCGACTTGTGTTTCGTGTGCACATTCCGCAGGGAGGTGGGAAAGGTGTCTCTCTACAAGTGGCGTCTATACCTATAGAGTGCTGTAAGTAAAATGAAAGATATCCCATTACAAGTCTTTATGTGCTGGTATTCTTAAAATCTGTAACCATACCAGCTTTACTGTAGGTCTATGAATACAACCTGTACAACAAGGAAGCATTCTATATACATACAGAAATAGCAATAAGGTGAGGAAAAATTCTGCACAGCCGCACTCCAAAAAATAAGGCCCGGATTCTTAGAGGAGATACGACGGCGTATCTCCAGATACGCCGTCGTATCTCTGCGTCCGGCCGGTCGTATCTATGCGCCTGATTCTTAGAATCAGTTACGCATAGATATCTGTTAGATCCGACAGGCGTAAGTCTCTTACGCCGTCGGATCGTAACTGCATTTTTAAGCTGACCGCTAGGGGCGTGTATGCTGATTTACGCGGCAAAATATGTAAATCAGCAAGATACGCGAATTCCCGAACGTAAGCGCGGCCGACACAGTAAATTTACGCCGTTTACGTTAGGCTTTTCCCGGCGTATAGTTACCCCTGCTATATGGTGGCGTAAGTGCGGCGTACCAATGTTAAGTATGGCCGTCGTTCCCGTGACGAAATTAAAAAAAAATTGCGCCGTTTGCGTAACTCGTCCGTGAATGGGGCTGGACGTAATTTACGTCCACATCAAAACCAATACGTCCTTGCGGTGTATTAGGAGCAATGCACACTGGGAGATTTCCACGGACGGCGCATGCGCCGTTCGTGAAAAACGTCAATCACGTCGGGTCACAGAAGATTAACATAAAACACGCCCCCCTGTCCCACATTTGAATTAGGCGGGCTTACGCCGGCCGATTTACGCTACGCCGCCGCAACTTACGGAGCAAGTGCTTTGAGAATACAGCACTTGCCCGTCTAAGTTGCGGCGGCGTAACGTAAATCGGATACGTTACGCCGCCCCAAACATACGCGCTCCTACGAGAATCTGGCCCTTAGTCTTTATTTGTAAAAAATTAAAAAATACATGCCACAGCAGAATATAGGACAGAAGAGCTAAAGCATTTTTACAAATAAAGTCTTATTTTATACAGAATTTTCCCTCACCTTATTGCTATATGCTTTGCCTGAACCTGGTGCTTCAACTTTGAGAAGAGGTTCATTTCAATTGATCCACCTGGAGCGGTAATCCTCTTTCCCTACATACAGAAATAGGGTTCTACAAGTATGATTATTGATGTTTGTGAACAGACTTATTTTATGGAACAAACACAAATGATTACATATGTGCCACATACTTCACATGTGTCCAATAATCCCCATAGTTAAAGACTTCCATCCGTAAAGAAGATGAAAAGTCCATAATGTTGGTCAGGTATTAATAGCGGAAGAGAGTAACAGCAGAAGTCTAGCAGCTCTAGAAGAGGGTTGGAGAGCTTCCCCAAACGCTGCAATCCTAGGCCACGTTTACCATGTTTATGTACTGCATTATAGTTATAAGCTTGTCCAGAGTGCCTGGGTTTTCCAGATACAGGAACGTTTTGATGTGCGAAGCACTATAGGGCTGATATTTAAAAAATATTTAAAATACTAACAACATGCAAAGTTATCCACAACTGTCACATTACCAATCCCAACTTAAAATATGACCAAAACCATCCACTCCGCTTCTCTCAGGACCTCTTGCTCTCTAGTATCTCACAAAAGTGAGTACACCCCTCACATTTTTGTAAATATTTTATTCTATCTTTTCATGTGACAACACTGAAGAAATGACACTTTGCTACAAAGTAAAGTAGTGAGTGTACAGCTTGTATAACAGTGGAAATTTTCTGTCCTCTTAAAATAACTCAACTCGTCTTAGCCATTAATGTCTAAACTGCTGACAACAAAAGTGACCACACCCCTAAGTGAAAATGTCCAAATTGGGCACAAAGTGTAAATATTTTGTGTGGCCACCATTATTTTCCAGCACTGCCTTAACCCTCTTGGGCATTGAGTTCACCCGAGCTTCACAGGTTGCCACTAGAGTCATTTACACTCCTCCATGATGACATCACGGAGCTGGTGGATGTTAGTGACCTTGCGTTCCTCCACCTTCCGTTTGGGGATGCCTATCAGATGTTCCATAGGGTTTAGGTTTGGAGACATGCTTGGCCAGTCCATTAACTTTACCCTCAGCTTCTTTAGCAAGGCAGTGGTCGTCTTGGAGGTGTGTTTGGGGTCAGTATTATGTTGGAATACTGCCCTGCGGCCCAGTCTCTGAAGGGAGGGGATCATGCTCTGCTTCAGCATGTCACAGTACATGTTGGCATTCATGGTTCCCTCAATGAACTGTAGCTCCCCAGTGCCAGCAGAACTCATGCAGCCCCAGACCATGACACTCCCACCACCATGCTTGACTGTAGGAAAGACACACTTGTCTTTGTACTCCTCACCTGGTTGCCACCACACACGCTTGACACCATCTGAAACAAATAATTTTATCTTGGTCTCATCAGACCACAGGACATGGTTCCAATAATACATGTCCTTAGTCTGCTTGTCTTTAGAAAACTGTTTGTGAGCTTTCTTGTGCATTATCTTTAGAAGAGGCTTCCTTCTGGGACAACAGCCATACAGACCAATTTGATGCAGTGTGCGGCATATGGTCTGAACACTGACAGGCTGACCCCCCACCCCTTCAACCTCTGCAGCAATGCTGGCAGCTCTCATACGTCTATTTCCCAATGACAACCGCTGGATATGATGCTGTGCATGTGCACTCAACTTTTTTGGTCAACCATGGCAATGCCTGTTCTGAGTGAAATCTGTCCTGTTAAACTGTTGTACGGTCTTGGCCACTGTGCTGCAGCTCAGTTTCAGTGTCTTGGCACCTTTCTTATAGCCTAGGCCATCTTTATGTAGAGCAGGAATTCTTTTTTTTCAGATCCTCAGAGAGTTCTTTGTCATGAGGTGCCATGTTGAACTTCCAGTGACCAGTATGAGAGAATGAGAGCAATAGCACCACATTTAACACACCTGCTCCCCATTCACACCTGAGACCTTGTAACACTAAGGCCCCGTACACACGACCGGATCGATCCGCTGAAACTGGTCCGCCAGACCAGTTCCAGCGGACAGATCCGGTAGTGTGTAGGCCCGAGCGGACAATTGTCTCACGGATCGGACAGTTTCCAGCGGATAAAAATTTCTTAGCATGCTAAGAAATCTGTCCGCTGAAAACCTGTCCGTCAGACGTGTTCGGTCGTCTGTACAGACTCACCGGACACGTCCGACCGACCGCCATCCCTTGCATGCGTCGTACTCATTCGACGCATGCGTGGAAGCATTGAACTTCCAGGGCCGCGCACGTCGCCGCATCACCGTCGCGGCGACGGCGCGGCCACGCCCCGCGTATTGTTTACACGCGGATTTCTGTCTGATGGTGTGTACAACCATCAGACAGAAATCTCCGGCGGACATGTCCGCTGAAAACGGTCCGGCGGACCGTTTTCAGCGGATTATCCGTCCGTGTGTACGGGGCCTAACAAGTCACATAACATGGGAGGGTGGCTAATTGGGCCCAATTTGGACATTTTCACTTAGGGGTGTACTCACATTTGTTGCCAGCCGTTTGGACATTAATGGCTGTGTGTTTGTGATTTTGAGGGGAACAGCAAGTTTACACTGTTATACAAGCTGTACACTCACTACTTTACATCTTAGCAAAGTAACATTTCTTTAGTGTTCTTCAGTGTTGTCACATGAAAAGATATAATAAAATATTTACAAAAATGTGAGGGGTGTACTCACTTTTGTGAAATACTGTATAATACATACACTTATACACAAACAGCAAATATGCAATATATCAAAAGAACTAAATCCATAATTATAAAGATGGAACATACTTCCAAAGCACCAAAGAGGAACTTGAAAGCTAAAAATAAAAACTGGTGTATTGCTCTTAAACAGCATTAAAAGTAGGCATTACTGGCTAAAAGAAATAGCAGAAAGGAGAAATGAGAAAAAAATCTCCTTCCTGTGGCCCCAACTTTCAGCAGAAGCATTGAGGAGGCTGTCAGCAGCCCTACCTTCAGTCTCCTTTCCTGTACTGAAATGGCTTAGGCCCCATACACACGAGAGGATTTATCCGCAGATACGGTCCAGCGGACCGTTTCCACGGATAAATCCTCTCAAAGATTTCCGCTGATTTCGATGGGATGGAGTGTACACACCATCGCATTGAAATCCGCGCGGAAATCCTCTGCCGATGACGTGTCGCGCCGTCGCCGCGATTATGACGCGGCGACGGGCGCGACGCTGTCATATAAGGAATTCCACGCATGCGTCAAATCATTACGACGCGTGCGGGGAATCGTGGAAAAATGGATATTACCGCGCTTATCAAAGGAGGGGAAACAGAGAGGGGAAGAAAGGGGGAGGGGAAATGAAAGTGATGAGAAGTGGAGGTACAGCTGCGGCACTGGAAGGTGTATCAAACCATAAGCAATTGAAAATGGGGAGGGTAGTGCTGCGCTAATCAGTGGTGAGTGGATAAGTGAATAAACAGGTGGGGGAGGGGAATGAAAGTAGGTGTAATTGAAATGAGGAGCAATATAGCCCAAATGGCATCAGCATAAAAATAAATATAAATGATCAGTGAACAATAACAGTAATGGTGCAAATCATATAACTACACAGGTTCCTCTTAGTGTGATGAAATACACTATAAGTAATGGTGCAAAAAAATTTTTTTTTCCGGTAACTGTGCTAAGTGACACTCCTATATTGGTGATAAACAGTCCATCAACAGAGTTTGAAAAATATTAGCAAAAAATATAAGTAAAATTTCAAAAGTCCAAGAAAGCAAAAGTGCAAGTGTAGGTCCGCAATATGGAGTGAGAGGAAAATGGGTATCCAGTGATCCTTTTAGGGTAAGTAAGGATGTCCCCTTACCTTACTGCTGTAAGGTAACAGCATATAGATCCAACCACATTAGATGGTTCACTCGATGGGCTCTGATCCAACAACGGCAGGTCCTCCTTGGGGTTCTCGTCCCAGATTGGTCAGTTTCTCGCCCCAAAGAAATAAAGCATCGATGGTGTGATACCGTTTTAAAAATTTTAATTCTCAAAGAAAATAGACAGGGGTACTCACATAATCCAAAATACAATTGAGCATGTAAAAAAGAGGGGCAATCTGTCGCCAACGTCACCTCCGATACCTCTCAGTGGACTCATGCGCATTCGTCACTATCATGTGACTTCCTCAGGAGTAGTGAGAGGCATAAATGGGATCCTTTTTATAAGGTGACTTGTTTAGTAGGCTGTAAGTAAACTCAGCTGTTTGCCATGTAAATAATGCAGCTGCAGCCATTTTCCCGTAGTCTGCTAGGCATTTAATAGTAAAATCAAAAAATCAAAAAATTTCGCCCAGCATATAAAATATTTAAATTAGTAGCATTCAGATGGTGGGTGACAGATATGACATCTCATTTATATGGTTAACAATGAAAAAAATTGAAAAAACTTAAAAGCTTCAGCCAGGGGACGGAGACCATGGGGGGGGGGGCAAACACAGAAGTCCCATTGTACCATCATAACATTCTGTGTTGACAGTACACAGCATTCTACAGGAAGTCTGGCAGCCGCCATTTTGTTGTAGCTCAAAAGTACCATCATAACATTCTGTGCTGACAGTACACAGCGTTCTACAGGAAGTCTGGCAGCCGCCATTTTGTTGTAGCTCAAAAGACGTCCCCAGCATCTCACAGAGCGCTGGGGATACGTCTTACAAAAGTGAGCCATTCTGTCTGATGTCTGGTCGGGGGCCTGCATGGGGCCCCCCGACCTCGGCCAGCATCACAAATAGGCTTCCATCACGTATCGGCGGCGTCTATCAAAACGAGCGCCGCCGGAAGTGGAGCTGCAGCCACCTTGCAGCCACCGGAAGTGGAGCCGCGGCCATTTTTTTGAAGCCAATGCTTGTTAAATGGTGACACACGGCATCCTCACAAGGGAGCACTCGAGGGAAACAATTAAAAACACAGGGGAGCAGGAATTTATGTGTATATACACACTCATAATGCACCGAGAAGATTGAGGCTCAATTGGTATATTAAAAAATATTGAGAGCCAGAATAATTTGTTAAAAAAAATATATATATGTTAAAAAGTATAAAAAATTTAAATGAATGTATGTCGACATATTTAATTTCATTGAATGGATATGCCACATAAGGTTAAAAGACGTAGATGACGTGTGCGAACAGATCCACATATACAGATTAAAAACAATCTACGTCATCAATATTAGATAGCGAAAAGGAGAGAACAGAGAGGGTAAGTGAAGCAAGAAATAAATCAAAAAATAAAGTCTTATCGGTCACTTAAAAAACAATTAAGATCAAAATCTATGTTAAGACCTCGGGGAGCAAAAGTATCCAGAGTAAATATCCAGCGAGATTCTAACTGGCTCAATGTTCTAACTTTATGCCCGCCTCGCCAGTGTCTCACATAGGGCTCTATGCCCCAAAATTTAAGATGTGTCGGATCTTTATTGTGGTGGGTAAGGAAGTGTCTTGATACACTATGTTTATCGAAACCTTTAAGGATGTTTTGGACATGTTCTTTTATACGCACTCGTAATGCTCTTTTTGTCCGGCCTATGTATTGTAGACCGCAACTGCATTCGAGTGCGTATACAACTCCCTCTGTGTTACAGCAGATAAATTCTTTTATTTCGTATACATCTCCTGTACTAGTTGCAGTAAAATCTTTCCTCTTCTGGTTTGGTTTGTGAGTTCTCAAACATGCGTAGCATCTTTTGCATGGAAAAAAACCTTTACCAGTGAAAAAAGAGAGGAAGTTGTTTTTATTTTTAGGCGGATCAGGCACATTTTTAACAATTTTGTCCCTAATAGTAGGTGCCCTTTTATATACGAACTTTGGAATCGGTGGAAGGACACCCCCCAGTTCTTTGTCAGCCAGTAGTATATTCCAATGGCGTCTAATGACTTTTTCAATGCATTTATGTTGTATACTGTAATCGAAGATGATAGGCATCAAGTCTTTATGCATTTTTTGTTTAGGCTTATCACTCATAAGAGTCTGTCTATCCATTGTTGCCACTTCTGCAATCTTCTGGTTAATAAAGGAATTGTCGTATCCTTTTTGTTTAAACCTTTCTCCCATGTCTTTTGCTTGGGTGAGAAAAGTATCTTTGTCTGTACAATTTCGTCTTAGGCGCATTAATTGCCCTTTTGGAATGTTAAAAAGCCAGTTTCTGTGATGACAACTTTCAAGCGGCAAGTAGCTATTACGATCCACATTTTTAAAATGAGTTTTAGACCGGAGTTCATTATTTTCTTGTTCCACCTCTAGGTCTAGGAATGTGATCTTTTTGTTGCTGATTTCCCAAGAAAGTTCAATGTTTCTGTCATTGGTATTTAAATCTTGTAGAAAATCTGCTAGCGTTTCTTTCTCGCCCCTCCACAGTATGAAGATATCATCAATATATCTTTTATATATGTACAGATCATCAGGAGGTTCAGAGAAGATTTTCCCTTCTTCCCATTGGGCCATAAAAAGCCCAGCTACACTAGGGGCAAATTTTGCCCCCATGGCTACGCCGGTTTTCTGGAAAAAGTAATTGCCGCCATACCAGAAGTAGCTATTTTTAAGACAAAAGTCCAAACTTTTTACCAGATATTTTCGTTGGATGCAGGGCAACTGGGAATATTTCCTGAGGCCCCATTTGACTGCTTCGCATGCTTGATGATGTAGTATGATCGTGTATAACGACGATACGTCTGCTGTTGCTAGCCAAAAGGGTCCATCATCTCTTGGTATATCATCCAGGCATTGTAACATCTGTTTTGTGTCTCTAAGATACGCTCTTGTACTCTGAACTACTGGCTGTAAATAGAAGTCAATGTATTGCCCCATTCTTGCAGTTAAGGAATCAATTCCATTTACTATAGGTCTGGGCGGTGGATTCGTTTTGATAGACGCCGCCGATACGTGATGGAAGCCTATTTGTGATGCTGGCCGAGGTCGGGGGGCCCCATGCAGGCCCCCGACCAGACATCAGACAGAATGGCTCACTTTTGTAAGACGTATCCCCAGCGCTCTGTGAGATGCTGGGGACGTCTTTTGAGCTACAACAAAATGGCGGCTGCCAGACTTCCTGTAGAACGCTGTGTACTGTCAGCACAGAATGTTATGATGGTACTTTTGAGCTACAACAAAATGGCGGCTGCCAGACTTCCTGTAGAATGCTGTGTACTGTCAACACAGAATGTTATGATGGTACAATGGGACTTCTGTGTTTGCCCCCCCCCATGGTCTCCGTCCCCTGGCTGAAGCTTTTAAGTTTTTTCAATTTTTTTCATTGTTAACCATATAAATGAGATGTCATATCTGTCACCCACCATCTGAATGCTACTAATTTAAATATTTTATATGCTGGGCGAAATTTTTTGATTTTTTGATTTTACTATTAAATGCCTAGCAGACTACGGGAAAATGGCTGCAGCTGCATTATTTACATGGCAAACAGCTGAGTTTACTTACAGCCTACTAAACAAGTCACCTTATAAAAAGGATCCCATTTATGCCTCTCACTACTCCTGAGGAAGTCACATGATAGTGACGAATGCGCATGAGTCCACTGAGAGGTATCGGAGGTGACGTTGGCGACAGATTGCCCCTCTTTTTTACATGCTCAATTGTATTTTGGATTATGTGAGTACCCCTGTCTATTTTCTTTGAGAATTAAAATTTTTAAAACGGTATCACACCATCGATGCTTTATTTCTTTGGGGCGAGAAACTGACCAATCTGGGACGAGAACCCCAAGGAGGACCTGCCGTTGTTGGATCAGAGCCCATCGAGTGAACCATCTAATGTGGTTGGATCTATATGCTGTTACCTTACAGCAGTAAGGTAAGGGGACATCCTTACTTACCCTAAAAGGATCACTGGATACCCATTTTCCTCTCACTCCATATTGCGGACCTACACTTGCACTTTTGCTTTCTTGGACTTTTGAAATTTTACTTATATTTTTTGCTAATATTTTTCAAACTCTGTTGATGGACTGTTTATCACCAATATAGGAGTGTCACTTAGCACAGTTACCTGAAAAAAAATTTTTTTGCACCATTACTTATAGTGTATTTCATCACACTAAGAGGAACCTGTGTAGTTATATGATTTGCGTGCGGGGAATCCCTTTGGACGAATGGATCCGGTAAGTCTGTACAGACGAGCGGATCCATCCGTTGGAATGGATTCCAGCAGATGGATTTGTTGTGCAGCACAGCAAATATCCGATCTGCTGGAATCCATCCCAGAGGAGATTTCTCTGCGGAAACAGATCCGCTGGCGTGTACACACCATAGGATCTATCTGCAGAAACCCATTTGCTGGGATTTATCTGCGGATGGATTCTATCGTGTGTACGGGGCCATACTCTGCTTTCAATGCAAACTTTCATGGGAGATGGGCCAAACAACCCCCTGTTCGGTTTACAGCAGAACTTCCAAACAGGGGTAAAGATATAACCCAAACGGCGAACCCCATTGAATTCTATGGGAGCCGAACAGGACAAATTAAATGTGCCCATTTTGAAGGCTTATATGCAAGTAATTGGCCATAAAAGGGGTATGGTGGTTAGGTACTGCCATGGATGACATGTATTAATGCCAAAACATTTTTTTATCATTGTTTTTTTAGGAGCAGTGATTTTAATGTTGCTTAAAGAGGAAGTAAACCCTGATGGGTGTTACTTCCTTTTTGTTTCCCTGCAAAGGTAAAGCATAATGGACTACTATGAATTGCATAGTAGCCCATTATGTGACACTTTCCTGCTGGAGAAGCCCGCAATATCCCTGTCTTCCTCGCTAGTAGCGAGCGTCCATTCTTCACCCCTCTTTCTTCCGGGGCTGCGAACTCCGGCTCTGTGACTGTCCGGAGTTGTGTGACGTCACTCCCTTTAATGGCATGACCCGAGATAGAAATGGCACAGCGTGCCCTTTCTAAATCCGGCGCATGCACAGAAGAGATCGCCCTACGACAATTTTTCAAATATCTCCTAGACCATGAAGGTCTGGGAGATATTTCAAGCACCTACAGGTAAGCCTTAATCTAGGCTTACCTGTAAGTGCAACAATACAAACAAAAATATCCTTTAAATATAGTTCCCGGGAGGTCCCCTTAGTTTGCTTATAATGTGGCATATCTGTAGCATGCATAGAGCATGCTTCAGCAAAAATGAAATTTCTAAGTAAAATAAAAGAGTCAAATCACATTTAAATTGACTCGTGGTTTGTTAAAAACGTAACTCGTGGTTGCAATTGACGGCACTCGGCTATTGAATTTTTTTTTAAACGGAGTAGGGTACCTCCTCCAAAATCCATACCAGACCCTTATCTGAGCAAGCAGCCTGGCAGGTCAGGAAAAGGGGGAGACAAGTGAGTGTTGATGGGGACAAGGGTCTCTTCCCCACAACCCTGGCCGGTGGTTTTGGGGGTATGCGGTCAGGGGGCTTATCGGAATCTAGGAGCGTCCTTTAACAAGGGTGCCCACAGATCCCGCTACCCCATACCATTCGTCAAAAAAGTGTCAAAAAGTAATAAATAAACACAGAGACTCAACTGCTGTAAAAAATGTATAGGTGAAATACAGATTAAAACAGTACACAGGAAAAAGTGCCAAAATAGCAGCACATTCTATTGAGTCCTTTCTAAACACATTCCTTTTTTTCTCCGATTTACCCAGCTCAACGTTCAGCACAAGAGCTCCCTCAAGTGGAAAACTACAGTCTCAGCGCATGTTCAGTAAATGGTCGAGAAGAGTTGCTCCTGTGTGGTTCTAACTTCCTTTCAGATTCAAAAGTGGTCTTCTTAGAGAAGGGTCCAGGTAAGAAATAAATGAAGTCACTCCCAAATATAGAAGAAGCAACAAAACCTTTACTTCTGTTGCCTTGCTGCACTGGGACCCTGGATCCAAATAACCAGGATTCCACAGCCATATGTTTTCTGGTTTACAACGCTCTTTTTCTAGTGCTAAAACCCAAGTCTTAAAGCTGGAGTTAGGCTTTAAAGTGTATGTAAACCCTAAAAATAAACTTCTCTTGTTTGCTCCCTTTTGGTCTGCTAAACATGACATTGAAAGCATTATCTGCGCAAACAAAATACCAGTTTGATCCTGCCAGAAATCCTGTGAGATAACAACTTCCGGTGTACTCTGCCCATGTTGTAGTCTGATCAGTGATATTGTTTCCAGTTCTCTCTGTGAAGCAAAACTGCAAACCCACACATCCATGTTATGGAGATGAGGAGAGGTGTTATGTAGTCCTAGGGTGGTTATAGCGTGACAAAGCTACTCCTCCACACATACAGTAGGGTAAGTGAATGTTGTCACTGTAGGACAGGAAGTGTTTTATAGGCAGGATTACCATGTTTAAAGAAAGAAAGAAAATGCCTGAGAAAAGAAAACAAATGCAGCTACTATATCTAAGAACTGGTGTGTGATAATATGATAATATATTACATTTTTGTATAGATACAATTTAAAGCTTACTAATAGTTTTTTTTAATAAGCATAGGGGATGGTACTAACATTGAATAAGAACTATCCCTTGAGCTGGTGGCTGCTTGTAAGTACCTTGAAACAGTCGGATAGGTGCTGTCCCAACCAGGAGGGTAGGAGTTAGTGCCTTTCCTGGTTCTTTGGTCTTTTGGTGGGTTCTTCTCTGGGTCCAGCCCACTAATTCTGTGACTTATAAATTGGGACAGTGGTCTGATATGAGAGTTCAGGTCAGGCATGAGAGAGAACCCCCAGGAGAGGTAGTCGAGGAGGGTTTGGGGGATTTTCCCTGTGGAGAGCCCAAGAGAGAGAGAAAGCTAAAACCAGAAAGAGACAGGGATGGAGAATGTTACCCGTGAAGAGCAGAAGGTTATCTATCACCACTGTAATTTAAAGTTACTGGAAACTGGGATTCACCGCGATGAAGCATGCCTCTGAAGGACTTACATCTGCATGAGAGTGCCTCTGAAGGACTGTAATCGCTCAGACTTCACCTTTTCAGGTATGCTAGGGCAGCACAAGTTTGTAGCTAGAGTCATGGAAATAGGGAAGAATTATGGCTTTGTATGTTGGACATTGAAATGTTAATTTTGCACTTTTCTCAAATAAAAAGCTACTAAAGAGATGTATCATAAGTAACTGGCACACACATGGTTTATTGAGTGGGTCTTAACACATTGGGGTATGAAGACATTGGTGTGGAATGGTTACCTAGAGCAGTGTTTCTCAACTCCAGTCCTCAAGGCGCCCCAACAGGTCATGTTTTCAGGATTTCCCTCAGATGAAACGGCTGTGGTAATTACTAAGGCAGTGAAACTGATCAAGTCACCTGTGCAAAATAATAGAAATCCTGAAAACATGACCTGTTGGGGCGCCTTGAGGACTGGAGTTGAGAAACACTGACCTAGAGTAACAGAAGTTGAACAAGCAGCCTGTCGGTCGCGTGTACCTGTTATAGGTGGAACGGCCTCTAGCAGCGAGGGAGATGTTGTTGGCACTCATGTCAGGAGCATGTAAGGCTCCTGCTCCTCATTCCAGCTTCCTGGTTTGGGTATGGCATTCTTGTCTGTCAGTTCACCTGCAAGGTGATTGATGTGGCCAGTCTCTGGGTGAGGACCAAACCAGATTTAAGCCAGCCAAGCCTGCAGTCTCGTGCTTGTGATATTGTGCGTAATACACGCACTAAGCTCTCTGTCTGTCTGTCCTGCTCTGCTGTTTGGATTTCCTTGTTTATGACCTCAGATCGGATTTCAGAATATTTACTGAACTCTGCCTGCCTTTTGACTATGGATTGACCCTGAATATTTTGAATCTTGTCTGCCTTGTACCTGGACTGTCATTGAACCACACTGCCTGTCTGCCAGCTGCAAGTACCTGTTTGCTTTGCTCAGTTCGTGCCTGCCCCAGTGTGGTGGCCAGGCACTATAGCATTGTGTATAAGTCCTGAGGGCAACCAAGTATATGGGAAAGAAGGCTGCTATAGGTGAAGCTAGGTATAGTGTCTGACCACTTGCGTTAAGGATAAGCGTGACAACTTCTTCCGCCAGTGATCTGCTCCCAGAGCTATGGAGGTTCAAGAGTTAAGTTGAGTGCACTTGTGGAGCCCACGCAGAGTGCATGGTGGGGCTCACTCTGCTACTGGGGAGTAGTAGTGGAAAACGCTGGACAGTTGGATGTGGACAGAGCTCAGAATTTCCCTCCTAAATGCAGATTACAGAGAAGATGTACATTGTCACAGTTGCAGTGCAAGTGTAAATTTCTCTAAGAGTAGAGGCCCGCCGTAAAATTGATTGTTCCCCCACAGAAGCCTCAGCCTGTCCCAGGGCATTGATGAAGATGGCACAAAGCAAAGGTTCCCCATGTGTAGTAAAGTGTCCCTCTACAAAGTGCCTAGTGTAGCCCAGAAGAACCCACTTGGGGGGTAGGCCTCTCATGTGACCCTTGCTTGGCACCCAATGAAGAGGGAAACTGGAAGGATGTGACAAAAAAAACATCACCCTACACTTACATGCTCTGTTTGTTGAAAACAAAAGTCTTCTGCCCCCCATCCCCTGCAGCAGTAATTTTCTGGTGCTACCATGGTTATTCCAAGCCGTTGAACCTGCCACAGGTACTCATCAAAAGTAACAGCTATGCCTGCCCTTTCACCTCTCCCTGCTTCCTTCATAGAAGCTTACAATGTTTTCCCACAATGAAAAGCACTGTATAAATGGTGGACGGGTGGTTAAATTAAAAGTCCACCTCCTTCATTCATAGCGCGCTTTTAATTTCTGGTAGCTTTGGTACAGCTTCTATAAATGGGGAAGGGGTGAAAGGGGTAGGAATGGGCATAGTCAGCACTTTTGACAAGTCCCTGTGACGGGTCTAGCAGCTTGTATTAACCCCCTCAGCACCAGGAGATTGCAGCTGCAGGGGTATGGATGGGTGGGGGGGGGGTGACTTCAGTTTTCATTTAACAGAGAAGCCACCAGCAAGGGACTGTTCACATTCAATGCATTCAATGTATCTACCATCACTTGTGCTGATTGAAGTTTCTGCATGAAAGCAGCCCTGGAATATATGATTGTATGTAAGATATATGACTGTAGGCCCCAATGTGGACAGGGACTGACATCAATAGTGAAAATTCTCTCAACAATATCCTGCATAAAATGTTGGCATGATACACAAATACTCAAGACATTACTTAATATGTGTTTCTTTGCTCCCAACAGATGGAAAACTGCAATGGGAAGAGGAAGCAAAAGTAAACCGATTGAAAAGTAATGAGGTATAATGTGCACTTTTTTAGTTTTCTTAGAATTTTTATTTTTTAAAGTATCCTCCAGTTTAGCATGCTTCTGATAATGTGATTTACACAAGGAGGTTCCATATTTTATGCCCCATGTGTCATCATCTGCCAGACTTATTTTACATCTTTGACCCCTCTTCTGGAATGTACACCATAATATGAGAAAGCATTACCTGAACTTACCATAACTTAACAAGCAGACAGATACACAACGTCTTTGAAATTCAATGCTTGTTACCCAGCAAGAAGCAAATGTTTAAAGTGGAACTTAAGTCAGAAAATGAAGTCCTGCTAGATCACCCCAGGCTGGCCCCTTTTGCAGGTAGAGCTATTGAAACATTAAAAATAAACGCTGGATACTAAAATCCAGTAATACACTGTCTCACCCTGCTCTGCACATGATCAGTTGCTCTCTATTTTTAGGCACTGTTCCAAAAATGCAAAGGCCGATCTGCTGACAGCCTAAAAGCGGTAGTAAATCTGCAGCTGCTGGAAAAAACAATTACGCATACTAGCACATTATGAGAAACTTACCTTAGAACAAAGCCCTTCAACGCTGCAATGTCACCATCCCCACAGTTAAACATGGTGATGGCAGCATCAGGCTGTGGGGATGTTTTTCAGCAGTCGAGACTGGGAAACTGGTCAGAGTTGAGGGAAAGATGGATGGTGCTACATACAGGGATATTCTTGAGCAAAACCTCTGTGTGTGATTTGAGCCTAGGACGGAGGTTTACCTTCCAGCAGGACAATGACCCCAAACACACTGCTAAAGAAACACTTGAGTGGTTTAAGGGGAAACACGTAAATGTGTTGGAATGGCCTAGTCAAAGCCCAGACCTCAATCCAATAGAAAATCTGTAGTCAGACTTAAAGATTGCTGTTCACAAGCGCAAACTATTCAACTTGAAGGAACTGGAGCAGTTTTGCAAGGAGGGATGGGCAAAAATCCCAGTGGTAAGGTGTGGCAAGCTCATAGAGACTTATCCAAAGAGACTTGGAGCTGTGATAGCCGCAAAAGGTGGTTTTACAAAGTATTGACTTTAGGGGGGTGAATAGTTATGCACATTGGCCCGGATTCACAAAGCACTTGCGCCGATGTATCTCGAGATACGCCGTGTAAGTGCAAATATGCACCGTCGTATCTATGCGCCGGACTCAGAAACTAAGATACGCCTGAAAATAGGCTTCATCCGACCGACGTAACTTGCCTACGCCAGCGTAGAGTGGGCGCATATTTACGCTGGACGTATTTGGCACTCCCATTGATTTTCTATTCACATATGCAAATGAGGTAGATACACCGATTCACGAACGTACGTCCGTCCGACGCTGTGCGCGTAAAGTTATGCCCCATAAAGGAGGTGTAACTCAGCAGCATCCATGCAAAGGGCTGCAACAGGGAACACAAGCCGACGTATTTTACGTAGGACGTGAATATGACTAGGCGTAGGTTATGTTCACGCCGTAGGCAGTGATCTGACATATCTTAGGCAGTTGTTCCGATGTGATTGTGAGCATGCGCACTGAGATGCGCCCACAGGACGGCGCATGCGCAGTTGGCGATTCGTATGTGTCTGGCGCTCGACCCATCATTTGCATGGGGTCACGCCTCATTAGCATGGCTCACGCCCACTTCCACTTACGCCGAATTACGCCTTGGAAACCCAGCGCAGATTTGGGAGGAAGTGCTTTGTGAATTCAGTGCTTGCCTCTCTGCGCTGCATCGGCGTAGCGTAAAGGAGATACGCTACAGCGGCATAAATATGCGCCAGTGTCTGTGAATCCGGGCCATTGACTTTTTCTGTTATTTTGTCCTATTTGTTGTTTGCTTCACAATAATAAAAACATACATCTTCAAAGTTGTGGGCATGTTCTGTAAATTAAATTATGCAAATCCTCAAACAATCCATGTTAATTTCAGGTTGTGAGGCAACAAAACACGGAAAATGTCATGGGGGGTGAATACTTTTGCAAGGAGCTATATATTGTAATACTGACCCTTGGACATTGACTGATCTTCCTGATCTGCATACTTGTTTGGCGTCAGTGACACAAAAAGGCCAGCAGGTCAACACAACAGGCAGGTAGCTAGCATAGTCAGAAATGCCAGTGGAAGTCTACCTCGACCAGTATGTGTTCCTCTGCTGCCAGCTAGTGTTGAAACTCAGAGATGCATTTTTATTATTGAATGTTTATTGTTTTTATCAATATGATAAAGGAAGATTACATTTATTCATTTGCTTTCCATTCTCCAGTCTCTGCTCTCTGTGCAAGTCCCAGAATATTGTAATAAGGAGATAACACGCCCCCTACAGGTCTACTTCTATATCTCCAATGGACGCAGGAAAAGAAGTCCTATGCAAAGTTTTCGGTACCTACCAAGTGAGTGCCTCAAAAGTCATTTGGTTGAAACTTTTAAGGGCTTTTGTTTTATTGTATGTTACTGTATATGTTTGTAAATTGATCTTTGACATCATGTTTTCATAATTACTATAGGTTATGGGTATTATATTTTTGTATTTTGCAAATAGACGTTTAATACAAGGTCCTTTCAGGATGGTTAGTCTACAGACCGCAGTTATCTTTATAAGAGAGCCTAGCACTGCCTGCCCACGTATTGATTTCCTTTCCACGTGGGTTCTATGAACTAGCTAGACAGAGCTGGGTGTCCCTGCTCTGACATAGTTGGCTGTTTGAATAGATCCAAATGGCTAGAGATCGAATTATACAGGTTGTTAGACTGTTCAGGACATAGAACACCACCTCCTAAAAGAAGAACAAAATAATTTTAACCTCTTGCTGACTGCAAGTATATGCAGTGACAGGAAACGTGGGCTTTAACGCCCAGTCACCATGCATATGCGTCCACGGTGGTTTATGGTTGTGAGCTGAGAGTGTGCTTGCTGTATGCTCGCAACGCACTGACCAAACTACCACCAAGCAGGAGTAAGAAGATTCCATATTGATATCTAATTTTGTGATATATTATTAGATACTTTAGGACAGGATAACTATGTGAAGCTAATACATGTAGACAGAGGTTAGTAGTTGAAGCCTCCATCTCCATCTGCTAGTGTCCTTTAAAGAGAATTTTGGAAGCCATTGCCAACGTCATTCTGAGAATACTAGTTGCCTTGTTGTCCCTGGCTTTTCTGACATGAAAAATAATGCAGGTTTAAAAGCTATCAGACCAGCATAACAACCAGGCAACTGCCATTTTTCTAAGGGGAAGTCTAGCAATGGCAACTTCAGTGGCAAAATCTCTACAGGTTTCCTTTACGCATACCATAGGTGCAGTGTGCTATTATATACGTTGTTCTACACATAAAATGGGGATACATTTGCATGTAATGTTATAACATAGTATAGATCGGGGGTAGTGAATTAAAATTCAAGGAAGTCCGGTCACTAAAAAATAAATTCCTGCCCCAGGTCCGAACAGGTCTGTGCCATGAAAGATTGTATGAATGTAAATGTCCCCAATAGTTTTCCCCCTTACATCAGTGTGCCCCCTTACATCATTTGTCCTTATCAGAGTGCCCCCTTACATTAGGTGCCATCATCAGAGTGCCCCTTTACATCAGGTGTCTCCATCACGTCAGTTGTGCCCACCAGAGTGCTCCTTTACATTAGGTGTGCCCATCAGAGTGCCCCTTTACATCAGGTGTCCCCATCAGTATGCCCCATTTACATCATGTATCCCCATCAAATTGCCCCCTTAACATAATATGTGCCCATCAGTGTGCCCCCTTAACATATGTGCTAATCAGTGTGCCCCCACTGACATATGTGTTCATCAGCACGCCCCTTATTTTATGTTAAGGGGCACTCTGATGGGTACATTTATGTTAAGGGACATGCTGATGGTCAGATTTTGTTGTGCCCATCAGAGTGCCTGTTAACATAAAATGTGTCCATCATCGTGCCCCTTAACATAACATGTGCCCATCAGAGTGAACATTAACATTAAAGAAGGGTCACTCCGATGGGCACATTTTATGTTAAGGGGCACTCTGATGGGCATATTTAATGTTAAGCGGCACTCCGGTGGGCACATTTTGTTGTGCCCTTTAGAGTGAACCTTACATTAAATGTGCCCATCAGAGTGCTCCTTAACATTAAATTTGCTCATCAGAGTGCCCCTTAACATAAAATGTGCCCATCAGAGTAAACATTAACATAAAATAAGGGGCATGTTGATGGGCACATTTTGTTGTGCCCATCAGAGTTAACCTTACATTAAATGTGGCCATCAGTGTGCCCCTTAAGAGAAACTGTGGCTATCATTGTGTCACTGTAAACACCCCACATACCTTGAGCAGGCAGGTAGCGTGAGCCAGCAGAGGTAACAATCTGCAGGGGGCAAGAGCTGAGCCGGGAGTCCTGCTGAAGGAGGTGGGGCTCGCATATAAAATTATACCTCGCAGCCGGCCGAGTGAGACACATGAGCCATGAGATAACAAGCAGCAGGGGGCGGATACGGACATGTGATGTCTAACTTCACAGCCCAGCCGGGAGCTGCAAGAAAGGAAACGGCAGGGGGCGGGGTGCACACGCGACATCATTGGTTGCCGGGACGTTCGCAGTCCCAGAAACCAATGACTGCAGGGTGGGCATATGACACTGTACACTGGTGGCCCGACGGTCCGGACAGGAGCGTCACTTAGTCTGTGTTGGGACTGCGGACCTCCATTTAACTACTTGCCGTCGCCGCACCGTCATTTTACGTCCACAAGGTGGCTCTCCTAGGCGAGACCACGTAAATGGACGTCCTACCCTTTAGCCGCCACTAGGGGCGCGCGCGCGCGCGCCCCCCGCTCGCCCCCGACTCCCGTGCGTGTGCCCGGCGGGCGCGATCGCCGCCGGGCACACGCGATCGCTCGGTACAGAGCGGGGAACGGGAGCTGTGTGTGTAAACACACAGCTCTCGTTCCTGTCAGCAGGGGAAATGCTGATTTTCTGTTCATACAATGTATGAACAGAAAATCAGTGTTTCCCCAAGTGAGGCCACCCCCCCCCCCACAGTAAGAACACACCCAGGCATACTTAACCCCTTCCCCGCCCCCTAGTGTTAACCCCTTCACTGCCAGTGGCATTTTTATAGTAATCTAATGCATTTTTATAGCACTGATCGCTATAAAAATGCCAATGGTCCCAAAAATGTGTCAAAAATGTCCGAAGTGTCCGCCATAATGTCGCAATACCGAAAAAAAAATCGCCGATCGCCGCCATTACTAGTAAAAAAAATATTAATAAAAATGCCATAAAAATACCCCCTATTTTGTAAACGCTATAACTTTTGCGCAAACCAATCAATAAACGCTTATTGCGATTTTTTTTACGAAAAATATGTAGAAGAATACGTATCGGCCTAAACTGAGGAAAAAAAATGTTTTTTTATATATTTTTGGGGGATATTTATTACAGCAAAAAGTAAAAAATATTCATTTTTTTCAAAATTGTCGCTCTATTTTTGTTTATAGCGCAAAAAAAAAAAAAACGCAGAGGTGATCAAATACCACCAAAAGAAAGCTCTATTTGTGGGAAAAAAAGGACGCCAATTTTGTTTGGGAGCCACGTCGCACGACCGCGCAATTGTCTGTTAAAGCGACGCAGTCCCGAATCGCAAAAAGTACTCTGGTCTTTGGGCAGCAATATGGTCCGGGGGGTAAGTGGTTAATGACGGCTAGTGTAGATCCTAAATACAACATATTATGTAAATAGATATCAGCAGGGGCAGTTATGTGTACAGAGAACTTAAAGTTGTTCTAAAGCTAAAATTTATTCCTTGCATTAAGGTTAAAAACATTTTTAGGACTTGCTGTGCCCCCTTTCCCCTTCTAAACACTTACCTCACTCCTGGATCAATCCAGTGCTGTGCCTAGCTGCAGTCTTCTCTCCTCTTTCCCTCTTCACAATGGGACTGACAAGCCATTGGCTCCGGTTGCTGTTAGTCCAATTCAGTGAGGAGGGAGCTGGGGCAGAGCTAGGCTATGCTTTGTTTATCAATAGATGCACACAGCCCGGCTCGAGATCAAGCCTGAACAAATGGCTCCATAGCAAGCGGCTTCTTATGGGGGCACTTGAAGAGGAGGTTCCTGGCCATCTGTGCAATACTATTGCACAGAGTAGGTAAGTATAAGATCTTTATTTTAGGGGGGGGAAAGCCTTTAGGACCTCTTTTAGATGGTATTCATGTAGTAACTGTACATTTCAGCATTTTTTTATAAGTAAAAGTGAATGGCATAGGAACGCTATGACAGAAGAACATATGTGCATAATAAATTCTTGTTGTTTAACATGTATAGAACGTAATATTTGAACATACATTTTACAGACTTTTTTTCTATTGTATATGATTAGCATTTTTTTTTTCTCTTGCATCTTTTCCTTTTTTTCTGTCTACTTTTTACTTTCCTCCTAATGCTTCTTCTTTGCAGTCATATTTAAAGAGGAACCTCTTCCTGAGATAGCCTTACATAGGTTTCCCTCTGCCCCCCTCCCTCCCCCTTGTCATATGCCTTTAGATCCAACGCAAATAGACTTGTCTACCACCTTTGCCCCCCATCTACCATCAAACTTACCTGAAACTCCCATGGAGGTGTCTCCTTATTATACATCTTCGCACCAGGAAAAAATATTCCCAGGTACTCCAGACTGCGGTATAGGAAGTAGTTCCTTTTTGGGGTGCTACTTTAATCCCCCAGTAGCTCCAGAGTTTAAATCTCCCATCCCCTATCAAGAGAACAATAGTGATGTTTCACTAACTTTGCCCTTTCAATCAAACACCAGCTCTCCTCTTCCACCAAGTCCAGTTCCCTGGTCTCCACAGCCCTGCTCTTCCCAATCTTCATGTTCAACTACATTTAGTGGATCCTTGCTTTCCCATTTAAATTCACCCAGTAAAATGGAAGAGAGAGGTACAGGTTTACATCAGAACTACCCTTCTGCCCCTATTTTACCAAGTCTAGATTTTGAAACAAATGTACATCATTTTGTCCCAGATTATCAGCAATACCCAGCCTGTGCTCCTCCCACGTACACCACATTAGGTGAAAGTAGGTCCCTAGAGACAATGCAAGCTAAACTTTCTTCCACATCTTCAGAAGTGGCCATAGGAGAACCATGCACTACCAATCAACATTTTACTCCAAACACAATGTCCAATCATCCCGTCAATCTAACACAAGCATTAAACTCAAAAACAGAAGATGTGTCCGTTAATCATTCAGAATTTTCTGTGCCCAAAGACAATAATGTGCAACAAGCATTTTCTACCCCTTACCAAAGCTTGACCAACTGCACCAGCCAACTTACCAACCTTTGCCCTTCTACACATCCTGCTGCCTTATCTTCACCTTCTTCCCCACTCATTCCTAGTGCTGCAATTCCTAGTCAAAAAGGATTATGTGATGTTTCATTGGACATGTCATCAAATCAAACTGAGAAAGATACTTGTTACCAGGAACATTCCGAAGAATATGCTAAATCTTCCAGTAACGAGGAAAGAGATTTGGGAAAGGAGAGCCAAGGGTTTGAAAGCCCTTTCCATTCTATTCCAATCCAGGGGATCACACTGGAAGAAGGTATGATAAACTTTAAACCTGCATTGGTTTATATAGTTTTAAATAAGGTTTCAAGTGTCTAAATGGGAGGTAGTTTGGATGTTCTTGTGATTGTAGCAAAGACCTTTTACTGCACAGCAGTTTGATATATGGTTATCCTAGGACTAGGGACCCCCCAAGTCGGTTCGCGCCGGAACATGCGAACAGACAAAAAAATTGTGCGAACATGCCATTAAAGTCTATGGGACACGAACATGAAAATTTGAGTGCTAATTTTAAAGGCTTATATGCAAGTTATTGCCATAAAAAGTGTATGGAGACCCAGGTACTGCCCCAGGGAACATGTATCAATGCAAAAAAAGTTTTAAAAATTAGGTTTTTCTTTTGATTTTATTAATTCTCAAAGTGAAACAATAGATGATATGATAATATTCCTTTAAATATCGTGCCTGGGGGTCTCCTTAGTCTGCCTGTAAATTAGTGCATCTTTCCGATGTTTATTACAGCACCGCAGCAGAATTAAATTTCTAAAGGAAAAAAAATCATTTAAAATTGCCTGCGGCTGTGATGTATTGTCGGCTCCCAGTAATATAGATGAAAACCCATTGAAAAAAATGGCATGCAGTCCCCCCCAGTACATGCCAAGATGTAAACAAAAAATGGCATGGGATTCCCCCCCCCCAAAATCCATTCCAGATGCTTATCCGAGGAAGCAGCCATGGCAGACCAGGGAAGGGGGGGGTGACGAGTGAGCATCCCCCCCTGAGCCATACCAGGCCACTTGCCCGCAACATGGGGAGAGTGCTTTGGGGTCCTCCCTTAAGCACCTTGTCCCCACTATTTATGGCGCCACTGCTGTGTCTCATTCAATGAGTAGGAGTGTCCCGGATGGCTTAGACACTCGTGGACATCGCTGGAGAGAGATGGGGCTCAGGTAATTAATTGGGGGGGGGGGTGCTGGGGAGGCTTCTACACACAAGGTTTTATAATGCATTAAGATAAAAAACCTTCTGCCTTTACAACTCCTTTAAATATAAAACTACTAAACAATATGCATTCAATAGACTAGAAAATATTTTCAGATGTAAACCCTCACATATACCCAATGAAGCGAATAGCCTCCGATGATACACAGAGATTAAACAAATCTCACTAAATAAGTTTAACATGTATATCTGTTGTCTCCAGCTTTATATATTCTTTAGAAAGTTCACATCATGTTAGAGATTTTCTCTTCCTGTTCGGCAATGAGAGTGGATTCTTGGCATACAGCCAATACAGGTGATTGGAGGAAAGGCACACCCCCCCCCCCACTCCACATAGGCAGACCTGTGCTGTGATAAGGCAAGCTCTCTGCTAATCTATTTATAGCAACCTCCCTCAACACAAAATTCAGGCTGGTTTTATCTTGGTTAACAGAGAGCTTGTCAGAAGTTATCATGTTGATAACAGAGGAACCGAGCAGGAGAAAGCTACTGGACCTAGGGCTTTGAAGATAAGATAAGAAAACGCTGCAGATATATATGCCCAGCTCAAATTTCATGAATTGGGTTTACATCCACTTTAAAGTACCAAATTGTGTGTTTCTAATTATGATCTACCCACTAAATACATTTTTGGCCAGTGTAGTTACACAAACGGCATGATCCAAAACCAACTACAATGCTCTTTGGATTGCAACAATTGATAGTTCAGAAATACACTGCTTGACTTGTGTAATGATTGTTATAGAGTGTCATTATTAAAGGTCTATTTATGTGTAACCTAAAAGAGCTTTTTTGGGTTGCCTTGATCGTCTTGCATCTGTTCCCTAATTCAACATACTTACATTGAATAAGCAACTGGACAATCTGGTGATATTAAACATGAACTAAACTGTGGAAGCTGTGCCAATGAAAGGCAAGTAAGGGCAAAGGACTAGTCACCAATATGCATGTAGGCTTCCTAATCCTTTCCCTATTACTGATTTACTATGCCCTCTTCTTGAGGCAGGGTGACAGGGCAGCCATCACAAATTTTGGGGGCCCTTACACAGCTTTAGGCAGGGCCCCCCTGGAGCAGAGAACTGGGAGGGGGGATAGCCAGGCCTGTAAGGGTGTGATGCAAATTAAAAAAAAACAGGAGGGGGCCAGCAGGGCCCCTGGGGACCATCGAGCCCCTTACAGGTGTAATGCCTGTTCCCCCCCTGATGGTGGCCCTGCAGGGTGACCATCTTGGCAAGGCAGGGGCTTGCTTCCTTATGTCAGTACTGCGCCCTCTGATGACTAGTGAACTAATGACTAGTGGGGTTATAATAAAGAAACAACAGAAGAGATGAAGAAAGCACAGGAAAATATTTGCACTCCAGGTCCTCAGATGCAATTTCCTCTCCAGCAAGGAGCAGCACAGATGTGACATCACCAAATCTCACTCCAAATCGAATGCTACTCAAAGGCTCAGTACCTTAGATGACATTACACTGCAGATATGAGCTGTGAGGCTACAGAATAGGGGTGCCTAAGTAAAGTCACATGCCAGGAAGTGCACTGTTTTTTTTTTTTTTTTAGGAATTTTTTAGCAAAAGGGTAACATTTTGAAAGTACTGCTTATGCGAAATTAAAACCTCTATATGTTCCCTATAAGATATCTAATCGACGTTATTTGAGTTCAGGTCCACTTCAATGCAATGTGTCATCATCCAAAATTTACTCTGCAGGCGCAGTTTTGACTGATCGTATAATTGTGTAATTAAATGTGGGTGGGTTTTGGCTGACCTTTTAGTTTAGAATTCTATATCTTTTAGGTATAGAATCCTTATAGACAGGGGTCAAGTCCTGGGGAAAAAAGTTTGGGAACTCCCACCCAAGATCCACTCCCCCCAAAAAAAAAAAAAAAAAGGATACGCTCATATGCATAATTACTAAACCGCATGTTTTTTTGTTTCTTTCGATCCACTGTACCTTAGTAATCCTTTATGTTACTGGCCGCTTCCTGTATATGGATTCATCGGGTAGTGTGCAGGTATTCCGTCACTTCTTCGATGCCGCAATGTCTCCTGGGAGCTTTTGTCATTGTTCCCAGGAGACATTGCGGAGGTCTTTAAGCAAGTTCTTTCTAAATCCCACGATAACTCGCGGCAGACCTCTGCAATGTCTCCTGGGAACAATGACAAAAGCTCCCAGGAGACGTGGCGGCATCGAGGAAGCAACTGAAAACCCGCACACTACCCGATGAATCCATATACAGGAAGCGGCCAGTAACATAAAGGATTACTAAGGCTCGCCTGCCCCTGACAGTGACTCAAGCTGGGCATCGCCGCTTAGTAAAGGATTGGCTCGGGTGGCTCGGCTGCTCTTGTCCTGCAAAGGGAACTGCGTTCCTGCTGTGAAAAAAGTGCAGGGACTCCGTTCCCACAGGACTTGAGCCCTGCTTATAGATTGGAACAGAACTATAGAATGAATTTCCTTTATATTCAAATAGAAAAATTAAATTTCATCTTACATTTGCTGTTTCATATATTTAATATATCCATTAAAAATGAGTTACATTTGCCATGCCGACATGAACATTGTTTATTTTAAAGACTGGATGATCATCACATATTATCAAATGTAGATTTTTAGAATGCAGGAATATATATCTGTGTAAAGTATTTTGTATATCTGTGAGTTGGTGACAACAGAGCTACCCAAGTATGTCTAGTCTGTGCCAAAGGAAATTACTTACATGTTGCAACTTACTTTGTTTCTTTCTTTCCACTGCAGTAAGTGAATTCATAGGTCAAGACCTACACCGTTTTCCAGAGCCGCGTCAGAATTAAAACATGGCACCTAATCAAGAATAACAGTCGTCTTTAACCATCCCAGAGAAAATACACATTTCAGCAGCAAATGCATCCAGAGCAAGCTTTGGATAATTGTGGAGCAGCAAAATATCTACATTCTTCAGAAGTATAAACCAACTACTGAGAGTAGATGCTTACCAGCAGGATATGTTCCATGTTATGCCTTATTTTGGAATCTTTTACATGTTCAGCTTTTCTGTAGCATAAAGCATTGTATTTGTTCATGTAATTGATATGATGTGACTGTCAAACAGTCTTTTGTATATAGCGAGGGTACCTGCAATGAACCTCTACTCTCCGATACTAGTAACATTTAAACATGGCTCTGCAGTTACTTTCCAGTCTTTCTGTCTGAAATCTAATTTTTCCAATTAAAAAATGATAGCCATAACAGATTTTAAGATCTGAGAGATGTTTTAAGATTCTTTCTCCCAATCATCATAGGATCAGAACCATAAAAACCTCCATGCCTTTGTCACATCAAATAGATCGCATTATCTGAACAAGTTATAACAAGTAATAGCCTTTTTTATGTAGATGCATGCAGAAAGAATTGTTCTATTTGTAGCAGCATGCTCTTCCTTTTAAGTTTTCTATTACACACTGGCAGCACAAGCTTCCATCACTTGTGTTGATATGGAATACTGACCAACAATATTTTTTTATTAAGTTCTAGTTTTTCTAATGCATGGTCAGCCAACAGGTCATACACGTCATCATGCTGGCCAACATAGTCTTTGTATGCATTAAATATTAATTTTAACAACTGCTTTCTGCGGTTACCTCTTTTTTAATCAGCAGTTGCATAGAGAAGAATCACAGCCAAACTACGGTGATTGCCTTGTTAATAACCATTAGAAATTGTACATAAATCCATGCATTATCTGTCCTCATGGAAGACCAATGCTCCATCAGCAGGGAACTCAAGAAACAGGTCCGTTGCTGGCCCTATAAGATGACATGAAAAGGCTTGCTGTTCTCTGTCTTTTCTATGCACACCCTCATTGTTGGGTGTCAGATTATTTTTCTCAGGTAACAGTAGCAAAGGGCCAGTGAGATTCTCATAAGTTTAGATTGCATTTTTACAGTTTTTAGGGGGCTTATTCTTTGTTTAGATTTGTTATTCACCATAACACGAGACTGCAATATACAGTGCAGTCTCACCTTGTTTGAAACTTTTGAAAAACCCCAGTTTGTCTTTGTAATACCCCTGTTAGGAGATGAATTGCACTTAGACTACATTTTCTTTCGCTTCAGCAATTCTAAATCCACTTATATAGGTCGTATGTCTTTCCTGTGCTACTGAAGCACATTACGTAGCCATTGTATCATTTCTATAGCAGCTATCAGTGTTTTCCCAGGACTAAGTTGGTAGCTTTGTGCCTATTCTTCATCTGTTCTCAGTTGCATCCTGGGAAAAGCCATGGTGGAGTGGAAAATATAGACTGGGCTCACGTAATCAGATATCAGTGAAGTACAGTTTGGACAGAAACTGGATGGAGCATCCAGAGGAAACACACAAACACTAGGGAAACATATTAATGGTGTTTCTATTCTAATTAATACAGGAAGTTGGGTAAAATGTAGATCCTTGCACAGAATAAGGCTGATTTACTAAAGGAATTGAGGATCTCCACAAAACGTATTAAAGTGTTACGAAACCCAGGACCCTGCATTCACTATATCTGGTCTCCCACAGTACACAGAAAATAGAAATGCAATTATTTTCTTAAATATAAACTGCTAAATACCTTTCATCATTATCAGTATACAGCAGTCTTGTGACTTCTATCAGTGTCTGATTAAAGCTTGTAGGAAGAGTTCTCATTCTCCTCTGACTGTCCTTTGAGGCTGCATGACTCCTGACCTTCTCTCACCCTCCCAAGAAAAAAAAACTCTCTAGTAATGCACACCAAACTGAGCATGTGCAGAGTGCCCCCAAGGCTCTGTACCTGTACATCAGGAGATGGATTGGGGACTGTGGAAGAAGGAGGGCAGGGAATGAGTGGAGACATGATCAAACAGCCTTTTTACACAATGCAGAGGATTAACCCCTTAGGTTTCACAGTGAGTATAACAAGCATACTTTACTGCATATACAGACAGATTTTACTGTTGTGGGTTTAGTAACGCTTTATATATTCACTTCAATTATCCAGTCATGTGAAAAGCAATGTCCTGTTTGCTTATTTTTATCTGAACATGGTTATTCAAAGTGAACATGATTGGATAAGGCAGCCCATAGATGATACATTTTTGTTTGTTCAACTACACATTCGAGGTGGTTGGGGGAATCCTCTTTGCTGAGCCTTTGTACTCTGACAGCGAGGAGTCTTCCACGCAGTCAGAATACACTGATCAGAATTGTGGGCTATAGCCCGCGGCACTGATCAAGCAGAAATTTTCCAACAGGGCAGTTGTACAGATGTTGATCGTAAATTGACTTCTGTACAATCACCCTGCCCAAACATGGATCGAAATTCAGCTGGTCCCTGCTGAACTGGCTATATTTGATCCATGTATGGCGAACTTAACTGACGTTAATATTTACAGAATTTATTGTGTGGAAATCCTAAATTCCTTATGTAAATCACCCCAAAAATGTCTAGGTTCTTCCCTTCCAACATATACTATGTCATGCAAATTGACAGCAATCTCCTTTTGGATTAAAACTGGTAAAACTGCCGTTGCATTATTACATGTTAATTAGGAGGCACGATCACACACAAGAACAGAAATCTAACCTTTGTGCTTATGCTTGGCAATAAGGGGTTTTAGACCAAAGAGACACATTTTTTTTTACAGAAATGGTTCTAGATTTCCAAACATTTTATAGAGAAATTGATGCAGCTCCCTTTTAAAGAACAAGTGCAAGTAAAGAAGCATTACCATGTAAACTAAGTGAAAAACGAGAGCCAACAATGCAACCCTGTATTTAATTTTGCTCTGTTGAGACCAAAAAAATACCAAAAATGGTGTCTGAGATACAAAGGTTTACCTATAGTGGCCTTCAGGGAATTACAGCACTGTGCTACTTCCATTGTCCCCTTGTGTAATGCATATGACCACAATGCCTTGCCCAGTGTAGCACTAAGTTTTACAGATAGGTCTTCTGTATCTCTGCCCCAACAAATGATTTATCACTATTTATGTATCTATTATTTTTATATATGCCAGTCTGGCAATTGGTAAGTTTGTATTTTGCTATCAGTCTATTAAAGAGATTGATCCTTTTTGTATGGTCCTTTATTGAATGTTTTTTTATTGTATTTACTTATTCTGAATTTAGTGGTTGGAATGATGTACCTATATAAAACAAGATAAAACACAAAATTGCTCAATTCATCTCTATCGGGGGTTTAATGCAAGATTAAAAAAAAAGGAAATTCTAGTTATGCCTTGCATTCAATTTTTTATATTCTAACTAAAATTACTTTTTTAAAAACACGTTATACTTTTATTTCGATATTCTTTATTTAGATAGTCTAAAAATATAATTTCGGTGCTCGGCAATCCAGGGAGTTATCGGTATTTAGGGATATTGCACATATTACGATGTCACTTTACAGCAATCAATGACAATAAATGTCTATGGAAGTATGACTTGATCAACAAATGATATTACTCTTATCTTATTAGATGGAGGTCATCTACTGTTCTACCTAATATATCCAGCATGCATTGCAGTACACTACAATACAGTTGCATTGCTAAGGTGAGTTGAGCTGTCATTATGAATCATGCAACTGTGTGTTACCGTGCGTGTAGAGTCATGGTACCACAGTGCTAAGGTGCTGTGACAGCCCGAAGAATATCAGTACAGGGACATCCCGAAATCCATTCCTGTCGAGCTGGAATCCCCCACTAGGCATGGGCCGTGTGTTCGAGTCGAACTTAAGTTCAACTTGAACATTAGCTATTCGTGTGTTCGCTGAACACAGGAACAAACAGGGCACTCGGCAGGAAGTTCGCCTGCCGCTAAGCGCCCCATAATGCACTGCGATCTCACAGTGCATTGATTGCTGCTTGTTGGCCAAAGCATGCACCTGACCTGTATGCTTTGGCCAATCACAGCATGATGTACTGTGAGAGCCATGATTGGCCAAAGGCAGGGAGCCTTTGGCCAATCATGGCGCAGGGGCTAAGTCCACGCCCCACACTATATAAGGCTGCTTACACGGCAGCCTTGTGTAGCATGTTAATGGAGATTAGACAGATTAGTTAGTGGATGGTGCGTTGTTCAGTCAGTTTAGTGCAGTCAGTGTAGTGTGAATAACAGAGTGTAGTGTAGTGTGAATAACAGAGTGTAGTGTGAATAACACTGTGTAGTGTAGTGGTGCTACTGAAGTGTTGGTGTGTACAACACTTCTGTGCCACCCCACTGATCCCATTTTCTGTTTCATTAATCTTTTTTGTTTTCTCATTTTTCTCATTTTTTTTATTTATTTTTTCAACTTCAGGTTCTGTTGCTGCATTATTAGTTCTTTACCTTCTATGTCACAGGTGTTATTCCTTCTGCATCAGCACAGCAGTGGTAAATGTGTTTTTTGGGCACTAAGAATATTTAGGGTATAATTGCTGTCCCTCCTTCTGGGTCGCAGGTGTTCCTCTTTTTGGCACAGCAGCACTAATAATATTTAGAGCATAATTGCTTCCCTGTTCCTGCTGAAGAAAAGCATCCCCACAACATGATGCTTCCGCCACCATGTTTTGCGGTGGGGAAGCTCACAGGCCACTAAAAGAGGGAAAGCAGCCTCTGTGTCCACAATGAAAAGTGGTGGTCGTGGACATGGTCCATCCTCTGCAGGCGGGGCATACTTGTCCTTTTTTCCGCTGCTCTCAGTGTCATTGAAGACATGCAGAAGAGTTGGTGGAGTGGATAACTAAGCCGTCCTCATCCTCCTGTTGGTTGTATGTTTAGTACTGTTTCCTGCTGTTCTTTTCCCTGTATTTGGCTCCATCCATCTTCCCATCAACTCTGACCAGCTTCACTGTTCCTGCTGAAGAAATGCATCACCACAACATGATGCTTCCGCCACCATGTTTCGCGGTGGGGATGGTGTGTTCAGGGTGATGTGCAGTGTTACTTTTCTGCCCCACATAGCATTTTGTTAGGCCAAAAAGTAGATTTTTGGTCTCATCTGACCAGAGCACCTTCTTCCACATTTTTGCTGTGTCCCTCACATGGCTTCTTGCAAACTGCAAATGGGACTTCTTATGGCTTTCTTCCAGCAGTGGCTTTCTTCTTGCCATCCTTCCATTAAGTCCAGATTTGTGAAGTGGCTTTTGTGGCTGCTTCTCTGATTAATGCTGTCCTTGCCCAGCCTGTCTGTTTAGGTGGATTGCCATGTCTTGGTAGGTTTGCAGTTGTGCCATACTCTTTCTATTTTCAGACGATGGATTGGACAGTGCTTCGTGAGATGTTCAACGCTTGAGATATTTTTTTTATAACTTAACCCTGCTTTATAACTTTCCACAACTTTATTCCTGACCTGTCTGGTGTGTTCCTTGGCCTTCATGATGCTGTTTGTTTACTAAGGTTCTCTAACAAACTTTAGTTAGGGGTATCAGAGAAAAACATTTATTTGTAAAAAAAAAAAATTAAAACCATTTATAATTTTCCTTCAACTTCACAATTATGTGGCACAATAAAATACATTTACGTTTTTGGTTGTAACATGACAAAATTTGAAAATTTCAAGGGGTATAAATAGTTTTTCAAGGTAATGTATATCAGTGGATTAATTAGGGGAAGGTTTACCTGGAGGGAGACCACTCCTCCTTAAAGTGCTTGTAAACCCTTAAAAATGCTGTACCCAGTGAAGAGTCTTACCTCTTCTTTACATCTGTTCAAAGTGCTAAAATTTAAAGCTTCCCTGAGTTGTCAGAAAAGAGGGGGTGGAGAGCTAAAGTTACACTCTGTATAGCTCAGTGAGGAGAGTTCTGAGAGCTGATTGGAGGGAAGAGACATGCCCCCCCTTTACATAGCACACAGGAACAGAGCTGAGGCTGTCAATCTGTTGCAGGTCCATCCCCTGTCACTATTTTTCTCTTGGTGTCAGGAAAAACTGTCAGAAGTGATTCATGCTGATAGCGGAATGAGGATAGAGGAATGAGGCAGCAGACAAAAGTGACACTTAGTGCTCTGAATTGAGACAAAAACCCACTACAGAGAGATATGTTTTGTTCATGTCTGAGGTTTACAACCACTTCAAAAGTTCAGAAACTACAAGTTTTTGTGAGACTTTGCATTAGGACTAAGATAAAACACTGTGGGCCGGATTCAGATACCTGAGCGTATCTTTCTTCCGCCGTAACGTATCTCCGATACGTTACGCCGCTGTAATTTTGGGCGCAAGTTCTGTATTCAGAAAGAACTTGCGCCCTTATTTACGGCGGCGTAACGTATGTGTTGCGGCGTAAGGCCGCGTAATTCAAATGGGGATGTTGGGGGCGTGTTGTATTTAAATTTGACTTGACCCCGCATTTTTTACGTTTTTTTTTTAACGCCGCATGCGCCGTCCGTAAAATATCCCAGTGTGCATTGCGCCAAAGTACGCCGCAAGGACGTATTGGAATCGACCTGAACGTAAATGACGTCCAGCCCTATTCGCGAATGACTTATGCAAACAACGAAAAATTTTCAAAATTTGACGCGGGAATGACGGCTATACTTAACAAAGGATACACCGCACATACCCCTCATATAGCAGGAGTAACTTTACGCCGGAAAAAGCCACCTAGCGGCCAGCCAGAAAATGCAGCCTAAGATACTTACACCTGTCGGGTCTTAGGGATATCTATGCGTAACTGATTCTCTGAATCAGGCGCATAGATACGACCTCCCGCACTCAGAGATACGACGGCATTTCAGGGGATACGCCGTCGTATCTTGTCTCTGAATCTGGCCCAGTATTTTTTGGTGGTAAACACATTTTTCTTAAGCCTGATTTTGTAAAATAATACCCCAATTGTAATGACATACCGTACATCCTTTTTTTAATATGAAATAAAGCTATTTGCATTTTGGTTTAAGCTATGCAATAGTCAAATTTTGTGCATTTTTCCCACAGCAACCTGTCTGTATGTGAAACACTGAAATAACTGAATAGACTGGAAGTTTCAAAAAGTTGCCTTTTTTTTTTTGTCGACGAAGTTGGTGAATATTCAGTGTCATATTAACTCCAAACTTATTGATGGCTAGCATAGAGCAATACTGATCTGCTGTAAAAGACACACAAAAATAGAGACAAAAAGAATAGAGCCAGCAGGAGTAAGCATAAGCGAATACAGCAATCAGCAATGTGTCATCCACCAGCTCGGCATGTCAATCTGTGCCGAATTGCTGCTGGTTTCCTGCAGTGCAGAGAAGTTTGCAGTTCTAATTCTGTTTCTATACTACCCCAGCCATGACTGGTGCAGCAGTTATCGCTCTCCTTATATTAACCACTTAAGCCCCGGACCAATATGCAGCCTAAAGACCCAAGGTGTTTTTACAGTTCGGGACTGCGTCGCTTTAACAGACAATTGCGCGGTCGTGCGACGTGGCTCCCAAACAAAATTGGCGTCCTTTTTTCCCCACAAATAGAGCTTTCTTTTGGTGGTATTTGATCACATCTGCGGTTTTTAGTTTTTGCGCTATAAACAAAAATAGAGCGACAATTTTGAAAAAAAAGCAATATTTTTTACTTTTTGCTGTAATAAATATCCCCCAAAAACATATATAAAAACATTTTTTTTCCTCAGTTTAGGCCGATACGTATTCTTCTACCTATTTTTAGTAAAAAAAATCGCAATAAGCGTTTATCGATTGGTTTGCGCAAAATTTATAGTGTTTACAAAATAGGGGATAGTTTTATTGCATTTTTATTATTTTTTTTTTTTTTACTACTAATGGCGGCGATCAGCAATTTTTTTCGTGACTGCGACATTATGGCGGACACTTCGGACAATTTTGACACATTTTTGGGACCATTGTCATTTTCACAGCAAAAAATGCATTTAAATTGCATTCTTTATTGTGAAAATGACAGTTGCCGTTTGGGAGTTAACCACAGGTGGCGCTGTAGGAGTTGGGGTGCACCTAGTATGTGTTTACAACTGTTTGGGGGTGTGGCTGTAGGAATGACGTCATCGATCGTGTCTTCCCTATAAAGGGAATGACGCGATCGATGCGCCGCCATAGTGAAGGACGGGGAAGCCGTGTTTACACACGGCTCTCCCCGTTCTTCAGCTCCGGGGAGCGATCGCGACGGAGCGGCTATAAACAAATAGCCGCGCCGTGGTCCCGGATCGCTCCCCGAGCGGACCCGACCTCCGCATGTAGCGGGGGGGGTCCCGATCGGACCCCCCACCCGCTAATAGGCGAGGACGTACGTGTACGCCCATGTGCCTGTACGTGCCATATTGTGGACGTATATGTACATGCGGGGGTCGGGAACTGGTTAATACAACATCCCCCCATAAAGATGCAACCTCTTGATAAAAGACACAGTTGTTACATTGGAAATACCTGTATATAATTTTATATTGACCCTAGCTTGAATAAGATAAGGAAGGGGGGGAAAAAATGAAAAACAGGAACTGCAAAGGTGGTATGGGAGGTCCCAAAAAGGGGCCCACCATCCTTCCTAAACATACAATTTTTTCTAATTAACTTAGGATGTTAATATGCAGATTTTAGGTTCCTGTGATGCTTAAGTAATGTTAGGAACATGCATGGAATTATGGAATTACATAACCATTCATGAATCCCTCCTGCAGTTACTGGAGTCCTAACCATTTCCAGAGCCCCATCCGTGCCACCACCATTTTTGTGCAATGGTGGGGATACCACCTATACATAGGAACATGACAGCTTTTGCCTGGGGATGCTTTTTGCTTAGACTGCCATGCTCTATTTCCCAGATGCCTGCTGACTGACAGGAGTGATTGTCAGGCACAGCAAGACCCGAACTTGAGAAATCAAAAGTGCCCATATGTAAGTTATTGGCCATTAAAAGGGTATGGGGGTCGGCGTACTGCCCTGGGGGGACATGTATCAATGCAATGTTTGTATTTTAAAAAGATAATTTTTAAAGGAGAGGTGATTTTAATGATGATTTAAATGAAAGAATAAAAATGAAAAATTCCTTTAAATATAGGCCTTATGCCCTGTACACACGATCACTTCTTGTGATGAAATAAAATGAAATTTTTAAAAATGTCATTTAAAATGATCGTGTGTGGGCAAAATGTCATTTTGTCTTCTGAAAAATTAAAAAAAAAAAATTCGAACATACTTGAATTTTTTATGTCATTTTTTAAAATGTCATTTTTTGTGTCATAAAAAATGACCGTGTGTCGGCAAAAATGACGTTTTAAACCCGCACATGCCCAGAAGCAAGTTTTGAGACGGGAGGTAAAACTACCATTCATAATGGAGTAAGCACATTCATCACGCTGTAACAGACAAAAAAGCATGAATCGTCTTTTACTAACAAGTAACCAGCTAAAAGCAGCTTCAAGGCGAATAGAACTTCCCCTTTAGAGTGCCGTCACTTTGTTCATCATTTTTCAAAAACGATGGTGTGTGGGCAACATCATTTTTAATGATGAAATTGGAAAAATGTCATTTTTTTTCATGATAAAAAATGACATTTTTTTTCATCACAAAAAGTGATCGTGTGTACAGGGCATCAGTCTGCCTGTAAGTTGGGGTATCTGTACCATGTATAGAGCCTGCTGCAGCAAAACTGACATATGTAAAGAAAACAAAAGACATTTAAATAGATTTTCCCTGCAAACTTTCTTTATTTTGTAAACAACGCCTTGGGGAGCCAGTCTCTATGATGTGATAGACCATAAATACTTGCGCTATGTGATAAAACGGAGTCAGGACTTTAAAAAAAAATGCTCGTATTGCAAAAGCTCATTGACCACATTACTCGTAATCCAAGGTTTCACTGTACAGCGCTAACAGTAATAATAGTGATAAAAAACATCCAAATAAAAAAAATCACTATAAAACACACAGAGTGCTAGTGCAGTTGCTCCAGGGCTTGTTAAATGAGATAAGGCTTTACTTTGCAAACAGTACCCAATCACGTTCGAGGAAAATAAAAATAACAGAATTTTTGCTTGCACATGATTGGATGGTGGAAATCAGCAGAACTTCTGCTCATTTACTAAGCTCTGTAGCAACTGCACTTTGCAAAGTGCACAGTCTTTTGGCTTTAGTAGATCAACCCCACCGTTTCTTGCAATGGGCTAAAGTGTTCCAAATGAAAAGAAAGTGCTAAAGTGCTCCATATATATTTCTGTGTCGTGAGCCACACTCCCCTCTTGTGACCCCACTCACCAGAAAAAAATGGACCCTTATGCCGCGTACAGACGGTCATTTTTTGTGATGAAATAAAATGAAATTTTTAAAAATGTCATTTAAAATGATCGTGTGTGGGCAAAATGTCATTTTATGTCTTCTGAAAAATGACAAAAAAAAAATTCGAACATGCTCGAATTTTTTATGTCATTTTTTAAAATGTCATTTTTTGTGTCATAAAAAATGATCGTGTGTGGGCAAAAATGACGTTTTAAACCCGCACATGCCCAGAAGCAAGTTTTGAGACGGGAGGTAAAACTACCATTCCTAATGGAGTAAGCACATTCATCACGCTGTAACAGACAAAAAAGCACGAAACGTCTTTTACTAACAAGTAACCAGCTAAAAGCAGCCTCAAGGCGAATAGAACTTCCCCTTTAGAGTGCCGTCACTTTGTTCATCATTTTTCAAAACGATGGTGTGTATGCTACATCGTTTTTGAAAATGAAGTTTCAAAAATGTCGTTTTTTTTTCATCACTTCAAACTTCATTTTTTTTCCATCACAAAAAACGACCGTCTGTATGCGGCATTAGCTTTGCAGTCTGGGGGTCAAACACACTGTAATATGGTGATCTGATGTTGGTAGGGTAAACTCTAGGGGGCAGATTCATCAATAGATACGCTGGCGGATCTCCTGATCCGCCGTCGTATCTGTGAGACCCGACGGTCGGATCTGTGAGATCCCACCGTCGGAGCTATGCGACTGATTCATAAGAATCAGTTCCGCATAGATCTCCCTTGGATCTGACTGGTGTAAGTGACTTACACCAGTCGAATCTTAGGCTGTAATCTCCCGCCGGCCGCTAGGTGTCGTCGCGATTTTTTACCCGTCGCACATGCAAATGAGGAAAACCGGCGATTCACGTCCGTACGCCCGCCCGTCGCTCGTTTTCTACGTCGTTTGCGTTCGGGTTTTTCCGGCGGATAGCTACCCCTGCTTCTATGAGGGGTAGCTAATGTTAAGTATGGCCGACGTTCCCTCGCCGATTTTTAAATTTTCTACGTCGTTTGCGTACCGCGATCGGGAATACCGATGGCCGCAAACGACGTACCCGCCGCAAACAATGACGTCGTAGCGACGTCATTTGGAGCATGCGCACTGGGCTTTTTCGCCCCGGCACATGCGCAGTTAAATCGGCGCGGGAACGCGCCTGATTTAAATTGTACACTCCCCCTAGCCGCGGAATTTGCATTCCGCCGGGGGGAGTTAGGATCCGACGGTGCAGTTTGCGAGGTAAGTGCTTTATGAATCATGCACTTGCCTCGCTAAATTGCACCGGCGGATCGTAAACCAGGTAGATCTAGCGGATCTAAAGATCCGCAGATCTATATGAATCTGCCCCTAGGACTCCTAAGAAGGTTCTCCACACATAGACAAGGTCTTGGGGATGATCAAAAAATCCACCAGGTGCGATATAAACAAAAAAGAGGCGGATAGTGAAGTACTGTTAAAAAAACGGATTTATTGCACAATCAAAAATCCACTTACGAGATTGCTGATAAAACAGGCATAGGACAGGAAATGAACTGATCCAGGTTCACCGCAGGTCGGCGTGCATTCCACGGAGGGCCTAAGTAACGTCAAGGGTTGGAAAAACTAGAAATGCACCAACGCAACCAAATCAGTTTTTGTAACATTACTTCACTATCAGACTTCTTTTGGTTTATATCGAGCCTGGTGTATTTTGTGGATAAATTCTGGTCTCTATTTGTCAGACTTTGGATGGAAATAACACATTTTTTCATCACAGTGAGTAAGCCTTACGTGAAGAAGCCAAATTATAGTACACGTAGGCCAAGATTTTTTTTTTTTTTTAGGAAAAGTCTGGTGTTTATTTTACAGACTTTGTATAGAAGTAACAGGTTTGGAAAAATTAGGCTTTGGGTGTTGGTCCTGCCCTTACATCGTAACCCTATAGAGGTACTCCTGAAAATAAAAAATCGGTTTATTTTTCTTAACAAAACAAACAATAACAATATCCAACAATAACCTCAAAAGAGAAGTTTCAAAATAAATTTACAAAACTAAATTTGGAAATGGCTTAAGGCCCCTTTCACACGGTTGGACCGTTCAGGTCCGCTTGTCAGTTTTGTCGGCGGACCTGAATGGCCGCTCCATGCAATCCTATGGAACGTCGGATGTCAGCGGAGACATGTCCGCTGACATCCGACCTGATCCACCAAAATAAGACGCATGGCGATACGTCCCCATCCATCCATGGCGGATCGGATCGGGTGAGATCTGATGAAAACTGACATGCTGTCCATTTTCATCAGATCTCTCCATAGGAGACAGCAGTGCTGCACAAGCCCCTCCCCGCCAGCTCAGCGGATATCAGCGGAGTCTGCCTCATGTGAAAGAGGCCTTATTCTCTCAATTAGCCATCTTCTTCCTCCTCTTCTACTCCTTGCCTATACAATACATTATTATTAGAACTTCTCCAAGATGTCCAGACAATGTCCCATCAATATACTCTTCTGTATTGGCAAGCTGCATGTTCATGTAGCCATCCACAAAGACCAGGTATCTCTTGTATTCCATACCCTACTTCAGTTTCACCATTACTGGCTTTTGTGTTTAGTGGCAAACTCATTTTGCTGATTCCACTGATCTACAGACCAGTGAAAGGAAGACAAAATTTCCCTGTGGAATGCTCCAAGAACACACCACCGGAGAGAGCAGAAAAATGGCTAGAGGTACTCTTGATAAAAGCAAGAATCTGCCTTTCTGTAAAAAATTATATGCACCTGTCAAACAGGTGCTGAAAAATTGGGCTTTGGGTATTGGTGGTGCCTTCACACCATAACCCTATAGAGGTACTCTTGATGAAAGCAAGAATTGGCCTTGCTGTAAAAAAATAAAAAAAATACGCAACAGGTGTGGAAAATTTGGTCATTGGGTGTTAATTGTGCCCATGAAACCTATACCAAATAAAAATTACTTCAAGATAAAATCAACACCCACAAAACTAGGCAGCTTAGTCTTTCACAGAATCTAGATCCCAAAAACATTTAATCAGCGACATTGGCATCAGGGGCTTAATAACTTCTGCTAATCCAGGACTGATTCATTTTGACAAATGTCAGCTGGTCAATAGAGTCTGTGGACAGACACGCTCTTTTATCTGTCACAAAACCTCCAGTAGCACTGAATGCCCATTCGTAAAGTACACTGGATGTGGAGCAGCTCAATTGCATACTGGGCAAGTTCTGGCCAGTGGTCTAATCTCATGACCCACTAACCCAGTGCATCATCTACTAGAAAATCTTCCATGTCTGTTTCTGCCCCTAGAAAAATCTTCCACTATATGATGCAGATGCTGCTGATGAGATGTGGAAGCTGACAGCCCTGGGTGACGAGGACTACATTTTTTTTAAATGCATCACTTAGGCAACCCCCCTTCTCCATGCCTCCTCTTTTGACCAAAAGTTTTGCCTCAAAACTACCTTTTCCACAAGACCGTAACCTACTACAGTCTGGAAAAGTGTTATATAAACTCCTCTTTAACCACTTCAGCCCCGGAAGAATTTACCCCCTTCCTAACTGATTTTTTGTGGTATGGCATTGCAATGCTTTACCTGACAATGTGCGATGCTGTACCCAAACAAAATGTATGTCCTTTTTTGCCCACAAATAGAGCTTGAAAAAAACACAATATTTTTTACTTTTTGCTATAATAAATATCCCAAATGTAAAAAACAAAAAACAAATTTCTTCTTCAGTTTAGGCCGGTATATTCTTCTACATATTTTTGGTAAAAAAAAAATCGCAATAAGCGTATATTGATTGGTTTGCGCAAAAGTTAGAGGGCCAGATTCAGATACATTATCGTATCTATCGGCGGGCGTAGCGTATCTCAGATACACTACGCCACTGTAACTTAGGGCGCAAGTTCCGTATTCAGAAAGAACTTGCGCCCTAAGTTCCGGCGGCGTAGTGTAAATGTGTCGGCGTAAGCCCGCCTAATTCAAATTTGGCTGGTTGTGGGCGTGTTTTATGTTAAACTATCATGACCCCACGTAATTGACGCTGTTTTCGAATGGCGCATGCGCCGTCCGTGGACGTATCCCAGTGCGCATGCTCGAAATCACGTCGCAAATAGTCAATGCTTTCGACGTGAACGTAACTTACGTACAACCCCATTCACGGACGATTTACGCAAACATCGTAAAATACAACGCTGTTCGTACGTTTCCGGGTAACTTTACACCGGAAAAAGCCTTACGTAAACGATGTAAAAAATGCGCCGGGCGTACGTGCGTTTGTGAATCGGCGTATCTACCTAATTTGCATATTCCTTGCGTAAATCTACGGAAGCGCCACCTAGCGGCCAGCGTAAATATGCAACTAAGATACGATGGCGTAAGAGGCTTACGCCAGTTGGATCTTAGCAAAATTCCGGCGTATCTTGTTTTCTGAATACAGAAAAAAGATACGCCGGCGCATCCTAGAAGTTACGCGGCGTATCAATAGATACGCCAGCGTTACTTCTTTCTGAATCCGGGCCAGAGTGTCTACAAAATAGGGGATAGATTTATGTCATTTTTATTATTTATTTATTTTTTACTAGTAATGGCAGCGATCTGCGATTATTATTGGGACTGTGACATTAAAGCGGACAGATCGGACACTGTTGACACTTTTTTGAGACCAGTAACATTTGTACAGCGATCAGAGCTAAAAAAACACTGATTACTGTATAAATGTCACTGGAAGAGAAGGGGTTAACACTAGGGGGCGATTAAAAGGGTTAAATGTGTTCCCTCAGTGTGTTCTAACTGTAGGGGGCATGGGACTGCCTGGGGGAGCAGACCAATCGTTGTTCCTATATACTAAAAACACACGATCTGTCTCCTCTCCCCTGCCAGAACGAGGATGTGTGTGTTTACACACACACATCCCCATTCTGGCTCTGTCAGGAGTGATCGCGGGTGTCGGGCATGTGCATCGGCAATACTTCTTAAAGCGGCCGCCGCACAGCTACAGTGATTCGCGCAAGGGAGCCATTCTGCCGCCGTCAAACGGTGTGCGGTCGGCGAGTGGTTAAGGTGTTCTCAAGATATTTTATACTGTGCTCCCACTGTGAGGGCAGGATTAGTTCTGAGCAGTGGCGGTGCATCCATAGAGGGGGCAGGAGCATCGCCCCCTCTCGCTCCTGCACTGCCACTGAATACAATACACAGATTCATGCATTGCATGAATCTATGTATTGCCGCTGCAGCCCACTATTCAGCACTGGCCATCTGAATAACGGCAGCTGGTTGGCTTTGGAATTGCCCATTAGAGCTAGCGGCTCTGATAGGCTTTCCGATTACAGCCTGAGAGCTGTAATCGGCTTTCAAATAGTTAACCAGGGGACGCACGGGGTGTGCGCTCCCTGGTTAACACTGACAGGCGTCTCAGCCAATCAGGTTCATCGGTTCTGGTTACCAGTAACCTGATTGGCTGAAGCGTCATCGAGGGCGGGAGAAGACATCGAGGGACAGTGGAAGGAGGATGGCTGACCCCAAAAAGGTAAGTGCCGGGCGGGGGGGGGGGGGGCAATCTGGCAGCATTTTACAGGGCACAGTGGTGACAATTGATGGGCACAGTGGTGAAAATTGATGGGCACAATGGCAACAATTGATGGGCACAGTGGTGACAATTGATGGCACAGTGGTGAAAATTGATGGGCACAGTGGTGACAATTGATGGCACAGTGGCTGCGTTTGATGGCATGGCACAGTGGCTGCGTTTGATGGCACAGTGGCTGCGTTTGGCATGGCACAGTGGTGACAATTGATGGGCACAGTGGCGACAATTGATGGCATGGCACAGTGGTGACAATTGATGGCACAGTGGCGACAATTGATGGCACAGTGGCGACAATTGATGGCACAGTGGCTGCATTTGATGGCACAGTGGCTGCATTTGATGGCACAGTGGCTGCGTTTGATGGGCACACTGGCTGCGTTTGATAGGCACAGGGGCTGCCTTTGATGAGCACAGTGGCTGCGTTTTATGGACACAGTGGCTGCGTTTGATGGGCCTAGTGGCTGCAATTGATGGGCACAGTAGCTGCTTTATGGGCACAGTGAGGCTGCAATTGTTTTTTTTTTTTTGTCATTTGTTTGCGCCCCCCCAAAAATTTGGAGCACCAGCCGCCACTGATTATGAGACTTTCCTCTTGTAACCGTGGTCAAGGAGTTTTGCCAAATAATAATTAATCTTCTTCATGATGCCACAAATTCTCGGGTACTTTCGCAGGCTTTGAGGAATAAGGGAGCCCATGCACCGCAAGTTTGCGAAAGCATGAGAAGCAGAGTGCTCGGGGGCACTAAGGATTACACTATCTGGAAGTCCTCCTCTTCCTCCCACTGCTCTGCTTCGAGTGCCCTGTCCATGATACCACACAGTATGCTCCAGCAGGAACACAAAAGGGGTAGTGTCACTGATGCATGAGTTGTCACAGCTCACCATTCTTGTCACCTCCTCAAATGGTGACAGTACAGCGCACACATCCTTTATCAACAGCCATTGGTGTGGGGAAAAAACTGAGCTCCCCTGAGCCTGTGGCCTGAGAAAAGTGTGTGGGCTCCTGAGGCTCGATAGGGAAGGGGTCTGTGGACAGTGCATCCGCAGCTGCTGCTAGAGTGCTGACAGGGGATGGAGCCTGTCCTGGCTCCTGCACAGGTTAAAGAAAGGAAGGGTAACACCTGGATATCGCACATCACTCTAACAAGGCCACTTCCCCAACACGTTTCACTCCGCCCCCCTGAGCTTAGTCATTGGGGGTGAGCCTGTGCCTGTTTTTGAGCCATACTCACACAGGTACTCAATGATGGTCCTTCGGCTGCATGTGCAGCCACTGCAGCATTGCCAAAGTTGAGTTCTACCTGGTGGGCATGTCACAAATCAGCTGGTTTACAGTCAGGTGGAATTCCAGCCAACCGAACCCTGGCTATGTATGACTACCTGAAATGGCTACAGACTCTTCTGGTCTGCCTTAGAAAATCTTGCAAACCTGGGTACCTATTTAAGAAATGCTACACCACCAATTTGAGGACATGTGCCAGGCATGGCACATGTGTTAACTTTCCCTGTTGAAGAGTAGACAGAAGGTTAGTTCCATTATTGCACACCACCATTCCTGGCTCAAGCTTCTGTGGTGTGAACCACCTTTGGGCCTACCCCTGCAGAGAATAAAGAATCTCTGCTCTGGTGTGGCTCCTGTCCCCTAGACAGCTGAAACACTGCATGACATCTTTTAGCCTAACTCGTTGAATAGCCCCTTGAACATTTAGGAGGTACTGGTGGTATAGGACAATTCAGCAGAGGAGGTCATGGAGGAGGAGGAGGAGGGGGTGGAGCTGACATATCTTGCATCATCACCACCAGCTTTATGGAGATGTGGTGGCAAAACAAGCTCCAGCACTGAGCCTTGTTCTACATAATTCCTAGTTGCAAGCAGAGTTACTCAGTGTGCTGTAAACAAAAATACATTGTCCCTGACCATGCTTGCTGGACCACATTGTCAGGGAAGGTTCCATCCACTGGTGACACTGCCTGACATTTGGCGTGCAGTATCGAGGTCCACCAGCAGGTGTCTCCTGCCAGTTTGGAACTGTCAGGGGAACTTCTCCCTGCTGGCGTTATGTCATCTTTGGGCCACAGTACTGGCGTCCACCAGCGGATGGATCCTGGCAGTGTGGAGCAGACAGCACCTCCTGCGGTCAGGTGTCACCTAAGCCTAATTACAGGCATACACATAAATACCAGGCAAGCCCTCACATGCTTGCCCTGGTATTGTCCTCGTGCCCTGACCTTCAGCCAGTTTACCCCTGAACCTGAACCCTGAATCCTGTATCCTGTATCCTGAACCTGTTGTGTCTGTTCCTGTATCCCTGGATCCTTTCCCTGCAGCCTGATTCCTTCCATCTTGTCCCTGTCTGTTTACCCCTGCCCCCCCCCCCATCTGCTGATCTCCTGTTTATGATCCTGGCCTGGCTTGACTATGATTCTGGAACTCCCTTTTGCTATATATGCTGGTTGGTTTGCTATCACTGTTTTGGTTGTTTGGTTTGTTCACTCTGTTTGCACCTGCCTGCAGCTGCCCATTTCACTAGCCCTCCTGGCTACTCTTTCACAGTCCTTCCAGACTGACCCTGCCTCCATCCCAGACTGCTCTCACCCGACCTCTCAGCAGTGGCGGCCTGTCCATAGAGGGTACATGGGTGCCGCCCCCACATCCATGCGTCTGGCCCTCTGATCTACATATCAGTCCACCAGACTATGGATTCCAATGAGGGGTGGGTGTTTTTTTGAAGCACGTGAAAGGGTGGGCTCAGGGCACAGAGCACTGCGCTCCGAGCCCACCCAGTTGTGTGACAATAGCGAATTAATTTTCACTATTTTCACAATAAAGTTCCTCCCTGACAATCAGGAGGCGTATCGTGAGGCCTGTTTTACGATTGGCCAAAGTGTCAGGCTTTCCTATTTGTTACCTAGCACTTAGGCGGAAGAGAAAGGAGACACACAGCCGAGGAAGCTGCTGGAGGACCGCACACCCGAGCCGCTGCCCGTACCCCACTGCACCGTGCTGGAGGACACTACAGCCCGCTACCTAGACCGGCTGCCTGGGATTGTGGTAGTTCTGTGCCGCTGGCCGCCCAGGGGGGTGATGGTTTGCCGCCCCCCAAAAGAAAAACTCACCAGCCACCACTGCCTCTCAGGCTGCCTTTCAGTCCTCCAGACTGTAACACTCATCAGCCAGAAGGCTGTCTTCCTCCCTGGAAATTTGCTTGACAGTGTTCTCCTCCTGTTGTCCTCACACTTGCTCCTGTGCCACTGGTCAAGATACCTCTGTGTGTCATGAAGAGGATTGTATCCTCACCTGAGCTCCCAGACCTGAGGTCACCCCCCCCCCCCAGACCACCTGCGGCATCATGACTCTATTCCAACAGCTGGCTGTTGAATGAGGCAGCCGAACGCTGTTTTGGTCAGTTTTGCTTCCCGCGGATTGTTGGCGCATGCGCACTGGACATCAGGGCAGTTCAGACAGAGGCTTGGTTTGGACTGCATGTGCGCATGCGCGCCCACGGCGATGCTTACTCCCATACAGTGTTTGTTATTTAAGGGGCGTTGATGCGGTGTATCACCCGTGCACCAGAGGAAGCGATATTTCGCGAAACCGGTCGGGCGGAACGTGTGCTGCATCGGATCACCCCCCGTTTATCTGCACTACTTCCATACCTATTGGACGGGTCGTTTTGAGTTTCTTCCGGCCAGGGCTCCAAACTGACATGCCTTTTAACACTGCTATCATGTAAGTGTGTTTTTGACTTTTTAAATACATTTTATCTATGGTTTTACACTATTGCGGCCCTTTATGTGTTTTCCATGGTACTCGGTAATCAAGCTTTTCATACACTGGAATGAGACGGGGATTGGCATCCAGCTCGGCCCATCTGTACTTCAACTTCCACAGTGTTAACCTACATGCTTTCTGGGGTCCTCTTTTAATTAAGGGACCGCTGGAAATCTGGTAAGCAGATTCAATACTCTTATGGTGGAGGATCACTGTCTTTTCGATTATCACCACAAGTTTATGATCAACATCTGTGGACTTTTGGTTTTCCTTTTTCTACTACACTGGTGAATAGGAGCTACGTTGTCCCTCTAAGGACTTTGATTTCCTTATTTTCCTGTTTTTCCCTTATCATTCATGGACAATCAGTTGTGACATGATTTTTGGGTGTATTTATTTGTTATATCAATTGTTTAGCGCATCTTGTTTTTTTCCTATGTTACCACTGTTCTATTATTCACAGTAAGGTGCAGCTTTATTTGTTCACACATGAGCACTATTTAGGAGCATTCATTTGTCCATTTTTAGTTTATTAGCGCAGTTGCTCCCCAACTTTTTCTCTATACTTCTTTATATTTACAATCGCTGCTTTTTTTCCGTATCACTATGGATATATTTGACTTCCGCTCTAAACGAGTAGTCAATTTAGAGGGGGTTTTTGACACCACCCCCATGGCACCAGGGTCCGATGTAGGTGGTCTTTTTATGCGATTAAAAAACCTATTGGTGGCTGAAATACATACCCAATGGGATATCGCATTTCTAGAAACTTATATCAAAGGGGCCATGGTACCAAGGAGTCTAAGATGGGAAGTGTCCCCCCAACAAGGGGACACGGACCTTGCTGGTTGGTATAAGTATTTCAATGATTCAGGGTGGCTTTTTTGCGATTTCTCCTAGATAGGAGAGCCGACAAATTAGCCAGACTGGACGATGAAATTAAATCTGTTAAGGATTTACTGACCCCTTTCAAAAACGGTGATGAATACATTAACCAAGCTACCAGTTTACTTAAAACTCTTGATAAAGAGGAAAGGGAACAGAAAGCCAAAAAGAAAAATAAATTTATCAGAGACAGCGAAGATTACAAATCTAGTCTTGTTTTCTTATGGCAAAAAAAGCTCTCTTCTAACAACGAGGGTGATCCGGGGATGGACACCACACCACAGCCTTCTGTTGGTGCCATTCCCCCAGTGATTCCCTTTTCCTCACAACCACGTGTTGTAACCTCATACCCACCTCAGTGACCCAACTTATGTGCTTAAGAACACTACGAAAAAAGGCAAGGGCCCCCAAAAGGGATCCAATCAGAAGGGGTTTGCTTTTAAAGGGACCCCCAATGTTGGTAACCCAGGTGGGGGTGTGGTACATTACGATCAGGTTTCGCCTCCTCGCATGTGGAATAGAGGCTCTGATTAACGTAATTTTCCACCTCCCAATATGGGGTTCGTTGGTCCGAATTATGGGTCGCAACAGGATGTTGGTCATAGTGGTTTTGGGTTCAATATCCCCACGCAGAATCGGTTTATGTCCATCTCTGATTATGATAATAGCAGTAGTCAAGTACCCACCAGGGGGGGTTTTGGATTCGCCAATCCGTCTAGGAACCCATTTACATATCCTTTGGGTTACCCAGATACATCTAGTGGCTTTAACTACTTCACAAATCCACCTGGTAATTCATATATTCAGAATTGGGATTTTCGCAGGGCCCCCCCCCAGGCCAGGGTGGCAACACAAAATGAAGAGAGGCACCCGAGGGGGGAGGAGGACCCAGTCGGCCAAAAAGAAAGAGAACCTAGGAATTGGTATATATAACCTTAGCCAACAAATACTGACCGATCCAGAGAAAAAACTTCTAGATAAAGGACTGAAATATGCCCCCCCTAGAAATCTTAGTAAGTTTCAAACTTATATGGATGTGCATAACTTCACGAGACGGCTTAGTATAAAAAGGTATTGTCAGGAATGCTGGTAGACCAGTACTGTGTGACTGCACAGAGGAGACCCACAATGTATGCGGTGAAGTTAAAAGGTGTTTATTAACAAATAAATGAAGACAACCAGTGCGTAACAAAATAGCATATACAATCAGGGGAAATACCGTATTCATAAACGAAGCCAGGCCGAGGTCATACACAGGGGAAGTCAGCAGATGGGTGAGGATGGGAACACAGCGGATCAGGGAGCGGATGGATGGACAGGCTGCGGGGCAGGAATCCAAGAGGGAACAGGAATCAGGACACAGGGAGGACAAGTCCAGGCAGGATGGATGGACAGGCTGCGGGGCAGGAATCCAAGAGGGAACAGGAATCAGGACACAGGGAGGACAAGTCCAGGCAGGGATCAAGGATCAGGTCCAGAAATCAGGGTCAAATACCAGCTCAGGTCCAGGAGGTATGACGATACCAGGGCGAGGAGTGATTACACACGCCGGGTATTTATAGAGGCGTGCTGATTGCATTCAGGTCACACCTGAACGCAGGAAGGGCTGTGTGCTCCACACTGCTAAGAACGCCCCGCTGGTGGACGCCAGTACTGCAGCCCAAGGATAACATAGCAGTAACACCAGCAGGGGGAACCTTCCCTGACAGTACCCCCCCCCAAAGGAGCGGCCTCCGGACGCTCCAATTAGATGTTGCTGGGGAAAGTCCGTGGTGTCAAGCTGGGCAGCAGATAAAGTCACATCAGGTTGGGCCGGATGAAAGTCCATGACTTTTAACAGGGCAAAGTGCAGCTCAAGCTGGGCAGCGGGTACAGAAATCTTAAGTTGGGCAAAAAGTACATCAAGCTGGGATGCAGATAGGGGCAAATCAAGCTGGGCAGCAGACTCCGGGTCGTCGAGCTGGGCAGCAAGCTCCGGGTCGTCGAGCTGGGCAGCAGGCTCCGGGTTGTCGAGCTGGGCAGCAGGCTCCGGGTCGTCGAGCTGGGCAGCAGGCTCCGGGTCGTCGAGCTGGGCAGCAGGCTCCGGGTCGTCGAGCTGGGCAGCAGGCTCCGGGTCGTCGAGCTGGGCAGCAGGCTCCGGGTCGTCGAGCTGGGCAGCAAACTCCGGGTCGTCGAGCTGGGCAGCAAACTCCGGGTCGTCGAGCTGGGCAGCAGGCTCCGGGTCGTCGAGCTGGGCAGCAGGCTCCGGGTCGTCGAGCTGGGCAGCAGGCTCCGGGTCGTCGAGCTGGGCAGCAGGCTCCGGGTCGTCGAGCTGGGCAGCAAGCTCCGGGTCGTCGAGCTGGGCAGCAAACTCCGGGTCGTCGAGCTGGGCAGCAAACTCCGGGTCGTCGAGCTGGGCAGCAAACTCCGGGTCGTCGAGCTGGGCAGCAAACTCCGGGTCGTCGAGCTGGGCAGCAAGCTCCGGGTCGTCGAGCTGGGCAGCAGGCTCCGGGTCGTCGAGCTGGGCAGCAAGCTCCGGGACGTCGAGCTGGGCAGCAGGCAGGGACACCTCAGACTGGGCAGCGGATGGCACTGAAACAGGCAGGGCAGATGGCGCTGAAACAGGCAGGGCAGATGGCACTGAAACAGGCAGGGCAGATGGCACTGAAACAGCAACTTCAGGCTGGCAAACTGGCACAGCAACTTCAGGCTGGCAAACTGGCACAGCAACTTCAGGCTGGCAAACTGGCACAGCAACTTCAGGCTGGCAAACTGGCACAGCAACTTCAGGCTGGCAAACTGGCACAGCAACTTTAGGCTGGCAAACTGGCACAGCAACTTCAGGTTGGCAAACTGGCACAGCAACTTCAGGTTGGCAAACTGGCACAGCAACTTCAGGTTGGCAAACTGGCACAGGAACTTCAGGCTGGCAAACTGGCACAGGAACTTCAGGCTGGCATACAGGATCAGGCTGGCAAACTGGCCGCATAGCAGGTAGAGGTTTGGCAGAATCAGGTTCAGCTGGCATGCAAGCAGACTGGAGCAGGTTGGTTGGTGTGGAGACAGGTTGGGTTACTGGCAGGATCATCTTGGTTGGGAAAAACTTTCGTTTTTTCTTGGGCTTAGCCACAGAAGCTCTGTAGGTAAGGGGTGCAGCAGACTGGAAAGGAGGATTGGGATATGGCAGAGTAGAGGGAACAGTAGCTGGAGGAAGTTTTTGTGGGTTAGTAGGCGGCTGAGAAGAGACAGGTGGGTTGTATACAGGATAGGTACAGGGAGCAGAGACTGGATATTGGTATCTGGTGGGAAGCAGTGTATACTGAGCTGCGACTGGGGTTGCCATTGGTGATGGACAGATGGATCTTTGGGAAGGTGAGTGGTTAATGGCAGGGCTGGAAACAGGTGGATTTGCTGGAATCAGGAGATCTGACCAGGCCTGCAGCACAGGCTGAACAAAAGCAGATTCACACACACCTTGTCTAATCAGAGACTGCACTGAACTAATGCACTCAGACAACTTCTGCTGGGAACAAGAGGAATAATGTTCATCAAAAGAAACTGGATCATCCTCTAATAACCACACCAGGGATTCAACTTGGTCATGACTGAAGGGAGGAGAGAAATCATCACTACCATCTGGAATGAACGACAGGGCCGGTTTAACACATAACTGGATTAATGCCTGAACATCATCATAAGACATATAACCATGATCCACCATGGAATGGGCTGATCGGATGGTTTCCATCAGCCGGTCACTTGTCCATCCCTCAAAAACCTGGCGACAATACTCCTCATCCTCCTCTGCCAGCAGAGAAAAGTAAGTGATTTCATTGAAATCCATCTTCAAAAAACGCACCGCAACAGGATGGTTCCTCAATGCAGGCACGTCTGGTCAGGGATGGCCTTGGTATACTGTCAGGAATGCTGGTAGACCAGTACTGTGTGACTGCACAGAGGAGACCCACAATGTATGCGGTGAAGTTAAAAGGTGTTTATTAACAAATAAATGAAGACAACCAGTGCGTAACAAAATAGCATATACAATCAGGGGAAATACCGTATTCATAAACGAAGCCAGGCCGAGGTCATACACAGGGGAAGTCAGCAGATGGGTGAGGATGGGAACACAGCGGATCAGGGAGCGGATGGATGGACAGGCTGCGGGGCAGGAATCCAAGAGGGAACAGGAATCAGGACACAGGGAGGACAAGTCCAGGCAGGATGGATGGACAGGCTGCGGGGCAGGAATCCAAGAGGGAACAGGAATCAGGACACAGGGAGGACAAGTCCAGGCAGGGATCAAGGATCAGGTCCAGAAATCAGGGTCAAATACCAGCTCAGGTCCAGGAGGTATGACGATACCAGGGCGAGGAGTGATTACACACGCCGGGTATTTATAGAGGCGTGCTGATTGCATTCAGGTCACACCTGAACGCAGGAAGGGCTGTGTGCTCCACACTGCTAAGAACGCCCCGCTGGTGGACGCCAGTACTGCAGCCCAAGGATAACATAGCAGTAACACCAGCAGGGGGAACCTTCCCTGACAGGTATTTTCTTTCTAACCCTATCTCTGGGCATCAGGCCACCAGTGAGTATAAACATTCATCCTTGGCCAATGCCTCCCTGTTTAACCCACCCGGTTCTTTGACCCCAAGCATTAAGGTGTTCAGGGATGGGGTTCTTAATGATTTAGATAGACTCAAAATAAAAAAATCCAATATGAATAGGGATTTGACAAAAGGTTTGGAATCTTTATGTCAGAATAAGTCTCTGGTTATCAGACCGGCAGATAAAGGGGGGGTATAGTCATCCTTGACCAGTGCGATTACTTGGAAGAATTGCACCGGCTAGTTGATGACGCTGATACCTATACCCCCCTCAATAGGGACTCCCTAAGTGGATACAAAAGGGACCTTGAGATGTTAGTGAAACAGGGATTCCAAAGTGGTATCTTGAATAGTAAGGAAGCTTTATTCTTGGTGCCCAGTGCCCCACGGCCCCCAGTTATATACTATCTACCTAAAATACACAAGAGCCAGACTTGCCCCCCGGGACGACCCATTGTTAGTGGTATCGATTCCATTACGTCCCGGGTGGGCAAGTATATAGATTTTTTTCTACAGCCACTTGTACAGAAGATACCTTCGTATATAAAAGATACGAAGCAGGTTAATAATACACTTGCAGGTATCTCCCCCAAATCAGGTATATGGATGGTCACAGCCGATGTGACCTCCTTATACACGATTATTCCACACCATTTGGGGCTTGAGGACGTATTGTTGTATTTGGATAGACAGTCTGGTCTCTTACAAGCCCAAACAGAGTTTATTATGGCCCTGTTGAAGTATGCGGCCACTCACAACTACTTCATGTTTGATAACATGTTTTATAGACAAGATAAGGGTGTGGCCATGGGGGCTAAATATGCCCCCAGTTTGGCCAACATTTTCATGGCCAAGTGGGAGGAGGACGTCATTGACTGTCACCGCCGACCTGAGATCATACTCTGGTGTAGATATATCGATGATGTCCTCCTCCTATGGGATGGTTGTGAGGCAGATCTTCTCAGTTTCATGGCTGAATTGAACCAAAATACTAGGGGCATTCGATTCAACTTTGAGTCCAGCCAACATTCCATTCATTTTTTGGATCTTCAGATCACTATTGAGAATGGTGGATTTGTCACGTCTACTTTTTTTAAACCAACTGACCGGAACTCGTATATACCACTAGACAGTTGTCATCTGCCAGCTTGGTTAAAATCTGTACCCCTGGGACAATTCATGCGTTTAAAACGCAATTGTACCAACCCCCGAACGTTTGAGAGCCAGGCCTCAATTCTTTCCAAAAGATTTGAGGAGAAGGGATACGATAGTTCCACTCTATCCCAATCAATGGAGAGAACTAGGAATACGGAAAGGGCATCACTTTTGGCAGATAAGATCAAAGGGGATCAAAATGAGAGATTCTCTCTACCCTTTATTACAACCTTTTCTGCACAACATTTCAGTGTCAAGAAGCTTATCCAGAAACACTGGCATATTCTAACAACAGACCAGGTTTTAGCTCCAATCCTTCCAGTACAACCTAGCGTGGTATTTAGGGGGGCTCTACGATCAGAAGCCGTATTGCTCCCAGCGTACATGATCCTCCGAAGGCAGCCAGGACATTTCTTGAAAACCTCACCGGTTATTTCAGGTGTAAACGCTGCTAGGTTTGTTCTTTGAACAGCTGCAGAGATAGGAAGATTTGTTATTTTCAATCCACAGCAACTCAACAAACTTTTGAAATCGAACCTTTCATAACTTGTTCGACGAAAGGAGTTATATACCTTATTCAGTGCCCTTGTGGCCATCAGTACATGTCAGTCAGTCAGTCAGGTTAAATGAGCATATTGCTAAAATCAGGAGTGGATTTGACAAGCACTCTGTTTCTAAACATTTTGATTTGAAGCATAATAGAGATCCCTCCAAGACTTTGTTTGTCTGGATCGATAAATATCGTCCGCACTGGAGAGGCAGTAATCTTGTCCGGGAAATTTCCAGACAAGAAATGGCGTGGATCCACCGTGTCAAAACCTATATGCCATTCGGGTTGAACATTGACATGGATATTAATGCTTTCATTAATAATTCTTAGTATTCCTTTAAATTGCAGTGAGATATGTTTATTTGGAATATTATTTGTTGGACTCTTGTGTCACTGTGACCAACCTGATTTCATCATATCACCAAGTTGGTCTCAATATTTGTGAAAGTATTGTTATCCGTCTCCCGTTCTGCTGGTGGTATTAACTAGTCTATCATGGTTTGGCATATTACCTTAAAGCAGAGTTCCGGCCACAATTTCACTTTTTAAATATAAATACCCCTGTAATACACAAGCTTAATGTATTCTAATAAAGTTAGTCTGTAAACTAAGGTCCGTTTTGTTAGGTTGTTACAGCATTTAGACACTTTATAAAATAGAAATTGACTGGGGCCATCTTAAGTGTGGGCATCATGAAGCCAGACTGTATGACTTCCTGGATTTCAGCCTTGAAGATCTCGCACATGCTCAGTGCTGCACAAGCAGTGACAGATCAGGTTTCAGCACCTGTGCTGTCCAAGTCACATGATTCTTTGAGACTGGGGAGTGCACAGACTCCTGGAAAGTTACACCCACTACATTCCCAGGAGTCTGTGCGGTGTAGGTTAGGAAGCATTAAGCACCTAGGTGCAAGAAGTGGGAAGATTAACTATTCTGCCTAGCAACATAACTTTGAAGGCATCTAAAAAAAAAAAAAAAATTCGTAAAGGACTAATGACATTTTTTTAAAACTACTGATGTAATGTTATATTTATGGTTGGAACTCCACTTTAATAGTGGGTGTTATTAATTTTTAACACATTTTAGTAATTATACTGTTGTGCACACTTTGGCAGGTTCATTATTGCGTATTTTATCCTTCGTATGTATCGCTTATAATTTAATTTTTTTTGGTCTAGCGGTGCTTACACGCGCCATAGATGCATTAATTAACATATTCTGTGAATTTAATTCAATATGCTGCTATTGTCTTTGGCCTCTTCCTTCCATCTGTTTGGTGGTGAGATTTGTCCATAGCTTTATTTTGGTCCATTGTGCCTGAAACGAGGTCTGGCACTTTAGACCAATCAGCGCGTCTGGTGTGGGGTTTTTCCCTCTATCCATATAGAGGCTTGACCCGCATGCTGACGTATTTGGATGTTTTGGCCCGCGCCGTCACGTGGGACGGCTTTGTGCTGGCGTGTCCTCATGCCGACGTGTGACATCGACGTGCGTGACCGCGTCATGCGGAAGTTTGTTCCTGCTTGTCGGGGCGGCCTGATACCAAAACTTTCCTTTGTTCATGGGGTGTTCTACACCCTGCGGCATCATGACTCTATTCCAACAGCTAGCTGTTGAATGAGGCAGCCGAACGCTGTTTTGGTCAGTTTTTCTTCCTGCGGATCGTTGGCGCATGCGCACTGGACATCAGGGCAGTTCAGACAGAGGCTTGGTTTGGACTGCATGTGCGCATGCGCGCCCGCGGCGCTGCTTACTCCCATACAGTGTTTGTTATTTAAGGGGGGTTGATGCGGTGTGTCACCAGTGCCCCAGAGGAAGCGATATTTTCGCAAAACCTTTCATACACTGGAATGAGACGGGATTGGCATCCAGCTCGGCCCATCTGTACTTCAACTTCCACAGTGTTAACCTACATGCTTTCTGGGGTCCTCTTTTAATTAAAGGACCGCTGGAAATCTGGTAAGCGGATTCAATACTCTTATGGTGGAGGATCACTGTCTTTTCGATTATCACCACAAGTTTATGATCAACATCTGTGGACTTTTGGTTTTCCTTTTTCTACTGCACTGGTGAATAGGAGCTACGGTGTCCCTCTAAGGACTTTGATTTCCTTATTTTCCTGTTTTTCCCTTATCATTCATGGACAATCAGTTGTGATATGATTTTTGGGTGTATTTATTTGTTATATCAATTGTTTAGCGCATCTTGTTTTTTTCCTATGTTACCACTGTTCTATTATTCACAGTTAGGCCCCATACACACGACCAAACATGTATGCTGAAACTGGTCCGCGGGCCAGTTTCAGCAGACATGTTTGGTCGTGTGTGGGCGCGAGCGGGCCGAATTCCAGCAAACATTTGCCCGCCGGGCCTTTTCCCAGCGGACAAATATTCCTGGACGTGTTTTAAAACCGTCCGCTGGAATCCTGCCCGCTCGGACATGTACGGTCGTCAGTACAGACCTACCGTACATGTCCAGGCGCCCGCCGTCCCTCGCATGCGTCGAATGACTTCGACGCATGCGTGGAAGCCTTTAAATGGCAGGCCCGCCCACGTCTCCGCGTCATCGCCGCGTCATCGTCGCGGCGACGACGCGGACACGCCCCGCGTAATGTTTACGCGCGGACTTCTGTACGATGGTGTGTACAACCATCGTACAGAAGCCCTCTGGCAGACATGTACGGTGAAAACGGTCCGACGGACCGCTTTCACCGTACATGTTTGTTCATGTGTACCCGGCCTAAGGTGCAGCTTTATTTGTTCACACATGAGCACTATTTAGGAGCATTCATTTGTCCATTTTTAGTTTATTAGCGCAGTTGCTCCCCAACTTTTTCTAAATATGAATAAATAGCTGCATGGATACCTTACAACATAAAAAAATACCACCATTTTATTCTCCAGGGTATTTGCTTTCAGAAAATGTATAATTCTTTGGGGGTTTTAAATAATTTCTAGTCGATTTTAACGAGTGTGATAAGCTGCAAACATGAGGCAGAGAAATGGTTAATGTTTGCAACAGACTAAATGCAGTTCAAAAAGTCAGTATTTCATCGTCATAGTTACATAGTTAGTCAGGTTGAATAAAGACACAAGTCCATCAAGTTCAACCATAAGAAATAAAATAATAATAGTATTGTACAATCCCATATACCCAATTCTATACCCACAGTTGATCCAGAGGAAGGCAAAAAACCCCAGCAAAGCATGATCCAATTTTCTACAGCAGGGGAAAAAAATTCCTTCCTGAGAGGCAATCGGATTTTCATCGGATCAACTTTACCTATAAATGTTAGTACCCAGTTATATTATGTACATTTAGGAAAGTATCCAGCCCATTCTTAAAGCATTCTACTGAGCTGCCAGAACCACCTCTAGAGGGAGTCTATTCCACATTTTCACAGCTCTTACTGTGAAGAAACCTTCCTGTATTTGGATGTGAAATCTCTTTTCCTCTAGACGTAAAGCATGCCCCCTTGTCCTCAGTGTTGACCGTAAAGTGAATAACTCAACACCAAGTAAATGTTTGTACCTGTGTTCTTATGACACTTCCTGAATGCATGTTTCTGCTTTTGAAAGTCGCCAAAAACAAACAAACAAGTCAGCGGGCATAGCAAGGTAGAGAAAAGCAATTAGCACCTTCTAGGAAATAAAACGTTATTTCATAAAACCTCAAGACAAAGACAAAGTAAAATAAAAATGTCACAATTTCCACATCATATGCCTTGGATCACTTAGTGGCGGTTCACACAGGGGCAGCACAACTTGAAGCGCGACTCGACAAGGCGATCAGCACACGACTTCAGAGGCGACTTGCAGGAAGACTTCTGTATTGAAGTCAATACAAGTCAGTCTGAAGTCGTCCCAAAGTTGTACAGGAACCTTTTTCTAAGTCGGTTCCATAGTACAGAACGGAGCGCGACTTGTCAGGCGGCTAAGCCTGACAAGTCGCCCCTGTCTGAACTGGCACTTAGACTACCTAGAAACCCATTTCTAAATTACTTATCCCAATACTCAGAACCTATGGAGACAAACAAGCTCCTGCTCCAATGGAAATAAGGTTCCTTTCCAATATCTCACTACTGGGTTTTACCCTGATGTTAAATGCTTAAAGCGGAATTCCACCCAAATAAAAGTCAGCAGCTGCAAAAAGTGTAGCTGCTGACTTTTATTTGGGTGGAACTCCGCAAAAAGTGCAAAAAGTGTAGCTGCTGACTTTTATTTGTGTGGAACTCCGCAAAAAGTGCAAAAAGTGTAGCTGCTGACTTTTATTTGGGTGGAACTCCGCAAAAAGTGCAAAAAGTGTAGCTGCTGACTTCTATTAATAGGACACTCACATGTCCCAGGTTCCAGCGGTGCAAGCGTACGAAAGCCCCACTCATCTCCCCCTCCTCTCTGTGGCATCGGCATCATGACTCTGGGCACTCGGCTGTGCAGCCACTGCACATGTGCGCACCGCGCGCCGTGATTGGCTGGGCAATAATCTGGGACCTGTGACGTGTTCCAGATGATTGCCAAGCTGGAGGGAAGCGAGGTGAACTTCCTTCCCGCTCCACGGAGCCCCAGAGGAAGTGGGAGCTGGAACCCTCTAAAAAGAGGGTTTCCGCTCCCCCCCAAAAAAATTATTTGGCATGTCAGGGGGTCACCTGCTCTTAAAGTGGAAGTTCCATTTTTGGGTGGCACTCCGCTTTAGGGGCTAGTCTACACTTGCTTCAAAACATGGCTTCGGACACGCTTTGTTAAAGCTCTCTAAACGCCAGTAAAAGCTCCTGGCACTAAATAAAATGGTTAGCTAAGAGTCCTGTTTACACCTGCTTTTGCTTGGTGCTTCGATGTGGCTTCGATGAGGCTTTGGTGGGGCTTTGGTGGAGCTTCGATAGGGTTTTGGGGTTTTGGTGGGACTTCGGTAAGGTTTTGAGGAGGCTTTGTGGGGCTTTAATGAGGCTTCGGTGGAGCTTCAAGCGAGCCTTGCCATAGGCTTCTATGGAGCTTTGCAGATGCTTTGAAGCACCGCTGAAGCTACATGGGGTATCATTTTTGAAGTGAAGCAGAAGCAAAGAAAAGAAAAAGCATGGTGTAAACAGGACTGTAAGCTAACCATTTTATTTAGTGACAGAAGCTTTGACTAGTGTTCAGAGAGCTTTAACAAAGCCTGTCCGAAGCCTTGTTGAAGCCTTGTTAAAGTGGTTGTAAACCCACTTTTTTTACTTTGGCCTACAGGTAAGCCTATAGTAAGGCTTACCTGTAGGTATAAGGAATATCTCTTAAACCTGTACGGTTTAGGAGATATTCCCCTCGCAATGCGCCGCGGCGCATGCGCAGGAGGGATCTTCGGCTGAAGGGCCGGCGCCGCCGACCCATGCCGGAAAGGAAATCTCCCGCGCGCAGGCGCGGGAGTGACATCATCGCCGCTCCAGCCAATCACAGCGCTGGAGCGGCGATACCCGGAAGACACGCCGAGGCTCGGCTCGGCGTGGACCAGGTAAGTGCCTACCTCGTTCCTAGGTAAGTATTTCATAATGAGCTAATATGCGGTGCATATTAGCTCATTATGGCTTTTGCCTTGCAGATAAAAAAAAAATGTCAATGCGGGTTTACAACCGCTTTAAAGCATTGTTGAAAACGAAGCAAGTGTAAATATAAATATTTTTTCGTTTCAGGATTTTCCATAATCGATGTGTTATTTATTTAGGTTAACACATCTAACAACAACAACAATGCACAAAGTGTTTTCCTGCCTCACCCCGCATTCACACCTGAGCGTAGCGCTTTCACGCGTATTCGCGCGTTTGCATACAGCATTATCCGACGTTTTTGAACTTCGCCGGTTTTTATTTTAGCCAATAGGAAAAATGATCATCTCTTTCATCATTTGTTGCTATGTTTGTAGATTTTTTTTATCTTCTTCCTGGGTGAATGTTCTATTTCACAGAACAGATTAAAGCAACAAAACACCTGTAGAAACGCTTGTTGTCGCGCTAGTTGCTTGAATCGAGCGTTTCCATTAGTTCCTATGGGAATACAAACATTCAAAAACGCCCAAATCAGTCCGAAATAAGGCCCCATTCACACCTAGGCGTTTTTACGCCTGAAGCGCACTGCTCACAAACGCCAGAGGGGAGAATTAACATTATTCCCTATGGTGACTGTTCACACCTGAACGCCTGAACGCCCAAACGCCTGTCGCACGAAGCTCAAACAAGTCCCGGACCTTTTTTTGTCGCGCGAATCGCGCGACAGCGGCGTTTGAGCGTTTTTTTTTTCCCCATAGAAAGTAATGGGAAACGCGCGTATTGAGCGTATCGCGCGACAACGGGCGTTTGCTATGGGCGTTTTGTCGCTTTAATCAATAGAACTTGTCGCCCATGCAGAAGATTAAAAAAAATCTACCAACATAGCAACAAGTGATGAAAAGATGATAATTTTTCCTATTGGCTAAAATAAGAAACGCCGAAGTACGAAAACGTCGCACGACGCTGTATGCAAACGCGCAAATAAGCATGAATACGCGCGAAAAAAAACGCCCGAAAAAACGACCGAACGCCCTACGCTCAGGTGTGAATGCAGCCTAATGCCGCGTACACACCATCACTTTATGTGATGAAAAAAAATGACGTTTTTAAAAACGTCACTTTAATTGACCGTGTGTGGGGGAAAACGTCGTTTTATGTCTTGTAAAAAACGACAGAAAAAAATTGAAGCATGCTTCAATTTTATGTGTCGTTTTTCAAAAGTGCACTTTTTACTTCACAGAAATTGACCGTGTGTAGCAAAAAACGTCGTTTTCTAAGACGTTTTTTCATCCACGCATGCCCAGAAGCAAGCTTCAATGGTAAAACGTGGTGGAACGTAACCTCACTTTGCAAGATCATTGTGAGAAAACGATGGTGTGTAGGCAACTTCGTCTTAGAAAATTGAAGTTTCAAAAACGTCATTTTTTACTTCACAGAAAGTGTCGTTTTTTTTCATCACATAAAGTGATGGTGTGTACGGGGCATTAGGGTCCAGAACTTGTTTGAGCTTCAGGCGTTCGGCTTCAGGCGGTTGAGTGGAGATGTGAACTATCTCCATTGAGAATAATGTATTTTTTCCCTTCTAGCGTTTTATAGCTTCAGGCTACAAAACGCTCAGGTGTGAATGCAGCCTAAGGTAAGAAGCGACGGTTGGATGTCAGAATCAATTAGGGGTTTGTTTTAATGTTACCCTCAAGACAATGTTGTACATAACCAGTGAGAGTATGAAAATAAGCAGCAATCTCTTCGGCAGACTCTCACTCTGGAGTAAGACTTCCCCTTCCACAGTGACGCCTTTTCTAGGAGGAGAAATGATTGCATCACTGTGGTAAGACGTCCCTGTACAGTACGTACATGTATGTCACACAGGCGACTAGGTGAGTGAGCCCCACTAATACCACTATACTCAGGGGTGGAGGGGAGATTGAAAGATTTCATAGAATTGCTGAGAGAGGAGTCTTTTAGGAGCTATGAAGCTCAGCTATGGAGCACAAAACGACATGAAAGAAACTCTGAGATACATTACTTCCTGTTAGTCAGCATGTCACTCTTTGTCACCGTGGCTGTATCTCGGTCTAAAGTTTCAGTCAGGAAGAGAAGATAATCAATCACCTGTTATATACTGTATGTACATGATAATTGTCACTGCTAACAATGTTACTTTAATAGAACTCTAAATAGGGATAATACTGTATATTGTACATATGCTTTTCATTCCCATGAAGGACAGCAGCTATTTGCTGGATATAGAACACAAACCCACCCCCTGGATTTCAGTTTGTTGTAATGCTCCAGGCGAACACAGCTAAATACACAGATTTAATGCACATATAAAAGCCTTTTTAGGGTGGGTTCAAACCATGCATGCTCTGTGCTGTCCTGTGCGATTCAGAATGCATGCAAAAGGCACTGCATTTGCAATCTGCAGAAGGTGTCAATAGAAATCTCCAAATGCAGTGCTTTGTCCACACCTGCCTGCAATGCATTTGAAAAACTAGTGCATGCACTCTTTTAGTGCAGTGTGGTGTGATTTTAGCTCATTCAAAATGAACGGGCTGAAATCGCACTGCACAGAACTGCATGTGAATCACACAAAGCGCATTCCTGTGTAAAATAAATGGGCTGAAATCGCACAGCACAGAACGGCATGTGAATCACACAAGAACACACACTGTGTCACTATTTAGAATATATTTAAAAACATGCACAGTAAAGTACACAGTTACATCCAACTTATCCTGAAGTCACTCCTTCCCATCTGCACTCCCACCTACAGTTCAACCTACCTACATTATATCACTACAGCATGGGGCATGGAGAGTGCAGAACCAAATCATGAGGTAAGGACCCAGGGAATTACCATCACAGCAACAAAACATATTAACGTTTCCTGCTGACATGCCCTGTGACTGTAATGACCCCTGCATTTTGTGTCACCCAGGTATCCCTAGTGCACTCTGAGCACCTTCTTGACATATGTGTCTCTATGAAGTCTCTGGCACGCTCCACAATCAGTACCCTGTGCTGCTTCTCTACCCTCAGGTACACTCCTGCAATCATCCAGACTGGACCGTCTTTCTCTCAGTGGAAATGGAACCCTATCTGTGAAAGGCTGGATACAGTATCCATCAATGTGTAGACATGAACCTTTTCTCCAATATCTTCAGTTAAGGTACATTTCTGGAACTCTTACATACTCAAAATGTATGCGACTGTTACTAAAGCGGAACTAAACCCATCAATTTAACGGTTTCATAAATCAGTTACTTTCCTGGGCATGTTGGGAATGGTAACTGTCACATTTGCTTGTGCTCTCAACCAAACTGTCAAACCATCAAATGGACTGGTGTCATAACTAGAGACTTTGGGTTTTTCCCGAACCCGGACCCGAATAATTGGAAAAAGTTCGGGTTCGGAGTTCGGAGGAAAAATAAATGCGCGGAGGTCCCCGCAAATTCAATAACCAGAGCCTTTAGGTCTGGTATGGATATTAAGGGGAACCCCGCCGTCAATTTAAAAAAAAAATTACGTGCGGTTCCCCCTAAATATCCATAACCAGACCTGTTATCCGAGTACGTTGACCTGGCCGGCCGCAGAAAAGAGGGGGGGACAGAGTGCGGCCCCCCCTCTCCTGAACCGCACCAGGCCACATGCCCTCAACATGGGGAGGATGTCCCCATATTGATGGGGACAAGGGTCTCATCCCCACAACCCTTGTCCGGTGGTTGTGGGGGTATGCGGGCGGGAGGCTTATCAGAATCTGGAAGACCCCTTTAACAAAGGGGACCCCCAGATCCTGACCCCCCCCCCCTGTGTGAAATGGTGAAATTTCACAAAGGAAGTGTAAATTCTTGTAAAAAAAAAAAAACACACCGTAGAATAAAGTCCTTTATTAATAAAAAAAAAAGAAAAAAACTCCAGCGGTGATAATCCACTCGTTCCCGGCTTCCTGCTCCAACGTTGTCCTGATCCAGCGTCGGGTGATCTCCAGCGATGAGAAGATCCAGCGATGGATGCGGGTGATCTCCAGCGATGAGAAGATCAATCCATCCAGAGCGCAGCATCGCCGACCTCCTCTCACCGCTGGACACAGCCCAGCGAATGACGCGCTGAAGCTGTGACATTACTTATATAGGGGAGGCAGGGCCACCCGTCACGTGACCCTGCACCCTCTGACGCACCCTCTGCTACGTCACTGGGTAAGCCCAGTCTTCCCTCTTCCTGGGCTTCCCCAGTGACGTAGCAGAGGGTACGTCAGAGGGTGCGGGGTCACGTGACGGGTGGCCCTGCCTCCTCTATATTAGTAATGTCACAGCTCCAGCGCGTCATTCGCTGGGCTGTGTCCAGCGGTGAGAGGATGTCGGCGATGCTGCTCTCTGAATGGATGGATCTTCTCATCGCTGGAGATCACCCGCACCCGTCGCTGGATCAGGACAACGTTGGAGCAGGAAGCCGGGAACGAGTGGATTATCACCGCTGGAGTTTTTTTCTTTTCTTTTTTTTATTAATAAAGGACTTTATTCTACGGTGTGTGTGTTTTTTTTACAAGAATTTACACTTCCTTCATGAAATGGTAGGGGTACAGTGTACCCCATTACCATTTCACACAGGGAGGGGTCAGGATCTGGGGGTCCCCTTTGTTAAAGGGGTCTTCCAGATTCTGATAAGCCTCCCGCCCGCATACCCCACAACCACCGGGCAAGAGTTGTGGGGATGAGACCCTTATCCCCATCAACATGTGGCCTGGTGCGGTTCAGGAGAGGGGGGGGGGCCGCACTCTGTCCCCCCCTCTTTTCTGCGGCCGGCCAGGTCAACATGCTCGGATAACGGATCTGGTTATGGATATTTAGGGGGAACCGCACGTCATTTTTTTTTTTAATTGACGGCGGGGTTCCCCATTATATCCAAACCAGACCTAAAGGGTCTGGTTATGGATATTTAGGGGGAACCGCACGTCATTTTTTTTTTTAAATTGACGGCAGGGTTCACCTTAATATCCATACCAGACCTAAAGGGTCTGGTTATTGAATTTGCAGGGACCTCCGCGGATTTTTTTTTCTAAAAGTCCGTGTCCCATTGACTACAATGGGGTTCGGAGTTCGGGTTCCAGAACCCAAACTTTTTTTTAAAGTTCGGGTTTGGACCCGAACCCGAACATCCAGGTGTCCGCTCAACTCTAGTCATAACTGACCACATGTGCAGCACCATGGCAGTTGGCGATCAAACAGAAGCTAAGATGACAGCTTTTTTGGCTAAAAAGGATAAGAGTGTTTACTTACACTTTCACTATCCCTTGACCAGGGTAGCTTGACTGCCACCATATTTACTTACTCCAACCTTAAACCCCTCTTAACCTTACCTATAATAACAAGACCACACTTAAACTGGCCAAAGGCAGCCTTCTTTATTCATAAATATTAAATATATATATATATATATATAACATATTTTAACCATATTTTAACCATAACAAAAACTCAGATATCAGATGCTCCCCCTGGTGGTCTTTGACGGCACTTCTCAACATAATCATTTTCATTTTCACTTCTTCACTGCGGGTCTTTTACTGCAGTGGTCCCCAACCTTTTTGGCACCGGGGACCGGCTGCGTGGAATAAAAATTGTGCCAAGGACCGTGGGGGGGTCCACGATATTTCGCGGGCAATGGCTGGTGTTAGCGCTTCAATCATCACGGCACCATGCTTGATAGGGTGTGATAAGGATGATTGAAGCCCATTATTTATATTATTACATTGTAGTAATAAATGAAATAGTTGAAATGACTCACCATAATGTAGAATCAGTTGGAGCCCTGAGCATGTCACCTGCCACTGTCGCCTGCCACCAGATGTGGATAGTCACTTGCCACGTTGCCTGTCACCAGAGGCAGAGTGAGTGGAGCGCCCCTTATGGTATGTCAGGCAGACAGCTGATGTGGTGAACTACAAGTCCCAGCATACTTCACCTGTACTCCCACACACAGCTCACCCGTCACTGACGACGTCACATCTCTGTGGGATCGTCCCTCTGGATGTAGCAGGGTGTCTCCCTCCTCATGCTGCAGCCGGTCTCACCTGGCAGAGGGAGAGTCCTGGGTCTCTTTCGGCTGTCACTCTCTGGCTCCACTCTTCTGCCATTCCCGATTAGCTGTTCGGGGAGGGGGTACAGGCAATCTGCTCCGCTGAACAAGGAAATGTTTTTACACAGCATGGAGCCGCAGGATAGCAGTGATGCGGGGCGGGCAGTATGAGAGGATGTCATCTCTCTGCTCCCCGCCGCACCTCAGACACGAAGACAGAGCACTGGCTTTGAGGTCCGCTGGGCGTAGAGAGATATCATCTCTGCTTGCCCGCCCGATCGTTTCTTCAAGCACCCAGCCCTCTCATGCCGGCAGCCCAGCATGTCTCTTGCTGGCCGCCTGCACCCGCGGCCCGGCTGCAGAAGAGTCGCGGGCCGGTAGTGGGCCGGGGACCGGGGGTTCACGACCCCTGTTTTACCGTACTAGGCCTCCAGCCGAAATAACACCAGCTTGGAGACAACCTGTTACCCGCAGTGCCACCATTACCATCTTCAACTAACCCTTGTTAACTGCACACACCAGGTGGCCCATACCACGAATGAGTCCCCCACACTTCCACCTCATAGGATAGTTACCACCATCAAAGACCACCACCGCCAACCGTCCGCTGCCATGACATGTACTGCAAGAGCACCTGAAAGAAAGAAAAGTTAACGAAACCGAGGGAGGGTGGGCAGGAAACTGAGGGAGGGCGGGCAGGAAACTGAGGGAGGGCGGGCAGGAAACCTCTCCTCTAACTGATTCCCCTGCTGTGTTGCCCGGGTCACCCCTCCAGTCCCTTAAATAAACAAAACCTCTCCTCTTCACTTTTCCTCCAATCCCTTAATTCACCCCACTTTCCAAACTAACTTCCTTAACCCTTGCTGTCCCTTATCACTCCTGTCATGCTGGCCCTCCGCTAGCTCCTTTCCAATCCACTTGCTCCAGGCCTCTCTTTATGCAAAAAGTTGTATTGTAGGTGCTACTAGCAATCTGCACAAAGCTTGGCCAAGTTGTTTCATCTCTCGGGTGCATATCATGCTCTTTTCTAGGACACACAGTGGTCTATCTGTATAGTGACCTCTAGGAAACACTGTATAGGGTACCTGTAATGAATAGAGTGCTCGCCATCGCTGACCTTTTAACCACTTGACACCCGCACGCCGTCATATGACGTCCAAAACGGGGACCTGTTATCCTGGGTGGACAACATATGACGTGATGGGCTTTGCGGGGGGGATATCTCAATGATGCCTGCACCCGGAGGCATCATTGAGATATCATTTTTTAGCGGCGGCGATCCTGCGCACCATAAGAACGATCATAGCGGCGGTTCCGCCGCTAGATCGTTCTTACAGGCGGCGGGAGGGGACATCCCCCCCCTCCCGCCGCCATCCGGTGCTTCTCCGGGCTCTCCCGTCCCACCGGGGGCCCGGAGAGATGATCGCCGTCCGCCGGATGTTTGCCATAGAGAAGACTGGTGACCATCTGGTCACCAGTCATCTCTATGACCGTCGGAGGCCCGGGCGCGATGTGATGACGTCACGCCCGGGTCCCCGTAAGTAAACAAACCGCAATTGCGGCTAGTTTGAATGAGATCTGTGAATTTTTTTTCACGATCTCATTCTTTCCAGCCTGCAGGAGAGATGTGGGGTCTTATTGACCCCGCATCTCTCCTTAAAGAGGACCTGTCACACACATTCCTATTACAAGGGATGTTTACATTCCTTGTAATAGGAATAAAAGCGATTGAAAAAAAAAAAAAGTGTAAAAAAAAGTGTAAAAAATAAAGAAATAAGTAAAATAATAAAAAAAAAATAATAATAAAAAAATTAAAATGCCCCTGTCCCCGGTAGCTCGCGCTCAGAAGCGTACGCACACGTAAGTCCCGCCCACGTATGTAAACGTCATTCAAACCACACATGTGAGGTGTCGCCGCGTGCGTTAGAGCGTGTGCAACAATTCTAGCACTAGACCTCCTCTGTAACTCTAAACTGGCAACCTGTAAAAATTTTAAAGTGTCGCCTATGGAGATTTTAAAGTAACGAAGTTTGGCGCCATTCCATGAGTGTACGCAATTTTAAAGCGTGACATGTTAGGTATCTAGTTACTCGGTGTAACATCATCTTTCATATTTTACCAAAAAATTGGGCTAACGTTACTGTTTTGTTATTTTTTAATTTATGAAACCATTTTTTTTACAAAAAAAAGCAGTTTAAAAAATTATTGCGCAAATACGGTGCAAGATAAAAAGTTGCAATGACCGCCATTTTATTCCCTAGGGTGTCTGCTAAAAAAACATATATAATGTTTGGGGGTTCTGAGTAATTTTCTAGCAAAAGAATGATGATTTGTACATGTAGGAAAGAAGTGCCAGAATAGGCCCGGGAAGGAGGTGGGTTTTAAAGCCCGGTATTGAAGTGGTTAAAATTTCCATCTGCCTGGTTGTCTCGGACCTCAGTACTTGGAAGTGAAGTCAGAACTCTTGAACTTCTTACTCCTTCCAGGTCAAGGATTTGGAAATACTGAAGACTCTGAACCACCATCACAGCCAGGCAACTAATATTTTTAGGAGTCACTCAATGCAAGCCTATATATGTTATATATGTTCTCTTGCGTTTCCACACACATATTTATATATAACGCAACATGCACACTGGGATTGATTTACTAAAGAAGAACATTTTTCACTTTAAAAAACCCAATCATGGTTAAAGTGAATGCAGTTTTACAAAGCTAAAGCTGGCCATACACTGGCTTAGTAAAACTGTATCCACAAATGAAGCGAATGGATTGTATGGACTGTAGGCAGGTGCCGTGTATTTTCTCCACTGCAGGTAGAGCTTATCTGCAGCAGCCATTCAGGTGGTAGTTGAGAGGAAGCTTTATGGTCCGATTGGATGCTGGCACCCCATGTGACTTTGGTGACCATCTTGGGTCAAGAACAGTCCATTTAAGACCCTGAAAATATTAGTTGTCTGGCTGTGATTGTGGTTCAAAGTCTTCAGTATTTCAGAATCCTTGACCTGGAAGGAGTATGAAGTTCAAGAGTTCTGACTTCACTTCCAATTACTGAGGTTAGAGACAACCAGGCAGATGGAAATTTTAGGGGGTCAGCGATGGCAGAGGTTACTGATTGTGGAGTGTGCCAGAGACTTCATAGAGACACATGTGTCAAGAAGGTGCTTAGAGTACACTAGGGATACCTGGATGCAGGGCTTTTTTTCTCAAAAAATAGGTGCAGGAACTTCGCCCCTTCTGAGGTACCCTTCTTTTCTCCTCCCTACCCACCTCTGAGTATTGTCCCTTGGTTCCACCTCCCAGTACCAACACTTTTAGAGAATACAGAACTAAGCATCATCTTCTACTAATAAGTGATTTACACAGAATTTATTAATGATAACAAGGAAGACAGTAAAATAGACCTACCGCAGTAAGCAGCAATATACCCCACCCCAGAAACAGTAGATCCCACAGCAACAATAGACCTCACCCCACACAACAATAAACCCCCCGCAACAAAATACCACCCCAGCAACAATAGACCCCCAGCAGCCAGCATCAGTAGACCCTCCAGGTGTCAGCAACAATAGACCTCTCCCTCAACAGTAGATTTCTCCCAGCAACAATTGACCCCCCCAGCAAAATAACACCCCAATCAGCAACAATAAACCTACCCAGCAACAATAGACCTCCATACAAAAATAGATTCCCCAGCATCAATAGACCCTCCAGCACACCCCTGCACTCCTTGATATTACATACATTAATTGCTGGAGGTGCCGGAACTGCGTTCCCCCTGAAAAAAAGCCCTGCCTGGATGACACAAAATGCAGGGGTCATTACAGTGACAGGGCATGTCAGCAGGAAAAGTTAATTATGTTATGTTTTGTTGCTGTGATGGTAATTCCCTGGGTCATTACCTCATGATTTGGTTCTGCACTCTCCATTCTGGGTTTGTGGCCAGAGTTGGGACAGGTCACCCGTTTGTCAGGGCAAACGTTGCAGAAGAGTGAGGAAAATCCAATCTAATCCAACAAGAGCGCCAAACAAATGTCCCTAAGTACGGAATATGCATTTTAGTGCAGTGTGTAAAAAAATATGTATATTTGGTACAGTTTCCAGCAAACCAGATAATCCATATGGATGAGTGGTAATGTAGTTAAAAGTTTTATTTACATATTTTGATTCAAGTTGCTTTTATCTACTAAAACAACAAAGAAGATTTTTTTTGCTTCAGTTTTACATTTAGATCACTATCAGGCCTCGTACACACGACCAAGTTTCTCTGCAAAAACCAGCAAGAAACTTGCTGGGATTTTTTTTTTGCTGAGGAAACCGGTCGTGTGTACATTTTTAGATGAGGAAACTGTCGAGGATCCCGTCGAGCCAAAAAGAGAGCATGTTCTCTTTTTCCTCGACGGGAATGGAGAAACTTGCCTTGTCGAGTTCCTCGACAGCCCAACAAGGAACTCGACGAGGAAAACGATGTGTTTCGCCCGTCGAGTTCCTCGGTCGTGTGTACGAGGCTTTAGCACTAATAGTTTTTAGGCCCTGCAGGTTTCTGTAGACTTATTACACTGATTAAACATCTGCAGTGTTCTCTACAGGGCAGGATAGAAGACCTGCATACACCTGACATTCCCTTTTTTTATCTAATGTGACAGCCAATGATGTATAAAAACTTCCCCTCATGACTGGGATCTCCATTCCCATGACTAAGCTCCAAGGGACAGAGCGAAACGCGATGGATCGTCCTACTGAAGTTGCCTTTAACACATTAATCAGAGGGATCATTCAGATGTGCGGCTAAGGGGGACTTTTTTCATACCCAGTAATTACAGGAGCCGGGACGAGCTCCTTTCCAGACCGTCACTCAAAGCGTTGGACATTAAGGATTTACACCCCTTCTGAGAGCCTGAGTGGCTCACACATGGGTCTTTTGGGTCGCAATGTATGTAAAATATAGCTGTACTGCACCACACTGCAAAAACACCACATGAAAAATGCCAAGAATTTAGCTTAAAGTGGAATGACACTTCATCTGAGCACCACAAACCAAAAATTATATTGAATTAATTTTTAATATTCAAAGAAAACTCTCTCATCTGTCCATGTCTCCGTTCTTTATTTTAAAAACACTTTGAAAAACACCCCCTAGCATTTCCAGCCCTGGCCATCGCAAGTAAGGGCAGATGATTCATGTAGCATTTACTTCCTGGAATCTACCTGCTCTTAGCTTAGGCATGCAAGCATAAGAGGGTATGTTTAGCTGAGAAAGCTCCTCCTCCCCTCATGAAGACTCCTGGGATGTAAGACATCATTCGCCTAGGCATGGAAACCAGGAAGTAACTGAAGAAATGTAAAAATGTAGTTTAAAACAGACTATCAACAAATATGATATACTTTCCTATCTATTTCCTATTTATTTACTTAAGTTAGCAGCACAAGGATTAAAAATGGTCAATGTTGATTGAGAGAGTGAAGTTCCGTTTTAAGAAAACAAGAAAGAGAAGTCCGCTATGCATAGATCTTGCTTGCTATAATATAGTTTACTCCACATACAGGATAATTTATGTTAATGTCATCACTGCAATGTCAGATGATCCTCTTAAAGTGTTACTAAACCCAGGACCCTGCATTCACTATATCTGGTTTCCCACAGTTCAAAGAACATGGAAATATCATTGTTAAAGCAGAGGTCCGCCTTCCCCACGAAAATGTTTAAGTCAGCAGCTACAAACACTGCAGCTGCTGACTTTTAATATATGAACACTTACCTATCAAGGGTGCCTGCGATGTCGGCACCACAGCCGATCTTCGGATCGCCTGTCAGGTTCAGCCGCCGCCATTGCTGGTAAGGGAACCCGGCAGTACAGCCTTTCGGCTTCACGCCCGGTTCCCTACTGCGCATGCGAAGCACGCTGTGCATTCCAATTGGTCCGGTGGCAGAGGAAGGAGGAGGGGGCCAGACTTCTGACGCACCTCGCCGTGGCGAGGTCCAACCAAAGTGGGAAAAGGGTACCTGTCAAAAACAGCCCCCCCTGAAAGGTGCAAAATGCACCTGAGGGGGGGGGGGGGGAGACAAATAAGCTGGAGTTACGCTTTTGGGTGGAATTCCGCTTTAATATAAAAACTGTAAAATACCGTTTCTCATCAGCATTATATAGAAGTCTTGTGACGTCTATCAGTGACTGGTTAAAGCTTGTAGAAGGAGATTTCATTCTACTCTGACTGTCCTATGAGGCTGCAGGACTGTGCTGATTGGCCCTGTGTCGATCACATGCACCCTCCCAAGAAAGAAAAAAACTCTCTAGCAATACGCACCAAACTGAGCATGTGCAGAGTGCTCCCAAGGCTCTGTACTATCAGGAGATGGATTGGGGAAAGTAAAAGCAGGGGAGAGTCAGATAAGACAAGATCAAACTGCTTTTTTACACAATGCACAGGATTAACACCTTAGGTTCTAAAGTGAGTACAACAAGCATGCTTTACTGCATACACAGACTGATTTTACTGTTGTGGGTTTAGTAATACTTTCATTTCTATAAATAGGGGTATATTTATAAAGTGGCAAATGGTCAGTTTGCTGATCTCTTTCCCCTTCCCAGCTACTAGACACCCATCAAACAATTCATTGTGTTTTTTTTAAAGGTCACTAGCCCTTTAACACACTTTTCTAACTATGCAGAGAATATATTTATGTTCATTCACATTTTCAGATCACATTATGCCTTTTGCTCTTTTTTTTTTTTTTTAGATATACTGTAATGGACTGAATCTGTGAGAGATGAGTAACATTAAAGAGATATCCATAGAGTCACTTTCAGAATGGAAACTTATTGGCCAGGGGCACTTTGGAGATGTTTACAAAATGAAGCACAAGGAACTCAGGATACCTGTAGCAGTGAAAAAACTTAAGGGGTAAGTATCGCCTATACAGTTTTTTGGCTGGCTGGCTGGTTAGTTACCCAGATAAAATTATTAGTGTTTTTGCTTTTTACACTGTGATCTTGACAACGTTGTAACATAATGTATGAAAATGTAACCTGGTGTAGGTAGGGTTGCCATCTGTTCGAGATTCACCCGGACAGTCTGGGATTTGAATCACGTATCCAGGTTTTTGTCTGACATTATCCAGGCAAGAATGTGGCTTGGAACAGGGCCTTACAGGAGGGTGAGAGGGCACTATGCGTGCCGCATTACTATTATCTTTGGAATGCCTAATGGTGCCCCAGGTCTCTTACAATCCTTCAGTGTATACTATTAAAAAAAATTGCTTTGCGCAGCTAAAGTGTTCGGGTTTGGCTTGAAGAAAAAGTGGCAACCCTAGGTGTAGGTTCCAGAGAATAGTACCAGAGAACACACAGGACTCAACAGAGCCACCACTCCAACCAAACAAAACCACCATGTGGAACATCCGTAAAATATTTGAATTACTGACATAAACATAGACATAACTGGGAAGCCACACACCCATTAAGTTTTTGTATTCTTACAATTGTGCCAATTTTACAAAATTTCTGTGTGATTACTTTGCTGTGTAAAGGGCTGCACTTTAAGGCCCCTTTCACACTCTAGCGGGAGGTGCGTCGGCGGCAAAGCGCCGCTATTTTTAGCGGCGCTTTACCGCCAGTTTCACAGCCCTTTCGGGTGCTAGCGGCGTGGTTTTACCCCCACTAGCGGCCGAGAAAGGGTTAAAAACCACCTCAAAACGCCTCTGCAGAGGCGCATTGCCGGCAGTATAGCCGCGGTGCCCCATTGATTTCAATGAACAGGAGCGGTGGAGGAACGGTATACACAACACTCCTTCACCGCTCCAAAGATGCGACTAAAAGGACTTTTTTTTACAGTCCTGCTAGTGCACCGCTCCAGTGTGAAAGACCAATCACACTGGACAGCAGCGGCTGTTTAGGGTCGGATTGCAGGCGCTATTTTTAGCGCAATAGCACCTGCAAACCGCTCCAATGTGAAAGGGGTCTAAATGAGTCAATCAATAAAGAACATGTTTAAAAATAAATACAGCAACAAAAACATTGCCTTTTGGTGGCTTTTGCACATCATTGGAATTAAATATGATTAAAATAAAAGTGTATCTAAACACAAGATGAAAATGTAATATATTGCAGCTTACTAGTCCTTACTTAGATGAAGTGGTTGCATTTCTTTTCTTTTTCTCTGGGATTTTTTTCCCTATATTTTCATCTGGTGATCCTGTCAGTAACAAAAACTCTGGCCTAGGTTGCACTGTATTTGTATTTTCCACTGAGTTCAATTAATAGAAAAAATGAAAAAAATATATTGTTAGGCTTTACATACACTTTAACTTTTTAATACATTAGCTGATTATGAGGCCTCGTACACACGACCGAGGAACTCGTCGGAAAAGACACATCGTTTTCCTCGACGAGTTTCTTGTTAGGCTTGTCGAGGAACTCGACAAGCTTGCTTTGCGTACACACGGTCAAGACCAAATCTCCTCGTTCTCAAACGCGGTGACGTACAACACATACAACGGCAGGGGAAGTTCGATTCCACTGGCACAACCCTTGGGGCTGCTTTTGCTAATCTCATGTTACTGCGTGTTAAGTAAAAGTTTGGTAAGAGACAATTTGCACTTTTCAGACTGTTACAGCGTGACAAATGTGCTATCTCCATTACAAACGCTACTTTTACCGAAGGTGCGCTCCCCTCTCATACTTTATTCTGAGAATGCGCGGGTTTCTTAGCATATACACGATCACGTTTCTCGACGCAAACCAGCCCAATGATGAACACGACGAGGAAATCGAGACTCCCGTCGAGGAAAAAGAGAACTTGTTCTCTTTTTTCCTCGTCGAGTTCCTCGACAGTTTTCTCGATGAAAAACATACACACAACCGTTTTCCTCTGCAAAAAAGCTCTACCACCCAGTTTCTTGATGGATTCTGTCGATGAAAAAGGTTGTGTGTACAAGGCCCGAGGCCTCGTACACACGACCGAGGAACTCGTCGGAAAAGACACATCGTTTTCCTCGACGAGTTCCTTGTTAGGCTAGTCGTGGAACTCGACAAGCTTGCTTTGCGTACACACTGTCAAGACAAAATCTCCTCGTTCTCAAACGTGGTGACGTACAACACATACAATGGCAGGGGACGTTCGATTCCACTGGCACAACCCTTGGGGCTGCTTTTGCTAATCTCATGTGTTTGCGTGTTATGTAAAAGTTTGTTAAGAGACGATTTGCACTTTTAAGTCTGTTACAGCTTGAAAAATGTGTTATCTCCATTACAAATGCTACTTTTACTCCCATCTCATACTTTATTCTGAGCAAGCGCGGGTTTCTTAGCATACACAAGCTCGAGTTTCTCGTCGAAAACCAGCCCGACGAGGAACACAACGAGCAAATTCAGACTCCCGTCGAGGAAAAAGAGAACTTGCTCTTTTTTTTTGCTCGTCGAGTTCCTTGACAGTTTCCTCGATGAAAAACGTACACACGACCGGTTTCCTCGGCAAAAAAGCTCTCCCACCAAGTTTCTTGATGGATTCTGTGGAGGAAACCGGTCGTGTGTACGAGGCCTGAGACTTTAAACCCAGCAAAAAGAGCTCAGCCTGGGTAAAAAATAAATAAAAGTCAGCAGCTACAAACACTACAGCTGCTGACTTATATGGACACTTACCTGTTTAGGAAGCATGCAATGTCCTCACCCAAAGCCACCCCGCCCCTTGGCTCCGAGTGCAGGTGCCAGCATTCCTGCTAAAGGAAACAAGAAGTGAAGCATTGCAGCTTCACAGCCTGTTTCTACTGCGCATTTGCGAGTCGTGTTGCCCTTTCTGAATGGTCCCTGCTGTCTTCTGGGACCTGTGTGTCTCCCAGAAGGCAGTGGGAGGGAAGGAGGAGGGCCGGACATTGAGTTGATCACCGCACAAGATTGTGGCGATCTTTCCCTGGAAATGGGAGTAAACAGTGGCGTATCTAGGGTATGGCAGCCATGGCCATATGAAGGGGGCGCTGTTGAGTGGCTGGGCAGCAAGGCACTTACCAGGGTCTGAGGGTCTCTTCTTCCCTCCTCCCGAGCATAGGCAGGATCTCCTTTTCAGCACCTTTGCTAATGGACAATGGCAGCGCAATCCGTTCTGCGTTCAGCCACAGCCCTCCCCTGTTCTCCCAGGCTCTCCCATTCCATCTGGTCGGATTGGCAGCGCACAAAGAAGAAGGAGGAACATCAGTTTCTCCCTCTCCTCTGTGAAAACTGAGGCCTTAAGTGATGAAGATTTTCAGTATTGGCTCTGCATTTACCTGGCCTTGGAGGGCAGAGGAGGGATCGGGGGTCTAAAAAAACAGAGATTTCTCCATAAAGAAGATATGTCACTACCCAAGGTATGAATAAATAGAGAACTCTGCGCTATGGTAATAACAATATAAATATATTAAAGCGGTGGTTCCCCCTAAAACTAATTTCTAACAATAGATTCGTAAGACCCGTTACACTGCGGGTAGGCTGGCTTTTTTTTTTTTTTATTCGTACATACCGAGATCTCCCCGTCTCGTCCCTAGGCGGTGGGCGGAACTAGTTGATTGACGTTCCTCGGACGGGCGCGTACGTGACGTCACGACTTTCCGAAAGAAGCCGAACGTCGCTGCGCATGCGCCGTATAGAGTCGGCTCTATACGGCGCATGCGCAGCGACGTTCGGCTTCTTTCGGAAAATCGTGACGTCACGTACGCGCCCGTCCGAGGAACGTCAATCAACTAGGAACGCCCACCGACAAGGAACGAGACGGGGAGATATCGGTATGTACTAAAAAAAAAAAAAAAAAAAAAAAAGCCAGCCTACCCGCAGTGTAACGGGTCTTACGAATCTATTGTTAGCAATGTGTTTTAGGGGGAACCACCCCTTTAAAGAAGCTGCTCCCCTAAAGTGGTGTGAAAACAACTTTAGCAATGTGGGGGGTGTATAATAATAAGGAGGCGCTAATAGTACAGTAGGTGATAAATAAATTCCGAATTCTAGCTTGAAACAATATATTAACTATAAGGTCAACAATATAATAGTGATTTAAAGTGCAAGTGCTTATATAATAACAACATAAAAAAATAGGTGCAAACAGGTCCAAAAAATGCAGCAATGGTCACTAAATGATAAGCATTGGTAAGTCCATGCATCAAATTGAGGTTGACTTGAGAGTAGACACCATCACCCAGGGCCGGCGCTACCACTAGGCGGATTAGGCAACCGCCTAGAGCGCACTGCTGCCTAGAGCGCCCAGCCGCTGGTTAATCTACTACCGCAATATCCACAAAGCTGTCATGTGTAAAGCAGCGCCATCCCGATCCCGCGCGGCTCTCATCTCTCCGCTCTGACATGTTTTCAGAAATGATGCAGCCCCCTCCCCCTCCCCCAGCAGGGCGCTCTCCTCTCCGTGTGTACAGTGTCCAGTAATCCCCCCCCTCTCCGCTCTGAGATCACTCCCGAGTCCCACCCCTCCTGTGTGCTCCATCCAATCCCCGTTCAGCTTTCTGTCCCAATCAGCTTCACACTTCTCCCGAGTGCCACCCCTCGTGTGTGCTCCATCCAATCCCCCTTCAGCTTTCTGTCCCAATCAGCTTCATGCTTCTCCGGAGCCCCGTCCCTCCTGTGTTTGCTCGTCTGTGAAGGGGAGGTGGGCGGCAAGATTAAAACAAGCAGCTGACAAAATGCTGAATGAACCAGTGAGCCAGCCCCTGGGGACAACGTCAAGTGAGTGAGCACTTCCACTGACTCTCTTTCTCTGTCTGATCTCTCTCCCCCTCTCACTCTTCCCCCCTCTCTCTCTCCCCCTCTCTCTCCCCCCCTCTCTCTCTCCCCCTCTCTCTCTCTCTTCCCCCTCTCTCTCTCCCCCTCTCTCTCTTCCCCCCCTCTCTCTCTCCCCCTCTCTCTCTCTCTCTTCCCCTCTCTCTCTCTTCCCCTCTCTCTCTTACTCTCTCTCTCTCTATTCCCCTCTCTCTCTCTCTTCCCCCCCTCTCTCTCTCTTCCCCCCTCTCTCTCTCTCTTCCCCCCTCTCTCTCTCTCTTCCCTCTCTCTTCCCCCCCTCTCTCTCTCCCTCTTCCCTCCCCCCTCTCTCTCTCTCTCTCTTCCCTCCCTCCTCTCTCTCTTCCCCCCTCTCTCTCTTCCCCCCTCTCTCTCTCTCTTCCCCTCTCTCTCTTACCTCCCCCCCTCTCTCTCTCTCTCTCTCTCTCTCTTCCCTCCCCCTCTCTCCCCCCTCTGTGTTTTTAAAAGAAATCCCAAGTTTATAGCTTCCCCACCTCTCCAGTACCTTTTCAGTGTGTGTATGTATACTGTGTGTGTATATTGTGTGTGTATACTGTGTATGTATACTGTATGTGTGTGTGTATACTGTGTGCCCCCATAATATCCTATTGCCCGGGGGCCCCATAATCTCCTATTGCCCGGGGGCCCCATTAGTTGTCAGTCCGCCCCTGACGGTACACCTACCCACGAGAGTGAGACACAGTGCAGCTGGTGCTCCACGTCACATCTAGCTGTAACACGCTTGATTCCTTAGTGCCAAGGTCTCGGCACTTGCACAAGAGTTCATTCCTGGCCAGTGCCATCCAGGTACCAGTACAGACCTTAGGCCACCAACTGTACTAAAGCTCCACCTGATCCCTATTTCAAACGAAGGGTCATGGTGGTCTGGTAAGTAGGCACTTACTTCTACCTTTCACCGGGTGTCGCCTGTTTGATATCTGTTCCGTAGTGATGGTGTCTACTCTCAGGTCAACCATTTGATGCATGGACTTACCAATGCTTATCATTTAGTGACCATTGCTGCATTTTTTGGACCTGTTTGCACCTATTTTTTGATGTTGTTATTATATAAGCACTTGCACTTTAAATCACTATTATATTGTTGACCTTATAGTTCAGCCCTCAAAATTTCACTCTTTTGCTCGCACTTTGCGAGTGGAATTTATTCCAGGGCGAGTGAGGAGCTGGGGTGAACCAGGCTGACAGTTCTGTCAGCCGAAGGACACAGAGAACAGCAGGACTGGACTTCCCTGGCACCGCTTTGAGCCAAGGCTGCAGCGCTCTCCTTCTCCCCCTCTTGTATCACACACAGCGGGCATCTTCCGCTGTGTGTCATGGAGCGGGGTTTGCAGCGGCGTTGCTATGGGGTTGCGGACCGCACCAGATGACACCCGCCAAAGGGGTGACACCAGGGGCCGGGACTGCATGGGCAAGAGCGGGGCTTCAGTCTCGGGTGATAGCGAGTGGGCTACTACAGTGTGTGTCGGCATTTGCCGACATCTCCTGTAGGGGGTTCCCAGCGCAGCGATCGCGATGGCCGACACTTTAGCAGCTCCCATCTGTCCCAGACGGCTACCTGCGTGTTAGCAGTGTCAGAGCGCCGGGTGATCTCCTTCGAGTGTGTGTCAGCATTTGCCGACATCTCCTGCGGGGTGTCCCCGGGTCTCCAGCGCAGTGATGCCTGACACTTTAGCAGCTCCTATCTGTCCCAGCCAGCCGCATGTCAGCCGTGTCAGGGCGCCAGGAGATCTCCTTCCCAGGTTCCTCCTCCTGTCCCATCAGAAGACACGCCAAAGCAGAGGAGGAACATGGGAAGGAGATCTCCTGGCGCCCTGACACGGCTGACATGCGGCTGGCTGGGACAGATAGGAGCTGCTAAAGTGTCAGGCATCACTGCGCTGGAGACCCGGGGACACCCCGCAGGAGATGTTGGCAAATGCCGACACACACTCGAAGGAGATCACCCGGCGCTCTCACACTGCTAACATGCAGGTAGCCGGCTGGGACAGATGCGAGCTGCTAAAGTGTCAGCCATCAATCACTGAGGACCCGGTCTCTGATAACCGGTAAGTCTTCTGCTGAGGGTGGCTTGGTTGGGGAAATAAGAGAATTTGGGCAAGAAGAGGGGTTTAATACTGAAAGAGGAGAGATGTGGGGATTATTTGTGCTGAGAGAGGGGGGGTCTGTGCAGGGAGGGGGAGATGGGGGATGATTTATGCTGAGGGGAAATTAGTACATGGAGATGGGGGGGGGATGATTTGGGCTGAGAGGGGGGATTTGGGGGGTAAAATAATTTGTATAAGGAGGGGTTTGGGGGGGATTTATACTGGGACGAGGGATATGGGGGGCATTTTTTTTACTGAGAAGGGGGATTTGTGCTGAAAGGGGGTATATGAGGGTGATGACTTGTGCTGGTAGGGGGAAATGGAGGGGAAGTAATGTGCTGAGAGGGGGTATTTGTACTGGAAGGTGGCATATGGGGGTGAAGATTTTTAAGAGGGGGAATATTGGGGGGGATTTGTGCTGAGAGGCAATTGATGGGGCACAGTAATGCGGCAATTGATGGGGCACAGTAATCTGGCAATTGATGGGGCACAGTAATGCGGCAAGTGATGGGGCACAGTAATGCGGCAAGTGATGGGGCACTGTAAGGCTGCAAGTGATGGGGGACTGTAAGGCTGCAAGTGCTGGGGCACAGTAAGGCTGCAAGTGATGGGGCACAGTAAGGCTGCAAGTGATGGGGCACTGTAAGGCTGCAAGTGATGGGGCACTGTAAGGCTGCATTAATGTGGCACTGTAAGGCTGCGTTCACGGGCACACTGAGGCTGCACAGATGGGTACTGATATGCTTTATGTTACTATTGTTAATATTTATTTTTGGAACTTAATTCTGCTTAAAATATTTAACAGTGTAATTTCATGAGATAATTTACAAGGGCGTGTTTAGGGGCGGACTTAGGGGTGGGGCAGGGGAGGTGTTGGGTGGGGAAACTGGTGGCGAGTAACTCTTAAGGCCTGGCTAGTGGCTTAGGACTTGACATTTTGAGCCTTGTTATAGTTAATATATTGTTTCAAGCTAGAATTTGGAAGTTTGTTTATCACCTACTATTAGCGCCCCCTTATTATTATACACCCCCCACACTACCCAAGGTTTTACAAGGGATGATATATATATCACTAGTTTTGTTAGCTGTTTTTTTTTTTTGTTAAGGTTATCTGAAAGATGGGTTTCAAATATTTCGACAGGGGCACAATTTCAGTGCTTGCCATAGGTGCTATTTTCACTAGATACGCCTCTGGGAGTAAATACCTGGATTTGGATTTATTTCTGTCCCTATAAGCACAATCAGGAACCTTTCCCTAAAGTATCTAATGCAGAGTATCTCACAGGAACATATGCAGCGCTGGTGTAATTTGATTTCTGAAGCAGGACTGACTCCTATATATTTCTCTCCCTTCAAGCACAATCAGGAACCTTTCCCTAAACTATCTAATGCAGAGTTTCTCACAGGAACATATGCAGCGCTGGTGTAATTTGATTTCTGAAGCAGGACTGACTCCTATATATTTCTCTCCCTACAAGCACAATCAGGAACCTTTCCCTAAACTATCTAATGCAGAGTTTCTCACAGGAACATATGCAGCGCTGGTGTAATTTGATTTTTGAAGCAGGACAGTCTGACTCCTATATATTTCTCTCCCTACAAGCAGCAGCAGCAGCAGCCTTTCCCTACCCTAACTAAAGCAGAGTAACGTGCTGTGCTATGTGCCTCTAGCATTTTTCCTTTCACATGATTTTGTAATAAGCCTATTTTTCTTTCTCAAACTAAGGTTTTATTTGACCTCATTTACCTATATTTTCATTGACAGGTGCATCTATATTCTTACATACACATTCATAGGCTCCTAGCAGAGGATGCACATTAAATTGTCAAGACCTATTTTTGGTGTGACCTGTTTGTGGTACTGAATAAATGTGAATATATTATACAGTCTTCCTATATAGAATAAGGATTTTTCCATCATTGAGGTTAGGGTCCATACACCATGCAGCTTATGCACAGTAGATACATTTACAATTGCACAAATGTATGCATGTCCTTAGAATAGCTTTTCTTGACAGTATTGTCTGTAATGGACATACTTAGGGTGTAGAGGCCAAGTATGAAGCATCTTACCCATGACATGGTATAGAAATGTGAAAATGTAAGTCAACTTGTATAAAAAAAAAAAACAGAGGGCCAGATTCTCTAAGATCCTGCGGCGGCGTCGCGTAAGCTATTTACACTAGCCGCCCCAACTTACAGGAGCAAGTGCTGTATTCCCCAAACACTTGCTCCGTAGTTTGCGGCGGAGTAGTGTAAAAGGCCCGGCGTATCCCCGCGTAATTCAAAGGGGGCGGCTTGTATTTAAATTAAGCGCGCCCCCGTGCCGATCGAACTGCGCATGCGCCGGGCTTAAAATAGCCCAGTGCGCATGCTCCAGTTCTCGACGGAAAACGTATTCGAGAACGACTTAGGAAAACGACGTACCCGACGGGAAAAGACGACGCGGACCCGACGCCATACTTAACATGGCATACGGCGGACTGGCGTAAGGTTACCCCTCATATAGCAGGGGTAACCTTACGCTTACGCAAACAACGTAAGCGACGGCTACGCGACACGAATTCGTTCGGGAATCGCCGTATCAGGCTCATTTGCATAAACAAATGAGACCTGAACGTAAACGCCACCTAGCGGCCGGCGGAGAATTACATTTAAGATCCAACAGTGTAAGTGACTTACACCTGTCGGATCTACAGCGTATCTATGCGAAAATGATTCTAGGAATCACTCGCATAGATACGCGGGTCAAAAAACAGAGATACGACGGTGTTTCCTGAGTTACACCGTCGTAACTCTTCTGAGAATATGGCCCAGAGAAACAAGTTGTCCAGCTAAGTAGGCAGCACAGATCATTACAGTATTCATTCTTTTGATTCCATTATTTTCCAACCATAAAGAAAAGATAGTTTGAGTTGAAACATTGCTTTAACTGGAATATTGTATATTCTCATTTAAAAGCACAATGACAATTTATTGGAATGAATACTGAATTGGTTCATCTAAACCCAGATTCTCAGTAAAGCCCATTTATGGTGATCATCAGATACTCAGCGCTGATTCCTGTTTTACCCAGATGAGTAAGGCCCCTTTCACACTGGGGCGGGATATACGGTGGCGGTATAGCGGCGCTATTTTTAGTCTGAGTTGCGGTGGAATTGCGGCGGTATTCGGCCACTAGGAGTGCAGTATTAACCCCCGCTAATTAGCGAAAAATGGTTAATACCTCTGCAGAGGTGCATTGCCGGCAGGGTTGCCAACTTTCAGTAAATTTACAAACAGTTTGTAAAATCCGTACTTTTTGCATCTGTCCATGAATGTCTATTACAGACAAGTAGGCTGCATGTCCGTAACTGACATTGATGGACAGATGCAACAATTACGGATTTTACAAACTGTTTGTAAATTTACTGAAAGTTGGCAACCCTGATTGCCGGCAGTATTACCGGCGGTATTACTGCGGTTTCCATTGCTTTCAATGGGAAGGAGCGTTAAAAACACTCTGCTCCACTCACCGCTCCAAAGATGCTGTTGGCAGGACTTTTGGAGCGGTCCTGCCAGCGCATCGCCTCACTGAGACTGCAGGGCAGGAGTTTTTCAGGCAGTATTTAGGCGCTATTTTTAGCGCTAAACCGCCTAAAAAAACTCCTCGGTGTGAAAGGGGCCTTGAGCAATAAAGGAGTCATTTAACCACTTGACCACTAGGCACGTAAACCCCCTTAATAACCAGACCAATTTTCAGCTTTCGGTGCTCTCACAATTTGAATGACAATTACTCAGTCATACAACACTGTACCCAAATGAAATTTTCGTCCTTTTTTTCACACAAATAGAGCTTTCTTTTGGTGGTATTTAATCACCGTTGGGTTTTTTATTTTTTGCGCTATAAAAGAAAAAAGACTGAAAATTCTGTAAAACTAAATAATTTTTCTTTGTTTCTGTTATAAAATTTGGCAAATTTAGTATTTTTTCTTCATTCTTTTGCATAAATGTGAAAGATGAAGTTACGCCGAGTAAATAGATACCCAACATGTCACCCTTCAAAATTGCACACGCTCGTGGAATGGCGCCAAACTTCGCTACTTAAAAATCCCCATAGACGACGTTGCAGGGTATTGCGGAGTATTGTGGGGTATTGTGGGGTATTGCGGAGTATTGTGGGGTATTGCGGAGTATTGTGGTGTATTGCAGGGTATTGCGGAGTATTGCGGGGTATTGCGGGGTATTGTGGGGTATTGCGAAGTATTGCGGAGTATTGCGGGGTATTGTGGGGTATTGCGGAGTATTGCGGGGTATTGCGGAGTATTGCGGGGTATTGCGGAGTATTGCGGGGTATTGCGGAGTATTGTGGGGTATTGTGGGGCATTGCGGAGTATTGCGGAGCATTGCGGAGTATTGCGGGGCATTGCGGAGTGTTGCAGGGCATTGCGGAGTATTGCGGGCATTGCAGAGTATTTTGGGGTATTGCAGAGTAATTTGGCAAATTTAGTATTTTTTCTTCATTCTTTTGCATAAATGTGAAAGATGAAGTTACGCCAAGTAAATAGATACCCAACATGTCACCCTTCAAAATTGCACACGCTCGTGGAATGGCGCCAAACTTTGCTACTTAAAAATCCCCATAGACGACGTTGCAGGGTATTGCGGAGTATTGTGGGGTATTGTGGGGTATTGCGGAGTATTGTGGGGTATTGCGGAGTATTGTGGGGTATTGCAGGGTATTGCGGAGTATTGCGGGGTATTGTGGGGTATTGTGGGGTATTGCGGAGTATTGCGGAGTATTGCGGGGTATTGTGGAGTATTGCGGGGTATTGCGGGGTATTGCGGGGTATTGTGGGGTATTGTGGGGCATTGCGGAGTATTGCGGAGCATTGCGGAGTATTGCGGGGCATTGCGGAGTATTGCAGGGCATTGCGGAGTATTGTGGGCATTGCAGAGTATTTTGGGGTATTGCAGAGTATTTTGGGGTATTGCAGAGTGTGGGGGCATTGCAGAGTGTGGGGGCATTGCAGAGTATTTTGGGGTATTGCACAGTGTGGGGGCATTGCAGAGTGTGGGGGCATTGCAGAGTGTGGGGGCATTGCAGAGTATGGCTGGTACTGCAGAGTATTGCACAGGGAGGGATCGATGGCTGGATCTGTGACTGCATGTGTCACAGATCCAGCCTGCAGCAGCAGCAGCTGCTGCTGCTTCCGCTCTCTCCCCTCTCCTCTCTCACACTGTACCGTTCGGTACAGAGAGGAGAGGCGATTTACCGTGATCCGTGATCAGCCGGGTCCGGAGGACCCGGCGGTCACGGAGACTCCCGTGTGCGCGCCCCACAGGGCGCGCGGGAGCGCAATTCTAGGAGGACGTACATTGACGCCCTCCTAGAGTTAAGCAACCGCCTTGTAGACGTATTTCGTCTATAGGGCGGTTGCTAACTGGTTAAACCCTTAGACCCCTTTCACACTGGGGCGGGAGGCGCGGTGGTGGTATAGCACCGCAAAAAATAGTGGCGCTATACCGTCGGAATTACTGCAGGATTCGGGCGCTAGTGGTGCGGTATTAACCCCCGCTAGCGGCCAATAAAGGGTTAATACCGCCCGCAATGCGCCTCTACAGAGGCGCATTGTGGGCGGTATTACCGCGGTTTTTCCATTGTTTTAAATGGGAAGGAGCGGTGAAGGAGCGGTATACATACCGCTCCTCTCACCGCTCCAAAGATGCTGCTTGTAGGAGATTCTTTTCTCTCCTGCCAGCGCATCGCCTCAGTGTGAAAGCCCTCAGGCTTTCACATTGAGAAGGCTGGGGCAGGAGTTTTTCAGGCGGGATAGCAGCGCTATTTTTAGCTCTGTACCGCCTGAAAAACTCCTCAGTGTGAAAGGGGTCTAATGCACTAAATTATGCAGCATGCTGACATCTGGTCTTTGTTGCAATCAAGGATTATTACAACACAGTGGGGTTGATTTACTAAAACTAGAGAGTGCAGATTAGAAGCTGATTGGCTACCATGCACAGCTTCACCAGATTTTGCGCTCTTCAGTTTTAGTAAATCAACCCCAGTATGTCATCACATTGTAGGTTCCCTTATTTGGACTTTAGTAGAGAAAATAAGGGCACATGGAGGGTACTAAAAGGAATTGGGTACAGGTCCAAAGCAGATCAGTGGGTTGGATTTAATGGATTGCCAAAAGAGCAAAACTAAGCAGATTTACACATCACTGTTGGAAAAAAAAATATATATAGCAGATAATATACATATTAAATATTGAGAGCAAAGTGAAAATACTTCAGTTATTTGATTGTAAAGAGGGTTATTGAATAGTTATTGCTCTGGCAGTTCCGGAAGTGTTGGCTTTGTCTTTGGTTTTTGATTGGAAGTAACACTTGGGATAGTGCATTTGCTGGCTGCATTCTTCAGTAGCGCGCCATTTACCATTAGTTTACTATTAACCACTTGCTTACTGGGCACATATACCCCCCTCCTGCCCAGGTGAAATTTCAGCTTCCGGCACTACGTCGCTTTAACTGACAATTGCGCAGTCGTGCGACGTGGCTCCCAAACAAAATTGACGTCCTTTTTTCCCCACAAGTAGAGCTTTCTTTTGGTGGTATTTGATCACCTCGGCGGTTTATATTTTTTGCGTTATAAACAAAAAAAGAGCGACAATTTTGAAAAAAAAAATCTATATTTTTAACTTGTTGCTATAATAAATAGCCCAATTAAAAAAAAAAAAAAAAAATTCTCACTCTAGGCCGATACGTATTCTTCTACATATTTTTGGTAAAAAAAAAATCACAATAAGCGACTGGTTTGCGCAAAAGTTATAGCGCCTACAAAATAGGGGACAGAATTATTATTATTTTTTATTATTATTTTTTTTACTAGTAATGGCGGCGATCTGTGATTTTTATTGGGACTGCGACATTATGGCGGACACATCAGACACTTTTGACACATTTTTGGCACCATTCACATTTATACTGCGATCAGTGCTATAAATATGCACTAATTACTGTATAAATGTGACTGGCAGGGAAGGGGTTAACACTAGGGGGTGAGGAAGGGGTTAAATGTGTACCCTGCATAGTGTTTCTAACTGTGGGGGAAGGGGACTGACTGGGGGAGGTGACCGATCTGTGTCCCTATGTAAAAGGGACACAGATCGGTCTCCACTCTCCCTGACAGGACGTGGATCTGTGTGTTTACCGCCGATCGCGGGTGCCTGGCGGACATCGTGGCCGCCAGGCATGCACGCGCCCCCCAGTGGCTGGAGGCCGTATATAGACGGCCTCCCGGCAATTGGGACCCACACTGCGGCCGTACAAAGTCGTACGGCCGGCAGGAAGTGGTTAAAAAGAAACAATTATTTGAGGTATGCAATGCAATCTTGACAATTATTGGCCTGGAGTCCAATCCAGGCCAATTCTAACAAACTAAACACACACACCTACACTTTTATATAAATTTAAAGTGTATGTAAACCCTTACATATACCCACTGAAGTCAAACCTCAGGTGATACACAGAGAAAAAAAAATCCTCCCAGTTATATCCCTTATTTTTCTGCAGCCCTCTCTTCTCTACATCCTTCTAAAACACACAGATCAAAGGTTATCCCTACGGTCCAGCAGGCAGGAGGCAGGGATTTGATGTCACACTGCACAGCATACAAAAGCAAGCTGAGCGTAATCTGAAACCTGAGTGGGGGGCATGGACACCCACCATTAACAGTCTCGTAGGGAATCATGAACAGCTGAAGCTGTCAATCTCCCAGGTTTACATCCACTTTAACCGTTCCCCAAAAAGTTTTTTTTTTTTGGCAGGTTGGTAAGTGAATGCCTCCTCCCTTTGACTACAGGAGAGTCAGGACACTCTCTACGTTGCAGATAGAGAAAGGAGCTGTGTGTTAGTGGGCATCGTGACTCTCCTGTAGTCCAAGGGAGGGGGCAAGCAGGACACTCCACACCATGGGGAAAGCCTCACATTACTGTGTGCAGTTACAGACAGAGGAACAGGAAGTGAGGATTTCTCAGAAGAAATAAGGACATTTAAAAGCAAAATGGAAGGATGAGGTAAGTGAAGGAGGACTGCACTGAGGTAAAGGAAGCTATTTAGAAAAACAAATTGTACCTTTACAACCCCTTTAAAGTAAAGTAATTTCTTCTTCTGTATATATTTCCCAGAGAACACTGCCTTGAGTCTCCCTGATGTAAAACACACTCTAGTGAGGTTGTGTATAAATTGCCTAATCAATCAGATTATAAAAACAGGTCATGTTGTGCAGTGGAGATGGGACTTTGTTCAAACAAACATTCTCTGGTGGAGAAGCAATCACTGCCATTTAAACACATGGACCTGGAAGTTTCTCCACCAAAGAATGTTTGGTGAAAGTTACATCCACTGCTTTATAATTAGATCCCAGGGTGTTTAGTGGGGTTTGTATGTAATTATGCTTTTCTGTTACCCTTTCACAGGAATGTACCACATCTTGAGGAGTTACTTGATGAGGCGGAGAAGATAAAGCATGCCTCCGAAAACTACTACGTAATCCAATTGTTTGGGATAGTAAAAGCACCACCATGTATTGTAATGGAGTGGATGGAGTGTGGCTGCTTAGGCACACTAATGGAGAAAGTTCATGAGATTCCATGGCCCTTAAAATATCGCTTTCTCCATGAAGTGGCATTAGGTATGAACTGGTTGCATCGCCTTTCCCCTCCTCTGTTGCACCTGGACCTAAAGCCAAGGAATGTTCTATTAAATGATGGACTCCATATAAAGGTAAGATTCAACTCTGGTCAAGAAGCACTTATCACAGCATTAGTACTTATTATTGTTGTAGCATATACAGTATCTTAAAAAAGTATTCATACCCCTTGAAATATTCCACATTTTGTCATGGTACAACCAAAAATGTAAACGTATTTTATTGGGATTTTATGTGATAGACCAACACAAAGTGGCACATAATTGTGAAGTGGAAGAAAAATTATAAATGGTTTTCAACACTTTTTACAAGAAAATATCTGAAAAGTGCAGTGTGCATTTGTAGAAGGCCAATATGGTAGCCTGAATTTATGGGAGGAGCCCAGAGGAGGGGGTATTTAAGCAGCCCACTCACCTGTGTTTCTTGTCGGTTCGAGTGCACGATACTACACGTCACTTGGTCGACTCTCCCCAGCTCACTCCGTATTCGTGGGTCTGTACGTTCGAGTGTGTTGTGGCTTCTCAGTTCGTGGTCTTCGTCTGCGTTTCTCGCTCGCTGTTGCAGATAGGATTCAAACCTATTTTCCTTTCATACGCAATGTTACAATTCGTTATGTTTCCTATCCCGCATCCCTTTTGTACTTAGCTGCCTCCGCTCGTGTTCCAACATCATTCGGCACTGCCGTAGTAAATTTGTAGGTTCCCTCTGCCTTGCTTGTCACCCCATCCACAAACATACGACTCATTCATACTTCCAAGCCTCCGAGCCGCTGTCAGTCGTTGTTCGATATCACTCCACAAATGCTTCACTGGCTATAGGATTCACTATGGGGTTGCCGCCTCATCCATTGGAGATTAGCATTTATTGATTGCACAGGTTCTGTGGCTGATTGAGGTGGTAATTAGACCCACCTGGTGCCTTCACTGCACTTTGATTATCGGGGGCTGGGTGGTTGGTATGTGTTTGGTTTTGGAGGAGGGGGGTGGCACCCTAACACTCTACGACAGCCCGATCCTATTCCCGGTCGCGTCGGTGACATAATGTTTCATATCCTTGGCACGACACAAAGCAATTCTAGTCGGACAAAAAAGAGAGAGAGAGATAGATATAATACATTCTTCCAACAGGCACCGTGCTTCTGCAACACAGCCTCCCCCATGAGGTTCCTGCCACAAGCTCTCAGTTGCCTCTCATACCACTCATTACCCATTTATAGGCACCATGAGCTTCTGCTACACAGCCTCCTTCTCGAGGTTCTTTGCCACAAGCTCTCAGTCGCCACTCACACCACTCATTATCCATCAAACGGCCTTCCCCACGAGGTCCCCGCCACAAGCTCTCAGTCGCCACTCGTACCACTCATTACTCATTCACAGGCACCACAAGCTTGTGCAACACGGCCTCCCTCATGAGTTTCCTGCCACATGCTCTCAGTCGTCTTTCATACTAATCATTTACCCATTCACAGGCATCACAAGCTTCTGCAACATGGCCTCCCCCACGAGGTTCTTGCCACAAGCTCGTTCCCTCTCATACCACTCATTACCCTTTCTCAGGCACCCTGAGCTTCTGCAACACGGCCTCCCCCAAGAGGTTCTTGCCACAAGCTCTCAGTCGCCTCTCATACCACTCATTACCTTTTCACAGGCTCCACAAGCTTTTGCAACACAGCCTCCCCCATGAGGTTCCTGCCACAAGCTCTCAGTCTCTACTTATACCACTCATTTACTCATTCACAGGCACCACAAGCTTCTGCAAATACAGCCTCCCCATAGAGGTTCCTGCCACAAGCTCTCAGTCTCCTTTCATCCCACTCATTTACCCATTCACAGGCACCACAAGCTTCTGCAGCACGGCCTCCCAATAGAGGTTTCTGCCACAAGCTCTCAGTCGTCACTCATACCACTCATTTACATGTTCATAGGCACCACAAGCCTCTGCAAAATCGGCCTCCCCTCGAGGTTCCTGTCTTAAGCTCTCAGTCCCCACGCATACAACTCATTTACCCGTTTATAGGCACCACAAGCTTCTGCAAATATGGCCTCCCCCTCGAGGTTCCTGCATTGGTGCTACCCCCTCTGACACCTCTGCCGCCCTCCCTATCCATGTGCGCGTCCCCTTTCAGGACACCGGATACATGAATCACTATGGAGGGGATAGGCAGGGGGCGTGTATTTTTATATATAAATATATAAAGTACTATACTGCGCCAACCAAAAAAAATGTAAGCACCAGATTAGAGCCTGAGGTTTTGATAGGCTTCAAAATAGGGTGGTCTCAGGGCGCAGAGCACTGCGTCCCAATCCCAACCTGTTGTGTGACATAGGGAATTCATTTTCGCTATTAAAGGAGGCAGGTCTGTGAGACCTGTTTCTCAACTGGCCAAAGCGTCAAGGGATCCTATTGGATGCCTATTGGCACTTTGACGGAAGAGGAGACATGGTGGAGGAAGCCTAGGAGCGGGAGCGAACACCAAAGCCACTGCTTTCCACCGCTTCAGGAGAAGGAGAAGACTAAAGAGGAGGAGGTGGAGAACCCCGGCCACAAAGGATTAGGAGAGCCTCGGCCACAGAGGAGGAGAGCCCCAGCAGTAAGTTTAGCCGGTCCCTGATCTGTATACCCTGGTCTGTGATGCTGAGCTGTACACCCTGAGCTGTATACCCTGATCTGTGAGGCTGAGCTGTATACCCTGATTTGTGAGACTGAGCTGTATACCCTGATCTGTGAGGCTGAGCTGTATACCCTGAGCTGTGATGCTGAGCTGTATACCCTAAGCTGTATATCCTAATCTTTGAAGCTGAGCTGTATACTCTGTCCTGTGATGCTGGGGCTTTATACTCCTGACACTATGGGTGGAAGCAAGTGGAATACAGGGGACAGAGTGGGTGGGGTGGATTCTATAAGGGATGGGGCTTAGGATAAGTGGGAGGAGTTAAAAAGGAAGGGCGGGGTCTGCCCCCCCACCCTAAAACTTCACCAGTCGCCACTGCGCCACGCATACCACTCATTTACCCATTCACAGGCACCACTAGCTTCTCCAGCAGGCCTCTCCATAGAGGTTCCTGCCACAAGCTCTCAGTTGCCACTCATGCCACTCATTTACCTGTTCATAGGCACCACAAGCAATTGCAAATACGGCCTCCCCCTTGAGGCTCCTGCCACAAGCTTTCAGTCGCCACTTACACCACTCATTTACCCATTCACAAATACAACTCATGCTACTTCCTAGGTCGCTAACTCCGACATGAACCAGCACACCTAATTTCAGTGTTAAAAAAAAAATGCATACGATACTCCTACATCGTAACTCTGACTCATGTCGGCACGATTCGTTCGTTTCCGCAAACATACGATCATGACTCACGGTTGCACACGACCATGACTCTTCCCCACATGCTCGACTCTTCTTAAACACTTCCGCCCCTTTGTCACCCTCCGCAGGTTCAGAGCATGGCTGCACTCACACCCTGAGGGGATGGGCCATCCCCAAACTTGCTGCGGAACTATGGCATAGAAGGCCTCGCCACAGTCAGTGGGTCGATTCCGCTCACCCACAATTTGAAACCCTGTCATGTCTGCGACACATCGATTCAAATCCTTGGCACGATTCAACACATCCTGTCTTACACATACCCCTCAAGCTTCTGCAGCTCAGCCTTCCTCCCCCGAGGCACCTGCCACAAGCACCCAGTTGCTACTCGTACTACTCACAACTCATACAATGCTTCGGTTCACAGTTCCGACACAAGTCCAGATGTTCCTTGGCCCTCCCCTCCACCTCTTGTGTTGTCCAGGGCATGTCCAGGGCATGTCGGCCCTGTGCGGCTGCCACAGGTGTTGAAGTTGGGACGGCCTGTCCTGTCACTAGGTGGTGCTCTGCAAAGAGCAAGTTCAAACTGCTATCCATCTTGCCGTCTCTCTGGCAGTGGCATGGCATCAAATGGAAAGGCTCATACACCACCAAACTGAGTCCGTGGCTGTTCGACACTCTTGCTCAGTCCCTTACCTGGATATTGTCTCATCAAGTGCAGTATTAGAAAGTCATCCACTACCTTGATGACTTCCTGTTGATCGAACGACCTGGCAAGCCCCCATCAGACTTGGACAAATTAAGAGTAGTATGTGGCAATCTCAATGTGCCCATAGCAGAGCATAAAGTGGAAGGCTTCACCTTCCTAGGCATCACTCTTGACACTCACTCCATGCAGGCTAGCTTACCCCCTGACAAGCGGTCCCGGATTAAGCAGTCATTCACGCCTTCACCACCTCACGAAGTTGCACCAAGAACAGGTGCAGTCCCCCTGTTAGACATGCTGAACTTTGCTATGAGGATTCTCCCTCAGGGGCGTTCCTTCATTTCTCGCCTCCTGGTCTTCTTTTCCCATGCACAGGACCCCGATCAAACCTTCAGGCTAGACCAGGCAGCTGCTGCAGATCTAGCAATCAGGGACAACTTCCTTGAGAACTGGAATGGCATATCCATGTCCATCCCAGCAGCTTCAGCCTCCTCACTTCATATAGTAACAGAGCCTCCACAGGCTTCGCTGCCATTTTTGGCACCCGTTGGTTTACAGGTCTATAACTGCAGGAAATCCTCCTGGTCCCAGGGTTCAGCCAGACTTTCTCATTGTTCGAGCTTTACCCTATCATCATGGCAGCTCAGGTCTGGGGACAAACCTGGGCGGGGCAGAATGTGGTCTTCTCCACTGACAACTTAGCCACAGCTGAGCTTGTCAACAAAGGCAGGCCCAAGTCCCTGGCCATCATGTCCTTCCTATGCAGGCTGGTGCAGATATCCCTTCACTACAATTTCAATGTGCACTGTATTTACATACCTTGCAAATGTAATCTTGCAGCAGACGCATGGTCCTGCCTTAATTTTCCTTTGTATTTCTTACAAAGACCCGGAGCCGACCCAACCTAATTTCCTATCCCACCTTGGTCGCAGCTAACAATGGGCTAAGAGACCACCTTCACAACACTACGCTGCTCATAAACCGGCCACTGTCACCCAACACGCTAAAGGCCTACCGCACCACCTGGAACGCCTACAGCAAATTCTTGACCACATGGGACAGGCACAGGTCACATCAAGCACATCCTGGCCTTCGTGTCTTACTGCCACACTCATCTGAGCCTGTCCCACAACACTGTCAGACTGTACCTAGCTGGCATACAACATTTCCTCTCCCTACAAGCCCCTGCAAAACCCTCGTCGTTCGTGACCCATGCGGTCAAAGCCTTGCTGCGTGGCATCCAGAAACATCAGCCAATAGCCAGTAGAAAACGCCGTGGCATCCAGAAACATCAGCCAATAGCCAGTAGAAAACGCTTACCTTCACAAAGCTTGCCCAATAAGTGTCATGTATACTAATAAAACAGCTTTCCCTATCCTGGTATTTTTGCCCCCTTTTTAGTGTACCGACCAGCTGACCAGGGCACATCTCAGGTCTATGTTATGTTGTGAGTCTTGTGGCGTTTTTATGTGGTTTCACGTCTATCTCGGTTGGAGGGCTCCGACCATAAATTAGAAGGCCAGTAAGGTGACCTGAATTTACAGGAGGAGCCCAGGGGAGGGGGGTATTTAAGCAGACCACACCTGTGTTACTTGTCAGTTCCAGTGCACAATACCCTCCCTCCCATCCCCTTTACAGGGCACTTCCTTCACAACCCTCTTCTACAATTAACCATTACTTATTTTGGGTATGCCCCCTTTTTGGTGTACTGACCAGCTGACCAGGGCACACCTCATGTTTATGTTATATTGTGAGTTTTTTGTGATGTCTTTATGTGGTTTCACATCTATCTCAGTTGGAGGGTTCCGACTATATATATATATATATATATATTGTAAGGTTGGGGGTTATTAGCTCTCGTGGTATGGGCGTTTTTTCAGCGATTCACTCCAGCCAGGAACTATGGTTAAGGGCATGGTAGCCCATTTTTATTAAAAAGGCAAAAATAAGTCCAAACAAACGTTTTCCCACGCAGGGGTTCTTCTCCATCAAATATACAATAGAAAATGCTAGTCCACCTCTGGCTCTCTGTAGCAGTACCTCTGCTCTTTATCCTGGTTGCCCAGACCAGCGGACTCCTCAACATAGACCGCTTCCCTTCAGCGTCTACAGCTCTGCCTCTTGCAGTCACCGTTCTGGCTGTCTCCTACAGCCTCTCTGATTCCTGGAGACCTCCTGTCTCTTCCAGGAGCTGTCTCCAACTGGGAGCCATGAGATCTTCCCACACACTCATTATAAAGGGCTGTGCTCACCTGAGCACACACCCTGCTGGTAATGAACATAGCCTGGATTACCAAAACCTGGAGAAAGCTGCAAAAGCAGTCTTCTCCAGTCCACAGCTATGTTCTGTAGTTTTTGCACATCTCAAGTGTGCATACCCTGGGTCCATTTTACCGTCACAGTAGCTCCTACTGTTACATACCTCCCCCCCTTGTTTTGAACCCGTAGGGGGCGGAACACACAAGCCTGAATCCTTGATTGGGCCTACGCAGCGAACAGCTGGCGCAGAGGTGCCCCAATCTTTTTTTCGGGTGCGTTTCCAGGCACGCCCTATCCTGGATCGGAACGGGGTCCTACCATTCTGTATCCCCAGCCTACTCCCTCTGTCCTTGGGGTTCCTGAACTCATGTTTCTTTTCTGGTGGCCCCCTGCCTTTCCTGCTACTTTTGGGTGTACCAACTTTTGCCAGCTCACACTTTTCCATATCCCAATGTTTGTTCCTCTCCATACTATATTTTAGAGTGTCTCCGGGTACCCCAACTTGTACCTCTTTGTAGGTGAGAGACAAAATATCTGCTTTTGCTGTGTCCGTATCTGGCCCTTCCTTCTTAGTTGTAACGGGTGAGGCAGTATCCGCGCCATTTACAAAACACTGCTCAGCCGCACCTCGGACCACATTAGCAGACATTTCCATCACCGCATCAGGCGGAGAGACCTCTGATGTCTCTAGCAGCCCCCCAGAGTGCCTTCCGTACTGAACTGTATGCGGAAGCACCCTCACAGGAAACTGGGAGATCACCTGCCACACTATCAGAAAGCACTGTACTAACCAGTTCCACTGGTGACTAATTTTAACCGGCACAGGTTGCACTACCTGGCTCCATCCATTGGTACCACGCAGTACCACCACCTCTGACTGTAATGGAGGCACCCAGGTATACAAGGACTGTGCTTTCACCAGTTCAAGCAAATCCACTAGCATATCTGTAATTTCTACACACTCCACATCAATATGCCAAACATTTTTGGGGACCTTAACCTTATTAGAGACATGGAGGGGCTCATTCACTGCAGCTTGGGGGTCCGAGACCTTTAAAGGGGCATCCACCTCACTGGAGGTAGCTACCACAGCCGGATGCTCCCCTGGAACACTGTCCAAATTTAGCATCACTTGTTTCCCCATGTACACTGCATGCTTCATTCTGTCAGTTTCATCACCAACATCCTCATATGACTGCGGCCTCGTCCTAGTCTCCCTCTGAAGGACATCCTGACTATCTCGCCACTCTGAGGTTTTTAAGTCATGTGACACCTTGCTAAGTTTTGGGCTTTTTCCCTCCAACCATTTTTTACCAGGATCCTTCTCAGATCCTAGAAGTTCCTCAAACCTCAGGAAACCTTCCCCAGAATTACCCTCCTGAACCTCTAGGGGGCCTACTTCTGCTATACCTTTTTCCTCTTCTGTGTCAAACCCATCATTCCCTGTCTCGCTACAATTTTCAGGGTTTTCTACAACCAGATCAACTTGACCAAGACCATCATGTCTACCATTATTTTTGATGTCACCCATGGCAACCATACCATCAAAAATCGCCAACATGCTACATTTTTCATCATGGTCAGAAACATCAATGCATTTGTCATATTTAATTTCACCCATGTTCCGCAGGGCAGTGTCTGGAGAGGAACTGCACCCAACGGAGTGGTTGTCTCCGGCAGCTTCAGTACACGCAAACTCCACTGGCATGAGATCCTCTGCCAGCAACTGTCCCGACCGCTGAACATCACATAACACAACATTTGGATCTTTGACTACAATCAGTTCACTTATTGCTGTGCCCTCTGGCACTTCCACCAACATCAGCTCATTTGGCATGGCACCATCCATTACCACATCATTAGAACCTTTGTGGATCACAGACATGACCTCTTCTGTGCGTTCGCCATTACTTGGCGCTTCCATCTTGTGAGCAACATCATCTGCAGCAGCAAATGCACCATTGCATACAAGTTGCTCTGCAGGTCCTTCATCTGGCACTGCGGAAATCATGTCTGCTCCACTCTTACCAACAGAGGCCTTTTCCAACAAAGCCAACAGGCTTTTTGTCCATCTGTCCCAATCTGTTATCTCTGCGCTACCAGAGGGACAGAGTGGCTCAGCAACAGACACATTGCAAACATCACTTTTGTGTAAACCAGACTGTGGTAATACATTTTTAACCATTGCAGGCTGCAATACCACACTCTCACCTTCTGGTGGCGCTTCATTAAATGCATGAAGACCTTCAAACCTGCCATTGCCAGACAGCATTAAGACACTTCCATCATGAGTGTTTTCAAACATATCAGTTTTAGCATTTAACATTTCATTATTACCATGTTCAGGTACCGTCTTATCCTTCAGAGTGGCACCATAGCTGTCCCAGGCAACCTCCGGCTCCAAAACGCAGAGCTCCCTGGGGGTTTCTAGGGACACCTCTGTGGCCTTCATCACGGTTGCTAGGGGAGATAGCACATCTTTAACTGTATTCATATCAACATTTATATCTCTAGTGAGGTGCACTAGCCCATTAGCAGCTGGGCCATCAACTTTAGCCAACACAATATCAGTTTTACCCATCACATTGTCATATTCAAGTTTACCACTTGCCTCCCCACTGAACAGGGCACTGCAGCGAGGAAAGTCCTTTTCCACACAGACAGTGGATCTCCCATTTGGGGTCACTGCAACTCCAGTGTGCACATTCACATAGTCAATCTTTTCCATGCATTTACCAGCAACAGTCTTACCGATCACTGTAACGGGGGCTGCCATGTTCATTTGAGTACGTTGTCTTTCACTGGCCAACTCTCCCTGGTGGCCATGGGATGAAACTGCAGCAGCAATTTCTGACTCCTTAGCACCCCCAGGAGGCACAACAAAAAACTCCTTGTTGCCAGGGGAGACGGCAAATATATTTTCACAGGAAACTGGCTCAGCCTCATTATCTCCAGGTGCACCCCAGAATCTAGGGCAAGACAATATTTCATGCCCCAGCTGGCCACATTCCAGGCATGGTACATTTTTACACATATCTTTAATGGGATGCCTCTTTACATCTCCACAGTAGCTCCTCCTTCCGGTTGACATTTGATCTCTCGTTGCCAAGGGAGATGGCACTCTTCCAGCTGTACTTTGCTGACTCTCCCAAACGCAGCGACTTTGCGATCCTTGAAACATTGTTGCTTTCAACTTGCCACGATCCTTTGTCGGCAATTCATTTCTCACGTGGTTTGCAGACTTGATATCTCCACCGTTGCTACGGGCAACCACATACCTCTCGAACTTTGTATGCGACTTTTGGACACTCCTGGCACTCAAATTAGGTTTTCCAAACATTGTCGCAGACCTTTGTTTGGCCATGTCACCTTGTCTTGGAGACTGAGACAAAGGGCACTTGGAGACAACATGCCCCCACTCACTGCACCGCAAACAGCGCTCTTGCTTCATAGCCTTAGCAGGGCTTCCCCAACTGCATCCTCTTTCCACCTTAGGACTTTGCACATTAACAGCTGGCCTGCTTGTACTAGCGTTACCAGGGGCAACCACATGCACTTCCCCTTTAACTGGCGTTAGTTTAGCAAAAAACAGTCTGCAGTACTCTCCGGCAGGCTCAAACCCCTGCATCATCTTTGCAGTCACTCCACCAAACTTTTGCACCGTCCAGCAAAAATGAAGCACTGTCACTTTAAAGCAAGTTGCTTTTCACTTCATGCAAGCTTTACTCAGCTGCACACAGATTGTGCTGTCTCAAGCACACAAACACAGTTCATATAACAGATGAACTTACTTTTGCAGAGATCTCCAGTTCTGCCAAGATTGTCCTTTCACAGGTACATAACCTGCAATGCCTTTTGCCTGGCTGCACTTCCACACACAGCCAACAGTTCCTGACGTGAACTCACTGTGGAGCAAGGACCCGGATGCCACCGTCTTGTGCCCGCATGAATCCACCACTTGTAAGGTTGGGGGTTATTAGCTCTCGTGGTATGGGCGTTTTTTCAGCGATTCACTCCAGCCAGGAACTATGGTTAAGGGCATGGTAGCCCATTTTTATTAAAAAGGCAAAAATAAGTCCAAACAAACGTTTTCCCACGCAGGGGTTCTTCTCCATCAAATATACAATAGAAAATGCTAGTCCACCTCTGGCTCTCTGTAGCAGTACCTCTGCTCTTTATCCTGGTTGCCCAGACCAGCGGACTCCTCAACATAGACCGCTTCCCTTCAGCGTCTACAGCTCTGCCTCTTGCAGTCACCGTTCTGGCTGTCTCCTACAGCCTCTCTGATTCCTGGAGACCTCCTGTCTCTTCCAGGAGCTGTCTCCAACTGGGAGCCATGAGATCTTCCCACACACTCATTATAAAGGGCTGTGCTCACCTGAGCACACACCCTGCTGGTAATGAACATAGCCTGGATTACCAAAACCTGGAGAAAGCTGCAAAAGCAGTCTTCTCCAGTCCACAGCTATGTTCTGTAGTTTTTGCACATCTCAAGTGTGCATACCCTGGGTCCATTTTACCGTCACAGTAGCTCCTACTGTTACAATATATATATATATATATATATATATATATATATATATATATATATATTAGGGATTTATTGTAAGGTGTAGTGCTTTCCAGTGAGTTCAGACCAACCAGGAAATACTGTTTCTTTTGCTTGTAGCCCACTTTTATTTAAAGAAAAAGTTCACATGTAACTTACAGTGTTACCCTTGCAGGTGTTTCCAACATTTCAAAACAAATCCAGACCAAATTTTAGATTCACAGCACCACTGTGCTCATGTACAAAATCTGTATCTATCTCTCTCTCTCTCACTCTCTCTCTCTCTCTCTCTCTCTCTTTCTCACAGCTACCTGCTGTACTGGCCCAAACCCAGACCTCGGGCAGGAGATCTCCTGTCTCCCGTGTGGAGTCCTGAATTCAGACCCTTGATTATGAAGGATATACACACCTGTACACACAGCCTGCTAGTCCCCAGTAAAATCTGGACCCAGTATTAGAGGCTTCTGACCTCCCAAGACTCTTTGAAGTCTCTGGGCTCCAGAACCAAATCCAGGAGTACCAATCCTGGAGAAAACTGAAAAAAAAAATCAATTTTGGATCCTCCTATAGGTTTTAATTGCTGTTGGTGTCTCCACTAGAGAAATGTTATCTTACTTCCTGTCCAGGTGACAGGCATTAGACAGAACAAGAAGTAAAGTGAATTTACCTTAGCAAAGACACAAACATTATTAAACGTTTTACAGATGTTCTAATCTGCCTCCGCTCTATCTAAAATTCCTTGACTATTGTATACCAGATGATCTACCTTTTATCACATACCTGCCCGACCACTTAACTCCATCCTTTAACCTTACCACACATTAACAGAGACCACACCAATTTGATGTAAACATTGGCCTTAGCAGCCTCTTTATTAATAACTTAAAATCAAATTAACATAACGTATAAAAGACATCTGATACGCCCACCACCTCTCAGTCAAAAATAGTTGCCTTGGTCTTTGCAGGAATACGCCCATAACTTCCATCCAATCATAATAATGCACTGCGGTACCTTAACTGAAAAATAGGCTCTAGCTGACATACTAGCTCGGAGAGAACCAAACCACTGACTGTAGTGCACCCTTTAACCAAATTCCAGCTAAACCAACGTTAGCTGGAATACCACCAGAGGGACCCATACCACCGATGGGGCAGCAAGATGGTCCCGAACTCTTCCTTAACTGAGGGTTTTTTCCTTCACTCGCAAAGACCAACATCTTCCATCTGCCACGACATCCAATGATCCAACCACTCTGTGAAAATAAAATAGGTTGAAATATAGACACCGTAATACCCCCAAATCAAGGGAGGGTGGGTAGCTCTCTCCTTCTACTGACACTGGCGCTGACACTGACCTAAACTCTTGCTGCCCCTCCTACTGCTCTCACTACCCAATCCTGCACCCTGTAACATCTGCTGCTTAGATCACTGTTCCCTTAGTCATGCCAGCCCTCCGTTAATTTTATTGGTGCTTTACTAAGGGGCTTCTCTTTATAAGCTCTGCCTTCAGCATTTGTCAGGAGTAGGGCCAGTTTACCGAGGCACAATGCAAAGCAAATGACTTGTTATGGTATAACCAGATATGCTGAACTATTTAGCTCAGTGAGATTGTTTTGCCCCCTTTAGAGACATTATAGATATGTACACACTATGCTATAAGCAATATTAACATAAAGTGCTTTCTAAACAATTTATTGTTTGAACTACAAATAACCAATGCTGACAAATGTAATAGTTGATTATTGCTGAATTGAAATGGGCACAAAGAGCCATTATAAGCTTAGGGTTTGGGTGACTATAGGAGTGTACTCAAAATTGTCTTTGAAGATTCCTATCTTTGCTTTCAGATTACAGATTTTGGTTTGTCCAAATATACAAGTAGCTCCAATGAAGCAAATGGGGGAACTATAGAATACATGCCTCCTGAAGCATTTCAAGAAGGATACAAGCCAAGTGAGGCCTCTGATGTTTACAGGTAGTCAAATTAGTATTTTTTCATTAAAAAACATAAATCTATCCCCTATGCAAAGTACCTGTACTTTACTTACTTCAACGTACACGTGTGGGCATAGAAGTATGGGGGCTAACATTTCTGAATTGTTTATTAGGCTGGGTTCACACTGCTGTGACACGATTTTTATCTAACTTTCAATTATAGTATGCTGTGCTACTTTGATAAGGTTTGTATAATCTATGTGGCCAAAAAAATCGCACTAGAATCGCACCAAAGCACTACAGAAACCATTTCCAAAATTGCTTTGTGTTGAGTAGCGTTTCTATGAACAGACACCATTAAAAAAGTGTGATTTCCAATGTCATGCTTTTCTGGGCGACTCAAGTCACATCTGAAATCGCACTAGTGTGAACCAGGCCTAACGACAAAGGATCCTGGCCTCTAATCTTAAACCCTGTAATCACTACCTAATGAGTGAGTTATTGGCCTGGAACAAGTATGCCGATGGAAAGTCAGACTTCCCTAGCTGTATATTTGTGTCAAGTCAGTAATGGAGGAGCAAGAATGAAGTGGTGCAAGGTCACAGTGTCTCTTTAATGGCTGTATAAAGCAGGGGTCCAGGAATGACGCTAACACACACATTTGAAATATATACAGCATACATAAATAAATCCAAGAGAGTAAACCACACTGAAATTTCTTGCTCAAAACAAAATGTATTTATTGTCAGTACTAAAGAAATCTTTTCAGAGTGTGGTGACTGTGTTGGATTTGGATTGGAGTCTGCCTGATATAAATACAGTGGGCCATATTCTCTCTAAATATCCGCCTGCTGCGCTTAGGGCACTTACACTCCGCTGTCCCAACTTACCGGAGCAGGTGTTGTATTCCCCAAACACTTGCTCCATAAGTTGGGACAGCGGAGTGTAAGTGTCCCGGCGTAGCCTGGCGGATCTCCAAGGGGGCGTCTTCTATTAAAATGAAGCGCGCCCCCGATGCGAAAGAACTGGGCATGCGCCGGGCTGCAAAAAGCCCAGTGCGCATGCTCCAGTTCTCGGCGGAAAACGTCAATGACGCCGACGTGTGCGTCATTGACGTAAAGTCGTATTCAAGAACGACTTACGTAAACGACGTACCCGACGAAAAAACACGACGGGGACCCGACGCCATCCGTAACATGGCCTACGCGAGACTTGCGGAAACTTACCCCTCATATAGCAGGAGTAAGTTTCCGCTTACGCAAACGACGTTAGCGACCATTACGCGACGCGAACTCGTTCGGGAATCGGCGTAGAAGGATCATTTGCATACTTCACGTAAATGCCATCTAGCGGCGGCCGGCGTCATTGCATTTAAGATCCGCCAGTGTAAGTGACTTACAGATGGCGGATCTTAAGTGTATCTATGCAAAAATTATTCTGAGAATCAGGAGCATAGATACACTGGCCAAAAAAGGGAGTTACGATGGAGTATCTGACTTACTCCATCGTAACTTCACTGAGAATATGGCCCAGTATATGTATATACACCATAGTGCCATGGGTATTGGGAAGCCTGCCTTTACACGTACATGCACTTTAATGGCACTTTAACGGCAGTCTTAGTCCGTAGGGTTCAATATTGAGTTGCCCCGCCCTTTGCAGCTAGCTTCAACTCTTCTGGGAAGGCTGTCCACAGGGTTTTAATAGTGTGTCTATGGGAATGTTTGACCATTCTTCCAGAAGCGCATTTGTGAGGTTAGGCATAGATAGAACATCTTTGGGAGGAATTTGCGGAAGACTGCAAGCCAGGCCTTCTCGTTCAACATTAGTGCCTGACCTCACAAATGCGCTTCTAGAAGAATGGTCAAACATTCCAACAGATACTCTCCTAAACCTTATGGATAGCCTTCCCAGAAAAGTTGAAGCTGTTATAGCTGCAAAGGGTGGGCCAACTCAATATTGAACCCTACGGACTATGACAGGGATGCCATTAAAGTTCATGTTAGTGTAAAAGCAGGCATTCCAATACTTTTAGCAATATAGAGTATAGCCCAGTCTGGCAAAAGAACTGAGGTCATTTTATGTAAACGTTAAAATGTAATTTAAACTGCAATAAGTTGTAAGGAGAAATAAAGGTGCTGGGCTCCATTTTGCATGTGATAAAATTAATTCCAGAGGAGTGCTGTGTTCATGAACAGGCACTAGCAAAATATTGGGAGACAACTACATTATTATTATTATTATTATTATTATTATTATTATTATTATTATTAATGTTTTCAATTTGTTCCTGAGATTCTCTAGAAGAGTTAATTTCAGTAGTTGTGCAATTAAATGATTACAACTCTCCATTTTATACAAAGATTCCACATTTTCAAATAGTAAAACAAAGTTGTCATAACCACCCTCCCTCCCATGCATACACAAGCACATGCACTCAGAAGAACAACAGAAATTCAAGTGGGTACGATAAAACATACAGTGTGTCCTACCTAGGGCTAGGCACCAGCCTATCCACAGGTGGGTAAGGACATGTAAATAGAAACCACATTTTCTACCTTTCAAATCTGTACATTGCATGAAGTGAGGGCAAGCTGAGAAATGTACAGAAAACATTAACCGGATCAAGCGTCATGCGGACGTGACGCATGTGAGGGTGGGAGGTGCAGGAGCGTTCCATGGCTTGTGGTAGCGAGTGGCGGCGGGGATCCGAGTAGACCAACATCGGAGCAGGGGACGCCAGCGTGAGAGGCTGACTCTCCTGAAGATCGAATCGGACCCCCAGCCTGGCTCTCTAAGGCGCAAAAGGGACGAAAAGCCGCGGGATCGTGAGACCGCCCAGCCCGGAGCTAGACGCTGACCTGGTCCGGCTAATGCACGTGGACGGTGGAGCAGCGTGTGACGTCCAGGGAATGAAAACCGCGCGGCAGCAGCTGGCAGCAGGCAGGGGAGAATGTTCTAAGGCTGGGTGAGACGCTCAGTGAGCCGAGCAGGGTCGGGCGCCGTCCCGCTGCACCCCCCCCCCTCCCCCCGGGGATCCCCCATTCCCCCTCTTCTGGTCATATACACCCAGGACGGGACTGGATTGTTTAGCCCAAAAAAAAAAAATTTCCCTGACAAAGCGGGAATATCTCAGGGAGGGAAAAGAAAAAAAAAAAAGAAGAGAAAGGGAGCAGATCAGACCCATTAGTACAGGGGTACAGGGGCATTTTCAGTCCTTGCCTCTACAGGCCATGTTTCTTCTCACAATACGGTTGATTATAAAAGAGGGTCTTAAATGAGCAGATGATGTTAAGGAAGATTGGGATCTCTGAGCATACTGATTCCTTGCTTCTTTTAGATTGGTGATGAAGTGGGACTGTAATTTATAAGTGTTTATAGGGGCAGGTCGAACAGACTACAGGAGGTGGACTTGCACCTATGGTAGGGACCCCTCTTGCCGTAAGGAAAGTGCGGTAATTGTATCCCCCCCCAGGGGTGCGAGCTCCCTCAGCACAAAAGGGACCTCTGTGTAAGAAAAAAAGGGAAAAAAAAAAACAACAAAGAATTACATCCTGTTCCTAGACTACTAAGGGGGATAATACCTGTCAGAGCTGTATTGGAAGTGAAATTGAAAAGGAACTGGATATACACCTGGACTAACGTAGCAATCCGCTTAATGTGATTTTTATTTTTTTTTTATTTCCTGTGCTTTCTCTATAATGCTGACCGCCTATGTTATATTAAGAGTCTGGCCCTTTGTTTCTATTGAATAGAACTATAAGAAGTAGCCCGGAGTGAAGCACACCTGTCTTGGGAGATAAACAGGGAGACAACGTGTGAGCGGATCTAAAATTGGATTCCCCTCTGGTGTCTTCTCTATAGTGGAATTATCATTACCCCAACAGGCCAGGGCAATGTAGCATCAGCACCCGGAGGAAAAACCCCTATTGGTGAATTGATTATTATTACAGGTACACTAAAAGTACAAAGTTTACAAGCGACTGAGAGAAGTCAGTAAAATCATAGGGCTGATGGAAGGGGGACTGTGATAAGAAATATTAAGAAACTCCCCGACATAGGCGACTAACTTGCCCCGGGAACATATAGGAAGAACGGGTTGAAGCAACACAGGAAGATTACTCTGGTTAAATACTGAAGGTAGTACTACAATAAAAGGGCAAACTGGTAAATTGGAGAAAACGCAGCCCAAAAGCAGTAAACGGCCCTTTAATCCTAAGGTAAATAGACAAGGTCACCTAGAAAAACGGATCGGACTGGTCGCGGGGGGTTTCTTTCTCCCGTCACTCTGCCCTTTGCCCACTCCTAGTAGCTTCACTTCCAAACTGGGGAAGAGAATTAGACCCGCCAACAAAATGAATAGATCAACGAGAGGGGGTACTACAAAACCAACTAAGAATAAATCGGGGAATAGCTCCATACAGCAATACATGATGCCAGAAGGGACCCTCAAAAGCCCAGGTTTCGCAAAAAAAACTGAAAAAAAGACTGTTACAAAAAAGGGGGTAGGAACAGGTAGTGCCGAGAGCTCTAGAGGTGAAATGACACTTGATAGTGAAGAAGAGCAATATAATGTACAGGAGATAGCCCAAGATACGCTCCCCCCGACAAAGGCAGAGATGAATGCAATGCTATTGAGGATGGAAAATTCCATGGAAAACATCATCAAGACAGAAATTAATAAGGTAAGAGTAGACCTGGGAGGGCTCCGCGACAGAGTGGTAGAGACGGAAAGGAGAATTGAGGAGCAGGAACAGGAAATAAGCGCCTTGAAAAAACAAGTAAAGACCCTGACTGAACACCAGAGACTGGCGGTATATAGGATTGAGGATCAGGAAAATCGCAATAGGCGACAGAATCTTAGAATCAGAGGGATTGTAGAAGAAAAGGATGAGGACCTCAGAGACACCATGAACACAATCTTTAATCCTCTACTAGAGAGAGCAGCTGAATCTAAGTCCCTCAAGATCGAGAGAGTCCACCGGGTGGGGAATCCCCAACAGATAGAAAGATACGGTCCAAGGGATGTGGTGGTTCGTTTCAGGAATTATGTCGACAAAGCAGAAATCTGGGGAAGGCTCAGAGGAAAACCTCCCCTGAGACATAGAGACATTGAGCTACAAATATTTTCAGACCTGTCTAAAGAAACGTTGGCTAGAAGAAGACACTTGAAACCCCTTTTGGACCTCATGCGGGCACACAATATAAAGTATCAATGGGGCTTCCCGGCGTGCCTCATAGGCATAAAAGGGGGTAAAACAGCACGATTAAGGTTCCCGGAGGAATTGAACGATTTCTGCTCTAAAATGGACATAACGATACCTGAACTCCCTGATTGGGTGGATTAGTCGGGTACAGCTTAGACTGGGATCTTGGGGGGGGAGACGGGGGGGGGGGGTCAGGGGAGTACCTCGAGCACCACCACGAATGAGGAGCCAAGGATGAAGGCGAAGAGTCTTCTACCAGCGGCTCCCAGGCCAAGAGTGGGCCAGGGTGGGGGAGGGAGGGAGGGGGGGTGGGTATGTAGGGGGGGGGCGGAAGGAAAATGGGGGGGAGGGAGGCTGGGGAGAGGGAGGGGGGGAAAGGGGACCATCTGAACGACTCCATAAGAAATTTCCTTAAAGTGCAAAAAAAAAAAAAAAAAAAAGGTTATATGACAGAGTTTAAATTCCTCTCTTATAATGTAAAAGGTTTAAACTCTCATAGTAAGAGACATAAAATCCTCAGTGAATTAACACAATATAAAACAGATATTGCTTATTTACAAGAGACCCATATTACATTGGAGTCCAATATAAAGTTGTATTCACCAGAATACCCTGTGTGGTATTATGGAGACACAATTTCATCGCGATCCCGCGGGGTTGCGATAGGGTTTGCTAGTAGAGTCCGATTCACATTGGTGGACAGACAGACAGATCCCGAGGGGAGATTCCTGTTCTTAAAAATAAAACTAGGTGGGGAGGTATATACCTTGGCAAATGTTTACGCTCCAAACGTGAATGCGGTTAAATACATAAGTAAAATCCTGAGAAAATTAAAAGAATTTGAAGAGGGCCACGTAGTATTAATGGGAGATTTCAATTTCTGCATGTGCCCAAACCTCGATAGTACGTCCGGTGTACAGGGGACTAATCGTGAGCATCTAAAGATATTGACAAGACAAATGACACAAAATCAAATGGTGGATGTATGGCGAATCTTTAATCCCAAGGCTAGGGATTACACATATTTTTCACCTGTACACGGGACGTACTCGAGGATCGATTACGTCCTCGTCGACCATAGACTCCTGGAGAGTGTGATCAAAGTAAGGTGCGAGATCATGACGATCTCCGACCACGCTCCTTTAACCATGAAAATAGTTACCTCTATACAAAAAGCTTCTCCACCAGAATGGAGATTGGATGAGAGTCTGTTGGGAGACGAGGATGTGGTCGAGAGGATACAGAAAGAGCTGGAACTCTACTTCCAGGAGAATGATAAGGAGGGTATCTCAAGAGCTTCCCTGTGGGACGCTCATAAAGCCTATATTAGAGGGATTTTTATTGCAGAAGGGATAAGGAAAAACAAAATAAGAACAAATAAATTAAAAACGTTAAGGGAGGAGATTCTCAGGCTGGAACAGGAACATAAATCTCAGGGGCAAAAGAGGGAAACACTCCATAAGCTAATTATAACAAGAGACGAATATAGAGCCTTGGCGGAACAAGAAACTAGGAAATATATAGACAGGACAGAGAGAGAAAGATATGTCTGGGGAAACAAACCTAGTAAAAATTTGGCTAGAATGGTAAGAAAAAAGAAAACTAGGAATTTTATTGAAAAAATCAGGAATGGGAATGGGGAATTAGTCTACGCTACAAATAAAATCGCGGAAGCCTTCCGAAGCTACTATGGAGAATTATATGGTGTCCAACAAAAGATCAGGGACCCAAGTGAAAAAAGGGATAAGACCAGGGAAGTATTACAGCAAGCCAATCTCCCGAAACTAGAAGAGCACGAGATAGTAGAAATGGAGAAATCTATAACGGAGCAGGAAATAAGCGAGGTACTAAAAACCATTCCTAAGGGGAAGAGTCCTGGGCCGGATGGCTTTTCGTCTGCGTATTTACAGAAATTTAGCACTATTTTAGTGCCTAGACTCTGTCAATACTTTAATGGACTGGGATCAGATTACGAGATGAGTAGAGAGGCATTAACAGCAGCGATTACGGTGATAAAAAAGGAGGGGAAGGACAATACGACCTGTTCAGGCTTCCGTCCTATCTCGCTCCTGAATGCGGATACTAAGTTGTACGCGAAAATTTTGGCTGAACGAATGAAGGGAGTGATGACAGACATGGTCCATCCAGACCAGGTTGGATTTATCCCGGGAAGGGAGGGTAAAGATAACGGGGTCAGGGCTCTTCTTCTTCTCCAACAGCTGAGGGAAAGAGGGACCCCCGGTCTGCTCCTGTCAGTAGACGCTGAGAAAGCGTTCGACAGGGTAGACTGGGGGTTTCTGATACAAACACTAGAAGCTATAGGACTAGGCCCAAGGATGATAGGGTGGATCAAAACTCTTTACCATCACCCATGCGCTAGGATAAAAATAAACGGATCCTTATCAGCCCCTTTGGAGATGAGAAATGGGACTAGGCAGGGATGCCCTCTGTCCCCCCTCCTTTTTGTGTTAACATTAGAACCCTTATTGGCAATGGTCAGACAAAACCCAGAGATATATGGAATAGAAGTAGGAGACGAGGAGCATAAACTGGCGGCTTTTGCCGACGACGTTTTATTTTTTATACGTAGCCCAAGAGTCACCCTCCCAAATTTAATAGCTACCTTAAGACAATATGGGGAGGTCTCCAACTTCAAAATGAACACAGCGAAAACGGAGATTCTGAATGTCAATATCCACAAAGAGGAAGAACAATTCCTACGGAAAAAATATAGCTTCTCATGGCAGAAAGAGATAAATTATCTGGGCATTAAATTGGCAAACACCCTTAAAAAAATGTATAGAATAAATTATATCCCTCTGCTCGACGAAATAAAAAAGGAAATTAAAAATATTTATAATAGACCTATTTCGTGGTTCGGAAGGATTAATGTTGCGAAAATGATTCTAATTCCTAAAATCATATACAAATTTCAAATGCTCCCAATTTTTCTACCTCCACCATATGTTAAAATACTAAATTCCCTTATTATGAATTATATTTGGAACAACAAAAAACATAGGATTTCGGCTCAAACCTTAAAACGGGCCAAAGATAAGGGGGGCCTAGCGGTTCCAGACATTAGAATGTATTATAACGCTTCGGTTCTCTCAAGGGTTATAGAATGGGCTAAAGAGTCACAGGACAAAAGATGGATAAGTATTGAATGTTCACTAGCTAGAGCACAGTTAGGGAGATTGATTTGGAACCCACCACAATTTAGACATATACACACGTCAGCACATGCAATCACACATAACGCTTTGAGGATCTGGGAGAGAGTACACAAACAATTAAAAACAAAATACAACTCGCCTTTTATAGATCTAAAAGAAAATAAATATTTTGCACCAGGGACAAGGGAAGTAGGCGGTAAGTGGATAGGAAATAGAGTTCAGTTAAAAGATATAACACTACAAGGTAAAATAATGACATTTCACGAAATGAAACACATGATAGAATTTAGGATGCTTGACGAGTGGAGGTACCTGCAGTTGTCATCATTCGTCAAGCATCTTCCACATCCTATACGGTCACGGGAGGAGTACACCATATTGGAACAAATGTGTAGCACTAAAACCTCAAAAGGGAATATTTCTAAAATATATAAATATTTGCAAAAAATGGACGAGTCGGATACGTTAAAATACATTCAAAAGTGGGAAAGAGACCTTAATGTCCCAAGGGGAAAGACAACCATGGGAAGAATCTTGAATTTAACTCACACCTCGGCGGTTGATGTAAGAACCGCGGAAATGAACTTTAAATGCCTGACGGGATGGTACGCCACCCCAGACAAAATGAGTAAATTTAGAGAAGGAGAGTCAGAGGAATGCTGGAGAGGATGTGGGCACAGGGGAACGATGGCCCATTTGTGGTGGAATTGCCCAAAGATAAAAATTTATTGGAAAAAAATTCTGTCCCTGATAAAAACCATAACAAAAAAAGAAGTAGAAGATAACCCATGGGTAGTCCTTTTTCATGGGGGGGAGGGGCCAGTCAAAGAGTATAAAGCCTCACTGATCCCCCACTTGTTGAACGCAGCGAAACGCTTGATCCCGCTAAAATGGAGGGAGCCGGATACCCCACAAATGTGGGAGTGGATCGACTCGGTTGAGGATACATATAGGAGGGAGAAATTGAAATTTGGTACAGATAAAAACAAACAGGAGTGCAAGGGCAGCTGGGTCTCTTGGTTAGAATTCAAAAAATCTTGGAGTTGTGCAGAACATCTGAAAGAGGATTAGAAAAACAGTCGGAACAAAGGGAATAGTTTCTTCAGGTGGAGTCGTGAGATGGTCGGGGGGGGGGGTGGGAGGGAGGTTGGGGCGAGGGGAGGTTTATATATATATATTTTTTTTGGTCCACTAAGGATAAATACATTTGGTAACTCTGTCTCGGTGTTAAACGCCTTAGTCCCAAGTAGAGGGGCAATGAAATGATGGGCATAATCAAAGAAAAAAAAAAAAAAAAGGAAACAAGATATAAAAAGCAGAACAACATGCATAAAAACATGTATATAAACCACAAATGATGCAAAACCGGAAGTAGAGACAGAATTATGAATAAAATCATGACAAGTCTCTTGCTGGGGTTAGTCTGAGGTGGAAAAAAAAGAAAAGAAAAAAAGAAAAAGAAAACATTAACCGTTTAAATTGGGAACAATAATAAAATAGTTTAAACAGTTTTCTTTGGAATAAAAAAACATTCAGATTTGCACACTGCAATGAGTATACTGTATAATAATGAGTGTTCCTTGCTGCCCTTGCCCTGTCTGGCAGTCCTGTTTCTACTTGGTTTAGGCATATTGTATCGATAATGTCACTTTCAAAACAACTGCTCAAAACAACTGCTCTCTATATTAATTAGGATGATCAGTTTTTTTTATCAATAATCCTTATTAGGATATATAGATAAACTTTGCACAGCGCCAAATACAAGAGCAGGGAAGGATTACTTTACAAATTATTGAGCATATGAAAACATGTGTAAAGAAAGAAGACAATGTAATACTGACTATATTAAGGTAGCGTTGAAAATTCAATATATCCCCAGATGGGTGAGGTACAATTGAGAGGGAGAAACGGAAGGGAGGGAATGAGGAGTAGGAAGATGAAGGGGGGGGGGTGTATAGCAAAGGAAAGCAAGCATGTACCAAGGGGTATAAACTGGTATAAATTGTACAGTAGGAGACGAAAAGTCACAGATGCCGCTACTCGGTCTAGGAAAGGAGACTATGAGATTTACCCCCAGTGCTGGGAGTCCAAGACCACAAGTTTCTGTTTAAATGGAGGTTAAGAACATGAAGCGGCTCTGGGATCTGACAGCAAGGGTTGCCAATGTTTATGGAATTTGGCAATTCTCAGATTGGTTTTGGCAAACAGAAATTCCATGCATAAATGATCATTGAGTATGTCAATGGTTGTTCGTAGAGTGGGTGGATGAGGTTGCTTTCAAAGCCTGGAAACAGAGAGGTGAGCTGCAACGAGTATGTGTGTGATGTTGGGGTGAAATTTTGAGAGCCAGTTCGAGAGTCCCAGACCAAAGAGAGCCATATGGTCAGCGTATTAGAGAGATAAGTAGCATTTTGAAAGAGGGTGGATATGTTCCTCCAAAATGGGGCCATAGAGGGGTATTCCCACCAGATGTGGAAAATAGATCCATCTAGACCACAGTTCCTCCAGTACTTTTGGGAGTAAGTTGGGTACATTGGTTGCCAATGTACCCAACATTGGTTGCCAATGTTCATGGAATTTGGCAATTCTCAGATTGGTTTTGGCAAACAGAAATTCCATGCATAAATGATCATTGAGTATGTCAATGGTTGCCAATGTTCATGGAATTTGGCAATTCTCAGATTGGTTTTGGCAAACAGAAATTCCATGCATAAATGATCATTGAGTATGTCAATGGTTGTTCGTAGAGTGGGTGGATGAGGTTGCTTTCAAAGCCTGGAAACAGAGAGACGAGCTGCAACGAGTATGTGTGTGATGTTGGGGTGAAATTTTGAGAGTCAGTTCGAGAGTCCCAGACCAAAGAGAGCCATATAGTCAGCGTATTAGAGAGATAAGTAGCATTTTGAAAGAGGGTGAATATGTTCCTCCAAAATGGGGCCATAGAGGGGCATTCCCACCAGATGTGGAAAATAGATCCATCTAGACCACAGTTCCTCCAGTACTTTTGGGAGTGAGTTGAGTATATACAGGCCAGTCTTACAGGGGTATAATACCATCAATAGAGAATTTTTATTAGGGTTTCCCTGTGGGTAATGTTCTTGGGGGAAATGGTGGGAGTAAAGGCAGCTTGAGTTTGTAGGGTGGTTCCCACTGGACCATAGCTGAGGACTTCGCTTGCTGGTTGGGTCTCAAAAGTAGGTCATAGATGTGAGATATGCCCTGAAACGTATTAGACACTGAGTTGTAAAAGGCCATTAGATCTTTAGTGGTGGTGTTGGATGTATGAGGTGAAGTTGAAAGGATGTGGCAGATTCTTAGATACATGTAGAAATCCTTATTAGAGATGTCCAATGGTGTAAAGGGAGGTCCGAAGATAAGAGCTGCAAGTCCAACAGCGGAAGTTGGAGTAGTTATTGGACATGGAGCCCATTTGAGGCTTGTCACACAGCTCTCCGTGTTGGCATTGTGGCATTATGGTTGGAAGAAAAGAGTGAGAAGTGTGTCCCAGCCACAATGCTGCCAATAATACAGAGGGATCCTGAGTAAGTGCCAAAGCTTAAATTTGGAGCCAGATCAGCAAAGGATGTGAGGACCACCATTTTTTTGCTTGGTCTAAAATAGTTGCTTTGTAGTATGAGTTAAGATTGGGGGCTCTGAGTCCTGCAAAGGTTCTAGGAATGTTGAGTAGGAAAGATTTGATGCAAGGTTTACGTGTGGCCCAAATGAATTGGTTGAGGAGATGTAGGAGCTTTGATAAATTGTATTGTAAAAATAGGTATCTAAGTCCTAAAAGTCCTAAAAGAATACAATATATGTGGCAACAGAAACATCTTGGACAGGGCTCTATTTCCTGCTCAAGAGGATTTAACCGAGAGGAGCATTTTACTGTAGATACATTCTGAAGTTTCTGACATAGTAGGGTGAGATAGAAGTATAGGGGATGTTAAGTAAATGCCAGGTACCTCATGGAGGAGTTGGGAGCCCAGGAAAAAGGGGAAACTTTAGTAATAGCATTCTTGAAATGTGGAGGGAGGGAATTCCTAGCATTGCTGATTTAGAATGCTTCAATTTATACATAGATACACTCCCAAAATGTTCTAACAATTGGCAGACTGGAGGTAGTGACCCCAAAGGATCAGTGAGCCATATGATGTCATCTGCATACAGGCCAATCTTGTGGGATACTTAACCAACTAGAAATCCTACAATGAGGGAATGTGATCGGATGCCTTGAGCCAGGGGTTCGATCACAAGCATAAAAATTTAGGGTGACAAGGGGCATCCCTGTTGGGTCTCATTGGTTATCAGAAAGGGGGTGAATAGCATAACAGACGTCCATACTTTAGCGCCAGCGGTGGAATATACAAACAAAGACTTGGGGGAAACACCCTAAAAATGCACTAAAGATGGTGCTGCTATGGCATAGGCCCCGTACACACGACCAGTTTCCTCGGCAGAATTCAGCTTCCGACCGAGTTTCTGGCTGAATTCTGCCGAGAAACCCGGCCGTGTGTACACTTTCGGCCGAGGAAGCCGACAAGGACCTCGGCGAGGAAATAGAGAACATGTTCTCTATTTCCTCGTTGTTCTATGGGAGCTCTCGGCCCGCCGAGGAAAACTCAGATGAGAACTTTGGTCGGGAATCCCGGCCGTGTATATGCTCCATCGCAGTTTTTCCCATAGGAAAACTGCCAAAAACTGCCGGGAAAAAGTCGGCCGGGAATCCCGGCGGGAAAAAAGAGAGCTGGTTCTCTTTTTTTGTCCGGCGGTTTTTGGCAGTTTTCCCGTCGGAAAAACTGCCAGGGAGCATACACACGGCCGGGATTCCTGTCCAAAAGCTCTCCTTGCATTTTTACCGTCGGGAAAACCACCCGTTTGTACGAGGCTGTAGTTTCCTTGTTGGCAAGCACAAAGGGAAGATGTTTCTTGTAGTTGGTTATTAGGTTTGCACACATCTCAGGAGGGATTTTGGTCCACTCTTCTTTACAGATCTTCTCTAAATCCTTAAGGTTTCTTGACTGTCAATTGGTAATTTAAAGTTCTAGCTCCCTCCATAAATTATAGAGAGGATTAGGGTCTGGAGACTGGCTGGCTAGGCCACTCCATGACCTTAATGTGCTTCTTCTTGAGCCTCTCCTTTTTTGCCTTGATGGTATGTTTCGGGTCACTGTCATGCTGGACTCATCCACTACCCATCTTCAGTGTTCTGGCTGAAGGAAAAAGGCTCTCAAAGATTTTACAATACATGGCCCCGTCCATTGGCCCCTCAATGTGGCAAAGTTGATGATGCAAACTATTGCGAAACGCGTCGGGACTCTGCTGCTGCCATGCACTATTTCTTATTGATGTCCTTTTTATTCAGAAAAACTGTAAGTGTTTTTAACCGTTATTAAATCTCAACATTGTTACGGTATCACACTATGTGCCTTCGTTTTCCTTTATGCACTTTGGATATGGCCTGATCCTTTGAGAATTACCTCCAAGTTGCTGTCATTCCCCCCTGTGCTGGTTTACGTGATGTCTTCAGGGTATCCTCCCAATCGTATATCCAGATCCGGTTGATGTGGTCTTCACCAACTTACATTCAGCTTGTATTGACCCTTTAAGCGTATGCTTATTTGGGTTCAATACCTCTGGTAAGCCTCCGCTTCTGGTGGTGGTCATTTTCACAAATCATTTACTTTGATTCACCGTGGTGTTTGGAACCATTCACTTGATTACTCATCCATCAACAGTTTATTTTTAACTATCTACTGTCATTGATTTATTATATATGGACTTTTTCATTTGATTACACTGTCAATTGGTGTTAACACAGACTATTAGTACCATATCATCATCATTATTATTATTTTTAGCGCCACAAAATTGTTTTCTGTTTTTTCACTGCTTTCTTGTTTCACTGGATTGTTTGTGGCTGCTAAGTATTTGGATAGCGCCAGAGGCGGACTGACCACTGGGGCTCTCGGGCATTGCCCGAGGGCCCCATGCCACTAGGGGGCCCCATCAGGGTTGCCAGGCTCAATAAAACCAGGGACAGTATGTAAAAATCTGTGTTTTTTTTACATCTGTCCCTGATATACCAGAAACCGACATGCTTTTGATGTAAAAATCCTGAGATTTTAGCTGCCCTGCCTCTACACTGCCCCCTGTCGTGGTGGCCATCTGTAAGCCCGGGGGCCCCATAATCTTCTATTGCCCGGGGGCCCCATGGGTTGTCAGTCCACCCCTGGATAGCGCAGATTTATTTTTGTTTTTGTAATGTGGCAAAGTTGGCCTGTACCTTTAGCAGAGAAAAAGCCCCAAAGTATAATTTTTTCACCTCCGTGCTTGACTGTAGGGGTGGTATTCTTAGGCCTCGTACAAACAACCTTTTTCCTCAACAGAATCCATCAAGAAACTTGGTGGCAGAGCTTTTTTGCTGAGGAAAACGGTTGTGTGTATGTTTTTCCTCGTCGGGAGTCTCAATTTCCTCGTTGTGTTCCTCGTCGGGCTGGTTTTCGATGAGAAACATGTTCGTGTGTATGCTTAGAAACCCGCACATGCTCAGAATAAAGTATGAGACGGGAGCGCACCGTCGGTAAAAGTAGCGTTCGTAATGGAGATAGCACATTCGTCACGCTGTAACAGACTGAAAAGCGCGAATCGTCTATCACCAAACTTTTACTTAACACGCAGTAAGATGAGATTAGCAAAAGCAGCCCCAAGGGTGGCGCCAGTGGAATCAAACTTACCCTTTATAGTGCCGTTGTGCGTGTTGAACATCACCGCGTTTGAGAACGACGAGATTTTGTCTTGACAGTGTGTACGCAAAGAAAACTTGTCAAGTTTCTCGACAAGCCTAACAAGGAACTCGTCGAGGAAAACGATGTTTCATTTACGACGAGATCCTCGGTTGTGTGTACGAGGCCTTAGGTTCATAGCCAGCATTTTTCTTCCTCCAAACACAGCGAGTCACGCTAATGCCAGAGTTTTATTTTGGCCTAATCTGACCAGGGAACTTTCTTCTAAGGCCCCGTACACACGACCAGTTTCCTCGGCAGAATTCAGCTTCCGACCGAGTTTCTGGCTGAATTCTGCCGAGAAACCCGGCCGTGTGTACACTTTCGGCCGAGGAAGCCGACGAGGACCTCGGCGAGGAAATAGAGAACATGTTCTCTATTTCCTCGTTGTTCTATGGGAGCTCTCGGCCCGCCGAGGTCCTCGGCGGCTTCAGGGCTGAACTGGCCGAGGAACTCGATGTGTTTGGCACGTCGAGTTCCTCGGCCGTGTGTACGGGGCCTTATCCTTCTCTGAATCATTTAGATGTTCATTGGCAAACTTCAGACGGGCCTGTACATGTCCCTTCTTGAGGAGGGGGACCTTGCGGGCACAGCAGGATTTCAATCCACGGCGACGTATTGTGTTGCCAATGGTTTGTTTGGCTCCTCTAGTGTAGTTCTGGTCTGATCCCTCACTTTTCTCATGATCATCCTCACTCCATGAGGCAAAATCTTGCATGGAGCTCCAGATAGCTCCAACAGCTGTCTCCTTCTCACCAAGCTTCTTGCTGGTGGTCTTGTAGCCCATTCCAGTGTTGTTAAAGTCTACAATCTTGTCCATGATGGCCCTTCACAGCTCTTTGGTCTTGCCTATTACAGTGAGGTTTGAATGAAAGAAAGAGATTCTGTGGACAGGTATCTTTTATATACATAACGGGTTGTTGTTAGAAGCATCTTCTTAAATTGAAAGGACTAATCTGTATACCACATGAGCACATGTAGCCAGTCTGTAGGAGCCTGAATTATTGTTGGTTGTTAAGGGATCAAATACTTATTTTACTCACTGAACTGCAACTCAATTTCTAACATTTCTATCATTTGTTTTATCTGGATTTTTGGTTGATATTCTGTCCCTATCATTTAATATATACCTATGATAACAATCATAGACCCTTAATTTCTTTGTAAGTGGGCAAACGTACAAAATCTTCAGGGTATCAAATAATTATTTTTCCCACTGTATTTGTCACGAGTCGGGTAGCTAAAATCTTTGGATACAGTTTAAGATCAGTATTTAGGAGAGATATGGGACAGTAATTTGCCAGATCATGAGAGGGTTTGCCTGGCTTGTGAATGGTGACTATGACCACTTCAAGTGATTCCAAGGGTATCTCACCAGTTGGTAGGAATCTGTTGAAGGTATTACAGAAGTATTCAGAAATAGGGTATGATTTGGTCCAGGTAGGATTTATAATATCCATTACCAAAACCATCAGGTCCTGTCGCTTTGTGAGATGGCAGATCTTTGATGGCTTTGATCATTTCCTGATGGGTGAATGGTTGCAAGAAGGATTCTAGTTGTGCCAAGGTGATGGTGGGGGGTTGGAGAGGGGTCAAAAAATCTTGTATCAGCTGACGGGAAGGTTGGGTTTCAGTAGGAGAGAGTTGTAAATGATATCATTCGGAATAAAAGGAACTAAAACAATCAGCTGTGTCTTTTGCATTTGTTAGTTTACATCCCTGGACATCTAAGGCCCCATACACACGATAGAATCCATCCGCTGAAAAATCCCAGCGAATGGGTTTCAGCGGATAGATCCTATGGTGTGTACACTCCAGCGGATCTTTTTCCGCGGATATTTATCCCCTGGGATGGATTCCAGCAGATAAATATTTGCTGACATGCTAAACAAATCTATCCGCTGGAATCCATCCCAACGGATGGATCCGCTGGTCTGTATAGACTCACCGGATCCATCCGTCCGAAGGGATCCCCCGCATGCGTCGTAATGATTCGACGCATGCGTGGAATTCCTTATATGACAGCGTCGCGCACGTCGCCGCGTCATAATCGCGGCGACGGCGCGACACGTCTTTGCCAGAGGATTTCTGCGCGGATTTCAATGCGATGGTGAGTACACTCCATCGCATGGAAATCCGCTGAAATCCTCGAGAGGATTTATCCGCGGAAACGGTCCGCTGGACCGTATTCGCGGATAAATCCTCTCGTGTGTATGGGGCCTAAGAGAAATTGTATTTTGGCTTGTGCGACTGCGTTTGTATTGTAGAGCTAGGGTTTTACCTGCTTTATTCCCCTGAGAATACCAGGTGAGGAGGAGGTGTCTGAGGTAGAAGTCATGGCCTCTTTGTTAGTAAGAGCTGACCTTATTTCTCAATTTAAGGAGTTCAGCGATGTTATCCTGGGAGGAGTTCTGTTTATTACAGGATTCAAGTGTTCTAATGTGTTCAAGGAGGGAATTAATGGTCAGAGTATTTTTATTTTTCCTGGAGGCCCAACTTTAGGAATATTTCCTGTATGACAGATTCATGAGCATTCCAAAGGGTTGTTGGGTTAGAAACAGAACCAACATTGGAGACAAAGAAGACATCAATCTCGGATCTAACCTGTTCCTGTGTCTCCGCAGCACTAAGAAGTGAGGTGTTCAATTGCCACATATTTTTCAGGGAGCAATAAGGGATGTACATATGGTAATGGATAGCGTTGCGTGGTCATAACACATGATAATTCCTATCGTGGATGTAGAGATTTTTTGCAATAAGGCTTTGGAGGTCAGGAACAGGTATATCCAGTGATAACAGTAAAACAAAATTGAAATGCTGACCCTGTTTTCAACACAGTTCCCCACTCCAAAGCAGGGAACATTTTGAATATTGTGCAGGGTAGAGTGTTCAGTAAATTTTAGAATAAATCTACATTCACTGTGTGATAAATATGATTTATAGTACCATAAAGCACTTTCCCATTGAAAAACAGATGTTGGGTGAATCTTGTTTAATGAAATGTAAACATGGGCAAATCTTGTTTATAAAAGGAACAAAAAGCACTGTGATAAATACAGTGAATGTGAAAAATTTAATTTTTTTTGAAAATGGACTGAGCTAATATGTGGTAAATGTTGGGTGAATCTTTTTTTTTTTTTTTGTATTAATATATTCTCTGCATTCAGGTAAGAAACCTTCCACTGTCTTAAATTATTACATTACACACTAACAGCCCTGCCCACTTTAAAATCTGACATAAATATATTAATCATGTATACTTTGAAATCCTAACACATTTGCCACTGTAGAAATTTTTCTGGTAATTTTCTGTAATATGCAAACTGCATGTTGCATAAAAAAAAATGTTTTGCTGTGGTGACAAATATATACTGTATGTACGTATGTATGTTTTCTTACAAAAAAAATAACTATTTTAAATAAAGATTATAAAATAAAAATGTTTGCTTGCATTTACATTAAAGGGTCACTAAAGGAATTTTTTTTTTTAGCTAAATAGCTTCCTTTACCTTGCTGCAGTCCTGGTTTCATGTCCTCATTGCTCGTTTTTGCTTTCATGTTGCTGTAAATCCTCTCTGTTTTGGACACTTGCTGGTTGCCTGTTTCCTGATAACCACAGTGCTGGGAGATTTCTCACGGTGGTCACTAATGTGATTATTGTGTGTAAAACGAAACTGGATTGGTGCTGAGGAGTTTTAGACAAAGTATCACTGCTCTCTATTGGCTGACTGCCCTCTAGTGGCTCTCTGTACATCAGAGAACCAGCAAACAACAGCAAAAACGAAACTACACTGCAGGCACATTATATGATTGTTTTTTTATCAATTTTTAATAATTTTTAAAAGGAATCAGTTAACTATTATGTCTCTATGCCCTGTAAACAGTCATTTCAGCAAAAAATTTTTTTTTCCTTTAGTGACCCTTTAACCTTATATTATTGACATATTTCTTTCTTTTAGTTTTGCCATCTTATCGGCTGTGGTACTCAGAGGTGATGACCCTTATCCGGGTAAGATATATGTACACAAGCGATACTTTATGTCTTGCGTTCTGCTATGTTTGATTTATAGTGTAAATTCAGCTACAAGTGCAGAGTAATATACTGTATCTCACATTCAGCTGTTTAAAAGTGTTAACTTTAATACCTGTAAGATACAGAATAAAGCCTTCTACAGTAAAAGAACTATGTCAGACACATTTTCAAAAACGATTCATGGCTCGTTCATACCAGAACACAGTGCAGGAAACCCACATTCCTTGCTCGTTTCTCGCACCACTTTCAAAACATATCGGGGGTCAATATATTCATAATGACGCCCCAAATGCAGTGTGTTTGCCTGCATCAGATCACCTTGTACCATGCAATTTGGTGCAGTGTATTTTTAAAAAGTAGTGCATGCACTGTGTTTTTGTGCGATGCAGTGCGATTTCAGTGCGTGTTTTTGTGCAGGTGTCAACTGGCCCTAAAGGTATTGCCCGGATAGCAAGCAATTGTGGTGCAAGTTTGAAAATGACTTGTTAAAGCGGGGGTTCACCCTATTAATAAAAAAAAAAACATTTTTTTTTCCTCTAGCATAAAATGAGGCATAGTAGCGCGAGCTACAGTATGACTGTCTTTATTTTTTTAGCCCCGTACTCACTGTGCAATCGTAGAGACAAGATTCCGACTCCCCTCGGGGAATGGGCGTTCCTATGGAGAGGGAAGGTGATTGACGGCCGGCTCTGGCACGTCACGCTTCTCCGGAAATAGCCGAAATAGGACTTGGCGCTTCACGGCGCCTGCGCATAGTCTGTGCGCAGGCACCGTATAGCGCCGTGAAGAGCCGAGACCTGTTCCGGCTGTCTTCGGGGAGCGTGACATGCCAGAGCCGGCCGTCAATCACCTTCCCTCTCCATAGGAACGCCCATTCCCCGCGGGGAGTCGGAATCTTGTCTCTACGATTGCACAGTGAGTACGGGGCTAAAAAAATAAAGACAGGCATACTGTAGCTCGCGCTACTATGCCTCATTTTATGCTAAAATGTTGTCATGGAGGGTGAACCACCGCTTTAAGCTATTGCTAGACTTGCCCGGCTTCACAAGTTTGTTACACAATTGCAGCAAGTTCGAATTGCATGACTCAATTTTCTTCTTGGAAACTTTCTGCAAGAATGCTCAGGTTCTGGTTCAGTTATGTTGTGCAATAGTCGAAAGTGCACCTGGAAGTGAAGCCGCTTTAAATCTGAGGGGTAGATCTGAAGCTCTGCTGATTTTATAATACAATCATTTTCAAGCTAAAATGCTGTTTTTTATTTTCCTTGCATGTTCCCCTCAGATCTACAGTGACTGCACTTCTAAGTGCACTTGTAGTGCAAAGTGGATTTGCCTTTAGTAAATAACCCCCCAAGAATCATTGTGGGTTGTCTGCCACATTTTACTTGTATTTTGTTGCAGTTTTACAAATACTTTTTTGTGCAATAGTATACTCTATGTCAGGGCCGATCCTAGGCAGGGTGCACAGGATGCATTGCACCCAGGCGCCTGCAGAGGTGGGGGCGCCAAACATCTAACAGACTCTAACAGAAGCCCTCTCTGTGTCCTCTTCCTGTATTTTGTTTATTGTTAAGAGATCATGTAAGGATCCCAGGTTAATGAAGACTTTGTGGGGGAGCATCTCTGTGGTTGAGTCGTTGCCATAGAAACATTTGTAAAGGGGAGGAGTTAGTAACACGACGATGCCCATTAGGGGGCGCCAGAAATATTTCTGCACCCAGGCGCCTGTGACCCTAGGATCGGCCCTGCTCTATGTTCAGTATACAGTTCACCTATTTTCAGCAGCTAAAAGCAGGGTAATAACTGAACAAGGGTGGATGTAGAAACTGGTTCCTATAGGAAAGTGCCACACAATACTGGCACTGTCCCAGACTGAGAGGATACAACTTGCCTTGTAAGGTTATCAAACGGTGCTCTGTAAGCTATAGTTATAAAGCTTAGAGAGGAACCTGGAGAATACTCAAACATTCTGGAGAAATTACATTAACCATCTAGCCTACAAATCAAGTAATCTTGGGTTTAGCAAGCAAAGAAAAGGAACAAAATGGGGGTTATTTACAAAAGGAAAATCCAATTTGCACTACAAGTGCAAACTACATGTGCAAAGTGCACTTGAAATTGCAATGAAAGTGCACTTGGAAGTGCAGTCGCTTTAAATCTGAGGGGTAGATCTGAAATGAGGGGAAGCTCTGCTGATTTTATCATCCAATCATGTGCAAGCTAAAATGCTGTTTTTTATTTCCCTTCATGTCTCCCTCGGATTTACAGCGACTGCACTTCCAAGTGCACTTTCAGTGCAATTTCAAGTGCACTTTGCACTTGTAGTTTGCACTTGTGGTGCAAAGTAGATTTGCCTTTCGTAAATAACCCCCAATATGTCTGGGTTAGCCTTGTTCTGACACCTTTATTCCCAATAGGATAGGTTCCTTTAAAACTAATATGGGGGTTAGTTGAGCTACAGTACTAAAAGTCTCCACTGCAGCCCTCATCCTTATATTTAGATGTATAGATGTCGCCAATACATTACCATGTATGGGCAGGCTGAATGTACCAAAGTTAATCAATACCCGCTAGCAATAATTGCGGCTTCGCCTTTTAATACATTTATAACAATGAATGTGTTTTTTGTTTGGTAAAGTCCATTCGTTACAAAAACTAATGTTAAAAGCAAAGAACATTTTGAAGTACTTTCAAGCAAAATTTGCCAAATTGGCAACTGAGAATTGTTGTTCATATAAACGTTCCTTCGAATATCTACTGTACTAGTGTAGGGCCAGCTTAAAGCTATTATACTCTGAGGACAGTTGCACCTAAGCTAGTATCTCACAGCCTCAAAAATGTTCTAAGAGCCACACTACATGTGGTATATTTCTTGGTTTCTTTTAGCCTACCTCACCATATTTTAAAGAATTCCACCAAGAACTATTGCATCTGTAGTCTCAAAGAGAAAACGTATTTTCCTGTCAAAAACATTTAGGCCTCGTACACATGACCGAGAATCTCTTCGTAAAAGAAACGTCGTTTTACTCGACGAGGTTCTTGTCAAGCTTGTCGAGAATCTTGTCAAGCTTTCTTTGCATACACACTGTCAAGACAAAATCTCGTCGTTCTCAAACGCGGTGACGTACAACACGTACGACGGCACTATAAAGGGGAAGTTCGATTCCACTGCGCCACCCTTGGGGCTGCTTTTGCTAATCTCATGTTACTGCGTGTTAAGTTAAAGTTTGGTGAGAGACGATTTGCGCTTTTCAGTCTGTTACAGCGTGACAAATGTGCTATCTCCATTACGAAAACAAATTTTACCGAAGGTGCGCTCCCGTCTCATACTTTATTCTGAGCATGCGTGGGTTTCTAAGCATACACACGAACGTGTTTCTCGTCGACCAGCCCGACGAGAAACCCGACGAGGAAATTGAGACTCCCGACGAGAAAAAAAAGAACATGTTCTCTTTTTTTCTCGTCGAGATCCACAACTGTTTTCTCGACGAAAAACATACACACGACCGTTTTTCTCTGCAAAAATGCTCTGCCAGCATTTTTCTTGATGGATTTTGCCAAGGAAAATGGTCGTGCGTACGAGGCTTTACAATCTAGACTGGTCCTATGGCTTTAATAGGTAAATGATGTGGGAGAAATTAATGTAAAGCAGTGATGTGTACCCAGTTCTCCTCCTTGGCATATCATGGTGGGCCTGAGAAGACATGGCATGCTTTCCACTCTAATTAATTTAAAAGCAGAGCAGGCAGCAGCAATAAAGTAGACTGATTGCCTAGTTAGCCTGTAGATCAACACATTTGAATATGTTTAGAAGGATGTTAGAATTCCTCATAATCTCTGATCATGGTGGTATGACTCGGGGTAGACCACAAGGCCCCTTTCACACATGCGGACCGTATGTCCGCTTTTTCATCCATGAAAAAGGGACATACATTAATCCCTATCAGATAGCGGGTGTCCGCGGATAAACATTCACTGACACCCGATCTCATCGGTGTCCGCAATTCTCTGATTCTGCAGACGGAGGAAAATCCTATTTTTCCATCCGTCTTCAGAGCGGATCGGGTGAACACGGACAGACGGTCTGTGTTCATTCGTTCCCTCCATAGGGGAGAGCAGAGGATGAGCAAGCGGATAAGACATGTACGGATCCTCTCGGGATCCGTACATGCGAAAGGGGCCTAAAGCTTGCTTGGAACAAGATATGACCAAGGGACATAGAAGTAATTTAAAACAAATCTGTTTTGAAAACAGAAACCCCCCATACCCTGTAAGCATATTTTCCACATGAGCAACATTATCTGAAAAACAATGACTAGAAAGTTTATTGAATAAACATGTTCCTGATTCATACTGATTTCTGATAAAATCCTAGCAGACACACCTACTTTGTGACAGCCATATGGCACTTAGCTCTAGAAATGGGGCTGCTTAGCGGATTGGTTACTAATTAGTATGTAATTAAATATGTAGATGGGAAATCGTGTGCACGCATATCACAACTCTGAACCTACCTGTAAAACCACTTTCTTTCATAGGCGTAGCACAGGGGTCACAGGGGTCGCAATTACGACCCGGCCTATGCTCCAGGGGGCCTGTGCGGTCGCCCTGTCACTGTGACGGGGCAAACGGAATTCAGGTCAGAGTGTGATGTCAGCAGCCAGGAGATCCCCCACAAATAATTTGAATGAGAAGCTCTGAGATTATGGCAGTATTTTCAAGTTCTGAACACAGAGCCGGAGAATAGCAGAGGGAGATGGGGGTGAGGCCATCCCTGGATTGGAAATTGTCAGTGCGGACAACCAGGCAGGGACCTACACTAAGCTGTCACAGGGCTAAGTGAGGGAGAGGGAGGAGAGCACTGTCCAGGACCTGAGACCACTGTGGTGAGGTAAGACACTGGTCAGATTCAGAGCAGTGCAGTGAAAAGGGGGGCTTTGGGCTCCAGAGGCAGGTTTTTTTTGGGAGGGTCTCTCATTATCAGCATGGAGGGGAGGGGGGAATGTATCATTACCAGGATGGTGTGAGGGGGGAGAAAGGGTAATTACCTGGTGGAGGGAAGGGGGTCATCTGTCATTACCTGGTGGGGAGAGGGGGGTCATCTGTCATTACTTGGTGGGGAGGGGGTCATCTGTCATTACCTGGTGGGGAGAGAGGGGTCATCAGTCCCTTAGTGGGGGATCATCTGTCATTACCCGGTGGGGGGTCATCTGTCATCACCTGGTGGGGGAAAAGGGGCCATCTGTCATTACTTGGTGGGGGGAGGAGGTAATATGTTATTACTTGGTGGGGGGGGGGGTCATCTGTCATTACCTGGTGGGGGAAAGGGGTCATCTGTCATTACCTGGTTGGAGGAAGGGATTCAGCTGTCATTACCTAGTGGGGGGAAGTGGTCATCTGTCATTACCTGGTAGGGGAGGGGGCTCATCTGTCATTACATAGTGAGGGGGTCCTCTGTCATTACCTGGTGCGGGGAGGGTGTTTATCTGTCATTACCTAGTGGGGTAAAGGGGGGTCATCTGTCATTACCTGGTGGGGAAGGGGGTCAACTGTCATTACCTGGTGGGGGGAGAGGTGTCATCGGTCATTATCAGGTGGGGGGAGGAAGTAATCTGTCATTACCTGGTGGTGCGGCATGTGTCATTACCAGGAACGAGAGTCATCTCTCTTTACAAGAGGAGGGAGTCATCTTTGATTTGCCCAATATCTTGCACCTCCAAATCACTGCAGCCTGGCCATGAGAAAGATAACTAGATGCTGTTTAATAATGTATAAAATAAAGGTGTGATATCTCCAGAGGCACACTCTCTGATCAGCCTCCTGCCCAGCCCAGTACAGTACCCGCTCCTGCCCCTGCACAGTCCTGTGCACGTGCACACAAGATGGGGGCAGGCAGGGCAAACTACCATGTGAAAGTTGTGGGCTTGTATGTGCTTCTGGAAGACAGAGGGGCCTCTGAGTTTCCTCTTTAACATACAAGCCCACCACTTTCACCCGGCAGTTCAGAGTGTGGTCTGCCTTTCCCACACAGTGTGTGCATGTGCACCCGGGGCAGCAGGAGAGAGAGAAAAGAGAGACAGCCACCATTCAGATAACATATCTTGGCCGCACGGTGGGAGTACCTTGGTGCAATGTGGAATATAGTGGGGGGGCCCCAGCTCAACTTTTGCATCGGGGCCCACAAGCTTCAAGCTATGCCTCTGCTTTCTTTTAGTACATCACAACATAAGGGCCCGACAATTGCAACAATGGCTAACAAGCCCAACAGTAACAACCCTCTTAGCATACTAAGAAGAGGAAGAAGGCCCTTACAGTGATGCCTTAAGACTTTCTGACCCAGGGCATCAGACTGACAGTTCAAGGCTGGCTGCGAGGTAGACTCCAAGCAGTGAAGTGCAGTGTTCTTAGGATGTTTTGGAACCAGACAAAAGAAAGGGAACATAATGTTCCTATTCTAATGAAAAGTCAATACCACCTTTGGGAGCAAGGAATTATGTGGTCGTGCATGCTCGCTCCTGAGCCCCACTGCCGCGTCCATTTACACAGACAGAGGGACTCAGCCCACCAGCTTCCTTACCACTGGCTTTTATTGACAGCACTGGAATGCATTAAGGTAAAAATTGTTAAGGCTTTAGAAGAACTTTAAGTTTAGACACCCTCCTTATCAAGGTAATAGCCACAAGAAAGGCAACCTTTCATGATAGGAGAGGGAGAAAAATATCTCAAATAGGTTTAGATGGTGGTGTCTGAAGGACTGACACACGATTGAGGTCCTACAAAGTTAGCAGGGAAAATACTGGTGGAACAACGTGACCCATCCCATGCACCAAGGCTCTGACCAAGGAATGGGAAGCCGGCACCCTTCGAAAAAGCACTGCCAAGGCAGAAACCTGAGGACTGCCAAAGGGAAAAGGCGAAAAGTAGACTTGGTGTACAACCATCTTGATGTTTTTGGGTCCCTAGTTGTGTCATGACCTGTGCTTTGTAGAAGTTCGAGTAACATGTGTCCTGCTCCACTGGTTCCCAATGGAAAAGACGGTCAATTCAAAGATGGTGCCTGCATATGTGTAGTGCCACCTCTTAGCCACACATGTGCAGTGTAGCCTCCAGGCCATGTCTGCATAGAAGCAGGCCCAAGAAAGGGATCAGTGTGTCCAAACAGGCTGGTGTGCACACCCCCTGCGATGGATGCCCACAGTGCAGTATAGTGGTGCCAGCTAGCCAGGACCTGCTGCTCCCATACACAGCACAGCAGGGGAAGAAAACACTGCCTGACCTTCAGTCTCTTCTAGGCAAGGAGAAAACTCCAGGGTGTCCTCCAAAACAGGGGCACTTTAATATACATGTAGCACAGCCAGAAACTCGCTTAATCTTCACAATCTCCAGGATTATCATATCCTATCCAATAGGGTTTCAAGGGACTTAGTTCAGTCACAGCAAAATATCACCCTGGACCTGTAAAGCATTCCACCAGCTAACTCACAGATGCAACTGTCTGCAAAAGTGAACCACATCCAAGATCCAGTGCCAATCCAACTTACAGGCCACAGGCTTACAGGTACTTTCCCTCTGGTTTATAAACATCCATAGGGACTTCTCTGGATAACTGCCACTGCTTTAAAGAACCAAGGCTCAACAGAGAAAGTCAGTTCAAGAAGAAAATTCTGGCATCAAAGCAGAAAGGGCTCTCTCAGCAGAGAGTGACAGGTCCATCACTTACACACACTAGCAGAAAACGAAGGCAATGCTGAAAGTGGGGCAGGGATATGCTGTGCAGTGTGAACCTTTGCTATTTTCCAGTGTCCAATCACCTGGAGGTGGAACATAACCCAATAGTTTAAGAAATAACTCTCCTGTGTCCTGTGAATTACCATTCATTGGGGTTGATTTACTATAACTAGAGAGTGCAAAATCTGGTGCAGCTCTGTATAGAAACCAATCAGCTTCCAGGTTTTATTATCAAGGATTAAAGCGAAGGTCCGCCTAAAAAATAAATATTAAAAGCCAGCAGCTACAAATGCTGCTGACTTTTAATATATGGACACTTACCTGTCCAAGGCACACACGATGTCGGCAGCCGAAGCCGATTAGTCGCTCGGCTCTCAGGTGCTTCTGCCGCCATACTCGGTGAGGGAATCAGGAAGTGCAGCCTTGCGGCTGCACTTCCTGGTTCCCTACTGTGCGTGCGCGAGTCGCACTGTGCGTCCTCACTGGTCCCTGCTGTCTTCTGGGACCTGTGTGTCTCCCAGAAGACAGCCTGGGAGGACGGAGTAGGCGCCGGAAGTGGCGTAGGTCACCTAGATCACCAAGGTGATCTATGCCCGGAAGTGGGAGCAAATACCTGTATTACACAGGTATCTGCTCCCCCCCCCCCGAAAGGTGCCAAATGTGACACCGAAGGGGGGGGGGAGGATTCCAAAAAGTGGAAGTTCCATTTTTGGGTGGAACTCCACTTTAATTGAACAAGCTGAAGTTAGAAGCTGTTTGGCTACCATGTACAGATGCACCAGATTTTGCACTCTCCAGTATTAACAAAATGAGTAATTGAGTAATAAACAAGGCTCAATGGTACTTGAAAATATTCATGTTCTTGTTTTGCTTTAATTTGACAGTTCAGTGTTCTTCATTGATAAGTGTATGCATACCTCAAGGTCAGCGACCTAGTTTTGAATCCTTGAAGAATATAAACTCTGTGAAGTATCTAGAAAAGACCATTGCATTTACTATGCTTTGCTGGGATAATGACAAGCGACAAAGACCTGCTTTTGTTGGCAAGTAAAGATTTTTTTTATTCAAGAAAGCAGTCAAGCTTGAGTTAGAGGATGAGTAACAATATTATCTTCCTACAGAATGCTGTAACCAATGGGAAAAATTTATAACTGCATACAAAGACAAGGACATTAGAGATGCTGTAAAAGCTGTACAAAACACGATGGTGAGTAACATGATGGTCATTTTAAACAAAGCTGTTACTGAAAAATACTTCCCTACTTTGTGTTACAGTGGAATGATACTCCAGCCATTATTCATTTGCAGTATTTCATTAAATTCTAATTGTGAGTAAGGAACACACAGCAGAACATACACAGTGGGCCAGATCCACAAAAGAGAAGGGCCGACTTAACTCGAGTTTTCTAAATTTACACGGCGTGTATTTTTGCGCCCGATCCTCAAAACGAGAAGCGCCTGAAATTCCGGCTTTTCCGTCTTACCTAAAATAATTACACCGGCGCATTCTTGGGCGCAAATTACGCTAGGCACGCCGCTTTTTTTGATAGGCAAAGATGCAAATGAGGGAGATAGGGCGATCCACAGAATTAAGTGTGTGCGCCGTAGATTACGCCCTGTGCGCACCTGTTAGTTTCCCGGTGTGAATTTACACTTTATAAAAGCAGCCCTAATTTTACACATGCCGTCTGAATGTCTGCTGAAGCAACACCATTGAGGAAGAGCTCAGCACACACACACTTTCAGGACTACAATCTGTCTGCCAAAATGCCAGGACCATCAATGATCCTAGCTGCATTAGTGTCTTTAGAGGCGCAAAGAAGGAGGAGGGCACAGAGGAGGAGGAGGAGGGCACAGGAGAGGGTATACCGCCCACACCAAGATGTGTTTGGCATGCCTGCTTCTGAGGTATTCCGCAACTTCAGATTCAACCGTGAGGCCATCCTGGAATTAACCACAATCCTTCAGGATGATCTCACCAGCCCAACACAACGCTCCCATGCACTGCAGCCACTCATCAAAGTACTGGCAACTCTGCATTTTCTTGCCACTGGCTCTTTCCAACGCACAAGTGGAGGCGTGGCTGGGATGGCACAATCCTCCATGAGCAGGTGTGTGCACCAAGTGGTCCCTGCAATCCTGCGGCGCATGGGAAATCAATTTCAAAAACCCACCCAGGAGGACCAGCGTTTGAAGACCATGACAGACTTCTATCACATTGCCAGATTCCCACGCACCATCGGGGCCATTGATTGTACCCATGTGGCACTACAACCCCCCATGATACTGAGCACATGTTCCGGAATCGTAAAGGCTGGCATTCCATAAATGTGCAGGTGATCGTAGATGCCCATGGCCTCATCTGGCACGTCTGTGCTAAATTTCCGGGATCCTGCCATGACAGTTATATTTTCCGGCTAACCCAGATCTCCAGAGATTTGGACCAGAATATGTATGGAGACAGCTGGCTGATTGGTGAGTGACATGTGTGTCAGGTATGTCCCCCCCATGATGCTGACATCACAAGGGGCACATGCATGACTAATATCCTCCTGTCTTTTCCCTTACAGGCGACTCTGGATATGCCCTGGGACCTCACATGATGATGCAAGAATGCACACCACTGTGGTCCCTAGCACAGACACATCACATGCACATCGAATTGGATTAGATCCAAGTCCCCCCCCCTTTGGGACTTGGGAGCAGTAACGCCACGCCACGGCTCCAATTATGTCACTGTGCATTCATACACCATTCAGGAACCTGGGATTGCACTTCTCCCTGGTCCTGGGGATCCCTACTCCACCAAAAACTGAGGGTGACACCCTTAATTTATCAGGAATGCCACCCCCCCCCACATTCACACATCATTCACACACATAAATCAAATCATAAGTACAGAAGACCAAATTAAATAATAAAAAAAAAAAAAAAGCATAAACAAAAAAACAAAAGTATCCCTGCTAATTAATTAGCGGCGGCGATTGCTACGCCTTGGCTGGGCAGGGGCACGGCCACGGGCACGGCCACGCCATCGCGGAGGATGTTCATTGGGGGGGGGTGAGCTGGGGAAGGAGGAGCCTCCTGGGGGGGGTGAGCTGGGGAAGGAGGAGCCTCCTGGGGGGGGTGAGCTGGGGAAGGAGGAGCCGCCCCTGCTGGCCTGCCCTCCATGGCCCCTGCAATTCGAGTGAGACAGGCAGTGAGGGCAGCCGCATTGGCCTGGCCAGACCTAGTATTGTCCTGCACAGCCTGGGTCAGGGCACTCAGCTCATGGGCCACGCGTGTTGTGGCGGTCTGTATGTCGTTCAAGCATGTAATGACCGCCGTTGAGTTGGTGGCCACATCACCGAGTGCCTCCATCATTTCACCCTGGCTGTGCTCCATCTGGGTAATTTTTTCAAGTATTTTCCCAAGAGTGCGGGTCTGCCGGGCATTGTCCTTCACCACACTGGCCGACAGACGCTCGCCCACAGCCACGGTCTCCTGGGTTGGCCCCCTGGCTGCCGCTGAGTCTTGGGGGCCTGGAGGAGGGGAGAGAGTGACCCTTGTGACTGGAGGCCTGTTGGGGGAGAAGTGGGAGGGGCTACCCCTGATGGTGGCCTGACTGGTGCCAGCCTCAGGGGTAGCCTCAGGGGAAGACTCAAAGGTCATCATATCAGTGGCCAGGAGGACTTCCCGGCCAATCTGCATATTTTCGTCCTCCTCCCCCTCATCATCCTCCTCCCACTCATCCTCCTCCCCCTCAACGTCCTCCCCCTCAACGTCCTCCCCCTCAACCTCCTCATGAGGGGAGGTTTGGCCAATCCCCTCCCCTGGGGAATCCTGCCCTTCTTGGGACTCATCATCAGCCTGTCTTGGGGGTGGTGCAGCAGCCTGGCCCGATGGGCCTGCAACCTCCTGGCCTGCAACCTCCTGGCCATCTGTGGAGGACACAAAACAATCACATGTTTGAGGAATCACACACTTGGCACATCTTCCCTTCCCCCACCCACACATGCTAATCAACAGAGATTCCAAAAAAAAAACGTACCTGTCCTCCTAGGAACATCTGACGTATAGCCAGGCAGGCCCACCACCTGCTGTGGGTGGAAACACTGGGCCACTGCCCATTCCTCCTCCGTCAGTCTGACTGGGCAGGGTCCCCCTCCTCCAGTGCCCCTGGTATGGGCGTCGATCCTTGCCATCTTATTCCGGACGACGCTCCTCAGATCATTTATTTTTTTCTGTATGCCAGCGGGGGTCCTGGTCCCCCCCCCCCCCCCCCGCCGCATTGATCTGGTCCGTGATCTTTTTAATAAGCTGCCTCCTCCTGGCCGGGGTGGTGTTCTGGCTCTCAGGGCCATGCAGAAATCGCCCATATTTCACAATGCCCCGAGCAAGAATTTGCTTCTCTCCCAGGGTGAAATTAAGCTTCCTGCGTTTGGGGGGCATCACATACACCACCCAGCAACAACAAACACACCCGACAAACAATCTAGAATACACACCCAAAAACCAGACAAAAATATACACCACAAAAAACTAAAAAAAATATAAACACACAAGGACACAGCTAATATAAATTCAAAAACAAACAAACACGCACAAACAAAAAAACAAAAAACAAACACCAAAAAACAATCAGCAAAAACACTAACAAACAAATTAAATAAAGACACTTCGCAAAAACAAACAACAACTAGACTCTCCAACTCCTCAAACACTTTTCTCACAAACACAACTTACCAACACACAAACAAACAGAGCAGAAGCAAATTGCTCATGGAAGGGAAACAATGGGATATACTTTTGCAAGGGAAGTGTGTGTGTGTGTGGGGGGCTTTTTAGACACAGGGCGATCCTCAAACTAAGTACACTTGGCCTTTTACCTATCTCACTGATTGCGCCGAGACCAGTTCTGCACATGCCCAGTGAGGTCCCGATTCGTGCGCGCATGCGCAGTACGGCCGGCGCCTCATTTGCATGGGGTCACGGCTCATTACAATGAAGCATGCCCACTTCCTTCCCACTTGCAAAAACCCCGCCTTACGCCTCTGAATTTAAGTTACGCTGGCGCAAATTTAGACGCAAATGCGCTGTGGATACGGCACTTACGACACCAACTTAGGGCAACGTAACTTAAATGACATAAGTTAGGACAAACTAAATTTGCACCGCTGGCTGAGGATCTGGCCCAGTATTCCCAAACTGTTTCCACAAAGTTGGAAGCTTGGAATTGTCCAAAATGTCTTGGTATGCTGACGTCTTAAGCTTTCCCTTCAGTGGAACTAAGGGGCCAAGCCCAATCCCTGAAAAACAACCCCTCACCATAATCCCCCCTCCACCAAATGAGTTGGACCAGTGCACAAATCAAGGTCCATAAAGTAATATAGTGTATTTGTATAATAGGATGAAATATTCTGATAATTTGAGTTTGTGAGATAATCTAATTTTCTTTATTATTCAGAAATGTTCAGTATGTGTCTGTCTTATACATTGATTCAAGATTCACATACATTTAGTCTTTATACAGTATATTGTGAATATATATTGAGTCAAATAAAAGTGTCCCTATATTAGGTCTATTATAGCTTGCAAATAAATGGTGTGGCAGTGTGCCTGCTCCTATCTCACTAGCATTACATATCTGCTCCTGCAACCAAGGGCGGATTCAGAGTCTAGTCTCGGGAGGGGCACTGACAGAAAATAAGGTGTTGCTTACAGAACTCAATTAGGTGTCCGGTGTGTCCGCTGCAATGTTGCAGTACCGCTAAAAACTCAATGATTGCCGCCATTACTAGTAAAAAATATTTAAATATAAATGCCATAAATCTATCCCATAGTTTGTAGACGATTGTCAGGGACTGCAGACATGGTACAATAGATGGTCAGAGACTGCAGACGTGGTACAAGAGATGGTCAGAGACTGCAGACGTGGTACAAGAGATGGTCAGAGAATGCAGACATGATACAGGAGATGGTCAGAGACTGCAGACGTGGTACAAGGGATTGTCAGAGACTGCAGACATGGTACAAGACATGGTCAGAGACTGTAGACATGGTACAAGAGATGGTCAGAGACTGCAGACATGTTACAAGAGATGGTCAGAGACTGCAGACATGGTACAAGAGATGGTCAGAGACTGCAGACATGGTACAAGGGATGGTCAGAGACTGCAGACATGGTACAAGAGATGGTCAGAGACTGCAGACATGGTACAAGGGATGGTCAGAGACTGCAGACTTGGTACAAGGGATGGTCATGGTACAAGGGATGGTCAGAGACTGGAGACATGGTACAAGAGATGGTCAGAGACTGAAGACATGGTACAAGAGATCAATGCAGCCTCATCAGTGCCCATCATTGCAGCCTCACTGTACATATGAATGCAGCCCCACTGTATATATGAACGCAGCCCCACTGTATATATGAACGCAGCCCCACTTTTGTATATTAATGCAGTCCCACTTTTGTATATAAATGCAGCCCCATTTTTGTATATAAATGCAGTCCCACTTTTGTATATAAATTCAGTCCCACTTTTGTATATGAATGCAGCCCCACTTTTGTATATAAATGCAGTCCCACATTTGTATATAAATTCAGTCCCACATTTGTATATAAATTCAGTCCCACTTTTGTATATAAATGCAGTCCCACTTTTGTATATAAATTCAGTCCCACTTTTGTATAAAAATGCAGTCCCACTTTTGTATATAAATTCAGTCCCACTTTTGTATATAAATTCAGTCCCACTTTTGTATATAAATTCAGTCCCACTGTATATATAAATTCAGTCCCACTTTTGTATATAAATGCAGTCCCACTTTTGTATATAAATTCAGTCCCACTTGTGTATATGAATGCAGCCCCACTTTTGTATATAAATGCAGTCCCACTTTTGTATATAAATGCAGTCCCACATTTGTATATAAATTCAGTCCCACTTTTGTAAATAAATTCAGTCCCACTTTTGTATATAAATGCAGTCCCACTTTTGTATATAAATACATCCCCACTTTTGTATATAAATGCAGTCCCACTTTTGTATATAAATGCATCCCCACTTTTGTATATGAATGCAGCCCCACTTTTGTATATGAATGCAGCTCCACTTTTGTATATAAATGCAGCCCCACTGTATATATAAATACAGTCCCACTTTTGTATATGAATGCAGTCCCACTTTTGTATATGAATGCAGTCCCACTTTTGTATATGAATGCAGTCCCACTTTTGTATATGAATGCAGCCCCAAGTTTGTATATAAATGCAGTCCCACTTTTGTATATTAATGCAGTCCCACTTTTGTATATGAATGCAGCCCCGCTGTATATATAAATGCAGCCCCACTTTTGTATATGAATGCAGCCCCACTTTTGTAAATGAATGCAGTCCCACTTTTGTACATAAATGCAGCCCCACTTTTGTATATAAATGCAGCCCCACTTTTGTATATTAATGCAGCCCCACTTTTGTCTATGAATGCAGTCCCACTTTTGTCTATGAATGCAGTCCCACTTTTGTCTATAAATGCAGTCCCACTTTGTCTATGAATGCAGTCCCACTTTTGTCTATAAATGCAGTCCCACTTTGTCTATGGATGCAGTCCCACTTTTGTATATGAATGCAGTCCCACTTTTGTCTATGGATGCAGTCCCACTTTTGTCTATGAATGCAGTCCCACTTTTGTCTATGAATGCGGTCCCACTTTGTCTATGAATGCGGTCCCACTTTGTCTATGAATGCGGTCCCACTTTGTCTATGAATGCAGTCCCACTTTTGTCTATGAATGCAGTCCCACTTTTGTATATGAATGCAGTCCCACTTTTGTCTATGAATGCAGTCCCAATTTTGTATATTAATGCAGCCTCACTTTGTATGTGAATGCAGCCCCACTTTGTATATGAATGCAGCCCCACTTTGTATATTAATGCAGCCCCACTTTTGTATATGAATGAAGCCCCACTGTGCATGTCACTCACCATGGCATTGCCTCGATCACACACAGCAGGTATTTCCTCTCCCGACGTGTGTCATGGAACAAACAGGAGCTGTAGGTGTGTGTTCAGCAGGGCAGTGTGCTCTAGCAAGGTCCTCCCCTAGACGGGCTTGTGTGATAGACAAAACACTGATTCAATCAGTGTTCCATCTCCATCTACTATCACACAAGCAGGTCTAGCACAGGCAGCACAGCCGAACACAGACCCAGCTCTCACACACAGCGAGAGATGCCCGGTGTCATACACGCAGGAGAGAGGGGGAGCACTGCAGTCAGCTACAGCTCAAAGCAGCCTCAGGACAGGCAGCCTACCGGGCTGGGCCATTCCAGCCCTGGTGATGAGAGAGAGACCCCCTACCCCCATTGACAACGTCCAATCGCGACGAAACGCGTCTGGGAAGGATCACGCAGTGACGCCACCACGACTAGGAGTAGGGCTCCTGTATGCCGGCCGGCAATTTACCTTTTAATGCTGTTTTAAACACGCTCGCTTGTGAGTATATTTTACCTTTTTAAAATAAAGTGTATGCTGCAGAGTTACGCTATGTGCGCCTGTCTTTCTTTATTTTCATCTTCACGGTGGTACTGAGACATCACGCTCAGGGGACGGAGAGCTTCCTGGGACCCATCAGAGGGATAAAGGCCTGGGCTGGGCTATAGCCACCTGCCTTAAACCGCTTGCCTTCTGGTAAGCGGCTTTCCATATTCCGGTGGAGGGTCACTATATGCATATTTGTCACTGGGTGCTGTGGAACATAGGATCGATCATTGAATGGACTGTATCTTATTGCCTGTGAACATTGTGAATACTTGTGTCATCTGAATTGCCACGGATTCATCACATCTCCAATGTGTGTGATTTAATTGTTTTTCTGGCGCGGCTTTTCTTTCTTGTTTATTGATGAGAGAGAGAGAGTGAGAGACTCGGCAGCGGCAGCTGCAGGCACCGCAAAGCAGTTTAAAAAAAATGATAAAAAAAATGCTTGTCTTCCTTCAGCCGAATCCGGTGGGTGGCACTCCTTGCACATCCGACATCAAACTCAGTCTTTGAGAATATCTTCTGCCACCTACTAAGTTGGGCCTCCATTCTCTCTTTCCATTCTGGTGAGAGTTCAATGCCGTCAGGCTGGTGACTCTGTCTGAGGTCTTCTCCCTTTGCGCCTTACTCCAGGTGGGAGGGGTTAACGGGGGTGGCTTGATGTACCCGGCCTAGTAGCACTCTGGCTGGTACTTTCACAGGGTTGATGGTGGGTTTCCGGATGTTGACGGACACCCATCCACGATTCTTCTCCAGTACCTTCAATGGAATCACTTCAGGTATCACCTCCAACCCCTCTGAGAGTTCATCTGGGTCAGGCTCAAGGACAAGATACGGGCCTGGCTGGGACCAGGTGAGCTTGACGGAGGCCCTGAGGCAGGTCACCTCTCCAGGCTGTAAGATTCTTGTGGATTTCCCTATTCGCCAGACCCTTCCTACTCCTTCTTCCGGGGCCTTCCCCTCCATTACCAGCTGGTGGTACACCTTCCTTAACATTGGGTGGACCCTTTGAGCTGAGGTTCCTGCTGCTTCGGTTAAGGGGGTCAAGAGTCTTCGGACCAAAGCCGTGTTAGTTCCTATGATAAGGGAGCTCTTGTGGGCCCCTGGAGGTCGGGGGCAGACTATAGCTAAGGTGTCAAAGGTCTCCGCTACTCCCGCTATCGATGGGTCAAAGGTCAGGCGTATTGATAGATATCCATCATAGGGAAAACTCTTAGTCCCAATGCCCCATATTTCCAACTCTTCCAACTTCTGTAGGGGCAAGTGAGAGAGGTACTTGTCATAGAAATCTCTATACAGAAGGATTACTTGTGCTCCGGTATCTAAGAGGGCCTTGGTGTAAATCCCATCCACTTGAATGGGTACTAACGGGGATGGCCCCACTAAATTTGCACGAAACTTCCGAGGTGTGACCATCCCGCCTTCTCCTGTGACTCGTACTTTCACTCTTCTTTGTCATGGATTTCTTTTGACCTTTACCCAGTCACGGGAACTGGAGCTGGGAGTTGGCCTAAAAGGGAGCTCTCTCTTCTGCCTCTGTCCCTCTGTTTCATTTTTGGAGTTGTCTACAATAGGCGGGCTCCCGGTTGACTCCTTCACCAGGGGCCCTCTGGAGTTTTCCGCCGGCCTGTACATTGAGGGATAGGCATTAGTTGGGCTGGGACAAATTTCTCTAGTGTGTCCTATCCCTCCACAATTGAAACAGGAAATTAACCTTCTTGGTTTGTCTTGCTGGTCATAAGGCCCATAGGCGGTCTTCTCGGTTTTGTCTCTCTTAGGTTGGTGAGAGGGAAACCCCGCTTGGTCAGATAGAGCAGTTACTAGTTCAGTCAACTGAGACACTCGTGATTCCAAGAACTCGACCTTGGGGTCGCTATCCTCAGTGGCTACGACACACACTCGTGCAGGAGCCTCTGTGGCTTTGGTATTTGTTCTTCTGATCTAGGAGATCTTCTTCCTGTCGGATGATCCGGACTAGGTCGGGATACTTCAACACCCCATCTCCCTTTTGAGCTTGTAACTTGAAGACAATGGGGTCCATTGGTTGGGCACCCCTTATCACTTGTTGAAAGTGCGTTTCATCCATTTTTTTTATTCCAGCCCTTTCTTCACCAACATCCGGTGTAGGATCTTGTCCAGGCGGCTAACAAGCTCAGACAATCTTTCCCCCTTCTTTTGGAAACATTGCTCCAACTGACAGCGGAGCTCACTAATGTCTTCCGTCCTCCCGAATACATTCTGTAGAACATCTAAATAATCCGGAGCAGTGCAATCTTCTTTACTATGTTTGAGGTTGCGTATGGCCTCTAAGGCTGGCCCTCTGAGGCTTTCCATAATCCTCTGCTTCTTATTTTTCTCTGGGATTCCCCATTCTTCTAGAGCTTGGACAGCATGATCCATCCATTCCTCAAACCCATCCTCCGAAGAGGGCACAGGGTGTCTTCCCGAAAAAATTCTTAACTTCCTATACCCGGTGGTCAAATAATCTGGAGAGTCTTTTTTACATTGAGCTACAATCTCCCCCAGGACAGCACACAACTCGGGGTTGAAGTTCTTAAGTGGTGCTTTGTTAGACCCCTTCACTGTTTGTCCTGAAGCCCCAACAGGGGTCAGAGTGCTAGAAGAAGTAGAAGAGGTGGCACTCGAGGAAGAGGGAGTGGCTGCTTCTTGTTCAGGCAATAGCAGGAAAAGTTTCGTGCCACCCAGGGTCTCGATACTAGGCTCTTTAAAACAGTCTGGAACCACATATTTCCATTCACATAGGACATAGGTGTGGGGTTTCTCGTTGTCCACCCTTGATGATCTGTGGACAAAGCTTTTAGGATCGAGAGTACTTCCCCTTCACTCCAAGTTTCTCCCCTTACTTCTGCGACTAGCCCTTTGTCTACTGGAACACCACTGTGTGGCACCGGCTGCATCCACGTCTTATCCATGTCTGATCTTGGCAAGGGGAAAAATTCAATATAAGGGGATATTTGATAGGTTGAGAAGTAGAATCCCGGACGAGCCCCCACGTGTAGCGCTACCCCCGAAGGAGCCGCTGATTTGTTATTGGGATCTACTCTCTTGGTTTGGCTCACCCCTGTTTATTGACTCGAATCCTCCCTTGACACATCAGAAGTCTGGTGGGTAAGGTATTGTGACCTCTGCTGGGCCGGGGTCACAATAGAAGGCATGCAATATACAGTGACAATATAACAATAGTGTTACCTGTTTTCAAGGAAGGTCCCCCCAGACGAGAAAATACACTCCACAGTGAATATACTTAAATCAGGAAAGGTAAGTTTACTGTATATGAACTTAAAGAACAAGCATAGGTTCAGATCACAAACAAACAACTGTTAGGCTGCATTCACACCTGAGCGTCGGTCGTTTTTTTGGGCGTTTTTTTCTGGCGTTTTGTCGCGCGTATTTGCGCGTTTGCATACAGCGTCGTGCAACGTTTTTGTACTTCGGCGTTTTTTATTTTAGCCAATAGGAAAAATTATCATCTTTTCATCACTTGTTGCTATGTTGGTAGATTTTTTTAATCTTCTGCATGGGCGACAAGTTCTATTTATTAAAGCGACGAAACGCCCGTAGCAAACGCCCGTTGTCGCGCGATACGCTCAATTCGCGCGTTTCCCATTACTTTCTATGGGAAAAAAAAAACGCTCAAATACGCCCAAACCGCACGATACGCGCGACAAAAAAAGGTCCGGGACTTGTTTGAGCTTCGCGCGACAGGCGTTTGGGCGTTCAGGTGTTCAGGTGTGAACAGTCACCATAGGGAATAATGTTAATTCTCCCCTCTGGCGTTTGTGAGCAGTGCGCTTCAGGCGTAAAAACGCCTAGGTGTGAATGGGGCCTTAGACAATATCTCGCTATGATTCCGCAAGAGCCCTTGCAGGAATCTGCAATCAATATGTGGTAAGTAAAGGTTTAAACTAAAGAATGGTACCATTCACTTAACTAGCTAGGCAGTCTATGCTAGTGAGCGCCCTCTAGCGGGCAGTCCTGTAAACAGCTAGAGCTCACGTTGCGGCCGGTTGGTGCACGTTAAACTTATAATCCACAAATGGCAATTGATGAATGAAGCTACACAACAGAGTATCTGGAACAGTAAACGTTGGTGAACTGATCGCTCGTCAGCATCAGTCACTTCTATGGACACTTAAATGGTCATAAGGCCTCCAAGTCTCAGCGGGAGGCCGACATGTGTCTCCGGCCTGTGAGGTGGCACTAAGGTGTCTGTCTAAAGGGGAAGGTAGGAGTTGAGCGTGTGCCCTCTCACCCGACAGGCCGATCCGCCTGAATTCTACTCAGAAGGCAGAACACCGCTCCACAGCACAAGGATCCTGGACGAGGGAGCTCCACTGTTTCAGTTGTCAGCTGGGCTGCCTCTTCGATCTCCGGAAACACTGGCTGGATACTGGAGTCTTGCTTTCTTCTGGATGGCTGGTCTCTCGGTGGGTTGAGGCCCCGGCTTCTGGCATAGCAGCACAGCTCTGGTGTCAGCAGCTCCGCAGAGGAGAAGAATGCAGGTCCCGAGAGAGCGAAAACAGCCGCGCCCTTTACTTAAGTAACCTCCCCCATAAGTCTGTGCGGAGGTGTCACATGCTACGATGCTGCAGGGCATTGTGGGATGTGTAGTCTGTTTCTCCTAAGAGTCAATGGAGTCCATATCTCCCGCTACTTGCATTCCCACAATGCATAACTTCTTAAAGGTAACTTACATATTTACAAGCGTGAATATAGTCCCAGCGAGGATGGCCTGTCACTTGATTCTGACAGGGCGACCCCGCTACATATGATTTCTCCAATAACAAGCAGGAGGCGGGATTGTGCTCCTCCAGGCATTCCCGGCCAGGACAAGTACTGTCAGTGAGTAAAGCGGTGATGTGGCGGCCTTTTTTGGGGGAATCAGATTGGCCTGGGGGGTGGCTGTGTCAGTTTTATTCCGGGACACTGTATTATCCTGGAATGAATGGGCCCGGGACAGACCTGCAAAATGCGGGACTGTCCCGGGCAATCCGGGACACGTGGTTACCCTACATCCAATACCTTTTTTTTTTGGCAGACAACATGCTACAGTAGGCGTGTGGCCTTGAAATCTTGATTTTGATATAGCTGTATTAAAATGTATTTTAATCTATTAAATGATTGTCCTTTTTTCTGCCATTTCTAATCTCTGCACCTTCCAGGGCTACAGTTGTGTTTATTAAAAACGTTGCTTCTATATTATACAGTATTAGCTATTCTTTGTGGTGCCCCATAAAAAACATAAGCAGTTATTAAAATTCCTCACTGGTTTTCCTTTGTCTTTTCAGTATTAAGCTGGCCATACACCGAATAAAATTTGGCCAGTTAATCAGGGACCGGTCAAATTTCGATCAGTGTGTGGCTCTCAATGCTCAACAGAATTAGATCATTAAAAGATAAATAAAAAAAACAACCTGCCCCCCATTAAGAATATGTTACTCCAACATTTCATATTCCTAATATGTGTCAGTTGTACCATGCACTTATGTTAAAAGCATTCTGTTTTCCTTGTATTTCTTCCTTTGGGTGTAATACTGGTGATCCTGCCAGTACCCCTTCTCTCCTATTTTAACTAACCACACTAGGCATGAGAGCACATCCATCCCAGCAGTTTTCTGAATGTGCTGAAAGAATGGTCTGCCTGTCCTCCAATGATAGAGACTTGTGCTGATATGCCTCTCTGCACAGCCATTCACTGGGAAGATAAGTGTCCTGCTGTTTCTCCTCCCCCAGCTCTCAAAGCCCCTTGTGCAGCTCAGTACAGAGATTAGGTATTCACTTATACTCACATTTACTTTTTGTACAATTATTTTATAATTTGAAAAGCTTCATAACAGAAGTTTGCAATGAAAAAAAAAAAAAAAACATTATAAAGGAATTTCGTGCGTATGTGCTGATGTTTATTTAGGTCATATGCTGTGCTTAGTTGTATATCTTTCCAGTAGGATTAAATGACAATCATGAGAGTATTCATTGTTAAATGTTTTCAATGTCTTGATAAGGATTGTACAGATTCTACTAGCAGCAGAACAGATGTCCGACAAAGTGCAAATGCACCAAACACCAAAGATATGTCAGATATGATTAGGTCAATGGAGACTATCAACATTGGAGAGCATCCATCTGCTAAGTTGGGTAAGAAGGGGATATGGGAAGCATATTTAAAATAACTTTTTTTTCAGATCGCTATTTTGTGCTGTCTGGTTTTATTCTGAACTTGCAGATGAGATATACACTATTAGCTAGATTCAAGTACAGCTGCCTATCTTTAGGTTGGCGTAGGGCATCCCATTTGCACTACGCCGTCGTAAGATAGTGAGGCAAGTACTGTATTCACAAAGCACTTGCCTCCTAAGTTACGTCGGCGTAGCGCAAATGGCCCGGCGTAACCCCGCCTAATTCAAAATAGGCAGGTAGGGGGCGTGTTGTATGGTAATGAATTCACGATTCATTACCATACATGTAAATGAAGCGCCGATCGTACGGCGCATGCGCGCGCATTCTCAGTATGACGTCGCAAATACTCAATGCTTTCAACGTGAACGTAACTTACGCCCAGCCCCATTCACGGACGACTTACGCAAACGACGTAAAACGTGAAATATTCTACGCTGTCCCGACGTCCATACTTAACATTGGCTGCGCCATCTTTTTGGTGGTTTATCTTTACGCCTGAAAACGCCTTACGTAAACGGCGTATCTTACATGCGACGGGCGAACGTACGTTCGTGAATAGGAGTATCTACGTCATTTACATATTCTCTGCGTAAATCGACGTACACGCCCCTAGCGGCCAGCGTAAATATTCAACTAAGATACAATGGCGTAGGAGACTTACGCCGGACGTATCTTAGCAACATTTAAGCGTATCTCAATTTGAGCATACGCTTAAAGATACGACGGCGCGGATTCGGACTTACGCCGGCGTATCTACTGATACGCCCGTCATAAGTCTTTATGAATCTAGCCCTATATTACCAAATGTATTAGGACGCCTGCCTTTACACACACATGAACTTTAATGGCATCTCAGTGACAGAGTCTTAAGCCTCGTACACACTCTCAGTTTACTAGGCCAGAACCAGCAAGAAAACTGCTGGCAGAGCTTTCTTGTCGAGTGTGTGTACGAGGCTTTCAGGTTTCTCGACAAGAAAACTGCCCAGAATCTAGACGAGAAAAATAGAGAACATGTTCTCTATTTTTCTCGTCATGAGATTCTCGGCAGTTTTCCTGCCGAGAAACCCGAGAGTGTGTATACTTACCTGGTCGCCGTGGAAACCCATGCATGCTCGAAATGACTTTGACTCATACGCGGTAGCTTTCTAGGCATATGAAGGGTGCAGCAAGATGGCGGCGACGGCATTGAATGTGACGAGCGTATGCGATGACGTCACCGCGTTCTTGCCTTTCAAGAGAACCACGGTTCTTTTGAAAGGAGAGTCTGTACACTCGGGTGACAAGAGATTCTTGTCAAGAATCTCGTCAGGGAAAACAATGTTTTTTTCCTGACGAGATTCTGGCCAGTGTGTACAGGGCTTAACCCCCTCAGCGGTAATCCAGAGTCTGGCTCGGGTGGAATTTCAGAACCAAAAGCGGTAACCCTCGGGATCGCCTCGCAGTGTCCACAGACAGGGAATTACTTACCTTGTCCCTGGATCCTGCGATGCCTCCCCGCTGTGTGATCAATCTGTCTCCTCGCTCGATTCACACAGTGGCTTTGTGCCGCCGAGCCCCGTTCCCTGCAACGTTACGACGCACGGGGGCGGGGGTCGGCACCAAATATAAAAAAGTAAATACACAGTACACATTCAGTATACTGTAATCTTACAGATTAAAGTACTGTATGAAATAAATACACACCCCCTTTGTCCCTAGTGGTCTGCCCAGTGTCCTACATGCACTTTTATATAAAAAAAACTGTTCTATCTGCCTGCGAACTGGAGATTGTCCATAGCAACCAAAAACTGTCCCTTTATGTGAAAGGTGCTTTTAGACCGCTAGAAAACAGCGAAAATAAATTAGAATCACTTGCAGAATTGAGCAATAGCGATTTGCGGGGAAATTCGTCATCAAACAATAAAAGCAATGACAGCGACAATTCTGCAACTGAGCAAATTTCAGTGTTTTTGATTTGATTACATTATTGAATACTTTTTATTATAATTACATTATTATTTGTTATAATTGTCTATAGTTATTTATTATATTATGATTTTGTTTTTCAAACTTTATCATACCCGAGATGTCTACTAGACTCTGGTTTGGACAGATTTAAGAGAGTTATTCCTATAATGTAAAACGCCAAATTTCCATGCAAAATAATGGTACCGCTTTCAGCACCTAAAATCTAAAATAATCTTACCGCCAGGGAGGTTAAAGCGGTTGTATACCCGCAACTATTTTAATTTTTTTTTACACCTGAAAGGCAAAAGGCATAATGAGCTAGTATGCACCGCACCGCATAATAGCTCATTATTAAAAATACTTACCTTGGAACGAGGTGTGTAGAACTTACCTGGTCCACGCCGAGCGAGATGTCATCTTGCCTCGTGTCTTCCGGGTATCGCCGCTCCAGTGCTGTGATTGGCTGGAGCAGCGATGTCACCACTCCCGCGCATGCGCGCGGGAGACTTCATTCCGGCAAGGTCCGGCGGCTGCCGGGCCTCTAGCCGAGGATCCCCGCTGCGCATGCGCCGCTGCAGTCAGCAGGGCATTGCGAGGGGAATATCTCCTAAACCGTACAGGTTTAGGAGATATTCTTTATACCTACAGGTAAGCCTTATTATAGGCTTACCTGTAGGTAAAAGTGGTAGTAAAAACTTTACTACCACTTTAGGTCCCTAGGGTTCAATATTGAGTTGGCCCAACAATTACAGCTATAAAAGCTTAATTTCTTTTGGGAAGGCTGTCCACAAGGTTTAGGAGTGTGTCTATGGGAATGTTTGACCATTCTTTGAGAAGTGCATTTGTGAGGTCAGACACTGATGTTGGACGAGAAGGCCTGACTCGCAGTCTCCACTTTGATTCATCCCAAAGGCATGTAAAGGCAGGCATCACAATACTTTTGGTAATATAGTGGATATATATATATATATATATATATATATATATATATATATATATATATATATATATATATATATATATATATACAATATACTGTAATTCACCTGAACCCTTTTTGACAGATTATAGCAATATAATCTAATAATTTTTACTTTCAGAGGCTGTACCTTCAAAAAACCATGGCAGCAGTCTAAGAGGAGGTTATAGCCAGCGTTTACCATCAGCAATCCAACCAAGGACAAATGTATGTAAAAAAAACACATCTCTGGTATAGCATATCTGGTAAGCCATAATAATTAGTATAGTGTGCAGTGGACCCTACATAGGTAAACCACCTAGGGCTTCTTATGTCTCTTGAGACCACACGTGGTAAAATATTTGTGTTCTCAAGCCTAAACATTGCTGCATACTCGTCCTTTCTATGTACAAATGTACCGTACTTAGAACAATCAATGAAATCCTGCTATTCTAGATGCTATAAGTGTCATGAACTGAAGTGTATCTCTAGGCAAAAGCTATTTTTTTTATTTTGTTTATTGAGTGGGGAAGGGTTAGACCCTCTGTCAAATAGTGTCATTGTCCACGTTTTGAAAATGTGTCCCTCTATTTGTACTGTGAACACCGGGAAATAAAGTGAAGGGAAATTCTAAATTGTAGAGCTGTCCTCATAACAGGAGGTAAGGGGAAATCTTCCAATGGGGACACCTGTTCCAGGGACAGCTAAGAGAGGAATTACCCCACCTTGGGAGATTTGCTCTAACATACTTGTGCATCTCTGGGACAAGAAGTAAAGAAAAATGTCCTTAAATGGTACGCAGACATCAAAGCAAAGACCTGATAGTGTCTACCAGTGTTTAACCCTTCCCCTTTCCAATTTAACCAGATGACCATAATAGATACAGTAGATACTTTTAGTCACTCCACCTAAGAACTTTAAAACACATTTTATTATACTATAAAATGATTATGTAGCTTAATTAATGCTTTGTCTTTTAAATCCAGGTTGTTCATCATGGACCAAGTACTCCAAATTACAGGACAGGTAACCTTTCATATCTTCTTGTATACATGCAGCAACGCACTGATTAATACTGCACCTAAAAATACCAGTATACATAATGGAACATCGTCATAAAATTAGCTAACAATACACGGAATTGAAACTACTGCACGCTTAATGTTTAATTTTTTGGTAATTTTTAAAGAATAATTTCAGGCATGGGTATGTAATACATCGCTGCACTGGTCCAGCCTGGACAAATGTGACTATGTATATGTAGCGCCACCCCGATGAGGGCCATTGGAAGATGACTGACCCCAAAGGTTGCCCTGACCCTGCAAACCTCCTGATACCTCTGACACCCTGGATTCTGACATATTTCAAATTGATAGTACAAGTACACAGACACCAAACTGTAGCAAAGTAACATGTATTTTACTTAACCTCCCTGGCGGTATGATTCTTTCAGAAAAAAGGTGCTGAAAGCGGTACCATTATTTGCATGGAAATTTGGCGTTTTATATTGTAGGCCTGTAATTCTTAGGAATAACTCACTTAAATCTGACCAAACAAGATTCTAGTAGGCATCCCGGGTATGACATTTTTTTTAAAACTAAATTATAAATTATAATATAATAAATAATTATAAATAATTATAACAAATAATAATATAATTATAATAAAAATTATTCAATAATGTAATCAAATCAAAATCACTGAAATTTGCTCAGTTGCAGAATTGTTGCTGTCATTTTTTTTTTTTTTTTTTATGACGAATTTCCCCACAAATCGCTATCGCACAATTCTACAAGTGATTATAATTTATTATCGTTGTTTTCTAGCTGTTCTAAAACCACTTTTGACATAAAGGGACACTTTTGGTTGCTATGGACAATCTACAGTTTGCAGGCAGAAAGAACAGTTTTTATTATATAAAAGAACATGTAGGGCACTGGGCAGACCAAACTTTTGGGGGCCTCATGTGGCCTATGGGTTGGACATCCCTGATGTAGTGTAAGGGCCTGCCTGATTGGATACAGAGGGAATAGATAGATAGGTGTTTCCTCCTATTCCATAGTTTTGGTAAATCTATAAGGAATTATACAGAGATTGTACAACCAGATTGTATAGTGTGTGGCCACCTTTATACACCTATAATGAACTAGTCACGCTTTTAGTGCCATTAATTATTAATGGATCCCCAAACACAGAAGTAGACACACATTTTGCCACATAAAAAAAGCGAGCATCAAACACAGCAAAACGCACAGTAAAAAAACATGCAACCTACAACACACCAATGAGCTACTTTGCTGCATATGAAATCAATGGGCTGCGCTACACATGATGTGGGAAAAATGAGCCAAAAAACGTACGGTTCAACTACGTTAGGTGTGAATGGAGTCTGAAAGGGAAATTGTTATGTTTACACAAGAGGCTCTATTCACATCTGCGTGTTTCTGAACAGAAAATGTACGCTTTGCCGCGTGTTTGGGAATTCCTTTGCAAATGCACATGGTGCTTGCGTTGCTATTAAATGTTGATGGGTGCAGGATGTGTGTGCTAATGAGGTCAGCTAGTGAACTCCTTCCTGTGTCTTACTGGTTTTTTGACCTAATATACAAACCAGGAAGTCATGATTTTTTTTTTATGGAACACACCAGTGGTAAGACCTTGTCCTAAAAAGTATAAAACGTTTTTATTTTTCTCTAACAGAGGCACATTAATTGTATTTTGTTACATATAGAAGCTAATATTTAAAAAAAAAGGTGAAAATGAGTGACGCTTCATTATAATTGGGGCTCTTGTACAGACGTGCCCTTATCCAGTGCAATATAAATTCTAGCATATTTCTTCCACCCAATGAACTCCAGGCGTTACATACAGCTGATCAAAGACATGAATGTCTGTGTGCGACTGTACGGGTATACGTTGGTACTAATGTAAACACTCATATCATATGGGCGTATGCGAAGAATAGACTTTTTTTCTTTTAAGCACGTCTGTGAATTATATGAGTGTTTTCGCATATTCCAGTGTATACCCGAATACAGCCAGACACAGCCATTTATGTGTTTGGGGCTGTACACAGCACCTAGGCTTCCTAATAAAGGAAATACGCCAGAATGTACGTTGCATGGGCTCAGGGCGCCCCTGTGCAAGAACCTTGACAGTTTGAGTTTTGTATTTTTAACTTTGAGTCCTTCAGTGCATTGTCCTATTTTTCTTTCACAGGGATTGAAAGAAACCCTCAGAGCCAGAATAGAGGACCATTTAACCCCAATCAAGGACAAGCACCCCAACAAGGGCAAGGGGTAAGAGGACAGGCACATTTTCAGTGCATAGTAAAGGGTGGATTTACTAAAGGCAAATAGACTGTGCACTTTTCAAAATGCAGTTGCTCCAGAGCTTAGTAAATGAGTTAAAGCTTCCCTTTGCAAAGAGTACCCAATCACGTGGAAGGGAAAAAAAAAAGCATTTTTGCTTGCACGTGATTGGATGATAGAAGTAAGCAGAGCTTCACCTCATTTACTAAGCTCTGGAGCATCTGCTCTTGCAGAGTGCAACTGCATTTTGCGAAATGCACAGTCTATTAAATCAACCCCTTAGTTGCTGGAATACAATCCACTTGTATGTATATGTAGCACCCCCTTACTTTCAGTATGGGCACTACGCTAAAGTTAGTGGGGAATGGGAGAGTTATTTTGCTCCCATTCATAATTTGTTAAATTTGGGCTGCTGTCATTCCTGAACTGTCCTGTAGGTCAGTCTGCGATCCAGGGGTGCCGATCCCACCCCTGGGCGACAGTTGGCAGTAGAGGGGTTCTGGCAGAGCCGCTTTTCCCCAGCAGCCGATTAGAGGAGTTTTCCCTCGCGGGGCATGCTGGGGGAGAGTATATCTGTGGCAGACGCCATTTTTGTTGGTTCTTCGCGGGTTCCAGGCGCCGCACCCACCTTTAGGGTGTGTGCATCCAACAGACCCCGGCGATATGGCCTACCAGGCCGGGGTCACACGCTACGCGGAGCTCCATGTTGCTGAAAGGGGCCCCAGTGACTCACTGGGTCCCCGGCTCTATTGAAGAGATCCCAAGCTATGTGCTGAACGGTGGGGGATCGGCTCAAGGAGAACCCAGAGGCAGGTTATCTGAGGGGCTTGAACGAACGGGGATCCGGTGACCGGGACATTGACATGTACACTTCAACTGTCACCCGGTGACCCTAATCTAATCTACTGGGAGGATTCCCTCAATCCATTTAGCTCATCCAAGTACTAGGCCTGTTGCAGTGGTCCCTAGAGCCAGGTCTGTGGCAGAGACCTGTTCCTCCCAGTAACCTCAAGTGGCGCTTCGGCTGCCAGGCTCGTGGTTGGAGTGGCGACGAACCGTATCTACTACTACTGACTACTACTGAGAGCAGGATTGCTCTTTCTCATATCCAGGCCTGATACTACAATGTTCTCTTTTGCTTCATCAACCTTTTCTCTATACCTCATGTTGATGTTGGTCATGTTAGGCCGAGAATAAAGCATTCAGAAAACCTTCATTAATTGTCTGGACATTCGCTCACTAATCTACTCATCAACTTCACCCTTAGACAACGGTAATATGCCGATCCCAACAACAATCAGCAGCTCCTAAAGGGGGTAGCGCTACATATAGATGTCTGTACTGTATCCACATGACTGTTGTATAATCTATGTCACTTCAGCATTTACCCTTAACTTACCCATGCTAAACATGCTATAGTAAACTAGACCAATACCGAGGGTGTGGAGTAAACATGGCTGTAGCAGCCTCCTTTATTTAAAATATAATAACTTTAACATAGAACTCAAAACCATTTATTATAACCAAAGGTGTACTCAATTTTGCAGGGAAAACCTTTATTAACATTTTATACGATTATTGCACTGCGGCCTTCTCCATCCGATAATAGGCCTCAAGCCGACTTACTGGCTCAAAGACAATCCTGACCGCAGTGCCCCGATTCCAGTGTTTCCAGCTAAGCCTCCGCTTGCTGCAATCCCAAATATCAGGACCCATACCACTGACAAGTCCTGACCCATCTTTACCAAGTATTTCCTCCTCCTGCAAAACGACATACACCCGCCACTGCCACGACATAGGCACACGTCATAATCTGCACAGTAAAAGGATACAAAAAGAGAACAAAAACCGCAAAACCAAACTTATAAACAGTAGGGGAGGGTGGGCGGGAAATTTCCCTGGGGAATGAGTTACCCCAGTGGGAGGGCTCATTGTATTTATAGTACCATAATTTCCCCCCTCCCACTTTTCACATCCCAGTCTCCTCTCTCTTGCATTCCCAGATTAACCCCGTCATGCCAGCCCTCCGCCTATGGCATACTTTCTTTTGCTCCGGGCTTTCCTGGACTGCAAACTTGGTTCAATCCAATCATTTAAAATCAACAAGAAAACAAAATCTTTATTACCTGCACTTATGGGAAAAAAAGCACAAAGGATGAGGATCTAAAATATTTTATTCTAACTTATTTACCACACATTTTTCCATTCTATCAAGCTATAGCTATACCAGGCATTATCTGCCTAGGCGGTGGACTGCAGTAACTGTATGCCTTTGGGATGAGTGAGGATTTTTATATATTGCAGGAATTATTTCTCAATATGTCAATAATAGACCCTGTTTCTTTTTTTCAATCCAGGGATTTAGTCACAGAACAAATTCTTCAGTCTACAGGACAGGTAATCTTTCATCTTTTATATATATATATATATATATATATATATATATATATATATATATATATATATATCTGTGTGTGTGTGTGTGTATTCGGTACATTTTATTAAAGTTTCAACCTGAATACTTCAGAGGTAAAAATATCAGATATTAAGTGGCATTAAACTCAAAAGCAAAAATATGATATATTGCACCTTATCAATCATTGGATGTGATGACTACATTCGTTTTCTTTTTTTAGGCTTTTTCCCCTCTGTTTTCACCTGGTGATCCATCCAGTAACATACCTCCTGTATTAGTGAGACACAACTCTGGATGAAGGGGCAACAGAGAATGGCCAAACTTAAGTTAACACTTTGTAACCCTTTCATGACTAAGCCTATTTCTGTCATTTGGTGTTTATAAGGTAAAATCCATATTTTTTGCTAGAAAATTACTTAGAACCCCCAAATACTATATCTATTTTTTAGCAGAGAATCTAGAGAATAAAATGGCGAATGTTGCAATATTTTATGTTACACGGTATTTGTGCAGCGGTGTTTTAAATGCAACTTTTTGGGAAAAAAGACACTTTCATGAATTAAAAAAAGAACGAAAAAGTAAAGTTAGCCCAATTTTTTTGTATATTGTGAAAGATGATGTTACGCGGAGTATAAGGATCCCAAACGTGTCGCGCTTTATAGTTGCACAAACTCGTGGATTGGCAACAAACTACGGTACCTAAAAATCTCCATAGGCGACGCTTTAATTTTTACGGTTACCAGGCTAGCGTTACAGAGGAGGTCTAGTGCTAGAATTATTGCTCTTGCTCTGACAATCAGGGCAATACCTCACATGTGTGATTTGAACACCATTTACATATGAGGGCGCAACTTCCATATGCATTTTCTTTGCTGCGCGAGCTTGCGGGGACGGGGGCGCTTTAAATTTATTAAATTGTTTTCTTATTTTTTTTTATTTTTACATTATTATATTGTGTTTTAAAAAAAAAAAAATTGATCACTTTTATTGCTGTCACAAGTAATGTAAACATCCCTTGTGACAGTAATAGGCTGTGACAGGTACTCTTTATGGAGAGATCGGGGGTCTGAAAGGCCCCCAATCCCTCCTTTAAACTTCAAAGTATTCAGATCACTGAAAATGGCGATACTGAATACTGTATATATTTTTTAATCCAGCGCCATTGGCAGCTGGGAAAAACGCAAGTAACGTAGTGACGTCACTTTCGTGTTTACTTTCAGGAGACTGGGAGGAAGCCGTTTACGGCTTCCTGCCAGTCCTTCTGTAGGGGCCGGAGGTGGTGCATCACGTATCAGGTCTCCCGGTGGGACGGAAGGCCCATTAAGAGCAGCGGAGGCGGTGGGAGGGGGGATGTCCCCTCCCGCTCCTCCAGGATAACAACTGATCGGCTTTTAGCCGCATCGGTTATTATCACCAGAAAGCCGATCGCCCGCTCTAAAAAACGATACTGGGATGATGCCTGCAGCTGCAGACATCATCCCAGTATAACCCCTGAAAGCCGAGGACGCATATGTGCGTACGCTCGGCGGCAAGCGGTTAAGCAGTTACAGCAACAGTTTTGGTTCCTTTTGGGATAAAAGTTTTACATAAATAGAAGATGATCCTTCTAAGCACCCCTGTCAGTGGTAAATGGTTTTTCTCAACTATCTAGCTGCTACATCTACAGGACAGCTTGTTCTGTTGAAATACAGCACATTTATTGGCAGGATCACTAGGTGAAAATAAAGGAAATAAAGCTTAAAAAAACAAATGCAGCAATGACACCTTGGTAAGCTCCAATATAATAAAAGTTTGCTTTTGGGTTAAATACCACTTTTGATGTCTTTTTAATTTTTCAAACTATTGAAGAGAATCTCTGATTTCCATTTGTAGTGATTTAATCCTTGCCTTTGAATTGCTATACTAGTTTTGGATCACCTTTCAGAGATTTCTTGTTTTTTTTTAATACTTACATGTATAATTTTCCTGTCAGAGCAAAAGCATCAGGCTGTATAGCTATCCTATTTCCTACCTGAGCTCAAAAATGTCATGTGGCAAAGGTGCCGGATTGAAAGGACTACATAAAAGAAAACAAAACCCTCCTTCAGCAGCCCAGAGAGTGCAAATACAGTAAAACCTTGGTTTGCGGGCATAATTCGTTCTAGAAACATGCTTGTAATCCAAAGCACTTGTATATCAAAGCATTTTTTACAGGGTATAAAAGAGAAGAGAGGCACCTCTAAGTGTAGCAATAAGTTGCTAAATGTTGTACCTTCATTAAATGTAATCATATTGCTACACCTCGTACACACGACCGTTTTCCTCAGCAAAATCCATCACGAAAAATGCTGGCAGAGCATTTTTGCCGAGAAAAACGGTTGTGTGTATGTTTTTCGTCGAGAAAACTGTTGTGGATCTTGACGAGAAAAAAAGAGAACATGCTCTCTTTTTTCTCGTCGGAAGTCTCAATTTCCGCGATTTGGAATCACTGGTAGAATCGCCAAGTGTGAATAGTGTGAAACACACAGACTAATGTTTTTTTGACTTTCAAATCTGTTGTCTCCAAGTTTTTCAGTCACTGCATTATTCTGCTTTACCTTCACAGGAAACATGAGAAGCCCTCAGAGAGTACAGAGCCAGTTTACACAGCCCAGTTCAGGACCAATATACCCACCAGGGGTACGTTATATGGTAAGGGGAATCAATTACATCCAAACAAAAAATAAAATAAAAATAGCTACAACAAAAGAATATAGAGTAACACCTTTTTCCGGCGCTAGCGGGGGTTAAAAGTGCCCCACTAGCGGCCGAAAAATGAAAAATGCAAAACGACTACTGTAAAGCGCCACTAAAATTACAGTAAATCGCTGCTATTTTTACCGCCAACGCCCGCAATACCCCAGTGTCAAAGTAGCCTTCCGGTTCTGGTTAAAAATGTGTATATATGGGTAAAGGCTTACAACACTTTTGTGTTAATATTATTCTTAGGATGTTTTGAAAGCTGACAAAAAATAAAACCCTGTAACAGGAGAAGAAGTCCCAATGCAGCGTAGATAAGGTTTACTTTTATGACAAACCTGACTTCTATCTACTTTAAAATAACAGTTTTATTAAATACATTAAAGAGCAGTACAAAATTACAAAAATTCTGCTAATATTCAAAAAACATAAGTTTTGAATGCTGTAGAAATAGTATATAAAATAATGTACTTTAATTTGTATAAGTTAAACCTATATGATAACATTTTATATATATTTATCTTGCAGTTCCCACCTCCCAGTTTCCCAAAGCTATATGCCGCCCCACAAGGTATTTTTCCATTTTCAAACTTCTCTTCTATTTGCCATTAAATAAATTGGACGGAACTAACCATGCTTGCTAGAATCAGAGAATGCCAAGGGGGTGTACCCACCACTGTGGTCAAAGGTTTATGGACAGCATTGCTTCTTAAAGCGGGGGTTCACCCTAAAAAAAAATTCTAACATTACATTGAGCCGAGTTGTGAGAATGACATTATGCTAACCTTTTTTTATTTTCTTGCCGTACATATCGTTTTATCTATATTTTCACCGCGGCTTCCGGGTATGTAATCCTGCGTGACTGGGCGTTCCTATTCACATGCTAATTGATTGACATGCTTCCCACCGGCGCATACAGCGCATCACGAGTTGCCGAAAGAAGTCGAACGTCGGTGCGCAGGCGCCGTATAGAGCCGACTTGCAGTCCGGCTTCTTTCGGCAACTCGTGACGCGCTGTATGCGCCGGTTGGAAGCATGTCAATCAATTAGCATGTGAATAGGAACGCCCAGTCCCGTAGGATTACATACTCGGAAGCCGCGGTGAAAATATAGATAAAACGGTATGTACGGCAAGGGAATTAAAAAGGTCAGCATAATGTCATTGTCACAACTCGGCTCAATGTAATGTTAGAATTTTTTTTCTTAGGGTGAACCCCCCGCTTTAAAAGAAACCTGTAATGATGAAGTATGAGAAAATTTTCACATCTTTCAGCATCAACTGCTCTACATTCAGTCAGACATATAAAATCTCAGAGCTATAAAAAGAATTAGGCATTGGAGCGCGTCTCTCTGCCGTATACTGTGATTGAAAGTCTAAGCAGATAACTCTATAATGCCCAGCATGTGTCAATGAGTGCCTCTCAGCCCAGTCCTCCCTTGATGAATCTTAGTACTGAAGATGCAGCCTGGCAGTTAGCATTTTTAGAAGGTGATTTCTAATCTCCAACATTGGGGTGGATTTACTAAAGGCAAATAGAATGTGCATTTTGCAAAGTGCAGTTGGACTCAAGTGCAGTTGCTCAAGAACTAAATGATCAGAAGCTCTGCTGACTACCATCATCCAATCATGTGCAAGCAACAATGCATTTTTTTTTAATTGTGCTTGCATCTGATTGGGTATTCCTTGCAAAGTAAAGCCTTACCTCATTTACTAAGCTCTGGAACAACTTCCCCTGCAGAGTGCAACTGTACTTTGCATAGTGCACAGTCTATTTTCCTTTATTAAATCAACCCAACAGTGTCAGAACACTTCACCCCAGTCTTGTTTCTCACTGAAAGATGCATTATTAATCCGTTTAGGGTGCACAAGTCACAATTCTGAGCCACTATTAAGGCGATTAAGTATGAAACATATGCTAAGAAATGTTTTTTGTCTCCTATGGCAACTAATGAATGTCTGTCAATTCGGAAATAAGAATTAATCAGGGATTCTGAATGGTTGATATAAGCAAGAAGTTTTCTTGTTAGCGCCATTTTTATTCGCAAGCCTTTTAAGGTTCTTTGGCAAATGTGTTTTTCAGTAATTAGAGCTCATAAATAATGAGGCAAATGTCATGTGTAGGTAGGCTTAGTGACATTCATGTTGAGTCTTCATCTAGTTTTTTTTCCCTAAAAATAAAAAGATGGACTTTTTATTATGATCAAGTTGCATTGTTACTTTTTTTAAATTGGAATGTTTATATAAATTCAGCTAAATATAGATATACTTTAATCAGTACATTGACCCCACCCATTAGTTCAGGGAGAGGCAATCCTGGAAAGTTTGAGATCTAGCTGAGCAATGTGGAAGAGATCAAGGATCATCGGGGCAGAGGCAAAGTGCTTTTTTTAATGGAGATAACATAGCAAGGCCCGATTGAAAAGTAAGAAAAATTAAGCAAGTTCAGGGGTCAGTAAAAAGTAATGCAGAGTTCATAGAGCAATAGTATGCAAGGCAGAGTAAAGAAGCCAGTAAAAAGTAATGCAGAGTGCAGGGTTTAGGAGCAAGTAACAGAGTTCAGAAGTCAGTGACACACTAGCAGGATTCAGGAATAATTATTGCAAAGTGCAGGGGTTAGTAGTATGTAACACACAGTGCTGAGGTCAGTAGTAAGTAATACACAGTGCTGAGGTCAGTAGTAAGTAAAAAAAACAGTGCTGAGGTCAATAGTATGTAGCACACAGTGCAGAGGTCAGTAGTAAGTGACACACAGTGCTGAGGTCAGTAGTAAGTGACACACAGTGCTGAGGTCAGTAGTATGTAGCACACAGTGCTGAGGTCAGTAGTATGTAGCACACAGTGCTGAGGTCAGTAGTAAGTAATACACAGTGCTGAGGTCAGTAGTAAGTAAAAAAAACAGTGCAGAGGTCAGTAGTAAGTGACACACAGTGCTGAGGTCAGTAGTAAGTGACACACAGTGCTGAGGTCAGTAGTAAGTGACACACAGTGCTGAGGTCAGTAGTAATTAATGCACATGTCCCGCCTACAAGCAAAAATTCCAGTACAAACATCTACCCCCTAATCTAAAACCATCCACAGCACATATTCCCACATCTCTCTGTAAGGCCTCGTACACACGACCGAGAAACTCGACGGGCGAAACACATCGAGTTCCTCGTCGAGTTCCTTGTTAGGCTTGTCGAGGAACTCGACAAGCTTGCTTTGCGTACTCACAGTCAAGCCAAAATCTCCTCGTTCTCAAACGCGGTGACATACTACACATACAACAGCAGGGGAAGTTTGATTCCACTGGCTAAACTCTTGGGGCTGCTTTTGCTAATTTCATGTGTTTGCGTGTTAAATAAAAGTTTGGTAAGAGACGATTTGCACTTTTCAGTCTGTTACAACTTTAAAAATGTGTTATCTTCATTACAAATGCTACTTTTACTCCCGTCTCATACTTTAATCTGAGCAAGCGCGGGTTTCTTAGCATACAGACGTCCAAGTTTCTTGTTGAAAACCAGCCCGTCAAGGATCTCGACGAGCCAAATCAGATTCCCGTCGAGGAAATAGAGAGCTTGCTCTCTTTTTGGCTCAACGAGGTTCTCGACAGTTTCCTCAACGAAAATGTACACACGACCGGTTTCCTCGGAAAAAAAATATCTCCCAGCAAGTTTCTTGCTGGTTTTTGCCGAGAAACTCGGTCGTGTGTACGAGGCCTAATGCTTACTCAACAGACCTCAGATAAAGCAGGGCCCATCAAAGTGAAGGAAGTCCTTCCAATATTCCTCTTCATATGACACCTAAGGCTTCGTACACACGACTGAGTTTCTCGGCAAAAACCAGCAAGAAACTTGCTGTATTTTTTTTTTTGCCGAGGAAACCGGTCGTGTGTACACTTTTTGACGAGGAAACTGTCGAGGATCTCGTCGAGCCAAAAATAAAGCATGTCTTCTTTTTCCTCGACGGGAATGGGGAAATTTGGCTCGCCGAGATCCTCGACAGCCTAACAAGGAACTCGACGAGCAAAACGATGTGTTTCGTCCGTCGAGTTTCTCGGTCGTGTGTCAGAGGCTTAAGATTTACTTCATCTCTGCAATTTCTTTTGCCACTCTGATTTGAGGTCTGAAAGGCGACGGAAAGGTCAGGAGCTGTTGGAACATTACAGTCTAACTATTACATGACTACAAATAAACTAGTAGATTGTGTTTGACTGGTTCCTGACATTCACTTTAACCACTTCCCGCCCGGCCTATGGCCGATTTACGTCCGGGAAGTGGTTATGAAATCCTGACAGGACGTTCCAGAACGTCCTGCAGGATTTCATGCCGCGCGCGCCCGTGGGGGCGCGCATCGCGGCGATCGGTGATGCGGGGTGTCAGTCTGACACCCTGCATCTCCGATCTCGGTAAAGAGCCTCCGGCGGAGACTCTTTACCACGTGATCAGCCGTGTCCAACCACGGCTGATCACGATGTAAACAGGAAGAGCCGCCGATGGCTCTTCCTCACTCGCGTCTGACAGACGCGAGGAGAGGATAGCCGATCGGCTGCTCTCCTGACAGGGGGGGTTAGCGCTGATTGTTTATCAGCGCAGCCCCCCCTCGGATCGCCACACTGGACCACCAGGGATGCCCACCCTGGAGCACCAGGGTGGGCAAAAAAAAAAAAATGACAAAAAAAAAAAAAAAATAAAATGACAGAAAAAAATAAAAATAAAAAGCATAAAGAAAAAAAAAAGATGCCAGTCAGTGCCCACAAATGGGCACTGACTGGCAACCTGGCAAAAATCAGTGCTGCCACCCCAGTGTCCATCAGCGCCACCCCAGTGTCCATCAGCGCCACCCCAGTGTCCATCAGTGCCACCCCAGTGCCACCCCACAGTGCCCATCCATGCCCAGTGCCCACCTATCAGTGCCCATCTGTGCCACCCATAAGTATCCATCAGTGCCGCCCATGAGTGCCCATCTGTGCCGCCTATGAGTGCCCAGTGCCGCCCATGAGTGCCCATCAGTGCCGCCTATGTGTGCCCATCAGTGCCGCCTATGTGTGCCCATCAGTGCCGCCTATGTGTGCCCATCAGTGCCGCCTATGTGTGCCCATCAGTGCCGCCTATGTGTGCCCATCAGTGTCGCATACCAGCGCCGCCAATCAGTGCCACCTCATCTGTGCCCGTCAGTACTACCTCATCGATGTCCATCAGTGCCATCTCATCGGTGCCCATTAGTGCCGCCATATCAGTGCCCGTAATTGAAAGAGAAAACTTATTTACAAAAAAATTAACAGAAAAAAATAAAAACGTAATTTTTTTTCCAAATTTTCAGCCTTTTTTTAGTTGTTGCGCAAAAAAAAAAAATCGCAGAGGTGATCGAATACCACCAAAAGAAAGCTCTATTTGTGGGGAAAAAAGGACGCCAATTTTGTTTGGGTACAGTGTAGCATGACCGCGCAATTGCCATTCAAAGTGCGACAGTGCTGAAAGCTGAAAATTGGCTTGGGCGGGAAGCTGCGTAAGTACCTGGTATGGAAGTGGTTAAATAATAGGAGTTAAACTGGAAGTAGGGTTATTGGCCTCCATTTCTCAGGTCATCTTTTCACAGACCATTCACGAAACTCCAGCTTTGGGGATAGAACTAAATATTTGATGTTTTTGTGAGCCTGATTGTTACTTGATAAAACACACTGTACATGATACAATAAATTTAACAAATTATAAAACATATGCACATTGTATTTTCTTTATATCTTAATGCTTCTAACGCAGTATATGATTAACATTCTTTTTTTCCTATGGGCTCTTGTTTACTTGTAGGTTTCCCCCCTTACTCCGGCCCTTCAAATTCTCAGCCTTCCTTCTTCCCTTCAAATGTAAGTTACTGGCAATCTTTTTTCTGATTGAATCACAGGTAACGATACTACTGACCACCGTACAAAGGCATTATCAAGACAGATTTGAATGTATAATAACCCAAATGAAATTAACAATGCAATGTATGATTCAATGAGGTTGATTTACTAAAGGCAAATAGGCTGCTCACGTCACAATGGAATTTTCCTTTAGTTTAGTGAATACGGTGAAAGCTCACTTTGCAAACAATACCAAATCTCATGCAATGGTAATAAATACAGAAAAAAACATTATTTTGCTTGTACATGACTGGAATATCAAAGTCAACAGAGCTTCATGTAAAATTCCTTTGCAAAGTGAGCAACCTATTAGTCTTTAGTAAATCAACCCCGTTAATTTAAAAAAGGAAATTCATACAAATCATGAAGGCAGAATATCATCTACATGTTCTGGAACTTTCTATTTTAAAGGGAAAAAACTGCTCCTAGAAATACAATTGAATCTGCCTGTATGCAAGTTAATAGAAAAACTGGAGAAACCTTAAGGGTATATTTGCTAAAAAGCCTTATTTAGAGTACTTGTGTTCAAGAACCCTGGATAGCAGCTACAGGACAGAAGGCAGTATGAAGCCTCGTACACACGACCGAGGAACTTGACGGGCGAAACACATCGTTTTCCTCGTCGAGTTCCTTGTTAGGCTGTCGAGGAACTCGACAAGGCAAGTTTCTCCATTCCTGTCGAGGAAAAAGAAGACATGCTCTCTTTTTGGCTCGACTGGATCCTCGACAGTTTCCTCATCGAAAAATGAACACATGACCGGTTTCCTCGGCAAAAAAAAATCCGAGGAAGTTTCTTGCTGTTTTTTGCCGAGAAACTCGGTCGTGTGTACGAGGCCTAAGATCAGATGTTTAGTTCAGATGAAAGCTCCAGCAATAGAAAGGTTATGCCTTCCATCTCCAGGCAGCCAGGTTCACTTCATTTTGGTCACGGCAAGCAACTATAGAAAGGTGCACAACCACAAAATGGTGCACCTCTACTGACAGTCCCATCTGTCAGTAGTAGGTTAGAAAAGAACAGTAAAGAAAAAAGCTCTCACAAGTTCTTTAGCAAAGTATTGAGCATCATATTAGGAAAGCACTGGAGAATGATTTATAGGATAATAAAAGATTGGGCTGAAAAATCCATTGCATGTAAGAAACAGAGAGCCAGAATTGGTGGTAGTAGAGAAAATACAAGTGGGCTCTAAAGAAGGTAGGTAGACTTCATACACAGTACATACCTGGTTTAATATTAGCTTGTAAACACTAGTCTGAAGAGCTTCATATTCAATAAGAATTTACAAATCATTTAACAAGTTGCAATCAGCTCTATTCTGTGTAGAATAGAGATCTTAAAGGGGTTGTAAAGTTTTTTTTTTTTTTTTTTTCTAAATAGGTTCCTTTAAGCTAGTGCATTGTTGGTTCACTTACCTATTCTCTGGTTTGGTCATATACTGTAATCTCCCCAGTGGCTGGCTTCAGGGGAGAGAAGAGAGCACCAACAACGGATGAAATGTCTGGGCAGTGACATCACCTATAAGCTTACAATTGGACATCCACTGTCGTCTGTCCCTCTTCTCCCCTGAAGCTGCCACTGGGAGCTGATCATGTGACTGGACTGTAGTTCCTTGAGAATAGGTAAGTATAAACATCTACTTTCTACACGGTAGTTAGAATAGGGGTTAGAAAGGGGTGGGTTTAAGTTTAGCTAATTAGAGCCTGGACTCCCACTTTAAGGACTTTAGGAAAGTTGCTTAAATCTTGTTAAAAGCTTAGTGACTGCGTTCTGAATCCAGTGCTCTTCAGACTAGTGTTTACAAAGTAAGATGAAACAATGTTCACGTGTATCAGGCCTTCCTAAGAAACAAGTCAGAACTGATATCGATAAGGCCTCATGTACAATGCTGCTGGTAAACGGACATTTAGGAGCAGTTGGGCATTTTTTTTAGCTGCCACTGAACTCTCCTCTATGTTATCTTATCAGGACATGTACACAGGGTCGTTTATAGTCGTTTATAGGCAGTTGAGTTTAGCATATATTGTGCCGGGGATCAAAGTTGTTGAGCGGGGGGGGGGTTCGGTACTCCTACCTGTGCATGTTCCTCTGTCCCGACACCCCACCTGCGCCATTCGACTGTAGCCCGCTCCGTATTTCCTGTTGCGATCATGTGCAGGGGCGGTACTTCTAGACGATCAATGACAGGTCAGCCCCACGCCACACATGACCCCCATAACGCCGCACATGACCCCCATACACCCAATCACAGGGAACCAGACACCAAACATGGCGGTGGAACGCAAACATGGCGGTGGAACGCAAACATGGAGGCATGGAATGTCGCGCCCGGGCCCTGTTTTCCGGGATCCTAGTCTAGTCCGTGGGACCCCGGGAAAGACTTTGAATTGCGGGAGGATCCCACGGAATCCGGGACAGTTGGGAGGTATGGAGTTTAGAGGCTTTTTCTGGAACAAAAAAAAAATGCATTCAGAAGCTGTGTTTAGAGGCATTTCAAGTGCCAAAGGCGTTTAGCAGCATTTCGTTTACAGATATTTTTCATTTTAACCAAAAAAACGCTAAACGCGACATGTAAACAAGACTAAACAGCCGTTTTTAGACACTGGTTTCTAGCTGTCAAGTTAAATCATTCAGGAGAGGTTGAACAACATCCCGAGTACATGAAGCCTAAGTGTGATAAGCATGAGCAACAACTCAGAGGCAGAGTGTAACAGCACAGAGAGATTAAAGTGATGTTAAACCCTCTTTTTTTTTTAAGCACTTACAGCCATTGATTGAATTACTTAGTATGCAGCTTCTTTATCTTTTAATCCTTACCTGTACTTTTGTGTAAGCTGGCGCCATGAATGCTGACCCAGGTCAGGGCCGTCTTAATAGCAGCATTAGCCCCTGGGCAAAGTAATGCTCTGGGGCCCCTACAATGGAGACAGCACACATAAGCAGACATCAAGTAGGTAGGAGGCAGACAAGCGGAGCTTCCCCTTTTGGGTGGAGGCTCCGCATTAACTGCATGAACAATCATTCTGTACAGCAAAGAAACATATATCTGCTAAAATGATGCCTCCCCAGATATCCCCCCAGCACTCTGACCCCTCTACACCCCAGATATCCCCTCAGCACCCTGACCCCTCTTCACCCCAGATCCCCCCTCAGCATTGTTTTCCCCCATACACCCTTGATTCCCCCCCCCCCCCCGGCACCATTATTCCATCCATGTAGTACCCCCTTTTCCAGTGGAGATACAGTGCATGTAAACTTTTGGCTATGTGCCCACCTCCAGCACTGGACTCACCTATACCAATAATGCAGGCAGAAGGAGGGGCAGAGGAAGGAGCATCCCTTCGGGCATTCCACCCCTTCAGTGCAAACAGTGCTGGACAGCTGGCCTCACCATGACACCATCCACAATGCTACTTCCGCAGGTGGGCTCTCAGTACTGTCGACTCATCAGCTCCCACTCCAGCTCCTGCCCCGCAGCCTCCAAGTCCTGAGCATTCAAGCTGCATGGGGCGGGGTCAGAACATTACTGCCCCTCCCTGCTGGCTGTAAAATAATAGGTATCGTTCTGCACAGCACGGCGCATCGCTGCCAGCCTGCCTCCCCTGTGTATCCATTACTCTGTGTCATCATTGAGGCCCCAAATTTTGGGGTAACATGGGCTCAAGGGCCAGCTGCTTTTTTTGGGAAAGTGCAGGGCCCCCTATGCAGCTGGGGGCCCTGGGCAATGCCCAGGTGTGCCAACTCATTAAGACAGACCTGCCCCAGGTTTCCTGTTTCCGGGTGGCTCCTTTTCCTTGAATCATCCTATGGAGCCACCATGCCCAAGTGACCCAGAAAACCATAAAAGAACCATGATCCTCTAGACTTCCTTCCCCCGCTGCAATAACGCGGTTGAGTGCATCCTGCAGTGGAGAAAGTGGACTGCCCCTGCCTACAATATGTTTAACAAATGGTTCCCAGGGCGGTCAGAGACACTCGGAGACACTTGGGAACCGAGTGTCTCCAAATGTCTCCAAGCTTCACCAGTGCCCCCGCACCTTTGGTCACATGCACACCTCAGAGGCTTGAATCCTGCTCGTCGTGCGAGACAACGCTTGCAAGTGTATTATTAAGGCTAATTTCACACTGAGTCACTTTACAGGCGCTATAGCGCTAAAAATAGCACCTGTAAAGCGCATTTTGTGAGTGGCTTTTGAGGGCTAGTGAGAAGGGCTACCAGGGGGGGGGGCAAGCACCGCCAATCACAGGGGGGAAGAGAGGAGAGCCGCCACTGGATGATCAGAGCAGGGAACATCACAGCTTTTCTTTCAATAGCTGTGTGTTCCCTGCCGTGCGCCGTCACATAAGCCCCTCCCCTTTTCCCGGGACTTTGATAGATCGACCGTTCAATCCTAGGACGGGTGACATGTAACAAAGTTCCCTGGACAAGGGGAGGGGCTTATGTGATGCCGCGCGGTGGGGGAAAACACAGCTATTTAAACAAAAGCTGTAAGGTTCCCTGCTCTGATCATCCAGTGGCAGCTCTCCTCTCTTCCCCTCCACAGGTAGACTGCACATGGGACACAGGCTGCTTGGTGGACACAGGCTGCTTGGTGGGCACAGGCTGCATGGTGGGCACAGGCTGCATTGGTGGGCACAGGCAAGCTGCATTGATGGGCATGGATAAAGTTGTTAATATTTTTATAACTTAATTGCATAAAACATTAAAGTGTAATTTCATGAGATAATTTATGAGGGCGGGTTTAGGGGCAGGGCATGGTAGGGGTTGGTTCGGGGCAACTGGTGGCGGGTAACCCTTGAGGCCTGGCTAGTAGCTCAGTACTTGAAATGTTGAACCCTGCTAAAAGGATTCCCAAAAGACCAGGTAGAAATGGATGTTCTGTAAAAGGGTGATCTTGTTTATATCTTGCTTCTTTATCTGAAATTATAAATCATTAAGAATATAAAATAAAATGTACTTGTAAGGTCAGACAATGGGCTGCCATTTAATATGTTTTTTTCTTTTTTCATTTTTCCAGTTTACTGTCCCTTCACCATCTCCAACAGGCAAGTACTTTGATAACAGGATTTAAATAGCTGCATCCATTTGGACATATACCCAAATGTTAATGTAACATAACTGTATACTAACAGTGTTGTCAGAATTGAAAAACAGTAATACAACATATATAAAGAGTGAAAGGAAGGCTGATATGTGCAATTTTCCATAAGAAAATATGGCAACAGGATTCATTGCCATGCTAGCTACATGTGTGAATGTTCAGGGGAGATCATGTTATCTGAACATTGGTGTGCACAGCCTATTACATTAGGGTGTGCACAAACATGCGTGTATATCAACAGAGCAGGGAAGAGTTTTTAGAAGCGCTAAGTTTGGTGTCAGTAGGGCAGTGGAGTGTGTCAATCATTTTTTTTTATTATTATTATTAATAATTATTATTTTTAATTATTATTATTAATAATTATTATGTTTAATTATTATTTTTTACAATTTTTTTAGGAGCCCCATTGGGGGGCTTTGGTAAAATGTCAAGGGTCTAAAAAGACACCTGATGTCCCACTTTTAAGGCAGAGAAAAGGACTAAGGACCAAGATTCCCCCGTCCCTTTCTCTGCAGCCACAGCTGCACTGGACAGTGAACCAATGGCAGGTATTCTGTGCTGAGCTGCTTCCTGTTCATTCACAAAGTAAAGCATAGCAAACTTAGTTTACTATGCTTGGGTTAAGAATGAACGCAAGAGCGATCAGTACAGATTACTCAATGTGTTCATTCCGAAAAGGAAGTATCCAGGAAATGAAATATTTACTGGTCCCTTCCCCTGCTATCCATCCTGAAACATTCCCTGCAGCAGCCGGCAGAAGAGGAGAGGAGGGAAGCTGGCAGCACTGCAGGGGAGAGATTGAGGGTGCCAGAAAGCAACAGGACGCCCTGTGTGCACACCTTTGCTTGCTAGTCAATCATAAATGTGGCCAGCACTGAAGGAAATTTGAAGCAATATACTCTTTAAAGTGGTAATAAAGTCCTTTGATTAAAATTTGCTCAGGCACATTGAGCCATGCATGCGCAGCTCAGAAGACAGGTACGGAACCTGATCTATACCGCAATGATGTGACTCAAGTGCACATGCGTGGGAGTGACGTCATTCAAGCAGCTGAACAGCCAGAACCCTGATAGAAGACAGTTCGAAAATAGAAGCACCTGGGACCCACAGAAAACGTGACAGTGCAGTGCTTGAGGGCCCATTATGACAAGTAAGGCTGCCATAATTTGCTAACATGCAGTGAATATTAGCACATTGAGGCATGCCACATCTAATGGCCTATATAATTAAATACAAATAAAAAAAAAACACTTTGCTACCGCTTTTCAGGAAAGACAACATGACAATGATCTAATGCATTTAGCTACTTTTATATGAGGTCACCAGACTGCACAATTCACAAAAAATAAATAAATAGAAAAAGGAAAGCTGTTACCTTTTCTAATACAACAATGCAAACATCTGCACCTCTGCAGACTACAACTAGCTTTTCTTATGCAATTCTTAATGGTGATTTAATGGCCTCTTCCAATATAAATCTACATTTAGGGTGAGCAACTGGAGCACAGCCTATAAAAGGTTAGGCCATTAATGCAGACACTGCAGAGTCAACACAATTTTAGTTTAATGACCATATACATATATATGTGTCAGATGTGTGATGCATGATGTTTGAGATCAATAATCTCACACATACTTGTTACAGTATAATAGCAAAGCAGATTTCAGTCTGTGGGAATAACAACACAGGCAAAAATAAGCTTCTCACAGTGTTCTCAAAAGCTGTTGCAGGTCAGACAGAGCCCGCATCATTTCCTGGCTGGAGGACATCCAACATAATCGGGCCCTTTTCTCCTGAGCCTTACTGTCCCTGGCTCATCCTTTTCGATTGGATTTCAGTTCTTGCAATCACAAAGGCTACTGAGGAAGGGTGCTGTACAGCTTTTAGGAAGTCATGTACAGCACTCTGCTGGCTCCTTCCACCAGCCATGGTCTATTTGCATTGCCTACAGAAGCACATAGATCCAGGCAGGGCTGTCTTAATGAGAGGGCACATCTGGGCACTGCCCAGGGGCCCCAGCTGCATGGGGGGCCCCTGCACTTTCTCCAAAGTAGCTGGTCCTTGAGCCCAGGCTTCCCCGAAATTGAGGGCCCCATAATGGCACTGAGAGTGATGGATACACAGGGGAGGCAGGCTGGCAGCGGTGCCCCATGCTGTGCAGAACGATACCTATTATTTCACAGCCAGCAGGGAGGGGCAGGGCCGGAGCGCCAGTGATGCTCTGACCCCACCCCATGCAGCTTGAATGCCTAGGAATCTAAGGCTGTGGGGTAGGAGCTGGAGTGGTAGCTGCTGAGCCGGCAGCACTAAGAGCCCACCTGCGGAAGTAGCATTGTGGTTGGTGTCATAGTGAGCCCAGCTGTCCAGCACTGTTTGCACCGAAATGCTTTGAATGCCCGGAGGGATACTGCATCTCCATTGTAGGGGCCCCAGAGCTTTACTTTGCTCAGGAGCCCATGATGATATTAAGACGGCCCTGGATCCAGGAATCTAATGAAAACCGGGTTTATTTAATAATGTAACTAGCATGTTGGTGAAGGGCAAAGAAAAGAAAAGAAGGTAAAATATGGGCAGAATAAATTTCAGTTTTTTCGACTGTTATGGTATCAGTCATACAAGAATGCATTATTGTCAATGAGTTGGCCAAATTGTAGACTTGCATTGTGAGAAGGAGCTTTTTATAACACTGTAAAGGAGGCAGCGGAAATCAGGACAAGCAAATATTGCTAGTTTTTTTTTAAACTATGACAAGATTATTTACAACAAACCATTTTCTTCTTTTCAATACATTTTATTTTGTTTTTAGAACAAGCTGATTTCTTGAATATTAAACACACATTGAAGGGAGTAAATACTCCAATGCTTCTGAAAAGCCCTGTACACACGATCATATTTTCCGACGGGAATTGTGTGATGGCAGGGTTTTGTCAGAAAATCCGACCATTTGTATGCTTCATCGGACAATTTTCGGTATTTCCAACAACAAATGTTGAATAGCAAGCTTTACAATTTTCCGACAACAAATGTGTGATGTCGGATTATCCGATTGTGTGTACAGAATACCATCGGAAAAAAATCCAAACTACAAACACGCATGCTCAGAAGCAATGCTAACCACAAGACAACATTAGCAGAGATTGGCCAGAGAGTGGCACAAAATAGCAGAAAAACCACATCGTTTCTGTTTGTTAGCCGACAAAGTTTTGCCGTTTGTATGCAGAACAAGTTCAGACAAAATTCCATGGCTTTGTCCGATGGAAATCCGATCGTGTGTACGAGGCTTTAAAGCGGGGGTTCACCCTTAGAGGGCACTTTTCCCCCTTAGCTTCCTGCTCGTTTTTACTAGGGGAATCGGCTGTTTATTTTAAAATATGTGCAGTACTTACCCGTTTACGAGATGCATCCTCTCCGTCGCTTCCGGGTATGGGCTTCGGGAATGGGCGTTCCTTCTTGATTGACAGTCTTCCGAGAGGCTTCCGACGGTCGCATCCATCGCGTCACGATTTTCCGAAAGAAGCCGAACGTCGGGCGCAGTATAGAGCCGCACCGACGTTCGGCTTCTTTCGGCTACGAGTGACGCGATGGATGCGACCGTCGGAAGCCTTTCGGAAGACTGTCAATCAAGAAGGAACGCCCGCTCCCGAAGACCCATACCCGGAAGCGACGGAAGAAGATGCAGCTCGAAAACGGGTAAGTACTGCACATATTTTAATACAAATAGCCGATTCCCCTAGACCGAACGAGCAGGAAGCTAAGGGGAGATTTTTTTTTTTTTTACAAATGGGTGAACTCCCGCTTTAAGCAGTTTAGATTACAAACCTATACATGCCAGACAAAATGCCTCCTTTTGTGTAATCTAGTCTGACATCTGGATTATGATGAAGTGAATAGAAAAGTGTAAATTAGTAATTAAAATGGTAGTGACTTTTATTTTTAAAGGCAAGGTAAATAAAAATCAAATTTTCAATGACATACTGAAAAGGAAAATAAATGCATTATGCTCTTGTCGTTTCAGCTAATACCGGTAGTACTAATATATCACTCAATAACAATGAGGGACCATGTCAATTTGGTAATAATAATAGCATGGTTTACGGGACAACAGGACCTCATTATCATAGCAATTTTAACCCAAGGAGTCATCCTGGCTGGACCGGACCCACAAGTTCCCCTGCACCAACTCAGAGTAAGCATTTATAAATTAACATTTGTAATATTTTCTACTGCTGCCATATTAAAAACAAAAAAATAAGTAAATGGTAAACTTTATACATCTGTCATTTCAGCTTTAAATATTAATATCAGTAACAACAGTGGTCCACTACAAATTGGAGACAACAATACAATGTATGCTAGGGGCTCAAGTCAATATCAGAGACAAAGCACCAGACCTATCCCTCCACAACCTGGCCAAACTGCACGTATAAACACCCTTGTTCCAACAAAAAGTGTACATAATCCACAACCATCCCATACTTCAGAATTGTGTCTCCCCACAAAGGCAGGAGAAGCTTTTTCTGATGCAGCTCTTCCTACACAAGAGACTGAAAGGCAAACTGAACAACCACTAGAAATACCAACTACAAAGGATACCACTGTGAGCCACTCATTACAAGGAAAGGACAATATTAATTCAAGCAGCTCTTCAGGAGAACAGGAGAAATCTAAGCAATGATTCCTGGCATTAACTATAGCAGTGCTTCCTACAGTGAAAAATGTGGTGCCTAGCTGGATAAAAAACATGGGTTGACTACTGCACCAAAGTCTGCATACTCCTGGCCCACTATAAAAAAAGAACCTTACTTTGCAGAACTTCAGTTTACAACTTGTAGACACAGCCCATTCCAGAATTGATCAAACCAACTCTACAGAACTCATTGCCTTTCATGGAGACATTCTGCATCTTCAAACAACACCCCAGGACACAGTCCACATATTGCTATGCTACAGACCACCAGGACCATAGACAAATCTCCTCACACCCTTCACTGAATTCATCTCGACATACACCTTAAAAACCAAAAACTTTCTGTTACTCGGGGACTTCAACCTCTGGGCTAACTCTACCCAGGACCCCATTGCCACCTCTTGCATCAACCAACTGGAAGAACTAGGTCTGCAGCAACTGATAAAAGCCCCCACGCATGGCTCAGGTCACATTCTTGATCCCATCTTCCAACAAAATATGGACATCAACACCTTTAAAATCACAACCAACATCATCTCCCAAAAACCGAAACACCCAATAACAACACTCTGGACAAGATCTCAGAAGAAACTACACTCTGAACTCTTCAAAACCACACTATCAAAAAACATAAGAATGCGAAATCAAAACCAATCAACGGAACAAACACTCAACTCCTTAAACAAAGCATTACTACAAACAGCAGACACAGTCGCTCCGAAACGTAGAGCACTCATCCGCAAAAACAATTCGGGCTGGTTTAATGACACTCTTACTTTACTGAAGCAAGACGCAGAAGAGCTGAAAGAGCCTGGAGAAGAAACCCAACAAAGGAAAACCACACAAACTGCAAAGCACTCAATAATAAATACCACAAAGCAATATTCAAAGCAAAAAAAGAAAATGTCTCAAACATCATCTCAAAAGCCCTAAACAGACCTCGTGAACTTTTCAAACTAGTCGCTCAGACTATGAACCCTACCTGCCTAGAACCTTCAGCAAACGAAACTCAAGAATTCTGTAATGAGCTATCGGATTTTTTTATCAACAAACATTCGTGAAATAATTCAACAGAAAAAAAACAACCAACCTCACTCAGCCAAAGCAAGAAGAGGAAATCAATACAAACATTATACAATCGACGACATTTTCGCTTGTCCCGATTACCATTGACACCACCAAAAACATCATCAGAAACCTCCAAGACAGTACATCACCAAACTACTGAAAGTATGTACCGACATCTTGGCACCCACCATAACACAGCTCGTAAACCAATCGTTCAAAGAATGTATTGTTCCAATCCCCCTCAAGCAAGGCATAATCAAACCAATCCTAAAAAAACCCAACCTCGACCCCAAAGACCCAAACTACCGCAGACCAGTAACAAGTCTTAACACCTTCTCCAAGATCATGGAGAAAGCAGTATTACAACAGCTACAACTCCATTTGGACACCCACAAACTCTTGGACCCACTACAATCAGGCTTCCGCCGAGGCCATGGCACAAAAACAGCACTTCTCAAAATATGGGATGACGCCCTCGAAGCAGCAGAGAATCATGTCTCCTGTTGCTGCTGGATATCAGTTCAGCGTTCGACACTGTAGACCACAAAACTCTACTCATTCGCCTTAAAAGTAGCAGGAGTCACAGACTCAGATCTACCCTGGTTCGCATCCTTCCTAGAAACTTGTTCCCAGACAGTGAAACTAGGAGCCAACACCTCTGAAACTCGCGCAATTTTTTGCAGAGTACCTCAAGGATCACCCCTGTCACCCATCCTCTTTAACATCTACCTCCGCCCACTCCACAAAATCATCAGCAAACAGGACCTGTGCTACCACTCATACGCTGATGACACTCAACTCTACTTTCGCATCACTGCAAAAAAAGACCAATATCTCGGACTAGAAAAATGCCTTAGATTGATCGATGATTGGATGACTGAGAGCTCCCTCAAACTCAATGGATCCAAAACATATCTTCTCCTCCACGCAAACCGAAAGACAAAAGCTAAGACTTCATGGACACCACCCATAATCCTTGGACAGACCATTACCCCGAGCACCAAACACAAAAGTCTCGGAGTCATCTTTGAGATGACGATGGATGCACAAATAGGATCAGTAGTCAGCAGATCTCACCATCTCCTCCGCCTGCTGCGTAGACTCATTCCCTTCATCCCAGATGAGGAAATTCCAGAATCGACTATGCAAACTCCCTCTACATAGGACTACCAAAATACAAGATTTTGCACCTACAAATCGTCCAGAACACGGCAGCCAGACTGGTAACGGGGAAAGAACCCTGGGAATCCATCACCCCTTCCCTGAGGACCCTTCATTGGCTAACCATAAAGGATCGGGTCACATTCAAGACCTTCTGTCTCACCCACAAGTGCACACAAGAAAACGCTCCTCAATACTTTTGCGAGAAAATAAAACACTACACCCCCAATCGTGTTCTCCGATCAACCAACCAAAACCTTCTCCACATCCCCAAGTCCCGCTACAAATCGAAGGGAGAACGTACATTTGCAGTCCAAGGACCACCACTATGGAACGATCTACCCATAAACATCCGCATGGAAGAAAATCATCGGGCCTTCAGGAAAAAAATTAAGACCCACCTCTTATGAAGGATCAGGATGATACTGGATGGAAATAAGCGCCTTTAGGCAATTAAGTTCGCATTTGCAGCGCTATACAAGATATTCAGTCACTCAGAATTGTTAAGTGCAGAAGCATGAAACTCTACCTAAAATTTACCATTAAATATGGATGAGGCTTTCCATTTAAACTGTTCTTTAACCACCGGAATCAACATTTTCAAGCATCCTAACCTGTGGATCTGCACAAGTGCTTCCAAAAAATGGGCTTTAAATAAAGCAACCCCATCTCATCATGCTCTTCCCAGAAGGCAGCTATACCATCCTGAACTCCCCCACTTCTACCTTCAAGAACCCGGTCTTCACCAGCCACAGTTCTCAAGCATTCTGGCAACTACAGTTACAAAACTTTAAAATAACTTCATATTGATGAGTATTCATACCTTTGTCTTCATCTCATTTCTTTTATTGAAATATGGCTTTGACACTTTAACCCTTTTCTTCTGTTCTTTGCAACAGACTACCTTTACAATAAAATCTCACCCTTTTCCTGTCTTGATCTTGCCACTTCTATCAACAACTGCTCGCTTAGTCCTCTGTTGACACACTTGACACCATCATCAAACACAGATTTTGGCACTGGACACCAAAGCCGTGGCAAACAGAAGACACTAGAAGTCTCAAAATACATAGTTGTGCTTTTAAGTGACCGTGGTGTAAATCTAAATCTAACCCCTGCAAGACTTCACCCCATATTCACCCCATATAAATCTGCCCTCCATGAGATGCGCCGATCTACGTGAAACCAGGCCATAGTTTTTGTGCTTGCGCTGCCAAACAGACCTGTATATTCACTTTTGTTAACCCCCTCATCCAATCATCATCATCTCTGAGTCGTGAAGGTCTACTACTCTTCAGGCTGCAGACCTACAAGCATTAGTTCAGGGGTAGTAATTTCCCATCAACCTTTTACTTAGGGCACCACCCATACCAGAATATCAAGGGCACAATACTCAACCCACTGCCATTACCAGGTGAGTATTCTACCCTACTACCCTCTTACATTTCTTACACTCTACCCCCAGAATTACCACCACCTATGCTTGCCTCCAGGACTTCTCCAGAGCCTAACCCGTATTCTGAAACTTCCTACCCCAAGCTACCTGCCATTACACAATCTTCATAAGCGTACCGTTTCAAGGAAGCCCATTATGCCTTCACCTAAAAACTGTACTTTTATTTTCTCCATCAGCTTACAATTAATTTCCATATCTCAAGATATGGCAACCCTGGATATCTTACTATTAACCTCCAGATTCTGATAGATCTCTAAATCCATTTTAATGTCTGAGATGATGCCTCTACAGGGCCACTTCAACCCATGGTACTAGATGCAATATGTCGTTTTACGTTTACCTGTCAAACATTCTGATCTGCAAATTTTTATGATTCCTTATTGATCCTCTATATTTTGTTCTGGTTTTTCTCAATAAACCTATTGTGAAAGAAAAACTTTAGTTAGGTGGTAAATGCAACTTGTATACATTAAACTGAGTCAAAATTATATATTACTTTTACTTATTAGCCCTCTTGTACACAGGACCATCTAGGAGCAGTACATTTATTCCGGAGTTTTGCAAAAGAGCTTGTCAAAGTCTATGGCAGGCAATGGTTGGACTGGGCTGAATGCTGTACCAAGTGGTACCTGCATTTAAGGCTCTCTGTATTCAGGGCCAAAGACCTCTTTGCAAGGGCCTCTACAGATAGGGAGCTAAATCTCTGGCCAAATTTACTGCTGGTGTTCCAAAAGCCATGGCCAGATTCATTGTCTATGTTCAAGCAAAGAGATACAAAGTGCAAAAAAGAGATTACATCAAAATATATTGTACAATTTAGACATTAAAAAACTATTGGGATTTGGGAATTGTAGGAAATTCATTAAATACATTTTTTTTTTATCGTTTTTTTTTCCTTTTAATCATCTATAATATTTTTTTAATATGTAAAAGGTAACAAAGACTTTTACGAATACACAGATGGCTAATTAAATCAAACAATAAGGGCCCGTTTACACCAGAATGCAGTACGGGATACCTGTGTTCCGTGTGCATTTCCAGCAACGGGTTTAAAATGCACTGCATTTGTGATCTGCAGCTGGTGTCATTGTTAACATAATGACACCCCAACCACAGGTCGCAAATGAAGTGCCTTTGCTTGCACCAGATTAAATGGTACAGTAGTACCATGTGATTTGGTTGCTGTGTGTTTTATAAAGTGCATGCACTAATTTTGCTGTGCTCCGATGCAATTTCAGCTTACCGGTATTCATTGCAGGTGAGTCACACACAACACATTCCTGTGCAATTGATGGTGTGAATTGGCCCTAAGGTTTGGAAAAAACAAATCTCTCCCTCTATCAACATTTAAGGATATATATATATTTTATTTTAAAGTAGTGTTGCTTATATGAGGTGTCCACCATTCTCCCATCAACTTAAAGTTTTTAATTACATCTAGTGAAATATAGTAGCCGACTCACCCTTCGACATTCTGAGAAAGATCACTTTTCTTCACCAGGGGGCAGCCTAGTTCTATATCAAATGTCTGTGTTTTCATGTTTTTCTTGTATAGCATTAGAAAGTGATCAAAACAATCATCAATGAGGAACTAAAAAAACTAAAAAACGTTCCCAAGCTTGCATTCGAGCTCTGTTTTTTTCTTTACACGTTCCTAACGTCCTAAGAACCTGCCATCCTGCATAGTGTTTTTGAATCTACAGTATATTCCAGTCTTCTGCTAAAAACATTTAATTGGATTTCTCACTTTTGGCTGAAATGGAGCTAGATTTGAGTTCCTATTTTCTGCAGTACAGCATGCTAACAGAGAAATTTTTTGTTTCACAACTCGCATTCGGCGCTCTATAAGTATTTATTCCAATCCAATCCAATCCAATCCAAATACCCACAAATCTAGGACAGGCATGGAATATTTAAGCTTTTTGTCAATTCTTGTTTTTATAAAATTATCTCTTTCCCAGTTAAGCTTTCAGGTGTAGGTATAATGCCGCGTACACACCATCACTTTATGTGATGAAAAAAAACGACACTTTCTGTGAAGTAAAAAATGACGTTTTTGAAACTTCAATTTTCAAAGACGAAGTTGCCTACACACCATCGTTTTCTCACAATGATCTTGCAAAGTGAGGTTACGTTCCACCACGTTTTACCATTGAAGCTTGCTTCATAAGTAGCTTCTGGGCATGCGTGGATGAAAAAACGTCTTAGAAAACGACGTTTTTTGCTACACACGATCAATTTCTGTGAAGTAAAAAGTGCACTTTTGAAAAACGACACATAAAATTGAAGCATGCTTCAATTTTTTTTGGTCGTTTTTTACAAGACATAAAACAACGTTTTCCCCCACACACAGTCAATTAAAGTGACGTTTTTAAAAACGTCATTTTTTTTCATCACATAAAGTGATGGTGTGTACGCGGCATAAGGCTCAGGTTCGCAGCAGAACCAGGAGGTTCGAAATTCACAGTCCCATAAAATAATGCAGAAATTTGTCAGACTGAAATCTTTGTATAATATTGCATTTGCCTGACTTTGGAGAGCTGGCTCAGAAGGGCCAACACTGTTCCTTTTTTTTAAAAAAAGCTAGCTCCCTCACTTAAAAAAACTGAGGTCACAGCAGCCATGATGACAATGTGCTTTATCCGTGATAGGGGAAGCATAGGAAGTGCTGCTGAGAAGAGAGAATAGTGTAGGGCTTGTAAGACACTGGCAGGTCTGTTAAAGCAGATGTAAACCCTTACTGAATGTCAATAATGTAGCAAAATCTGTACATCTTAGGCCCCTTTCAGATGGGCATTCCAATCAGGTCCACCTGTCAGTTTTTCAGACGGACCTGATCGGAAGGTCAATTCATTCCTATTGACAGGCGGACTTGTGTCTGTTTACACCCTCCTACTTCCAGGTCCAATCAGGCCCCCTAAAAAAAAACAAGAGAGGAATCAATCTTCTTCAATTTAGGTGGAGCGGATCGAAGGTAGCTAGGTGACCAGCCACCCATAGAGCAGAGCGGGCTCTGTCCATGTCCACTCTGAAGGTACTGAGTAGACATGGATGTGTCATCCGTCTGCTCTGCTCCGATTAGCAGGGCATCAGCTCACAGCTCCCCCGCTGATCGCAACACAATCTTCCACGTGTGAAAGGGTCCTTAGGGAATTAGAGGGTGTGGTTAAGATTTTGTAATAATCTTTTTTTCGTCCTTTGCTACATTTTTAAGTGGATGTAAACCCTCACCCAGTGAAGTGAACAGCCTCAGATGATGCACGGAGATGAAAATAATCTTCCTGTTTTCAGCTTTCTACACGCTTTAGAAAGTACACATTGTGTTAGAAATCTTTCTTCCTCATTCAGCAGTGGGTGTGGATTTTGGGTGTACACTGTGTGTGAGCTGATTTGAGGAAATGCCCCCCCCCCCACCCACATAGGCAGAGAAATTAAGAAACATGCTCTCTGCTAATCTTCCTCTAAGCTCCCTCTCCGACACACATTTTCAGCTTCTTTTATCTCCTGGGTCAGTGAACTTGTCAGAAGTTATCTTGCTGATGACAGAGGAATGGAGCAGCAGAAAGACACAGGACTGAGGGCTTTGGAAAAAGATAAGTAAACACTAAAGATATGTGTGCCTAGGTCATATTTAATGAATGGGGTGTACAACAACTTTAATGATACTAATGTCCTGTAGCTTCTTTACAGCTTGCTCCTACCCACATCCACTACAGTGATACTTGTCTGCATGTGGTTTTTTCACAGGGCATATTGCCTAATTGTTGTAAAATTACAGTTACCTTTGGGAGAGCATGTGACAGGGGGATTTTCAGAAAGGGGACTGTGTAAGAGAGGGACAGAGCATTGTCACTCCATAACACAATGGGCGTTATTTACAAAAGGCAAATCCACTTTGCACTACAAGTGCACTTGGAAGTGCAATCACTGTAGATCCGAGGGGGACATGCAAGGAAAGTAAAAACAGCATTTTAGCTTGCACATGATTGGATGATAAAATCAGCAGAGCTTCCCCTCATTTCAGATCTTCTGCTCAGATCTACAGCGATTTACAGTGACTGCACTTCCAAGTGCACTTTAAAGTGCACTCGCAGTGCACTTTTAGTGCAAAGTGGATTTGCCTTTCGTAAATAACCCTCAATGTGTCCAAACAAGGACCTTTATATCAGCATCTTCAGCTCATATTTTCATAAAAGATAAGGATTCAAATAATAATAGATTAAACAAGTAATATTATCGTGTTCGAAATTATTTTAGATTTTAGTGGCAGGGTATACATCAACTTTAACAGTTTATGCTTGAGCTTATTAAATTGAAGTGCTGGGGTACATTTGTATATGCTCTGTTTGTGCACAGATCTAAAAAAAAATCCAGCCCCAGAATAGTACATAAATATGAGCAGGTAGAATAGGCTAAAATTCAAGCGTATCTTTACAGGCACACCTATATAGAATAGGGAAACAGCTTAGATACAATTTAAGTTTACATAGGTTGGACTTGTGTCTTTTTTCAACCTCACTTACTATGTAACTATGTTTTGTTACACTAAAAGTAAAAACATTCTGTCAGCTTCTGACACTTCAGAAAAAAATATGTAGGGATCCCCCTTCCTTGGTGGGAAGGAAAACGCCAGTGCTGGAGCAGGCTGACGAGACTCCAGGGTGGATTTGTGGCTGTAGTGGAGGATTGAAATAACATTGGGTGCCAGACACTTTTGTCTTTTCCTAATGTTTTAATTGCTCCAAGCTCACAGAGAGAGAGGGTTATGGTTTCAGATATCTCCAGCAATTTGTTTGTAGCGCTGTCCCCAGAGGAGCCGCTTAAGTTTTTCAGTCTGTTACTCTGCCTCCCAACCCCAGTAACAGTAAGTGTAAGTGTAATAACCAATGAGAAACATACATGTTATGATAAAACACAGAAAGTGTCTTTACTGCAATATTTCTGTGGAAAAGTAACAATATATATGTTCAAGGAATGCAATGGGAGAGCAATAACTGAGGTTATGAGCAATATAGCTCAATACTATATTCAGGTTGCTTTCAGGGGATTCAAAACCTAAGAATATCCCCAAAAGCAGAGGCACACTTACATGGCAAATAAATCACAATATGGCAATCCATATCAGACTTGTTAACTTTACTCAGATTCGCTCTATAAGTCCAGGCAGGAAGAGAGCAGAGGAATGACCCTATTTTTGTCAAGCCTCTCTCTTCTGTCTCCTGACACCACAGGCCCAACTTTAAACACTTTATTCAAATGGCTTAACTTCCTAGATAAACTGTCCCACACACACGCACTGCATATACAGAGCCCTGAATATGTGTGTCCATATGGCACTAGTAGCTTCAGTCATTTTGAAGAACATATACATCTTTGTGTCTTAAGCTAGCCACTTTTGTTGGTGCACTTTAACTCCTGAATAGCAGGGCCAAACAACACAACTTGCCTGGATTATCAAATGAAGAAAACATGATCTTTCTTAGCAAGGTGAAAGGACAATGGTATCTGTATACAGTGTCCCTGGAAACAAATGGCCCTATTCTTTAGCCCTGGGCACTACAAATGTCAGCAAGATGACTAACAGCAATGATGTCTGTATACAGTGTCCATTTAAAATCTTCTGTGGTGCAGTGTCCCTGTTTCCTGCAAATGGGCAAAAGCCCTCTCATCCAACCCTGCGGTCAAGGCCCAAACGAACGTCCTGCAACATCAGGCTCTCCTGGCAACCTGACTGGTCACCACACACTGGAACGCTTCACCATCGGTGCAGGTGCTCCTAGATGTGCACCTGAGATCCCCCTCTCTCAGGTTGTATCTTCCTTCGCCTCGTGCTGTCCGAATTCTCCTCAGGAAATCAAACTGGAGTCTCTCCTTTGCTGCCCTCAGAGCATGCTGGACTTTTGTAGTTCCATACACTTAAATCTAAATGTGAAACTTGAGTCCTGGAACTACAATTCCCTTTATGCTTTGCTCCCTGAGGGCAATCACTCTGCTGACAGGATGTGATGACACAGTCTTAGCTAGCACTAGGGAAACTGTATCATTGCAACAATGTTGCAGAGTGTCTTTTGACACTGCAGGCAGCTCCCCATGTGTTTTCCAGACTCCTGCTTTTACAGTGCATAAAGGGAACATGGACCACAGTGTATTGCAAAAATAACAGCAATCTGGCAAACAGTGGCAGTGCTGTCTTCGGAGCTTCACAGCCAGGCGCTCTAAAGGCGTGGGTCATGATACAAAGTTCCAGTATGAGAAAGGCACGCTGTAAGCCTCTACCTATAATAGAATTACAGTGGCATGCCCCTTCTGTCAACTGCTGGGCCCTGGTATAATTGATATGAATGTGTATTTGTATACTACCACTGCCAAAGCCACACAAATTGACACATTTTTGAATAGGTTTCTTGAAAAAAAAACATTCTTTACCACCAAAATGTATATTTTAGTAGCAATTGAATTATATATTCCCAGTGTCACTAGAAAAATGATGACAATATTTTTACAAAGTCACCCATCAGGACAGTATAATCTGGTAAAACAATGTAACATGTAAATAGACTGCATCTATATAATGAAATTTACATTTTGCCTGAAATTCAAATTGTTTGGAACTTTAAAGCAAACTCAATGCAAACATTTTTAATTAAAATCTGCAGTGTAAAAAAAGATAACTTACATAAGAATCATGTAATTTCTTTACTATTTACACTTTTATTCAGGTCAAATAGTATAGCTCTTGTCATACCTCCAGCCCACTGTGGTTCTCATACATTGAAGCTGCTCTGTTTACCGTCGTTATGCCGCCTCAGCTCCCATGCTAGATGATGCCCTTCGTGACTGCAGTGCCCACTGCCACACTTCTTATCCATAGTTAGCCTGTAAGTATGGGTGGATGTTTTTTACTCCATCTCCCCCTCTTTTTTTGTTCAATTTGATTCATGGCTTATTTACATTTTGTAGACATCTCCTGTATATTTTCTCCTGATGAGTGGCAACCAGCCACGAAACACGTTGAGCTTCAGATGCTACAGTCATTTGTTTACAATCAATTTTTATCTACTTGAATTAACTTGTTAATCTTTAACACATCTAGGTGGGTTGCTAGCAACTATGAACCACTGTGCCTTACAATGTTTGTATATGCATGTAAAACAATAAAACATTTTTACGAAAACCACAGTATTCATTTGCTTCCCAACTGCATGCTTCACTCAAAGTCCCAACCTCTTTTTTTCACAAATCAGGGATGGAGGCAATTTGACATATCCATATCATAGGCCTCATTTAAAGTCCCAACTTCCTCTTTTCTGGAAGCTGCGCTGTTGCCATTCCTCTCCCCTTGTCCAATAACAGAACACCTTGTAATTTGTGAATGGTTCATGAGCGTTTAAAATTATTTACTGTAGATTTTACTAAAACAGATTTGCCTGGAGTTCCGCTTTAATTCTACAGTGTGATATTCACATATTTGTAGTGGATTAAAAAGGGCATTAGGCATGATAACATAACATATACCTAGTTGTCATTGAACTATCTTTCTGGTTATAAGTTTTCATTGTTGTATATCATTCTGATTAACTAGTTTTCTTTCCTAAAGTACACGTCTTTACTCCACTACAAATAATTTTTAAATAAATTTATTTTTAATTAGCGTAGCTGAATTCAAGGTGCATAAAAAGGCAACAGTGCCAAATACAGTATATGTATACATATAATGTGATTTCTCCCAATTTTTCTATAATGGTAAGAATTCCTTTTGAAACACTCAATTGTAAAACCGAGTTTTCACTGGAGTTCCTTCGACTGCTCCATAAACACATATGTGAGAATCCTTTTACTGCAAGTAAGAGGGCAATAGCTTGAAAACATTACATTCAGTAATATTTGCCATTTATTAAATGCAGAATAATTACCGAATGGCGCCTGCTGGTCAGTTCTATTCAAAGTCTATATTTCATATTTGTGTTGCTTCTGGGGAGATTGATTATAAACTAACTTCTCTGTCTTTATTTTCATCCTTCTGTCACAATCATTACAAGATGACATTATGGTGTTTACAATACAGAAAATCCACGCCAAAAGCATGAGCAGACTGGCACTTCCAGTTACCAGACTGTGATCACATGAGAGTGGGTGGAGAAAAGAGTGGATTAGCCTGGGGCAAAATATTATGTGGTGGAACCCCAAGATATTTTGCACAACAGAAAATAGCATGACTGATGAAATGAATTGGTCATTCATAGTTATTGGTAAAAGATTCTCTTTCCATTTCATTGGCGTAGTTACTACATCCTTATACACATTATTATACCTGGGGAGATTTGTAACCATGTGAGCATAGAATGTGCAAAGGTATGCAATGTCTATGCAGCTTGCATTGTACATGGTGCCATAATCAGTTTATCATTGTTTTAAGGGAGCATGATTCGTTTATATCTATAAAAGATAAAGAATCATCACCCCAGCCAGCTTCAATTAAAAAATGTATATATTGCATAAGTCTAAAGCAAAGGTTCATAACACAATGCATAATGTGGAGAGAGTGTTGGTGCAAATCTACAGTACTGGAAGGAAAAGCAGCATACAGGACTATAGGCACCAAAACCAGACACCTGATAGCAGGAATAGGTGGAGATGGTCAGATGAATGTTTGGTGTGAAGACCCCTATATCAAGTCCTAATACCTCTGATTTTATAATGGTAGGCCTTTTCAGGAGAGTTAAAGTGGATGTAACCCTCTCCTATACCCAGTGAAGTGAATAGCCTCAGATGATACACAGAGATTAAACAAATCTCCCTACATATGTTTTACATGTATATCTGCTGTCTTTTCCTTTCTATACTCTTTGGAAAGTGCAGCTCGTGTTAGAAATCTTCATTCCTGTTTCAGCAGTGGGTGTGGAGTCTGGGATTACACTGTGTGAGAGCTGATTGGAGGAAAAGAATACATCCCCCTCCACATAGGCAGAGGAAGGAAGGAACATGCAGAGCTGTACTGTTAATAGATAAGCTCTCTGCTAATCTACCACCCTCCCCGAAACACATTTTTAGCTGCTGTTATCCACATGTGTCAGAGAACTTGTCAGAAGTGACTCTGCTCATAACAGAGGAAGGGAGCAGCAGAAAAACACGGGACTTAATCCTTTCAGAGATACAATTGGAATAAAAAGTAGGTGAACCCTTTTGGAATGATATGGATTTCTGCACAAATTGGTCATAAAATGTGATCTGATCTTCATCTAAGTCACAACAATAGACCATCACAGCCTGTCCTAAACTAATAACACACAAAGAATTAAATGTTACCATGTTTTTATTGAACACACCATGTAAACCATTCACAGTGCAGGTGGAAAAAGTATGTGAACACCTAGACTAATGACATCTCCAAGAGCTAATTGGTGTGAGGTGTCAACCAACTGGAGTCCAATCGATGAGATGAGATTGTAGGTGTTGGTTACAGCTGCCCTGCCCTATAAAACACACACACCATTTTTGGGTTTGCTTTTCACAAGAAGCATTGCATGATGTGAATGGTGCCTTGCACAAAAGAGCTCTCAGAAGACCTACGATTAAGAATTGTTGACATGCATAAAGCTGGAAAGGGTTATACAAGTATCTCCAAAAGCCTTGCTGTTCATCAGTCCATGGTAAGACAAATTGTCTATAAATGGAGAAAGTTCAGCACTGCTGCTACTCTCCCTAGTAGTGGCCGTGCTGTAAAGATGACTGCAAGAGCACAGCGCAGACTGCTCAATGAGGTGAAGAAGAATGCTAGAGTGTCAGCTAAAGACTTACAAAAGTCTCTGGCATATGCTAACATCCCTGTTAGCGAATCTACGATACGTAAAACACTAAACAAGAATGGATTTCATGGGAGGATACCACAGAGGAAGCCACTGCTGTGCAAAAAAAAACATTGCTGCACGTTTACAGTTTTCACAACAGCAGTACTGGCAAAATATTCTGTGGACATGAAACACACAACACACTGGGGGTTATTTACTAAAGGCAAATCCACTTTGCACAACAAGTGCACTGCAAGTGCACTTAAAAGTGCACTTGTAGTGCACCTGGAAGTGCAGTCGCTGTAGATCCCAGGGGGTCATGCAAGGAAAAAAAACAGCATTTTATCTTGCACATGATTGGATGATAAAATCAGCAGAGCTTCCCCTCATTTCAGATCTTCCCCTCAGATCTACAGCAACTGCATTTCCAAGTGCACTTTTAGTGCACTTTCAAGTGCACTTGCAGTAAACTTGTAGTGCAAAGTGGATTTGCCTTTAGTAAATAACCCCCTATGTGTAGAGAAAAAAGGCACAGCACACCAACATCAACACCCCATCCCAACTGTGAAGTATGGTGGTGGGGGCATCATGGTTTGGGGCTGCTTTGTTGCGTCAGGGCCTGGACGGATTGCTATCATCGAAGGAAAAATGAAATCCCAAGTTTATCAAGACATTTTGCAGGAGAACTTAATGCCATCTGTCCACCAGCTGAAGCTCAACAGAAGATAGGTGTTGCAACAGGACAGACCCAAAGCATAGAAGTAAATCAACAACAAAATGGCTTAAACAGAAGAAAATACGCCTTCTGGAGTGGCCCAGTCAGAGTCCTGACCTCAACCCGATTGAGATGTTGTGGCATGACCTCAAGAAATCGATTCACACCAGACATCCCAAGAATATTGCTGAACTGAAACATTTCTGTAAAGAGGAATGGTCAAGAATTACTCCTGACCGTTGTACACGTCTGATCTGCAACTATGTTTGGTTAAAATTATTGCTGCCAAAGGAGGTTCAACCAGTTATTAAATCCAAGTGTTCACATACTTTTTCCACCTGCACTGTGAATGTTTACATGGTGTGTTCAATAAAAATATGGTAACATTTAATTCTTTGTGTGTTATTAGTTTAAGCAGACTGTGATTGTCTATTGTTGTGACTAATGCCGCGTACACACAGTCGTTTTTTGTGATAAAAAAAACACAACATTTTTAAAAACGTCATTTAAAATGACCATGTGTGGGGAAAACGTCGTTTTATGTCTTCTGAAAAACGACAAAAAAAAATTTTGAACATGCTTCAATTTTTTATGTCGTTTTTTGTGTCATAAAAAATGACCGTGTGTGGGCTAAAACAACGTTTAAAACAACGTTTTTAAACCCGCGCATGCTCAGAAGCAAGTTATGACGCGAGCTTGAATAGAACAGAGTGCCGCCGTACGTGCTGAACTTAACCGCGATTTGCTAGAGCATTTTGAAAAAACGATGGTGTGTAGGCAACGTCGTTTTTTTAAATGAAGTTTGAAAAACGTCATTTTTTTCATGAGAAAAAACAAAGTTTTTTTACAAGACAAAAAACGACCATGTGTACGCGACATTAGATGAAGATCAGATCACATTTTATGACCAATTTGTGCAAAAATACATATCATTCCAAAAGGGTTCACATACTTTTTATTGCAACTGTATAAGTAAACACTACAGATATATGTGCTTAGATCAAATTTCATAAATGGAGTTTACAACCACTTTAACTTGTAAATGATGTGCTTTCTAAACCAAAAAATGCTGATTTGGTCACACACTCATTGAACAAGAAAGATAAGTGGTGCTATACACCCTAATTATAAATGCAAATATTTCAAACAATGATCTAAATTCTACTTTTACTCAAGCAATAATTGATGCAATGTGAAACAATAAATTTAAATTAACTTAAGTCCTCATTTATGCATTAATTTAAACTTTTCAAGTGTCCCTAGGTGTTTGTTGACAGTTTTGGTAAGGAGAGGCTAAATGGCATAGGGAAGCCCTTGATACCACAAAACTCGTCCTTCCGAGGAAGTGGAGGAGAATGGCATTTGTTGCAGTCTAACCAAGTGTTTATTGAGCAACCTAGAAATAGGGGGTCATTTTGATTCGGTGAGTGGGCATTCAAAAGATTTATTGCATTCCTATGAATACTTGAAACGTTTAAATTAATGCACAAAAGAGGACTTAAAGGGGTTGTAAAGGTTTGAAAATTATTTAAAAAACAAACATGTCATACTTGCCTCCACTGTGCAGTTAGTTTTGCACAGAGTGGCCCCGATCGTTCTGGGGTCCCACAGCGACTCTTGCAGCTCCTCCCCACAAGAGCTAACCCCAGCTGAGAAGCTCTCTCCAGAGGGGGTTAGCCTGAGGTTGCGCTCCCGTGCCATACAATTGGCGTCCATAGCTGCCAATTGTATGACTCGGCCCCCCCCCCCCCAGTGGGTGCGTCATTGGATTTGATTGACAGCAATGGGAGCCAATGGCTGTGCTGCGCTGCTATCAATCTAGCCAATGAAGAGCCGACAAGAACTGGGGGAAAGCAACGTGGGATCTCGCTCACGGAGATTCGGGACTCAGGTAAGAAAAACGTGGGCCTTGGGGGTGCCTGTGACTGCAAGGTGTTTTTTCACTTTAAAGTAGATGTAAACCCAGTGAAGTCAACAGCCTCAGATGATACACAGAGATGAAACATATCTCCCTACATATGTTTTACGTATATATGCTGTCTTCAGATTTACATACTGTTTAGAAAGTGCACGTCCTATTAGAATTTTCTCTTCCTGGTTCCTCTGTAGGTGTGGATACTTGCTATACACTGTGAGAGACTGTGATTGGAGGAAAGGCACACACCCCCCTCCCCACACATGCAGAGCGTGCCTGTGAATAGTTTACCTTTGTGCTAATCTATTTATAGCAACCTCCCACGACACACACTTCAAGCTCCAGTCTCAGGAAACGTGTCAAAAGTTATCAGGCTGATAACAGAAGAACGGAACAGGAGACAGCTACGGGACTTTGTGCTTTGGAGAGAGATAAGTAAACACTACAGATATATGTGCCCAGCTCAAATTTCAAGAATGGGTTTTACATCCACTTAAAGTAAATTTATGTTGAATGAACTTTTTTTTATAGAATTGATGAATTTTGATTTTACATTGCATCAATTATTGCTTCAGTAAAAGTACAATTTAGATCATTGGTTGAAGCATTTACATTTATAATTGTGTGTAGTGCCACTTTTTTTCTTGTTCCATTTCAAAATGTGAGAAACACAATGGCAACTGTGGCTATATATAGGTAACAAATATGGGCAATACAGTGGGAATATGTGGGAAAGACTGGAAATTGTAGGAATATGTGGGAAACACACTGGCAAAAAAAAAAAACTCAGTGCATTGTATAAGCCAAAGCCACAAAACTATTTTATGAGATACTAAAAAAAGCAAACTACTTTATAAGAAAACAAATGTCATGCTAAACAAACATATTTTGCCAGAAATGAATAACTACATGTTTAGTTAGACAAATTCAATACACAGCTCTTTGCCCACAGTCACTGTTTAGTACCCGCACAGAGTAATATTACTATAGGGGAATATTATATACTTTACTACCGTACTACAGTATAATATAAAACAGCAGTACTTGGCTCACAGACACTTCTGCATAATTGAACAAAAATAGGTTTCAATGGTGTATAAGAGAAATCTGTATGCTGCTGATTAATAAACGTTGTCCTTTGCAGTGCTTTACAGAATAAGTCTGTGTGTCCCTTAGTATTTAGCACTACGGCCCAGATTCACAAAGGAGATACGACGGAGTATCTCAGATACTCCGTCGTATCTCTCAGAGTATCTATACGACGATTCATAGAATCAGTTACGCATAGATATCCCTAAGATCCGACAGGTGTAATTGTTTTACACTGTCGGATCTTAGGATGCAGTACAGCGGCCGCCGCTGGGGGGAGTTCGCGTCGTAAACCAGCGTCGGGTATGCAAATTAGGAGTTACGGCGATCCACAACGGATTTTCGCGTTCGCTACGTCGCCGCTAGTCTAGTTTCCCGTCGCAAAGTTAGTCGTCGTTTTGGGTGCCTTAACTTTAGTCAGCAATCGTATTGCTGTCTAAAGTATGGCCGTCGTTCCCGCGTCGAAATTTAAAATTTCACGTCGTTTGCGTAACACGTCCGGGAATACGGAAGTACGTTACGCGCGTCGCCATTCGAAAAAATTACGTCACTTCGCGCAAAGCACAGCGGGAGTTACGAAACGGAGCATGCGCAGTAGGTCCGGCACGGGAGTGCGCCTAATTTAAATGTTACCCGCCCATTCGATTTGGACCGCCTTGCGCCGGACGTATTTACGATACACCGCCGCAAGTTTCCAGGTAAGTGCTTTGTGGATCGGGCACTAAAACTGAAAACTTGCGGTTGTGTAACGTAAACGGCTTATGTTACACCGGCGCTATTGTACCTAAATCTGGCTCTACATTTCTGTGAAAATAAGTTCTTTGTAAGAACGTAACATACCACTGTATACTGACTATTTTACAGCATTTACAGTTGAGAAGCACAGCTGATAACTAATATTTTGTACTAAACATGATTACAGTCTTGTTTGAATAAAGTGAACAGCTGTATATTTCTTGCAGAGTATCCAGAATTTGATCACTGTTTACAAGCAGCAATCAAAAGACTACAGAATTAGCAGTAGCACAAGGCAGGATAAGAAGCTTATGGTGGGTGGGAATGAGAGTGACTAGCTATTATGAATAAATTATAATTGAACAGAAATATTGAATTTTTATAGTCATGCAGGACCTTCTTGTTAAAGGTTTACTGGCTATGGCTAGCTAAAGAAGTCCACTAAGCACCATTTGTATCTGACAAAAATACAATAAGACTGACTGGAAATTAGAAATAGAATAGAACTTCCTTAACTGCAATTAGCTTTCCAAACTTGCAGGCATAGGAAGCATCCAGCAGACAGCATGTCACAAATCTGTACAAAAGGGAGCTGGTCTGAAAGTTAAGGTGTTTGTAAGCGATCACCTTGTAAAACAACCCATTCAGCAATGGTGTCGCTAGGGGTAGCTTCTGGGGCTACAGCCCGAATCTGGGGCCCATAGCCCCGAGTCTCTGCAGGATTCCCCAATCACTGTGCTGCAGCCTTTCTGCAACCGGGCTGCATGACAGAGCCGGAGAGCCAACCAGCGGGCAGCACGGGAGAGCCGGAGCGCTGGCAGACAGCATGGGAAAGCCACCCGGGTGGCGGGAGAGAGAACGGAGAGATTAAATAATCTCTCACTGCCCACCCTCTCTCTGGGGACTCTTATGTAAGGTGGGCTCTCTGGGGACCCCGATGTAAGTAGGGAAGCTCTCTGGGGACCCTGATGTAAGAGGGGGCTCTCTGGGGAGCCCTGATGTAATGAGGGGGGCTCTGGGGACCCTGATGTAAAGAAGGTGCTCTTTGGGGACCCTGATGTAAGGGAGGGCTTTCTGGGGACCCTGATGTAAGGGAGGGCTTTCTGGGGACCCTGATGTAAGGGGGGGCTCTCTGGAGACCCTGATGTAAGGGGGGCTCTCTGGGAACCCTGATGTAAGGAAAGGGCTCTCTGGGGACCCTGATGTAATGAGGGGGCTCTGGGGACCCTGATGTAAGGGGGGCTCTCTGGGGATCCTGATATAATGATAGTATATATAGTATATAATGGGCCAGATTCAGAGAACACTTACGCTGGCGTATCTACAGATATGCAGCGTAAGTGTCCAGATGCGCCGTCTTATCTATGCGCCTGATTCCTAACACTAGATATGCCTGAAATATGGCTTCAGCCGACCGACGTAAGTTGCCGTACGCCGTCGTATCTTGGGTGCATATTTACGCTGGTCGCAAGGGGCGCTTCCGTAGATTTAAGCGTTGAATATGCAAATGACCTAGATACGCCGATTCATGAACGTACTTGCACCCGTCGGATTTAGCTACGCCGTTTACGTAAGGCTTACATCCGGCGTAAAGTTACCCCTGTATATGAGGCGCAGGTAATGCAAAGTATGGACGTTGGAACAAGCGTATATTTTTACGTTGTTTACGTAAGTCGTACGTGAATGGGGCTGGGCGTAGGTTACGTTCATGTCGTTGCCATTGAGCCGTTGTATATTAGGGTGGAGATTCGACGGGATTCTGAGCATGCGTGCGCATGCGCCGTTCATACGGCGCTTCATTTACATGGGGTCACGATTCATTATAATACAACACGCCCACTACCAGCCTACTTTGAATTACGCGGGCTTACGCCGGCCCATTTACGTTACGCCGCCGTAACTTAGGGAGCAAGTGCTTTGTGAATACTGTACTTGCCTCTCTAGGTTACGCCGGCGTAGCGCATATGAGATGCGCTACGCCCGCACAGAGATACGCCGATCTCTGTGAATCTGGCCCAATGTGTATATATATATATATATATATATATATATATATATATATATATACACACACACACACATGTATATTATATGCATTTTTAAACCTAGCAACGCCCCTGCCATTCCGTTTAAAATTGAATGGCAAAATATTTGTGTATAGATATAACAATACATTATAAACTCCTTTTTCCTCTTTTTATAAGTGATCCTCTGTTCCTCTGCACAAGAGCTGGGGGAGGAGAACCAGCAGCACACTGAACTTCCCAGTTTATGGCTGTGCAAAAGGGGGGGAGTGTCAAGTCTGATCATTGGAGGAGAGCAGGCTGAGTTCCCAGCATAGCTAGAGAACTGATCATGTTCTGCTCTCCTGCTTAGTGTGGTCAGTTTGTAAAGAGAAAGCAGTTATTTTACACAAATGAAGCAATACAAATGAACAGGATACTTTTCATACAATTGCATGGTACAGCATGCACATATCAGGAATTTGAAATGTTGGTTTTACATACACTTTAAGTATCAAGTTATAACTTGCACCTATTCAAAAAGACAAATGCGAAGAAACACCTTGGAAGTTTGAACTTTGCCTACAATGTATCCATTCATATGTTTGCAATCTTCGAAGTGTTTTTTTTTATGTGATTTACAAGCAGTGCAATCCATTCAAGAAACTACATTTCCAAAGTGACCTGTGCTTGGCTTGCCCTTCCTCCTCTATTGTCCCATGTGCTAAGCTTGCTTTCCTTTCTCCATTGCTGTTTATGCAATGCTCGCTATCCCTCTTCCATTGCAAGTGACACCTGCGTGCATCTCCCATCCTTTGCTTCTTGAATGTATCTCCATGTTCCCGAGCTAGAGATCTACTTCTTCATTTGAAATTCTTCAAAATTATGTCTCCCGCCTGTGTGTACCAAGCAAAGGTGGTAGTTATTTTACACAGCAGCTGCATTTTTAACAGCAGCTCTTGCTTTTTTAATATCAAGTAAATTCTCTGCTATCATTTTGACAGCCAGTAATTGCTGGTAATAGCATCTGGGAGAATGGCGGCTGGGGGAAAGCAGATGGACATAAGGAAGAAACTTTGCTGAAGTTTTTTAGGATGCAACAATTAATATAATTTTTTTTTTTTAAGGTGGTTACTTCATCTATATCCCATCCATCTTTTTTCCCCATTGCTTTAAGAGCCACCTTCAGAATCTAGGCCAGGTTAAATTTCTCTTGTTTATATTCAGCTTGTTGCCAGCATGCACTTCTAAACAGCAAAGTAGAATAGTTACTTTATTTGATTTAGTGGGGTCAATCAACTTACCGCATGCGGTAAGGGTATCACGTTAATCATTTACATCAATTATCGCATGCGGTAAATAAAGTCCAATTCATTAAAAAAAAAATAACGATTTTGCGGTAAGCAATGAAAAAAAAAACATTTGTCGATAAATATTGCAAAAAATCGTGCAGTAATCTGTTAAGTTAAATTCACAACGAAACAGGAACTAAAAAAAGGTGCGATATTTAACACAACCCTTTTGGTGGTGGTAACTTTTAGGGGTGTTGAATATGATTGCAGCATCGGTGCATCGCAATTCAGACATTCACGATGCTGCACCAATTATGCGAGTCTGCCGAATCGATGTCTGATGACGTCATCCGTCGCTCCGTGCAGTGCTCTGCCTCTCTGGGAGAAACTCAGAGGCAGAGCCTGAATTCCGCCGGGGGAGTTACGATCCGCCGGTGCAAGTTTCGAGGTAAGTGCTTTGTGAATACTGCACTAGCCTCGCTAAATTGCACCGGCGGATCGTAAATCACATAGATTACGCGGATCTAAAGATCCGCTAATCTATGTGAATCTAGCCCAGAGTCTCAAGAAATTAGATAGGCCGGCAGTACTTCAGGTGTGATCAATTTTCAGAGATTGGCACTATAGCTTGTGGACTCTATAACTTTCACAAATACCAAATAATATACACCATTTTGGGTTATTTTTATCAAAAATATGTAGCAGTATAAATTTGGACAAAATTTATGAAGAAAAATTACTAATTTGCAAAATGTAATAACAGAAACAAGGAAAAACATTTTTTTACAGAATTTTCAGTCTTTTTTCTTTTATAGCGCAAAAAATAAAAAACCCATTGGTAATTAAATATCACCAAAAGAAATCTCTATTTGTGGGAAAAAAAAGGACAACAATTTCATATGGGTACAGTGTTGCATGACTGAGTAATTGTCATTCAAATTGTGAGAACACCGAAAGCTGAAAATGTTTCTGGTTAGGAAGGGGGTTTAAGTGCCCAGTGGTCAAGTGGATAACGGCGGCGGGCGGTCCGGAAGTGGTTAACGCTAAATTCTTAGAGAATTGAATCTTCACAACTGATGTACCGCATGTGTTATTTTACTGCATCTTATTTGCCGTTATTTAACTCCGATGCCGCGTAGACTCGATCGGTCAAACCGATGAGAACGGTCTGATGGACCATTTTCATCGGTTAACCGAAGAACCTGACTGACGGTCAGTCATGCCTACACACCATCGGTTAAAAAAACGATCGTGTCAGAACGCGGTGACGTAAAACACAACGACGTGTTGAAAAAAAAACGATGGAGCCCACACACGATCAGTTTGGTCCGATGAAAACGCTCCATCAGGCCGTTCTCATCGGTTTGACCGATCGTGTGTACGCGGCATAAGTGAATTGACCCCAGTGTCTTTAGGCCCAAGAGTCATAAATTATTTCTGAATTCCACTTATGTAACAACCGGAAGAAGGAAGTTGCTGCATAACTTTAGCATCGCTCTGATAGCCAATTACAGAAAGCAGAATGCACACCTACAGAGATTTTTGATCTCTTCCTTGGTCTCTACACCCCAGAACTTCAGAAAAGACATACTGCAGACTAGGTGCAATAAAGCAGAATTTACATTGGTCTGGGCCTGTAAAATGTTTAATATATCATAAAAAGCTATGTTATGCTTTACCTCAAAGGATTTGATACAGTTAGTGACTAATATCCCTGGAATTCAAGTACAGAGGCTCTTTTGATTGTGCCTATTGTAGAGTGTAGTGACTCAAGCATGTACATTATGTATGGTCTGTCAGCAATGAGGCCATCCTGGTGTGGAGAAGGGGGGGTGGGTGGTTGGTGTTTTGGATACCCCTATAACTACTGTATCTGTAAAGTAATCATCTGACACTAAACATATTGCAAAATCTTGGCTCCTGTTGGAACTTGTTGGAATCTGTTGACTGCCATGGCTATCTAACAGCAGGGCAGTCCTGACATTACATCAGTGGCATTTGATACAGCCATCTTGTGATGTGCTTGACAAACACCATATAGAGTCATTCATTTCCAATGTGACTTGTCCGCACCAATGCATTGTGTTACAAAAGCCCAGATACTTTGTTGGTTTATTGACCTGCATTTTGCCATTGAAATCAATACAATTATTTAAAAAATGCAGGGTATGTTACCTAAAGCATGTGAAGGCATGCTTTATAGTGTGAATGCACCTTTATCGTTCATCTCTATCTCTGAAAACCTAACTGAATAGATTTCAAAAACAATAAACCCTCTATGAGGAAAGCTTGTAAATGTGTAAGCCTTAGCAAACATTTTAAACTAAAAAGGAAGTTCATTCTTTTTTCAGTGTTTTTTAAATATACAGTGGCCGGGATTCAGAAAGGACTTACGACGGCAGGTCTCCAGATACGTCGTCGTAAGTCCAAATGTGCGCCGTCGTATCTTTCTGCGTATTCTGGAAATCAGATAAGCCTGAATTTGGCCAAGATACGACCGACGTAAGTCTACTACGCCGTCGTATCTTGGGTGCATATTTACGCTGGCAGCAAGGGGCACTTCCGTAGATTTACGCGTCGAATATGCAAATGACCTAGATACGCCGATTCACGAACGTACTTGCGCCCGTCGTATTAAGCTACGCCGTTTACGTAAGGTGTATGTCCGGCGTAACTTTACCCCTCATAAAGCAGGGGAAACAGCGTCGTATTTTACATCGTTTGCGTAAGTCGTACGTGAATGGGGCTGAACGTAGGTTACATTCACGTTGAAAGCATTGAGCCAACGTATCTTAGGGAGTATTTGCGACGTGATTCTGAGCATGCGCGTGCATGCGCCGTTCGATCGGCCATTCATTTACATGGGGTCACGCTTCATTATAATACAACACGCCCACTGCTTTGCTACTTTGAATTACGCGGGCTTATGCCAGCCCATTTACGTTACGCCGGTGTACATATGGGAGCAAGTGCTTTGTGAATACAGTACTTGCCTCTCAATGTTACGACGGCGTAGCTCATATGAGATGTGCTACGCCTTTTTAAAGATGCACCGATCTCTCTGAATCCCGACCAGTATGTGTAATAGCTCTGGATGTAAATAATCTTATATATGTGTTAATTATTTTTTTTTAAATTTGCGATGTGAACTGTAACCAGAAAGTTTCAATCCTTCCAGTGTTTTGAATATTGTTGCCCGTGATTATTCCACAGTCAGTGACCTCATACCTGTGCGCCAGCGGAGTGAGATATGGGGCGTATAGTCCTTCTGGAATCTGCTGCTATACATTCCGTACCCTTAGGCCTAGTACACACGAGAGAATCGATCCGCGGAAACGGTCCGGGGGACCGTTTCCGCGGATAAATCCTCTGGCGGATTTTGATCTCATGGTTGTACTAACCATGAGATCAAAATCCCCGCGGAATTCCGTCAGCGGTGACGTGTCGCGCCGTCGCCGCGATGATGACGCGGCGACGTGCGCGACGCTGTGATATAAGGACTTCCACGCATGCGTCGAATCATTACGACGCATGCGGGGGATGGATTCGGACGGATTGATCCGGTGAGTCTGTACAGACCAGCGGATCAATCCGTTGGACTGGATTCCAGCAGATCGATTTCTTAGCATGTCAAGAAATGTTGATCCGCTGGAAATCCATCCCCGGGGACAAAAATCCGCGGAAAAAGATCCGCTGGATCGTACACACCAGGGGATCTATCCGCTGAAACCGGTCCGCGGATCGATCCTCTCGTGTGTACGGGGCCTAAGGCCTAGTACACACAAGAGGATTTATCCGCGGATACGGTCCAGCGGACCGTTTCCGCGGATAAATCCTCTCAAGGATTTCAGCGGATTTGGATCCGATGGAGTGAACTCACCATAGGATCGAAATCCGCGCCGAAATCCCCTCGCGATGACGTGTCGCGCCGTCGCCGCGATTATGACGCGGCGACGAGAGCGACGCTGTCATATAAGGAATTCCACGCATGCGTCGAATCATTACGACGCATGCGGGGGATCCCTTCGGACGGATTGATCCGGTGAGTCTGTACAGACCAGCGGATCAATCCGTTGGGATCAATTCAAGCGGATAGATTTGTAGACATGTCTACAAATTTTTATCTGCTGGAATTGTGAAATTTCCGCGGATAAATATCCGCAGGAATGTACACACCATAGAATCTATCCGCTGAAACCGATCCGCTGAGATTTTTCAGCGGATGGATTCTATGGTGTGTACGGGGCCTAAGACTTCAAATCCCAGGGACACTTGCCGTGGCTGAAAGGTTGCTGGGAGGGACAATAAAAAAAGCGTAGGAAGCCCGGGGACACTCTCTTCCTTCTGGGCCTGACGCATAACGGACCTCTCTTTGTGACAGAGAGAGAGGTTGCGGTCTACAACGCACGAACATTACTTCCACCATGAGGCCTGAGAGACAGAGGCCTGTTACCCACTGATGGACATCCTGTTACAGTGCCTAGTCAACATTCCTATGACCAATGAGCATTCATGTGTTAGACGGCACTAGCAGCCCTCACCTCATGCTCACTTGGCCCCATTCCTGTACAGTGCCTACCCATCAGTGCGGACGTGTGGGGAAAGTCGCTATAAAAGACCGAGACAGAGGAGCCGCTGCCGGAGGGTGACACCATCCATGCTCCTGTCCAGAATAAGGTGAAACACTTTGGGTCATTGGTGAGAGAGCAAGCTGCTCAACCTTTATCTATCCACTATCATCATTACAGGGAGGTTGGCGTGCTGGCGTCATTGCGGTCTATCTTGTGAGTGGACGGATGTCTGCAAGTCAGCCGGCTATACTTTTTATGGATGGTTTTATCTTCGCTTCTTGTAAGTGTAACTTTTATTCTTAATAAATCCTCATTAGTCTGATTTACACTATGGAGAGTTTTTATTAATTTTTGGGGTATATGATTGGTGCCAAAACTTGAATGATCAGTGTTTTGAGCCTACCTGGTCCACCTTCTGTCCGACTCCTGTGAGCTGATGCTGGACACAGATCTGGATAGTGATCAACACTACAGGCTTATTAAATGGGTTGTAAAGGATTTATTTTTTTCCCTAAATAGCTTTCTTTACCTTAGTGCAGTCCTCCTTCACCTACCTCATCCTTCGATTTTGCTTTTAAATGTCCTTATTTCTTCTGAGAAATGCTCACTTTCTGTTCTTCTATGAGGAACTTCACACAGTAATGCGAGGCTTTCTCCCTGGTGTGGAGAAAGCCTCTTGAGGGGGGAGGGGGCAAGCAGGAGTGTCAGGACGCCCACTAACACACAGCTCCTTTCTCTATCTGCAAAGTAGAGAGTGTCCTGACTTGCCTGCTTGCCCCCTCCTCCCTCAAGAGGCTTTCTCCACACCAGGGAGAAAGCCTTGCATTACGGTGTGTAGTTACAGACAGAAGAACAGGAAGTGAGGATTTCTCAGAAGAAATAAGGACATTTAAAAGCAAAATGGAAGGATGAGGGAGTGAACGAGGACTGGTAAAGGAAGATTTAGGGAAAATAATTTTTTCCTTTACAACCCCTTTAAGCTTGCCATCTGGTAAGTGCGCAATTCATGTGGTGGAGGTGCACATTTGTTTGTGGTGTTTCTACTAGGAGTTCACCCTTACCTATTTCATCAAAAAGTCATTTCCATTTTTCATTTATATGAGATAATTGGATAATTTCTTTATGATCCTCTGAGGACTGTTCACTATGCATCAATTTATTATTTTAAGTGGTGCATTGTTTGTTTAGCTTCCTTTGTATATTTATTTTGTAATATATATATATATATATATATATATATATATATATGTAGCGCCCACCCCAAATTTAGGGGTCACTTTTTCAAATTTAAGGGATGTCTGGGCCAATACTTGTGCCCAGAATTGTTTGATTGATAGACATTTGCCTCTGTTCTGGCTGTGGTACTATCTGGTAGTTTTCCCTTGTTGCCTGTAGGTGGCGTTACCACCTCGGGCTTATGTTGGAAGGCAGATGTACCATGGTGTATTGGGTGTCCCTTCTCAGCAGCAGTACAGTGGGAGTGATGACCCCGCTGTGCATGCTGGGGAGGGGTACTTAAGGGGCAGACGCTATTTTTCAGGGTCCTTCACCTCGTGGCCCTCCTGGCGCGAGGTGCGTGTGTGTGAGCCCGACTTCGGGGACATGTCGGCCCGGGGGTTGCTTCACTGTTGAGTAGGCCCAGCTATGCTGGCTGGGGCCTGCAGTCCTAAGAGGGGATCCCAAGCTGTCTGTCCACAAGGGAGGAAGCTGTCTTGATGAAGGAAACCGGGGGAAAGACCTGCCCTGGAGGAGACCGGCAAAGTGCTAGTGTCTCGGGTGAGGCCTGGTGACCTAATTAAGGAGGGATCCACCATATTGAAAGCCCTGCAGTTTGCCGGTTTGGCTTAAAGGCTCTTCTACGGCTGGAGGTTCGGGACTTTGAAATCCTGTGGCAGAGGATTCCCGGACGCATCCAAGTTCATCCAAAAGGTCTGTGGCAGAGACCAAGTTCATCCAAAAGGTCTGTGGCAGAGACCAAGTTCATCCAAAAAGTCTGTGACAGAGACCAAGTTCATTCTACGACAATCTGGGGCAGAGACTGTCTGGACATTAGTTTGTGCATCATCCCGGCTGCCAGGCCATGTGAGAGGGGACTATCAGGGTGAGCAATACCCACTCAATAGTGTGAGTGGAGACTGAATGACTATTTTTGAGCATTCTGTACCGCGTGCCTGAACCTTCCCCTACTCTTTTCCTCCCTTCTACTTTCTCTTGTTCAAGTTACCCTGCAGTGAAAATAAAACCCAACTGTTGAAGCTTTTACATCTGGCTGAACATTGCATTTATTATGGACTACCATACCCTGACAACGAAGTATAAAAGGTAACGTGCAAACCTAAAATGTATCCAGCAGCTCCTTCGGTGGTAGTGCTACACGTGGGGGCTCGTCCGGGATTATTTGCCGTTGCCCTTGAAAACTAGATTAATGTTTTTCGCTTTTTGGGATGTCTGCCATTGAGAAAGTGTTGGACTGTGCTTTGAATGAGCGAAGAAGGGGTTAAGGGGCACAGATCACTACTTTGCCAACTGCGTAGGTCATGGGTGAAGTCACAGAGGAGAAAGCCTGCGAACTACGTGCCAAAAGAGCTAAACTGGGAGGAGTTCCTGCCACCAGCGTGAACCGCGTGAGTGTGTTTCACGCCAAAGACCGGAAGTTATTGGATCAAGTGAGTTGATCGAGCAGCATGTCGTCTTTCTCTTGGACACCTGCCGTATCGGGACCCGGGATGTTCTCCGTGCCTAATGCTGTGGATGCTACTCAGTCTGGAGCCCCACTGACGGATACAGGGATCCAAATAAAGCCACGGGGGTGCTTCACTCGGTACACCAGCCGGGACGTGGAAGGCCCTGGGCATGCTCTGCCCTGGATGCGAGGGACTATCTATTCAGCTGCGCCCATTCGGCCGATGCCAGTCCTGCGGGGAGTATCTCTTTGAGGTGCCACCCCGCGCTTATCGAGTGAACTGGATAACAGGCACCGTTACTTCGGAGGAAGTCGCCTATGCCCCCTCAGTCCAGCCTACGCGAATCGCATCTGCCGCTACAGGTATATCCGGAGTAGATGCCACTGTTACTACGGAGCCATCAGCGGAAATTGCAGCGGACGCTGCCACCGCTACCACCTGTGCTTCCATCCCACCTGTGAAACGGAAGGTGGGCTATGTTAAAGCCTCCTCAGCACTTGCCGGAACCGGACCTCGTGAGGGGTGATGTCTCTGGGAAGTCCACGCCAGGAACCGGTAAAGTGACTGAGACTGTTCTTTCTTATCTATCGGGAAAGGAGAAGGAATTCATATTCTGTGTCCCTGGGAAATGGGCAAAGGCCATGGCTTTGGAGTTGCTAAGAAGCAATGGAGAGGTTTTTGCTCCCACATGTAGTTATGCGGAGCAGGCAGCTGTAAACTCCTTTTATCTGCTTACCCAGCAGGCTGTGCTTTGACTTGGCATTGTGGGTTTGTAGCTTGGCATTGTGGGTTTGTAGTTCCCAGCCTGATTTAACAACATGAATACTTCCTCATTATCCTCAATATCCCACAATGCCTAACTGTTTTTCTTAACCAGAAGGAAATATCCTGATAAAGTTTCAATGGCCACTAGAAGGAGCCAAACCCTTTCTAAAGAACAATACATTTCTTAAATGATAACTTTGGTAGTAGACCTGTGCTACACTAGCAAATAACTAACTACACATATCTTCTGTCAGTATGGTGTTATTATCCCACTGACAGAAAGGCAATAGCAAAACTCTCACATTTTTTTTCATTCTGTCAACAGGGTGTTATGATCCTGCTGACAGAAAAAAGTGAAGTGAAGAGTTCTCTTTAGAGTCCCTGGTGGGAGGGGCCCCTCTCTGGATTATCAAGCTCCTTTCAAATAGTTAAAGTCAGGACCTAAGCCTCACCCAAAAGTTCAACAGTGGGAAGTCTTCATAAAGCTGGCACAGGCCAAGGTGGCAGGCCGGCCGGCCTAGTCTACAGGGAGTGCAGAATTATTAGGCAAATGAGTATTTTGACCACATCATCCTCTTTATGCATGTTGTCTTACTCCAAGCTGTATAGGCTTGAAAGCCTACTACCAATTAAGCATATTAGGTGATGTACATCTCTGTAATGAGAAGGTGTGTGGTCTAATGACATCAACACCCTATATCAGGTGTGCAGAATTATTAGTCAACTTCCTTTCCTTTGGCAAAATGGGTCAAAAGAAGGACTTGACAGGCTCAGAAAAGTCAAAAATAGTGAGATATCTTGCAGAGGGATGCAGCAATCTTAAAATTGCAAAGCTTCTGAAGCGTGATCATCGAACAATCAAGCGTTTCATTCAAAATAGTCAACAGGGTCGCAAGAACCTTTTATAAAAACCAAGGAGCAAAATAACTGCCCATGAACTGAGAAAAGTCAAGCGTGCAGCTGCCAAGATGCCACTTGCCACCAGTTTGGCCATATTTCAGAGCTGCAACATCACTGGAGTGCCCAAAAGCACAAGGTGTGCAATACTCAGAGACATGGCCAAGGTAAGAAAGGCTGAAAGACGACGACCACTGAACAAGACACACAAGCTGAAACGTCAAGACTGGGCCAAGAAATATCTCAAGACTGATTTTTCTAAGGTTTTATGGACTGATGAAATGAGAGTGAGTCTTGATGGGCCAGATGGATGGGCCCGTGGCTGGATTGGTAAAGGGCAGAGAGCTCCAGTCTGACTCAGACGCCAGCAAGGTGGAGGTGTAGTACTGGTTTGGGCTGGTATCATCAAAGATGAGCTTGTGGGGCCTTTTCGGGTTGAGGATGGAGTCAAGCTCAACTCCCAGTCCTACTGCCAGTTTCTGGAAGACACCTTCTTCAAGCAGTGGTACAGGAAGAAGTCTGCATCCTTCAAGAAAACATGATTTTCATGCAGGACAATGCTCCAGCACACGCGTCCAAGTACTCCACAGCGTGGCTGGCAAGAAAGGGTATAAAAGAAGAAAAACTAATGACATGGCCTCCTTGTTCACCTGATCTGAACCCCATTGAGAACCTGTGGTCCATCATCAAATGTGAGATTTACAAGGAGGGAAAACAGTACACCTCTCTGAACAGTGTCTGGGAGGCTGCGGTTGCTGCTGTACGAAATGTTGATGGTGAACAGATCAAAACACTGACAGAATCCATGGATGGCAGGCTTTTGAGTGTCCATGCAAAGAAAGGTGGCTATATTGGTCACTGATTTGTTTTTGTTTTGTTTTTGAATGTCATAAATGTATATTTGTGAATGTTCAGATGTTATATTGGTTTCACTGGTAAAAATAAATAATTTAATGGGTATATATTTTTTTTTGTTAAGTTGCCTAATAATTATGCACAGTAATAGTCACCTGCACACACAGATATCTCCCTAAAATAGCTAGAATTAAAAAAAAAAAAAAACTACTTCCAAAAACATTCAGCTTTGATATTAATGAGTTTTTTGGGTTCATTGAGAACATGTTTGTTGTTCAATAATAAAATGAATCCTCAAAAATACAACTTGCCTAATAATTCTGCACTACCTGTAGAAAGCAAACAGAAAAGCAAAGCACAGACTGCAATCTCCCAGCAGTCCATGCAACAATTTCCTCTTATGAGCTGCACACTCCAGCAGTCCCTCAGGTGTAGAAATTGGGATCAGGCATTCTTCTCATACTGCCTTTGGCATTTCTAATAGAGAAAGAGTAACTCCTAGTAGGCTGTACTGCTTTCACGACCACCACACTGGTTTTGTGGATTGCTCTCCCGAGCCTCCATTCCATCCGAAAAAAAAGACAAATAGAAAAAGCGCCTCTGAGTGAACTGTTTAATGTGATGACGCTAATATGTATCCAACACTTACATTGAGGTAAATGAAGAAATGCTCATATGAAGTGGGGTCAATGCCGTGTCTGGTGCAAGATACAGAGTCCTTTTATGCATCCAGAGATGTCCCAATTCCTGGCTATGAGAGCCGCAAGGTACCGGAGTGGAAGCCGACTGTGTCCATAGGAGGAGATGGCAACTGTGTGCTTGTGGAGCAGCGTGTGACATCAGCTGGATCAGGTGAGTGGAGGACACACAACGCGTTTCAGAGCATGTGTGGGTCTAGAATAGAGCATCCACGCTCCTTTGTCAAGGGACACTTGACAAAGGTCTGTTGCTGAGTCATCCAACCTACCTGAGTCACTCACCCGACCCAGATTAACACACAGGCTTGGCTTACAATAACACAAAACATCCTAGCACTCTAGCAATTCTAGGGGGTGTAACACATACACTCAGTTCAGTCACTGGAACAAAAAAGCATAGAGGGACTTTTCAATGTACATTTTCTGTATGCTTGCTCTGGGTTTTGTAGCCAGGCATCCAACATTTTCACAAGAAGTTCAGCAGTTGCAGTGCCCCACAAAAAAAAAAAAGTGTAAACTACGAGTATTTTTAGCAAGTCCAGAAAATCTTTATTAGCAGCAAAGAGGTGACAAATAGCATGCCAATGCAGTTCAGGGACTCAGTTCTTTAATTAGGGCTTAAAGCAAAGAAAAAAAGGAAAAAATAAGCATATACTAGACCAGTTTGGATCACTTACAAAGATGGCTATGCATGTACTGTATGCATGCAAGTGTTTATCCAGTCCACCAGTCCAACTGGTTCCATACTTGTTTAAGGTGAGTGACTTAGAAAAACAAGGATGAAGGTGGCATCCCTGTTACCTGCATCTTTTAAATATACAGTATGACATCAATGGCAACGCTTCTGGGTTTTCTTGACTAGTGTAGTCCAGAAGTACCCTTAATACTTTTTACCGTTATGACCCTTATACTCCACCCCAAACTTAAACCCCAATACTTAACCTCTAAAAGTAAAGAGACCACACCTTAGTTTTTGGAGTAAAATGGCCACAACAGCCTATTTATTTAAACATTGTAAGGTAAAACTCCAACTCAAAATAATCAAACATATTAAGCATATATAGAACAACATTAAAAAAACCAACTGTTGGTCTTTTCTGGCAGCCCCCCTACTCCACCACGTCTATAACCATTACACTGCTGACCAAAATTAATACCTTAGGCCTCCAGCTGTGTAGTTCGCTCGGAGACAACCCCTGCCCGCAGTGCAACCATTACGGTATTCCAACCAACCTTCAGCTGGAATACACAGAAGGGGCACATACTACTGAAAAGCCCCCCACCCCCATTTTTTCACATTTCCTACTGCCACCGTAAAAGACCAACAGAAAATACCGCCATTCCTGGCTGTCATGACGACCATCCGCCTGTGCACCTGTAAAAGAAGAACACACAAACAACAAACAGGTAATGCATAAGGGAGGGAGGGTGGGAAAAACTGCCTCCTCCAAGTCTCACTACAGAACTTCTGTCCCCCTCTGTCCCCATCTCCCCCTTAAATATGGCCACTCCCCTACAGCTCTTCTTGCTCCTCCACACCGCCCCTCTTTACCCTCAACCCTTTCCGTGCACCCTAGACACACAGTCATGCCCGGCCCTGCACTATTTGCCTCTGTCCTTTTGTTCCGGGCCTCACTTGACTAGTGTAGTCCAGAAGTACCCTTAATACATTTTACTGTTATGACCCTTATACTCCATCCCATACTTAAACCCCAATACTTAACCTCTAAAAGTAAAGAGACCACACCTTAGTTTTTGGAGTAAAATGGCCACAACAGCCTTTTTATTTAAACACTGTAAGGTAAAACTCCAACTCAAAATAATCAAACATATCAAGCATATATATAACAACATTAACACCAACTGTTGGTCTTTTCTGGCAGCCCCCCGACTCCACCACGTCTATAACCAATACACTTGCGGGCCAAAATTAACACCTTAGGCCTCCAGCCGTGTAGTCCGCTCTGAGACAACCCCCGCCCACAGTGCAACCATTACGTTATTCCAACCAACCTTCAGCTGGAATACACCGAAGGGGCACATACTACTGATGAGCCCCCACCCCCATTGTCTCACATTTTCTACTGCCACCGTAAAAGACCAACAGAAAATACCGTCACAGCCCGCAAGGATGACACCTCCACCTTAAGGGCCCCTCCACACCCTCAGGGCCCGCTGGATCCCCTCCTGGAGACCTAAAGACCACAGATCAATCCCCACATCTGAGAGATGTACCCCATCCCTCCTTAAGTAAATGCCCAAGTTGGACTCCAGCTCCAAATGCCGAACGACCAACCCCCCCTGGCATGCTACAAACCCGCCCACCACCCTATTGACACGGATCCTAGCCCTATTGATTTTGGCCACAGACCGGGCCCTGCGCCACTGTGTTCGGGCAACAATATCCGACCACACCAGAACAGTCGATGGAAAGGCCAAACGTAGCCTTTCAATGTCCAATTTGACGTCCGTGATCAGAGCCCTGATCTTACGGACACCCAAATCGTTGCCCCCGGCATGAATAACTAACACATCAGGGGGCCTATCCAGCCTAGCGTACCGCTCAACCTCCGGCAACACTCTACCCCACATCCTGCCTGGTACACCCAACCACCGCAATGCTGCCTCCCTCCTTGAGATACCCAATTGTCTGCCATCAGGTCTCGCATCTGCTCTCCTGGCCCCCCAGCAGACATACGAGTGACCAAGTATCCAGACGAGGCGTGTAGACCCTCCATCTGAAATGAAACAAATAGGACCCAAGACACTCCAGTGAAAACACAGCAAACCAGCACACACCAAACTCCTCCCAGCTTCTTCCCCCTTTCTTTTTTTTTTAATTGACAACCAAATGCGGCCTCACATAAGAACAAAACCTCCTTGATTCCCACCTCCCAATCCTCCGTACCGCAGCCTCATCCATCCCACACCTGGCAGCTTCAGTAGCCGCCCCGATGCGAAAGGAGTGAGAAGCATACGCGGAACTATCCAAACCCACTCTCTGTAAGCACCTACGAAACACCGCTACAAATTGATACCGGGACAAAAAGGACCCATCAGCATGCCTCAACAATGGCCCGCCCCCAGCCGGCCTAACCCCCACAAACTCTCTGACCGCTGTTACCGGGCAGACCCTAGCCCCTGGCAATGAAAACAGTACCACGTCTACCCCTCTACCCCTCTGGTCGGTTTTAGACCGACGCAGACGAGCACACACCCTGTCCTCCGCCACCCTTACATCCTCGATGATTTATATAGAAGCCTCTCAGTAACAAAATTAAATACAAAATTAAAGTACCATCATCCTAAGCATAAGTTTGAATAGAAATAGGGTTTGTTGGGACCCCAGAGGCCCAAAAAAGCCAGGGAGGTAAGTAGGGGCGGGGGGACTATATCGGTACTAGGTAGGTAAGTTAAACAGAGAAATGTAGTAAAAGTAAAAAAGTGAATCAATTTATTGAACCTTCAATACCTTTACACAGTCACCACAGGTCCTCTTTGTGCTGGGGTATTTTTACCAACTCAACCTCTGTGTGAGAATTTATCTCCACGCTGGACTTATGTTCCCCTAGCGAGTGGATTTCCTGTGCACAGAATAATTTCTCCTGACGAAGCTACTATAGTAGCGAAACTAGTAGAGATGAGATCCTGATCTATATGACCCCCTTCGCTTCACCGCCACCCTCAGATTAGGGGTTCCATACCATCTCGGTGATGAGTTGGCTGGTCGTATAATCTGTCTGTTTTACATTACTGCTGATGTATTTTTTAAAACTGTGTATTCCCTATTTTTTTATGTTACTTTCAATAAATTGATTCATTTTTTTATTTTTACTACATTTCTCTTTTTAACTTACCTACCTAGTACCGATATAGTCCCCCCGCCCCTACTTACCTCCCTGGCTTTTTTGGGCCTCTGGGGTCCCAACAAACCCTATTTCTATTCAAACTTCACCCTTACATCCTCCCCCAACAACCCCCCAGCAAGCTGTCGGGAAGGGCTAAAAAGCTCACCGATCCAAAAAGCCCTGTAGAAAGCTAACGAAAAAGCTGCTGTAAACAGCAGACATTCGTACTGCCCTGTACACACCCCTTCCAAGGCCTCACAGATGTTCACGAGATTAGAAAAGGAGACCGGCCTCCTAGTATCCTTCACCCTGTGCCCCTTTTTGTAGCCCTTTACAGACTGTTTAACCCAAAAATCCTTAGTCCAGTCCTCACCGCCCAAGAGCTTAAAAAAGAATGCTAAACCAGCCAACTTATTTTCAAGGGCCGACGCCGACACCCCCCGTTCCATGTTCCTAGCCACAAAGTATACCACCTGCAACCGAGCTTCAGACCCATGGCTCGCGACCCCCGCTTCGGTCCCCAGGTCCAACTATTCTCTCCATACCTTGGCGTAGGCTGGCCACGTGGCCTCGCTTACAGACTGCCAGATCCATGCAGCGGCGATTCCAATGGCAGCTCCCAAATCCAGCCCAGGCAAGGAACCCCGTCCACCTCCGCAGCTGGGGCCAGCTCTCTGAACTTGTCCCACTGAAATCGAGACAAGGAGTCAGCCAACGTGTTATCGATGCCCGGGAGATGCACGGCATAGATGAAAATGTTCAACTGCAAGCACCTCAACACCAAATGCCGCAGTAGCCGGATGACCGGTTGTGAGGACGCGGACATGCGGTTCACCACTTGAACCACGCCTATGTTGTCAGGGGGGAAGGGGGGGGTAATTGTGCAGACTGGGGGAAGGGGGTAATTGTGCAGACTGGGGGGGTTGTGCAGACTGGGGGAAGGGGGATAATTGTGCAGACTGGGGGGGGGGGGGTAATTGTGGGGGAAGGGGGGGTAATTGTGCAGACTGGGGGGGGTAATTGTGCAGACTGGGGGAAGGGGGGTAGTTGTGCAGACTGGGGGGGGTAATTGTGCAAACTGGGGGAAGGGGGGGTAATTGTGCAGACTGGGGGGTAATTGTGCAGCCTGGGGGAAGGGGATAATTGTGAAGATTGGGGGGGTAATTGTGCAGACTGGGGGGGGAAGTAATTGTGCAGACTGGGGGGGGGGACTAATTGTGCAGACTGGGGGGGGAGTAATTGTGCAGACTGGGGGGGAAGTAATTGTGCAGACTGGGGGGGAAGTAATTGTGCAGACTGGGGGGGAAGTAATTGTGCAGACTGGGGGGGAGTAATTGTGCAGACTGGGGGGGGTGATTGTGCAGACTGGGGGGGGGGTAATTGTGCAGACTGGGGGGGGAAGTAATTGTGCAGACTGGGGTAAGGGGGGTAATTGTGCAGACTGGGGGGGGGGCACATAATTGTGCAGACTGGGGGGGAGTAATTGTGCAGACTGGGGGGGAAGTAATTGTGCAGACTGGGGGAAGGGGGGTAATTGTGCAGACTGGGGGGGGTAATTGTGCAGACTGGGGGAGGTGGGCTTGTGCAGACTAGGGGTACGAGGGTGCAGACTGGGGGTAAGAGGTATTGAACAGACTAGGGGGAGGGGGTGGAGAACTGAGAGCAGCGCAGAGGAAACTCCCAGAGTCTTGGAGAGAGGCGGGGCACACCAGGGAGTCGTGACGCGCGCGTGACTGGCTCTGGTTGTGGGGCTAGATGCTGGTTTTGCAACAACTTGACCCCTGGACCAGGAGCATCAGCCCCCCAGGAGGCCGTGCAAGGACCTGCTGAGATGACATCGCTAAGGTGAGAGACCCTGACACAGCTGACCCCCCACATCAGGTTGCATTGATGGGCACTGGTGAGGCTAAGCTTATGGGCACTTGTGAGGCTGCATTGATGGGCACTGATCGGGCAATCTCTGACCATTACTTGATGGGCACTGATCAGGCTGCATTTGATGGGCACTGGTAAGGCTGCATTACTGGGCACTGATCAGGCTGCATTTGATGGGCTCTGATCAGACTGCATTAATGGGCACTGATCACGCTTGGGTGAGTTCCCACACTTTTTTTCCCAGGACTTGACCCCTGCCTTAACCCTTTCCGTGCACCCTAGACAGACAGTCATGCCCGGCCCTGCACTATTTGCCTCTGTCCTTTTGTTCCGGGCCTCACTTTATGGTAAATGTACAGCAAGAATTAATCTTGCGTACCCATTGGATATATACTCTGGTTCAGAGGCGTACTAAGCATGGGGCAGAGGGGGCGGGCCGCACCGGGTGCCACACACTGGGGGGTGTCAGGCCAACGCAACCCCCTCCGCGAATGAAGAGGACTACTTAGCGTGCGGCATGATGATGGCGCGTCGCACGGTAACAGGGAGGCAGCGCTAGCGGCAGAGGCGTACTAAGCATGGGGCGGAGGGGGCGGGCCGCACCGGGTGCCACACACTGGGGGGTGTCAGGCCAACGCAACCCCCTCCGCGAATGAAGAGGACTACTTAGCGTGCGGCATGATGATGGCGCGTCGCACGGTAACAGGGAGGCAGCGCTAGCGGCAGTCTAGGTAAGACACAGCTGAAGCGTGGCTTTTCAGGGGGGGGTGTGACTCGTGCGAGCCGTACCCATACCCGGGACCGCAATTATCCCTTTCTCTGTGGCAGCGCAGCGCCCGCGGCTCTGATAGATACGGCTGTGACTGTCTGACACTGACAGTCACACCGCCGAGGAGCGTGAAGCTGCAGCCGCCTCCCCCTGTGCTGTGCTGCCTGTGTGTAGACAGTGTAACACGCGGCGCGCTGATGATCATCTGTCTGACGGCATTATGGGTCTGAAGGCAAGGGGGGTGTGTGCACTATTGTAAGGGGGGGTGTGTTCTGTATATGAGGGGGGGGTGTGCTGTACATGAGGGGGGGTTCTGTATTCTGGGGGGGTTCTGTATTGGGGGGGGGGTGTTCTGTATTGTAGGGGGGTGGTATCTGTATAGGAGGGGGTTCTGTATATCTGGGGGTGTTCTGTATTGTGGGGGGGGGGGTGTTCTGTATTGTAGGAGGTGGAGTTCTGTATTGTAGGGGGGTGGTATCTGTATAGGGGGGTTCTGTATTGTGGGGGGGGGTGTGTTCTGTATTGTAGGGGGTGGTATCTGTATAGGGGGGTTCTGTATTCTGGGGGGGGTGTTCTGTATTGTAGGGGGTGGTTCTGTATATGAGGGGGGATTCTGTATTCTGGGGTGGTTCTGTATTGTGGGGGGGGGGTGTTCTCTATTGTAGGGGGTGGTTTCTGTATATGAGAGGGGTTCTGTATTCTGGGGGGTTCTGTATTGTGGGGGGGGGGTGTTCTGTATTGTAGGGGGTGGTATCTGTATGGGGGGGGGGGTTCTGTATATGAGGGGGGTTCTGTATTCTGGGGGGGAGTTCTGTATTGTAGGGGGTGGTATCTGTATGGGGGGGGTTCTGTATATGAGGGGGGTTCTGTATTCTGGGGGGTTCTGTATTGTGTGGGGGGAGTTCTGTATTGTAGGGGGGTGGTATCTGTATAGGGGGGGTTCTGTATTCTGGGGGGGTTCTGTATTCTGGGGGGGGGTGTTCTGTATTGTAGGCGGGTGGTATCTGTATAGGGGGGGTTCTGTATTGTGGGGGGGGGGTTCTGTATTGTAGGGGGTGGTTCTGTATATGAGGGGAGATTCTGTATTCTGAGGGGGTTCTGTATTCTGTAAGGGGTCCAGAGGTGCAGGATGCTGTGCAATGTAAAGGGGTCCAGAGGTGCAGGGTGCTGTGTAATGTAAAGGGGTCAAGAGGTGCAGTGTAATGTAAAGGGGTCCAGAGGTGCAGGGTGGTGTGTAATGTAAGGGGTCCAGAGATGCAGGGTGCTGTGTAATGTAAGGGCTCCAGAGGTGCAGGATGCTGTGTAATGTAAAGGGGTCCAGAGGTGCAGGGTGCTGTGTAATGTAAAGGGGTCAAGAGGTGCAGTGTAATGTAAAGGTGTTCAGAGATGCAGGGTGCTGTGTAATTTAAAGGGGTCCAGAGATGCAGGGTGCTGTGTAATGTAAAGGGGTCCAGAAGTGCAGGGTGCTGTGTAATGTAAAGTGGTCCAGAGGTGCAGGGTGCTGTTTAATGTAAAGAGGTGCAGGGTGCTGTGTAATGTAAGGGGTCCAGAGATGCAGGGTGCTGTGTAATGTAAAGGGGTCCAGAGATACAGGGTGCTGTGTAATGTAAAGGGGTCCAGAGGTGCAGGGTGCTGTGTAATGTAAAGGGGTCCAGAGGTGCAGGGTGCTGTGTAATGTAAAGGGGTCCAGAAGTGCTGTGTAATGTAAAGGGGTCCAGAGGTGATGTGTAATGTAAAGGGGTCCAGAGGTGCTGTGTAATGTAAAGGGGTCCAGAGATGCAGGGTGCTGTGTAATGTAAAGGGATCCAGAGGTGCAGGGTGGTGTGTAATGTAAAGGGGTCCAGAGGTGCAGGGTGCTGTTTAATGTAAAGAGGTGCAGGGTGCTGTGTAATGTAAGGGGTCCAGAGATGCAGGGTGCTGTGTAATGTAAAGGGGTCCAGAGATACAGGGTGCTGTGTAATGTAAAGGGGTCCAGAGGTGCAGGGTGCTGTGTAATGTAAAGGGGTCCAGAGGTGCAGGGTGCTGTGTAATGTAAAGGGGTCCAGAGGTGCAGGGTGCTGTGTAATGTAAAGGGGTCCAGAGGTGCAGGGTGCTGTGTAATGTAAAGGGGTCCAGAAGTGCTGTGTAATGTAAAGGGGTCCAGAGGTGATGTGTAATGTAAAGGGGTCCAGAGGTGCTGTGTAATGTAAAGGGGTCCAGAGATGCAGGGTGCTGTGTAATGTAAAGGGATCCAGAGGTGCAGGGTGGTGTGTAATGTAAAGGGGTCCAGAGGTGCAGGGTGCTGTTTAATGTAAAGAGGTGCAGGGTGCTGTGTAATGTAAGGGGTCCAGAGATGCAGGGTGCTGTGTAATGTAAAGGGGTCCAGAGATACAGGGTGCTGTGTAATGTAAAGGGGTCCAGAGGTGCAGGGTGCTGTGTAATGTAAAGGGGTCCAGAGGTGCAGGGTGCTGTGTAATGTAAAGGGGTTCAGAGGTGCAGGGTGCTGTGTAATGTAAGGGGTCCAGTGATGCAGGGTGCTGTGTAATGTAAAGGGGTCTAGAGGTGCAGGGTGCTGTGTAATGTAAAGGGGTCCAGAAGTGCTGTGTAATGTAAAGGGGTCCAGAGGTGATGTGTAATGTAAAGGGGTCCAGAGGTGCAGGGTGTTGTGTAATTTAAAGGGGTCCAGTGATGCAGGGTGCTGTGTAATGTAAAGGGGTCCAGAAGTGCAGTGTAATGTAAAGGGGTCCAGAGTGCTGTGAAATGTAAAGGGGTCCCGTGGTGCAGTTGTGGAGAGGGGGTACACAGTAGTGACAAAGAGATATTGAAGGATGCAGGGGGCACAGTGGGGTGTTTTTACATTTTACCGGGGGGGGGGGGGTGCCAGATATTGGATCCGCCCCGGGTGCCAAATGTTCTAGGTACGCCCCTGCTCTGGTTTCCCTTCCTAGAGAATAATGTTGAGATAATACATAGGGCCAAGCTGAAGCACATTGTTTGGAATATTTGCTATGTCATTGGTACAACTAAGCTGCTTGCTTGATAAAAATGCAAACTATTAGATTTCCATTGTGATGTTAAACATTTACTTATAAAATATGGAGTAGCGCTTAATCTCTTAAATTCGTTTTCCTAGTCTGAAATGTGACAATGGTCCTATCACCAAGGTAACACGTTTTACATGTGAAATGCGACTAAACATACCAAACAAGCCTAAGCACCATTGCTTTGTTGTCCATCAAATTCCTCAAGAGGCTTGTGAAATTATTCAGACGATGCTAATACATTACATTTGATGAGTGAAAGATATCTTAGGCCCCGTACACACCATAGAATCCATCCGCAGATAAATCCCAGCAAATGGGTTTCAGCGGATAGATCCTATGGTGTGTACACGCCAGCGGATCTTTTTCCGCGGATAAATCTCCCCTGGGATGGATTCCAGCAGATCGGATATTTGCTGACATGCACAACAAATCCATCTGCTGAAGTCCATCCCAACGGATGGATCCGCTCGTCTGTACAGACTCACCGGATCCATCCGTCCAAAGGGATTCCCCGCACGCGTCGTAATGATTTGACGCATGCGTGGAATTCCTTATATGACAGCGTCGCGCCCGTCGCCGCGTCATTATCGCGGCGACGGCGCGACACGTCATCGCCAGAGGATTTCCGCGCGGATTTCAATGCGATGGTGAGTACACTCCATCGCATAGAAATCTGCGGAAATCTTTGATAGGATTTATCCGTGGAAACGGTCCGCTGGACCGTATCCACGGATAAATTCTCTCGTGTGTATGGGGCCTTAGTGTCCCTTGCCATATCCCCCCCCCCCCCCCCCCAAGAATGAATGAGATAAAAACATGCAGCAAAGTTAATGGATTTTGCATGACCAGTTATGTCTACAGATGTTCAGACAAAAAATAATTATACCCACACCGTGGCTGCTAGATGCAGAGTTGGCCGAAGAAGCAAAAAAGAAAAGGTTTGCATTGCTTTGCCAAAAAATCTGGGGGAAAAATGTTTTTGAGATTTGGATTGGAAATGATGATGTGCAAATACCTTTCGATGGGCGATTCTACTTTGTTTTAAGAACACTGTGATGTACTGCATTTCTGTTCCTACTGGTTTCAATCACATTACAAAACCATATTGTGAACATTTAATCTGTTTTAATCAAGCTTTTATGGCTTATGCCATGGGCAATAAAACTACCAGCTATGAAAACACGTTTACTCCAAGCTTCAGTCAACTTAAATTCAATAGACACCAAGTTTTAACCCATAAAAGTTTCACGCCTTTAAAACACTATTATCTGGAACATTTTGTGCCTTTATGACCGGATTGTGCCTTGATGGCTCTCAGGCTGAGTTCCTATAAAAAGCGCAAAGCAAAGCGCAAATGGTAAACAACATTCTGTACAGAGCTGAGCAAATAGCAAAGGTTTGTATATACCGTTTCTTTGGTAAAAGAAATGTTAATTTGTATTTTTGAGATTTCTCACATTTTAATCTACATAAAACAATACAATAAAAGCAAATTAAGTTTTACATGGCCATCTAAATACTGTATTATGTTCTAATTTGGAACTATTAAATTCTAATTTGAAGTTATGGATTTTTTGTTTTAATATTAGCTGGGATTTCAGCTTTACCAAATTGATTTTATTCCTTTATCCTAAGGCTTTTTTCTATAACATTTATTTCACCAGTATTATTTAATTTCAAACGTAGTATTATGGGATTTTTTTGGTGCCAAAACACAAACTTTCAAAAAAACTTTTTTTTTATTTCAGAATCATTAAAATCATATAAAAAATTGTTTTTATATATACACAGCAAAACATCACGGTTTGTTGTTTCTTCTGCAAGGGCTACACTGTTGTTACTTCTACATGTTTTGCTGACAACAGCTTCTTCTGGAGGAGTTTGTCAATTTCTTTCAATATAAGCTGCATATATATATATATATATATATATATATATATATACACACCAGTATATTAACTGCTTGCCGACCAGCCACTGCAGTTATACGGCGGCAGGTCAGCTCTGCTGGGCGAGATCACGTAGCTATACGTCATCTCACCGAGCAGCCAATAGGGGCGCGCCCTGCTCGCCCCTGACTCCCGCGAGCGTGCCCGGCGGGCCCGATCGCCACCGGGCACCCGCGATTGCTCGTTACAGAGCGAGGACCGGGAGATGTGTGTGTTAACACACAGCTCCCGGTCCTGTCAGGGGAGAAATGCCTGACCGTCTGTTCATACAATGTATGAACAGAAGATCAGTAATTTCCCCTAGTGAGGCCACCCAACCTACAGTTAGAACACACCCAGGGAACATACTTAACCCCCTCCCCGCCCCCTAGTGTTAACCCCTTCACTGCCAATGGCATTTTTATAGTAATCAATGCATTTTTATAGCACTGATCGCTATAAAAATGCCAATGGTCCCAAAAATGTGTCAAAAGTGTCCGAAGTGTCTGCCATAATGTCGCAGTACCGATAAAAATTGCTGATCGCCGCCATTACTAGTAAAAAATAAAATATTAATAAAAATGCCAAAAAAATATCCCCTATTTTGTAAACGCTATAACTTTTGCGCAAACCAATCAATAAACGCTTATTGTGATTTTTTTTTACGAAAAATATGTAGAAGAATACAAGAAAAAAGAGCCGCGCCACAGATTGTAAAACATTAATGATAACAAACTCTGAAAGTATGATAAATGAAAGAAGTCCATATATAACATATAGAGACCGCTATATAACAGTCCATGCAGGAGTGACCTTATCCCCTAAATAACTGGACATGTATTCTTGAGGGTTAATATACTGCAGGGATAAATCTTGCGATCCACACCACCAGGTGACATATAGGCAATGTAAGTGAACCCTCCACTGTAATATTAAGCAGCTTACCAGAGGGCAAGCAATACGATCAGTTGGCTGTAACCCAGCCACGGCCTTTGGCTCCTCAGGGATCCCGGATGCAGCAAGTTAGTTCCAGGTGTACGATAACAGCCAAATCCGACAGGTTCAATTAAAAATGAAAAGAGAGGCACACATAGCGTAACTCCATAAAGTAACAATTTATTTAAAAAGATGAGATATACTCACAATAAGGATGATTTAAAACAGCGTGTACAATTTACAAACAAATGCTGGCCGGCATGTAAGGAGCCCTCCTCCTCAGCGTGGTGACGTCACTGACGTAGCCTCCCAGACGGGTTTCGTCATTCACAGGACGTTATCAATGGGGGTAGGGCTTAGACAGTGAATCACCTTCATATAGAGCCGCCGCTCATTGTGAAAGGCAGCGCAATAGATCCAGAGACACCATCTTAGATCTCTGGATCTATCGCGCAATTGTCAGTTAAAGCGACGTAGTGCCGAATCACAAAAAGGGGCCTGGTCATTGAGCAGCAATATGGTCAGGGGCTGAAGTGGTTAAAAAAATACATAAGAACAAGTATCACATAGCATATGTACAATTTTATATACTGTACACACAATTTTATATATACAGTAAATAGAGTGCTGCCATAGAGTCATGCTTACCCAATTACTTTTCTATAAATAGGACTCCTTGCTTCTAATTATTATAGTTCTTACTGGCTTTCTGTCTTTAAGAACTACTGTAGGATGGCACTAAGACAACCATTATTGTCTCAACAGTTGCTAGTTTTTCAAACTGTTTTTCAAACTTTCAACTGTCAGAGCCAGATTCACGCAGGTCACATACGGCATGAATGTTAGGACGAAAACAATAATTCTATAATTCTCCACGTAACTCTAAGGCCTCGTACAGACGGACGGACTGTCCGCTGAAATCGGTCCGCCGGACCATTTTCAGAGGACATGTCCGCCCGGAGATTTCTGTCTGATGGTTGTACACACCATCAGACAGAAATCCGCGCGTACACGATCCGCGGGGGGCGTGGCCGCGCCGTCGCCGCGCTGTCGCCGCGACGATGACGCGGCGACATGTGCGGCCCTGGAAGTTCAATGCTTCCATGCATGCGTCGAATCACTTTGACGCATGCAAGGGATGGCGGCCGATCGGACATGTACGGTGAGTCTGTACAGACGACCGAACATGTCCGACGGACAGGCTTCCAGCGGACATGTTTCTTAGCATGCTAAAAAACATTTGTCCGCCGGAAAACGGTCGGCTGGACAAATGTCCGCTGGAAACCTGTCCGGTCGGCCATACACACGACCGAACATGTCTGCTGAAACTGGTCCGCGGACCAGTTTCAGCAGACATGTTCGGTCGTGTGTACGGGGCCTAAAAGTTTAACCTGTAAACTTTTTTAAAGCGTCTTTAAGTACCGGAGTTTGGCGCCATTTCACGAGTGTATGCAATTTTAAAGCATGACATGTTAGGTATCTATTTACTTGGCGTAACATCATCTTTCACATACATTTAAAAAATCTTATTTATTATCCAATAAGAACATAAAGCAGATGTTATATTAGGATCATCCTTTGAATCCAATAAAAGCAAAGCTATATCTAAAGACAGTTAGACCACACCCCTTCTCATTACAGAGATGCACAAACACAGTAAAATAGTGTGCTTCTCACATATCTTTCTCTTATGCCGCGTACACACCATCACTTTATGTGATGAAAAAAAACGACGTTTTTAAAAACGTCACTTTAAATGACCGTGTGTGGAGGAAAATGTCGTTTTATGTCTTGTGAAAAACGGCAAAAAAAAATTGAAGCATGCTTCAATTTTATGTGTCGTTTTTCAAAACGTTGTTTTTTACTTCACAGAAATTGACCGTGTGTAGCAAAAAACGACGTTTAAAACGACGTTTTTACACCCGCGCATGCCCAGAAGCTAGTTATGAAGCGAGCTTCAATGGAAAAAAGTGGTGAACGTAACCTCGCTTTGCTAGAGCATTGTGAAAAAATGATGGTGTGTAGGCAACATCGTTTTTGAAAATTGAAGTTTCAAAAACGTTGTTTTTTACTTCACAGAAAATGTCGTTTTTTTTCATCACATAAAGTGATGGTGTGTACGCGGCATTAGAGTTGAATGATCAAGCACAAGTGCCCGATTACCAACAGTACCAGTGGCAGATCCATGGTACACAAGCAAAAGGCAGAGAGCTAAAAGAGTGACGTCGTACCATGTGATTGCTGTGACCAATCACAGAAATCACAAGTATAAACAACAGCTGTGATTAGTTAGTAACAAATTACACAAAAGGAAAAATTGCGCTTATCAATACAGGTGGAAATTAACACAATAAAAATAGGGAAGCAGCAGCTCATGTGCAGATGCACATAAATAAGTATGGAAAAAAGAGGGGGGTAAGCTGCGCTAATGGAACCCAGACTGGGTGAAACCAGTCCACACAAAATATGGGTATTGCTCCAACCCTAGGGGGGTGAGCAATAGTATAGAACAGTCCACACTAAGTGATTAAAAGTTTTTTTCCGTCTTTCAAGAGTCCGGATAATAACCAACACCCAATGCTCCTTCAGCTGGACAGAATTTTCCTGTGATAAATTGCAGTTGTCACCCTGTGGATCCACAGCACACTCTAGGTGAAAGCCCACCACCACTTATGTCAAGCAGCTTACCAGAAGGTTACCAGTATACAGCGGTCGGCTATAACCCAGCCGCGGCCTTTTAGGGGGATCCTACTTCCGGGAATCGTACCACCTTTAGCTTCCGTACGTATGACCAACACCACCATACGAATCATAAGTAAGAGAAGGCAGACATAGTATAGCACCGCAAGATATATTTATTTTTTAAAAAAAGCAATCCGAAAATTACTCACATGGTTTAAAAGTTAAACAGACGTTTAAAATTTTGTTTGTTGCCGGCCGGCGAACGAGTGAAGCGGAGCCCTTCCTTCTAACGCGATGACGTCACCGCACGTCCTCCCATGTCTGCCTTCTCTTACTTATGATTCGTATGGTGGTGTTGGTCATACGTACGGAAGCTAAAGGTGGTACGATTCCCGGAAGTAGGATCCCCCTAAAAGGCCGCGGCTGGGTTATAGCCGACCGCTGTATACTGGTAACCTTCTGGTAAGCTGCTTGACATAAGTGGTGGTGGGCTTTCACCTAGAGTGTGCTGTGGATCCACAGGGTGACAACTGCAATTTATCACAGGAAAATTCTGTCCAGCTGAAGGAGCATTGGGTGTTGGTTATTATCCGGACTCTTGAAAGACGGAAAAAAACTTTTAATCACTTAGTGTGGACTGTTCTATACTATTGCTCACCCCCCTAGGGTTGGAGCAATACCCATATTTTGTGTGGACTGGTTTCACCCAGTCTGTGATTAGTTAGTACCAGTCCCTGATTACAGTCAGTATTACTACTATCATACCCCCAACATTTTGAGATGGGAATGAGGGACACCTACTAGCAAACGTATGTAGGCATAGGACACGCCTCCTGCCACACCCCCATAAAGGAGAATTAACAAAAAAAGGGTTAATTAAATCCACAAGGGCTTTTTGTACTACTACTTTTCCTTTACATTGGCTTTTAAATTTTACAAATGCAGCAATTTAGAAATTGGATGAAAGGTTAGCAATGGGAAACACTATTGGCAAGATAAAAAGTGCATTTTATATACAACTATACAGATCAGACCAAAACAAGGGACAAATGAGGGGTAAAGAAGGACAGAGGGACATTGCTCGAAATCAGGGACAGTCCCTCTAAATCAGGGACAGTTGGGAGCTATGCTACTATTGTCCTGTCACTTCAGGGTCTGTCAAGAAGTCACATGCATAATTTATGCCCTTTAAAAGCCTGAAGGTACTCCATCGATTTGGGACCCCTGGATGTGGCTAGGCAATGAATATGTCTCACATATGGTATCTGAAAGAGTATCAAAATTAGTTTGGGGTTTAATATTAACCACTTCAGATCCGCGCTATAGTAAAAATACGTCTGCAGCGCGGACCTGAAGTGCCAAGTGGCCGTTTTTAAACGGCCTGTCGTTTCTCTGCTGGAAGCGCGTCCCCGCGATCGCGCTTCTGCAGAAAACTGTGTTGGCCGTGTCCCTCGGACACAGCCAATCACAGATCGTGCTGAATGGCCAATCACAGCGGCCATTCAGCACTCGATCGAGCCGTCCAATGAGAGATGATCTCAAATGTAAACATATGAGATCATCTCTCATCGCCGGCTTTCTCTCCTTACACACAGACCGCGTGTGAGGAGAGAAAGCCGTTTACAGTGTAAAAAAAACCAGTGAGTGACATAACACTACCCACAGTCCCTGCCAGTGCCACCTTCCAGTGCCACCTTCCAGTGCCACCTTCCAGTGCCACCTTCCAGTGCCATCAGTCAGTGCCAGTGCATTTATCAGAGCCACCTGCCCCTGCCATCAGTGCCACCTGCCCCTGCCATCAGTGCCACCTGCCCCTGCCATCAGTGCCACCTGCCCCTGCCATCAGTGCCACCTGCCCCTGCCATCAGTGCCACCTGCCAAAAGTGCCACCTGCCAAAAGTGCAATCTGCCAAAAGTGCAATCTGCCAAAAGTGCAATCTGCCAGTGCCACCTGCCCGTGCCACCTTCCCGTGCCATCTGCCCGTGCCATCAGTGCCGTCAGCCATCAGTGCCACCTGCCGCCAGTGCCACCTGCCCGTGCCACCTGCCCGTGCCATCTGCCCGTGCCATCAGTGCCGTCAGCCATCAGTGCCACCTGCCGCCAGTGCCACCTGCCCGTGCCACCTGCCCGTGCCATCTGCCCGTGCCATCAGTGCCGTCAGCCATCAGTGCCACCTGCCGCCAGTGCCACCTGCCGCCAGTGCCACCTGCCGCCAGTGCCATCTGCCCGTGCCGTCAGCCATCAGTGCCACCTGCCATCAGTGCCACCTGCCATCAGTGCTACCTGCCATCAGTGCCATCTGCCATCTGCCCGTGCCATCTGCCAGTCCCATTTGCCGTCAGTGCCACCTGTCAGTGTCATCAGTGCCACGTGCCATCTTTTGTCATGGCTAAAAGATCTTTTTCACTTACGGAGGCATACGAAATTATTGCGGCCGACGAGAGCAACGGGGAGCTCTGCGATTCGGATTCCTCCGCAAGGTCAGACGCCGGATCTGATGTTGACTATGAGCCGATAGTTAGCAGTGAAGAGGAAGAGGAGGAAGAGGAGGAAGAGGGGGAAGATGAGGAAGAGGAGGAAGAGGGGGAAGATGAGGAAGAGGAGGAAGAAGAGGAAGAAGAGGAGAAAGAGGAAGAAGAGGAAGAAGAGGAGGAAGAGGGTCCGCCCGCCAGACGAAGGCGTATTGCTAAGGAGGCAGTGCCATCCACCAGCACTGCTGTGCCATCCACCAGCACTGCTGTGCCATCCACCAGCACTGCTGTGCCATCCACCAGCACCGCTGTGCCATCCACCAGCACCGCTGTGCCATCCACCAGAACCGCAACACCTCGTCAAGCAAGGTCACGTACCAGTAGGTCCCATGCCAGCCTTCCCTATTCCCTTCAGTACCCCTTGTGGCTTCCTCCTAATTCAGGAGAAGCCAACATTCCCCCTTTCACTGCCCAGCCAGGAGTCCAAGTGGACACAGAAAATTTTGCCCCAATAGATTTTTTCAGTTTAATTTTTACTGAGGACTTGCTTTCCTCAATTGTTTCCCAGTCCAATCTCTATGCCCAACAATTTATTTCCAGTCACCCCACATCCTATTATGCCCGTCCCTTCCAATGGAGACCCCTTACAGTGGAAGAGTTTAAAAATTTTTTGGGCCTCGTATTCTGTATGGGACTAAACCACAAAAACGAAGTACGTTCATATTGGTCAAAACGCCCCATATACCACATGCCCGTCTTTTCCTCAAAAATGCCCAGGTCCAGATATCAAATGATTATGCGATTCCTACATTACAGTGACAATACCCAGTGCCCTCCCCGAGATGACCCAAATTTTGATAAACTTTATAAGATTCGGCCACTACTAGATTATTTTTCCCAAATTTTCCCCCAGTTGTTTACCCCGGACCAAAACATCTGTGTTGACGAGTCACTTGTCAAATTTTCTGGCAGGCTCGGCATAAAGCAATTTATGCCCTCCAAAAGGGCCCGCTATGGAGTGAAGCTCTACAAATTATGTGACCGTGCCACCGGATATACCTATGCCTTCAACATATATGAAGGAAAGGACAGCCAGCTACACCCCCCTAATTGCCCAGACTACATAGGAACCAGCGGGAAAATTGTTTGGCAACTCCTAAACCCGCTCATGGAGAAAGGCTACCACTTGTATGTGGACAATTTCTACACAAGTTTGCCCCTTTTCCGAAACTTGTATAGAAAGAAGACACCCGCATGCGGCACCGTACGGTCGAACCGGAAGGGCTTTCCTCAAAGCCTCGTCACCAAGAAGCTAAGAAAAGGGGAGACGGCGAGTGCACGCAATGAGGAAGTTCTGGCCGTGAAATGGAGGGACAAAAGGGATGTGTACGTGCTTTCTACCATCCACAACAATACATGCGTTACCATCAGAAGGAGGAATGGGCAAATCCAGAAACCTAAATGTATCCACGAATACAATAAGTTCATGGGGGGTGTCGATTTCAATGATCAAATGATCGAGCCCTACCTTTCCACAAGACGATCATACCAGTGGTATAAAAAAGTTTCAATTTACTTATTCAATTTGGCCATATACAACACGTACGTATTATATCGAAAATCCACTCCAAGACCCAAATCCTACCTTTACTTCCAGGAGGAAATCACCACTGCCCTTTTATACACCAGCAACCCACCAGCAACCATTCGATCCGATGTGGTAAGCCGACTCTACGAGCGCCACTTCCCAGATAAAATCCCTCCCGGACCAACAGGCCGAAATTCCCAAAAAAAATGCCGGGTGTGCTCCAAAGATGGAGTGAGAAGAGACACCCGTTTTCATTGTGCCCAATGCCCTTCCCAACCAGGCCTCTGCATAGGCGGCTGTTTCCGCCGTTATCATTCCTTACTAAATTATTAGTCACTTCCTGCCATTTACCTTTACACCCCTTATGCCTCTGCTTGCTCTGTATTTGACCCTGGCTTGTTATTTGACCACGATTCTGCCTACCGATTTTGTTTATACCTCTGCCTGATATGGAACTGACCCTGGACTGTTATTTGACCACGCTTATGCCTACCGATTCTGTTTATACCTCTGCCTGATATGGAACTGACCCTGGACGGTTTTTTGACCACGCTTATGCCTACCGATTCTGTTTATACCTCTGCCTGATCTGGAACTGACCCTGGACCGTTTGACCATTCTTTTTGCCTGCCTCTTGGACTGATCTTTTACCCTGCCAGTGGACTAGTGGGATTCAAAGCACAGGGGTCTCACATGTGAGGGGCTCCAGAATTGTTTTTCTGGATGAAGAAAACTATTGTTTTTGTTTTCTCATTCTAGATTAGGGTCTGGTTGCCCGGAGGCTTCAAAGAGATTTGGGTGGGAGAAGCCTCTACCCCTGTCCCCATTCTGTCCTGAACGAGGCCCTACTTCTGCCTGCTGCCTGTAGGACCTATGCCATCATGCCTGTTGCCTGGACAATTGCATTTTCTTTTGCTGACCAAGTCCCTGCCTGCTGCCTGGACCAGTGCTATCGTCCCGTGGACAACTGCGCTACTAAAACCACAGGTACATTTTTTGTTTACCCTTTGCTTAGCATAATGTATTTTGGTGTGTAATTCTTGTCATGTGTATGCTATGTGTCCCTAGAACACCGGTTGGTCTTCCTTGCATGTTGGGCCTCTGTATGTGGTCAGGCTGTGAAAAAGTCCCACACATGTGGTATCGCCATACTCAGGAGGAGCAGCAGAATGTATTTTGGGGTGTAATTTTTGCTATGTACAGGCTATGTGTTGGCAATATCTTATAAATGGACAACTTTGCATAAAAAAATTGCGTTTTCATTTTTTTTCCACATTTTCCAGAAACGTTTGGAAAAAAATGAATCGTTTAAAAGACTCATTATGCCTCATAGATTATATGTTGGGGTGTTAGCTTTCCAAAATGGGGTCACTTTGTGGGCATTTCCATTGTCCAGGTGCTCTAGGGCCTTCAAAAGTGTAATAGGTAGTCAACAAGTTAGATGTGTAATTTATGCTCCTAGAACACCTGATGGTGCTCCCTGCATATTGGGGCTCTGTATGTGGCCAGGCTGTGAAAAAGTCCCACACATGTGGTATCGCCATACTCAGGGGGAGTAGCAGAATGTATTTTGGGGTGTAATTTTTGCTATGTACAGGCTATGTGTTGGCAATATCTTATAAATGGACAACTTTGCGTAAAAAAAATGCGTTTTCATTTTTTTCCCACATTTTCCAAAAACGTTTGGAAAAAAATGAATCGTTCAAAAGACTCATTATGCCTCATAGATTATACGTTGGGGTGTTAGCTTTCCAAAATGGGGTCACTTTGTGGGCATTTCCATTGTCCAGGTGCTCCAGGGCCTTCAAAAGTGTAATAGGTAGTCAACAAGTTAGATGTGTAATTTATGCTCCTAGAACACCTGATGGTGCTCCCTGCATATTGGGGCTCTGTATGTGGCCAGGCTGTGAAAAAGTCCCACACATGTGGTATCGCCATACTCAGGGGGAGTAGCAGAATGTATTTTGGGGTGTAATTTTTGCTATGTACAGGCTATGTGTTGGCAATATCTTATAAATGGACAACTTTGCGTAAAAAAAATGCGTTTTCATTTTTTTCCCACATTTTCCAAAAACGTTTGGAAAAAAATGAATCGTTCAAAAGACTCATTATGCCTCATAGATTATACGTTGGGGTGTTAGCTTTCCAAAATGGGGTCACTTTGTGGGCATTTCCATTGTCCAGGTGCTCCAGGGCCTTCAAAAGTGTAATAGGTAGTCAACAAGTTAGATGTGTAATTTATGCTCCTAGAACACCTGATGGTGCTCCCTGCATATTGGGGCTCTGTATGTGGCCAGGCTGTGAAAAAGTCCCACACATGTGGTATCGCCATACTCAGGGGGAGTAGCAGAATGTATTTTGGGGTGTAATTTTTGCTATGTACAGGCTATGTGTTGGCAATATCTTATAAATGGACAACTTTGCGTAAAAAAAATGTGTTTTCATTTTTTTCCCACATTTTCCAAAAACGTTTGGAAAAAAATGAATCGTTCAAAAGACTCATTATGCCTCATAGATTATACGTTGGGGTGTTAGCTTTCCAAAATGGGGTCACTTTGTGGGCATTTCCATTGTCCAGGTGCTCCAGGGCCTTCAAAAGTGTAATAGGTAGTCAACAAGTTAGATGTGTAATTTATGCTCCTAGAACACCTGATGGTGCTCCCTGCATATTGGGGTTCTGTATGTGGTCAGGCTGTAAAAAAGTCTCACACATGTGGTATCGCCATACTCAGGAGGAGTAGCAGAATGTATTTTTGGGTGTCATTTGTGGTATACACATGCCATGTGAGAGAAATAACCTATTACAATGACAATTTTGTGAGGGGGAAAAAATAAATAAAAAAAATATTCATTTTGCAAAGAATTGTGGGAAAAAATTACAACATCAAAAACCTCATCATGCATCTTACTAAATACCTTGGAATGTCTACTTTCTAAAAAGGGGTCATTTGGGGGGTATTTGTACTTTCCTGGCGTGTTCAGGGCCCCAAGAAATGAGATAGGCACCGGTACAACAGGTGTGATATTTTTTTTATGATTTGCACCATAGCTTGTAGACTCTCTAACTTTCACAAAGAGCAAATAATATCCACTAATTTGGGTTATTTTTACCAAAGACATGTAGCAGTATAAATTGTGGCCAAAATTTATGAAGAAAAATTAATATTTTGCTAAATTTTATCGCATAAACTAAGAAAAATTCATTTTTTTTCAAAATTTTCCGCCTTTTTTCATTTATAGCGCAAAAAATAAAAAGTCGAGAGGTGATCAAATACCACCAAAAGAAAGCTCTGTTTCTATGAAAAAAAGGACAAAAAATTCATTTGGATACAATGTTGTATGACTGAGTAATTAACATTCAAAGTGTGAGAGTGCTGAAAGCTGAAAATTGCTCCGGGAACGAAGGTGGTTTAAGTGCCCAGTAAGCAAGTGGTTAAAGAGGTTAAATACCTCTCTTTGGAAGTTGTACCTATAGGTAAGCCTAGAATAAAGCCTCGTACACACGACCGATTTTCCCGTCAGGAAAACTGCCAGGATTGCATTTGGCCGGGAATTCAGAGGAGAACTGTGCAAACCTGGTGGCCAACTACAAGAAACGTCTGACCTCTGTGAGTTTTGCCACCAAGTACTAAGTCATGTTTTGGAAAGGGGTCAAATACTTATCTCACTCATTAACCGATTGCCGACCGTCGCACAACAATATATACGTCGGCATGAATGGCATGGCTGCACAAAACTACGTATATATACGTCCCCCTTAAGAAGCAGAATTGTGGACGCACGCGCGCCGCAAGCTCAATGACTCTGACCGCGGGTCCCGTGGACTCGATCGTGTCAAGGTAAGGAAGAACAGGGAAATGCTGATGTAAACAAGCATTTCCCCAGTCTTCCTAGTGACAGGACAGGGATCACAGCTTTCTGTAATCAGAAGCTGTGATCACTGTCATGTCACACACAGCCCATCCCCCCTACAGTTAGAAGCACTCCCTAGGGCACACTTAACCCCTTCAGCGCCCCCTATAGATTAACCCCTTCACTGCCAGTGTCACTTTTACAGTAATCAGTGCATTTTTATAGCACTAATCGCTGTATCAATGACAATGGTCCCAAAAATGTGTCAAAAGTGTCCGATGCATTCACCATAATGTCGCAGTCATGATAAAAATCGCTGATCGCCGCCATTACTAGTAAAAAAAAAATTATAAAAATGCCATAAGACTATGCCCTATTTTGTAGACGCTATAACTTTTGCACAAACCGATCAATAAACGCTTATTGCGATTTTTTTTTTACCAAAGATATGTAGAAGTAAACATATCGGCCAAAACTATATATTTTTGGGTGATATTTATTATAGCAAAAAGTTAAAATATTGAATTTTTTTCAAAATTGACGCTCTATTTTTGTGTATAGCGCAAAAAATTAAAACCGCAGAGCTGATCAAATACCACCAAAAGAAAGCTCTATTTGTGGGAAAATAAGGACGTAAACTTTGTTTGGGAGCCACGTTGCACAATCGCGCAATTGTCAGTTAAAGCGACGCAGTGCTGAATCACAAAAAGTGACCTGGTCTTTGACCAGCAAAATGGTCCGGGGCTTAAGTGGTTAAAATGCAAATCAATTGATAACTTTTTTAAATGTGTTTTTCTGGATTTTGTTTGTTGTTATTCTGTCTCTCAATATTAATGCAGAGTTCCACCCAAAAATTGAACTTCCGCTTTTTGGAAACCTCCCCCCCTCCAGTGTCACATTTGGCACCTTTCAGTGGAGGGGGAGCAGATACCTGTCTAATTCAGGTATTTTGCTCCCACTTCTGAGCATAGATAGCCAAGCCGCCCACAGCTATCTACTTCACGTCTGGTGCCTCCTCCGTCCCCTCGCTGTCTTCTGGGAGAAGACAGCAGGGACCAGTGGGATCGTGCAGCGCAAGTCGTGCATGCGCAGTAGGGAACAAGGCTGTGAAGCCGCAAGTCTACACTTCCTGATTCCCTTACAAAAGATGGCGGCGCCTCCATCTGAAAACCAAGGGACAGATTGGCTTTGGGTCCCGACATTGCGGGCGCCCTGGACGTTTTTAACATTTACAAGTTATTTATGATGTCGTTTTAGTAGATAAGTGAGAGATTGTGTGATATTTGAGATTGTCAGTAAAGTTTTGTCAGTAAAAAGGCAACCCCGGGTCTCAACATCCTCCACTTCTGGCTCTCTGTCCCTCTTCCAGATGGCACCCCTGGCAGAGGCACACTGGAGCTAAAATGTTGAAGAAGGTAAGGAGCTTCTATCCTTCCCCATAACACACTGTGGAACGATTAACCTATATTTACAAAACAGTTCTGGTCTGGCACAACAGTTCTGGTCTGGCATGCTCAACTGTTCCCATGGTTACCAGAAAGCCAAATTTATATTTCTTGCCAATATTAAACAATCAATGCTGGCACTGGCAGTAGACGGAAATGGAAAAGTATACATTTTTTATAAAAAAAAAAACTAGGCTTTGTAGCAAGTTTCATATGTTATATCAGGAAATTTGAAGCTACCTTTTGATTATCAACTAGCCCAACTAGCCCAATGAAGCTTTGTCCGAATCCCAAACCCCTACATCTAGCAGAAAAGAACATTCCAAAGTCCATAAAGATATCTCTCTCAGATTATATCTATTCAGAATCTTTAGTTATAACAAATAAATAATAGTGACGTTTTTTTAGTCCTGGGATAGGCAGTGCATTTTTCCTCTTAACCCCCTACGTCCTGTGGCACTCCCTCCATAAACTTTTTCTTTGGAGGTTTGCCGGTGGGATGGTGAGAGTGTCCTTTAGCTAGCACGCCACAATGTGACTCACACATACAATTTAAGTAATGAGTAGTGTTGCTCACGAATATTCGCATTGCGAATATTCGACTCGAATATAGCATATTCGAGAAATCGCGCTATATTTCGAAATTCGCGGTGAATATTCGCAATTCCGAATATTCGATTTTTTACAATTTTTTTTTTGAATCAGATCACATCCTAGATATCTCCATCGACGTCTAAAAGCATTGCTGGTATCATTAGAGACCCTGGGCCGAGTAGCTGAAGCGTTCATTGAATTTTCCAGAAAGATCGCAATGCGATTATTCGGCAAACGCAATATCGCGCGATTATTTTCCTCGCCCCGATCTTCCGCATCAGAGCGATTTTTACAGTTTCATTTTTAAAACAGATCACATCCTAGTGATCTCCATAGACGTCTGAAAGCATTGCTGGTATGATTAGAGCCATTGGGCCGAGTAGCTGAAGCGATCATTTTATATTGCCGAATATTCGCAATGCGAATATTCGGCAATAGGAATATTGCGCGATTATTTGCTCCGCCCTTTTGCATCAGAGCCAATCAGAGTTCTCCTTCCACACTCGTCACAGGTTAGCAACCAATAGGAACCTGCCTGCATGGACATTATATAAGCTCACTCCCAGCACCATTTCATTGCAGATTCAGAAGCTTGCTATAGAGTGTGGAGGCTGTTTCTGTGTTCCTGGTTTCCTGGTTTCCTGTGTCTTTGTTCTTGATTGATTTAGATCATCACCAGCATTGCTATTTAGTGATTCCAGTGGATCTTTTCCAGTATATCAACTGCTTTTTTCAAAGCAATAGACCCAAGAGCTTTTTTCAAAGCTACGTTTTGTGCTGTTTTGTGCTGTTTTTTTCATTTGTGTTACTGTTTGATCCTGCAATCCTCCCTGTTCAGTTATATTTGCAAGAGATTTCAGAACACAATTTGCTGAGCTTTATAAAAGAGCTTTTCTAAAAGCTAAGTTTTGTTCATCTTGTGTTACTGTTAGATCTTGCAGGTTCGCTGTTCAGTGATATTTGATAGGCATCTCAGTTCAAATTTTGTTTAGTTTTCCCTAAAGAGCTTTTATAAAAGCTAAGTTTTGTGTTCAGTTTAGTTAAATTTTGTGTAGTAAGTGTACACACTGTTAGTGTACATTTATTTCATCTAGCTTAGCTTAGTGTGTGTTTAGTGTCTGTGTTTTGTGTTTAAAAAAAAAAAAAAAAAAAAAAGTTAGTGTTTGTTTAGTGCTTTTTTTTTTTTTTCTTTAATTTTGTAGTCCTTGTCTGGTGTACTACTTTTCTTATAGTTTAGTAGCTGTCTGTGTACGTCTTTGTCTGCGTGCCTGTCTTGTAAAAAAAACACAAAAACACATTTTGTTCACATTTTCCCCCCCAATAAAGTTTAACCCCCCCACACACATATCAGCAATTATGAGCGGCATCCGTGGCCGTGGCAGTAGGGGTAGGGGAGTTACTCCCAGTGCTGGATCGCTGCCAGCACGGGGTACCTCTCGTGCCCCTACTAGTGGTAGAGGATCGGGTGCAAGGGGAGTACGCCTGATCCGGGAGTTCTTCCCATCGGGCAGCCGCCCGATATTGCCATCTCAGGCTCAAGTAGTGGTGGACTACATGGGGCACAGCAGTGCCACTGAGTCGTCGGTCCCGACTCACAGTAGTACCACCACTACACCGTTGCCTGTACTACCCCCCCCCAGCCCCCAAGAGTCCAGCATCTTACTGTTCGACAGCGACAGTGATAGGGATCTCTTGGGGGAGGCCATGCATCAGGCAGACCTCCAGCTCTGTCCTGATGGTCAGGACCTTTTTGAAGGGATGGATGAGGAGGATGGGATACCTGCTGGCAGTATCCCAGAGACATCCCTTCAAACTGGTGCTGCTGTTTTGGTGCAGGAAACAGCAGCACCTAGTCAGACCCAGGCGTGGGTGAGGGGACAGCGGAGCCAGGCTAGAGGCTCCATGTCACGTGGTTCCCTCAGACCAACACATCTCAGCCCTTGGTCTGACATCTCTGGGGGCGAAGAGGGTGACCCATCATGGTTGCCATCTGACGCGTCGGCTCACTACGTCAGTGACGACGGGGAAGGTAGGCACCCTGGTGAAACGGTGCGCCAGGTCACCACCAGGGAGACCATCGTCAGGGTCTCCACTGGTGATGGCAGCAGGAGGTGTCAGGAGGAGGAGCAGCAGCAGCAGCAGCAGCAGCAGGCAGCTCCACCTGTGCGCACCGAATCCCAGCAGGTGCAAGTAAGCGTCACCCCATCTGACAGGAGGGCGGTGCTGAAGTCACCTGTCTGGAATTTCTTTACCCTGGTGGCAGACAACCCTACCGTGGCCATCTGCCGGATTTGTAAAGTGAGGGTGAAGAGAGGGAAGTGTTTGGCTCGGGTGGGTACCACAGCCCTGAACCAGCACCTGAGGATAAACCACTGGGCGTTGTATGAAGAGATGAAGCGTGGTGGTGGTAGCAGCGCCACCACCACACGTGAGCAGGGTACAGCAGCCCCTGCCACATCTTCATCTGTTTCCAGCAGGTCATGCCCCCCCGCTCCCTCTAGTAGAGGTACTGGTACCGGCAGCCAGACCTCTACTTCCACAGCACCCTCCACGTCTGTGTCCCGCACTGCCGTCCGGCGCCAGGCGTCGATTTCAGACGCCTTTGACCGCACCACTCCCTTCCCCCCTGGAGACCGACGTGTGCGTTCCCTCAATGGGCTCCTGGCAAGGGTTATTGCCCAACATCTGCTGCCCTTCAACATAGTTGACAGCAACCCCTTCAGGCAGATGTTGGAGCAGGCCCAACCCCAATGGCGTGTCCCCAGCCGCCATTTCTTTGCCAGGACTGGTGTCCCTGCCCTACACCAGCACATTGTGCAGAATGTAACCCTGTCGCTGGATCACGCTGTCAGCGACAGGGTTCATCTGACAATGGATGGCTGGACCAGCAGGCATGGGCAGGGACGCTACATCAGCTTCACGGCCCATTGGGTTTCCCTCCGAGGCGTCGGTGAGGGATCGTCGGCAACCGATCTTGTGGTGCCGCCCCGGGGTGTCCAGGGGAGAACTGCTGGTCTCCCTCAAGCCACTGTCTCCGCAGCTGCTGAGCCTCCCAGCAAGCGCCCCCGTAGCTACTCAAGTGTGGGGCACGTGCGCTGTCAGGCCGTGCTCCAGCTTGTTAGTTTAGGGGACCGGAGACACACTGCAGAAGAAGTGCTGAAAGCACTTCAAGCTCAGGTCCAGAAGTGGCTGACACCCCGAAGGCTCCAGCCAGGTATGGTTGTCTGCGATAACGGCAGCAACCTACTCGCCGCCCTCCATGCTGGCAGTCTGACGCACGTGCCCTGTCTGGCACATGTCCTCAACCTGGTGGTGCAGAAGTTCCTGCGCACTTATCCAGGGTTGAGTGACATTGTGGCAAAGGCGCGTAGGATTGCCAGCCACTTCAGGCGCTCCCCAACCGCTACCGCGTCCCTGTCCAAATTGCAGCGGAAGTACAATCTGCCCCTTCACAGGCTGATTGTGGACAGTGTGACGCGGTGGAACTCCACCCTCCACATGCTGAAGAGGTTGTGGGAGCAGCAAAGGGCGGTGAGGGAGTACCTGATGGAACTAGGCACTCAGAGGGCTTCACCACAACTCCCTTTCATCGCCTGTGCGCAGTGGGGGCAGATAAACCAGGTCTGCCAAGTGTTGTCCTCCTTCGAGCAGGCGACCAAGATGGTCAGCAGTGAGCAAATTGGCCTCAATAGCGTGCTGCCAATACTGTTCATGCTGGAGAGGACACTAGATCGCCTGCTCGAGGCTGGGGAGAGTGCCTTGGTGGAGCAGGAGGAGTCAGCAATGCTCCACCGAGACCAGGGCCAGGACCAGGAGGAGGAGGAGGAGGAGGAGGATGATGATGAAGAGGAGGAGGAGGTGGTTGCTGGTGTCGTCCCGGAGTCAGGGCCTGGTCAGGAGGGAGAGCCGGTGTTGGGGGCACCGATAGTCCGGGGGTTGGGCATGTCTGAGTTTGACCAGCAGCGCCTCAGGGAAGAAGAGTCGCACCTCATTCACCTGGCCAGCATTGAGGAGTCACAGCGGGCTGTGCTCTTCCCCATGGCTGCCCACATGCTGAGATGCCTCAGGAGGGACCCCCGGGTTAAGACCATCAAGACGAGGGATGATTTCTGGATCGCCACCCTTTTGGATCCCAGGTGCAAGGGGAAACTGGAGCAGTTCATCCCAGCCAGCCGGAGGCAGCACCGGATGGAGGAACTGCAGGCAGCCATTGTCAGACGGTTGGAGCAGGCAACTCCCCGGCCTCCAGTTGTCCCCCCTCATCTCACCCAGCAGGTGGCTGCACCCAGCTGCAGCCGAGCAGGGGACCTAATGGAAGAGATGAGGATGTTCTTCCAAACCGAGCGACCCAGTACCACCACCAGCAGCAGCAGCAGCAGTCACCACCAGCGGCTGGCCCACATGGTGGCAGACTACATGGCGTCCGTCGGTGCTTCTGACAGTATGAGCACCGACGACCCCATGGAGTACTGGGTTGCCAGATTGGACACCTGCCGCGAGCTCGCTCAGTATGCGCTGGAGTTATTGTCTTGCCCCCCCTCCAGCGTACTATCTGAGCGGACATTCAGCGCGGCAGGTGGGGTGGTCACGGACAAGAGGACCCGTCTGTCCACAGACTCCGTGGACAGACTCACATTCATAAAGATGAATGAGTCCTGGATCGGCGGTGACTTTCTGGCACCCGTCGTCGGTTCAGGGCGCTGAAGGGTCCCTTGCCATGCATTCCCTGATGAAGCCCCGGACCTGATGTATTTACAGTGCTGAATATAACTATTTCAACATCAGAGAAAATCAATGTTAATATTTGGTACAGTAGGCTTTCTTTGCAATTACAGCGGTCAAACATTTCTTGTAGTTTTACACCAGCTTTGCACACACTGGAGGAGGGATTTTGGCCCACTCCTCCACACAGATCTTCTCTACATCAGTCATGTTTCTGGGCTATCGCTGAGAAACACGGAGTTTGAGCTCCCTCCAAAGATTCTCTATTGGGTTTAGGTCTGGAGACTGGCTAGGCCACGCCAGAACCTTGATATGCTCCTTACAGAGCCAATCCTTGGTTATCCTGGCTGTGTGCTTTGGGTCATTCTCATGTTGGAAGACCCAGCCTCGACCCATCTTCAAAGCTCTAACTCAGGGAAGGAGGTTGTTGCCCAAAATCTTGCAATACATGGCCCCGGTCATCCTCTCCTTAATACAGTACAGTCACCCTGTCCCATGTGCAGAAAAACACCACCAAAGCATGATGCTACCACCCCCATGCTTCACATTAGGGATGGCGTTCTTGGCATGGTACTCATCATTATTCTTCCTCCGAACACGGTTAGTGAAATTATGATCAAAAAATTATATTATAGTCTCATCTGACCACATGATTTTCTCCCATGACTCCTTTGGATCAGTCAAGACAATTATGTCAGCAGTTATTTCACACCCTATATACTCTTATTAAGACTGCTGTACATCATGGCAACTCCTGCCCATGTGATATGACTCTGTATCAACTACTACTGTTAATACTACTACTGCTGCTTCTGCTGCTGCTGCCGCCCAGTCAATACACCTATGTCAGCAGTTATTTCACACTCTATATACTCTTATTAAGACTGCTGTACATCATGGCACCTCCTGCCCATGTGATATGACTCTGTATCAACTACTACTGTTAATACTACTGCTGCTTCTGCTGCTGCTGCCCAGTCAAGACACCTATGTCAGCAGTTATTTGACACTCTATATACTCCTATTCCTACTGCTGTTCATGATGGCACCTCCTGCCCATGTTATATGACTCTGTATCAACTACTACTGTTAATACTACTGCTGCTTCTGCTGCTGCTGCCCAGTCAATACACCTATGTCAGCAGTTATTTCACACTCTATATACTCTTATTAAGACTGCTGTACATCATGGCAACTCCTGCCCATGTGATATGACTCTGTATCAACTACTACTGTTAATACTACTACTGCTGCTTCAGCTGCTGCTGCTGCCCAGTCAAGACACCTATGTCAGCAGTTATTTGACACTCTATATACTCCTATTCCTACTGCTGTTCATGATGGCACCTCCTGCCCATGTGATATGACTCTGTATCAACTACTACTGTTAATACTACTGCTGCTTCTGCTGCTGCTGCCCAGTCAAGACACCTATGTCAGCAGTTATTTGACACTCTATATACTCCTATTCCTACTGCTGTTCATCATGGCACCTCCTGCCCATGTGATATGACTCTGTATCAACTACTACTGTTAATACTACTACTGCTGCTTCAGCTGCTGCTGCTGCCCAGTCAAGACACCTATGTCAGCAGTTATTTGACACTCTATATACTCCTATTCCTACTGCTGTTCATGATGGCACCTCCTGCCCATGTGATATGACTCTGTATCAACTACTACTGTTAATACTACTGCTGCTTCTGCTGCTGCTGCCCAGTCAATACACCTATGTCAGCAGTTATTTCACACTCTATATACTCTTATTAAGACTGCTGTACATCATGGCAACTCCTGCCCATGTGATATGACTCTGTATCAACTACTACTGTTAATTCTACTACTGCTGCTTCAGCTGCTGCTGCTGCCCAGTCAAGACACCTATGTCAGCAGTTATTTGACACTCTATATACTCCTATTCCTACTGCTGTTCATGATGGCACCTCCTGCCCATGTGATATGACTCTGTATCAACTACTACTGTTAATACTACTGCTGCTTCTGCTGCTGCTGCCCAGTCAAGACACCTATGTCAGCAGTTATTTGACACTCTATATACTCCTATTCCTACTGCTGTTCATCATGGCACCTCCTGCCCATGTGATATGACTCTGTATCAACTACTACTGTTAATACTACTACTGCTGCTTCAGCTGCTGCTGCTGCCCAGTCAAGACACCTATGTCAGCAGTTATTTGACACTCTATATACTCCTATTCCTACTGCTGTTCATGATGGCACCTCCTGCCCATGTGATATGACTCTGTATCAACTACTACTGTTAATACTACTGCTGCTTCTGCTGCTGCTGCCCAGTCAAGACACCTATGTCAGCAGTTATTTGACACTCTATATACTCCTATTCCTACTGCTGTTCATCATGGCACCTCCTGCCCATGTGATATGACTCTGTATCAACTACTACTGTTAATACTACTACTGCTGCTTCAGCTGCTGCTGCTGCCCAGTCAAGACACCTATGTCAGCAGTTATTTGACACTCTATATACTCCTATTCCTACTGCTGTTCATGATGGCACCTCCTGCCCATGTGATATGACTCTGTATCAACTACTACTGTTAATACTACTGCTGCTTCTGCTGCTGCTGCCCAGTCAAGACACCTATGTCAGCAGTTATTTGACACTCTATATACTCCTATTCCTACTGCTGTTCATCATGGCACCTCCTGCCCATGTGATATGACTCTGTATCAACTACTACTGTTAATACTACTACTGCTGCTTCAGCTGCTGCTGCTGCCCAGTCAAGACACCTATGTCAGCAGTTATTTGACACTCTATATACTCCTATTCCTACTGCTGTTCATGATGGCACCTCCTGCCCATGTGATATGACTCTGTATCAACTACTACTGTTAATACTACTGCTGCTTCTGCTGCTGCTGCCCAGTCAAGACACCTATGTCAGCAGTTATTTGACACTCTATATACTCCTATTCCTACTGCTGTTCATCATGGCACCTCCTGCCCATGTGATATGACTCTGTATCAACTACTACTGTTAATACTACTGCTGCTTCTGCTGCTGCTGCCCAGTCAAGACACCTATGTCAGCAGTTATTTGACACTCTATATACTCCTATTCCTACTGCTGTTCATCATGGCACCTCCTGCCCATGTGATATGACTCTGTATCAACTACTACTGTTAATACTACTGCTGCTTCTGCTGCTGCTGCCCAGTCAATACACCTATGTCAGCAGTTATTTCACACTCTATATACTCTTATTAAGACTGCTGTACATCATGGCAACTCCTGCCCATGTGATATGACTCTGTATCAACTACTACTGTTAATACTACTACTGCTGCTTCAGCTGCTGCTGCTGCCCAGTCAAGACACCTATGTCAGCAGTTATTTGACACTCTATATACTCCTATTCCTACTGCTGTTCATGATGGCACCTCCTGCCCATGTGATATGACTCTGTATCAACTACTACTGTTAATACTACTGCTGCTTCTGCTGCTGCTGCCCAGTCAAGACACCTATGTCAGCAGTTATTTGACACTCTATATACTCCTATTCCTACTGCTGTTCATCATGGCACCTCCTGCCCATGTGATATGACTCTGTATCAACTACTACTGTTAATACTACTGCTGCTTCTGCTGCTGCTGCCCAGTCAAGACACCTATGTCAGCAGTTATTTGACACTCTATATACTCCTATTCCTACTGCTGTTCATCATGGCACCTCCTGCCCATGTGATATGACTCTGTATCAACTACTACTGTTAATACTACTACTGCTGCTTCTGCTGCCCAGTCAATACACCTATGTCAGCAGTTATTTCACACCCTATATACTCTTATTAAGACTGCTGTTCATCATGGCACCTCTTGCCCGAGTGATTTGACACTGTATTGTCAATGTCTACTACTACTATTACAGCTCAGTCAAGACACCTGTGTCCCAATTTTTTGGTACACTATTGACTACTATGACCACTACTGATGCTGTAAAGTATTCCCCAAGTGTTTTTATGCTATGTATTACTATTACCACTACTGCTTGTAAATCATGCCTGTGTGATACTTAGTGGGAATGCTTTAATAAGCATTCCTAGTATGGATACCCGTAAATGTATTAATCTTAATTAGTGTGAATGCTTTAATAAACATTTCCAGTATTGATATCCGTAAATTTAGTAATCTTATTATTCCTTAAGTTTTTTGGTTCTGCGTAACTTCGGCATACTTTCAGCTATTGAGACCATTCAACTGTAAAAATGTTCGTCTCGTTCAGCTAATGATGGGACTTCTTCAAGTTTTTTTCTACTTTTTACACTTTTATAAATTTTAAGCTTTTAGACCCTTTTTTTAAACATTGAAGTCAATGAGAACATCCTTTTCCCCTTTGAATTCACATGCCATGCCAAAAGTTTCAGCTACTTCATACTTTCACTTACAGACACTGAAAAAACTTTAAAGCGGTCACAAAATATTTAGCTATCCGGCTATGACTTTTCAGATCGTTATCGTTTACAATTTTTTGGTGAAAACGCAATTTACGTTTTGCGAATTTTTCACAAAAATGCAATAGGTTATAATGTAATCCTATGGAGGGGATTTAGAGTCTGTCATGTGACCTTAACATTGGAGATCTTTGTAATTAAAAATATCTTTACAAAAAGGGGAAACAAATTGGTCTCACGCCCACAAGATCTACTTTTCATACACAATTTTTATATCAAAACGTAGCTATGCTTGTCTGGTTTATGGCAATGTGACCAATTCTGCGATACGTATTTTAGTTTTAATTATTGGAGCAACAGCCAGAAATTATGTCTCATAGACTCTCATGTGAAATTATCTAAAAAATGTTGCTGCAGAACTCACAAAGACGCTCTTTTCTAAATCGCAGACATGGCCACATTTTTAAGTTTATCTACATAAATTTCATATCGATGCGTTTACAAGGGCCGTGTATTTCAAACGGTGTAGTCGTTGTATCAATTGCATGTACGTTTGAGGATTTATTAAGCTTTGTTTGGAGGCTTAAATCATGTATTAGATCTGTGAATTAAAAGCGTTTGTAATGTTATTTCTTTCCATAAATAACTTTCCTGACCTCAGTGCAATATTCCTCCTCACTGACCTGGGGGGGAGGGGAAACCTATTGAGGGGGGAGGGGCGACCAGGAAGTCAGCATACTCTATACTTTGCAGATAGAGAAAGAAGCTGTGTGTCCTAAAGATAGTGTAGTGGTTATGGTGAATGTCTTTGGCAAGGGGCTCACCAATTAAGCTATTCAGCATTCCCACTCGCATTTTCCTCAGGAAATGCATTGTCTAGTTATATTATATTTTAATACTCCTGCTGCTGCCTCCATGCTGAGTAAAGCTTCATGACCTTTCTGGCACAGCGGATCCACCAACAGCCTCCGCTACAAGCTACCAGACCGGACTACCAGACCGGATCTAAACAGCAAGTGTAACTATAACAATGAACCTTATGTTAAACCCTGTTTTGCGGCATTTATACTGCAACCATTGGGCTGACTGCAAGAGCTCATCTGCATTCTCTCTCTTTCTTGCTCTCCCTCTCTCTCTCTTTGTATATATATATATATTGTTGCTTTTGTTATGTTCATTTTTCAACAGTTTATTTTGTGTTCGTCGTGTCTGTGTCGTGTGCTTTAGTTTGTCCTAGGTTAATGTTAAATAAAATAATAGTATAAAATGTTTTTGCTTATTATGAAGTTAAATGTGTTGATGTTGATTTGTTTGATGTGAAGTTAGATGTGTTTAAAAACCTACAACTCTATCTCAAAAAGAAATGAAACATTTCCAAAAAATAAGTTTTTTTAATACAAAAATAAATTTAAATATAGCTCTCAATCCGTTTTTGAATGCGGTGCATTTCCGCAATCTGACCCGATAGCTGCTGCTCTAGCAGAGCATTTTGTTGGTTGAGGTAGCTCATCTTGCGCTGGTTCTGAAGGATCTTCTGGTGCGTCTTTTCAATGAGTATATTTTGCCTCTTCAGATCTCTTGATGCTTTTAGGATATAATAAAAAAACATTTGGATTTCAAATAACGTTACCAAATAAATAAATATTTTTTTTTGCTTATTAATCAATCATTATCATGTGTATACACTTGTTATGTGTCTAACACATCCCGGGAGTGCAGAATTATTAGGCAAATGAGTATTTGGACCACATCATCCTCTTTATGCATGTTGTCTTACTCCAAGCTGTATAGGCTCGAAAGCCTACTACAGATTAGGCATATTAGGTAATGTACATCTCTGTAATGAGAAGGTGTGTGGTCTAATGACATCAACACTCTATATCAGGTGTGCATAATTATTAGTCAATTTCCTTTTCTTTGGCAAAATTGGCCAAAAGAAGGATTTGACAGACTCTGAAAAGTCCAAAATAGAGAGATATCTAGCAGAGGGATGCAGCACTCTTAAAGTTGCAAAGCTTCTGAAGCGTGATCATCAAACAAAAGAAGCGTGTGGAAAAACAAAGGTGCAAAATAACTGCCCATGAACTGAGAAAAGTTAAGCGTGCAGCTGCCAAGATGCCACTTGCCACAAGATTGGCCATATTTCAGAGCTGCAACATCACTGGGGTGCCCAAAAGCACAAGGTGTGCAATACCCAGAGACATGGCCAAGGTAAGAAAGGCTGAAAGACGATGACCACTGAACAAGACACACAAGCTGCAACGTCAAGACTGTGCCAATAAATATCTCAAGAAAGATTTTTCTAAGGTTTTATGGACTGCTGAAATGAGAGTGAGTCTTGATGGGCCAGATGGAAGAGCCCGTGGCTGGATTGGTAAAGGGCAGGGAGCTCCAGTCCGACTCAGACGCCAGCAAGGTGGTGGTGGAGTACTGGTTTGGGCTGGTATCATCAAAGATGAGCTTGTGGGGCCTTTTCGGATTGAGGATGGAGTCAAGCTCAACTCCCAGTCCTACTGCCAGATTATGGAAGAGACCTTCTTCAAGCAGTGGTACAGGAAAAAGTCACCATCCTTCAAGAAAAACATGATTTTCATGCAGGACAATGCTCCATCACACGTGTCAAAGTACTCCACAGCGTGGCTGGCAAGAAAGGGTATTAAATAAAAAAAAGTAATGACATGGCCTCCTTGTTCACCTGATCTGAACCCCATTGAGAACCTGTGGTCCATCATCAAATGTGGGATTTACAAGGAGGGAAAACAGTACACCTCTCTGAACAGTGTCTGGCAGGCTGTGGTTGCTGCTGCACGCAATGTTGATGGTGAACAGATCAAAACACTGACAGAATCCATGGATGTCAGGCTTTTGAGTGTCCTTGCAAAGAAAGGTGGCTATATTGGTCACTGATTTGTTTTTGTTTTGTTTTTAAATGTCAGAAATGTGTATTTGTGAATGTTGAGATGTTATATTGGTTTCACTGTTAAAAATAAATCATTGAAATGGCTATCTATTTATTTTTTGGTTAAGTTGCCTAATAATTCTGCACAGTAATAGTAGTCACCTGCACACACAGATATCCCCCGAAAATAACTAACACTAAAAACAAACTAAAAACTACTTCCAAAAAAATTCAGCTTTGATATTAATGAGTTTTTGGGGTTCATTGAGAACATGGTTGTTGTTCAATAATAAAATGAATCCTCAAAAAATACAACTTGCCTAATAATTATGCACTACCTGTATACTTCTAGCATCAATACCATATTATGGTTCTACAATCTGACAGGTGCGCTTTATATGTTGTCCATTTTTATATCTACATTTCGTTGTTGAAATGTTATTAATCATTGTGCACATATTTACCTTCCTGAATGAGGCTCACAGGACCGCTCTCTTCCTCCTGCTCTTCTGCTTGAGAAGTTGGGGTGGTGGGGGGGGGAAGCTCCTCAGCTTGCTCCTCAACAGGAGCTGGGGTTGGGGAGTGGGAGGGCCCTGGCTGCTCCTCCTCATCCATGTCCTCCTCTGCCGCATCCTCCTCTGCCGCATCCTCCTCCTCCTCCTCATCGGCCTGGCGCCTTCTGCGCTTGGCGCGGACAACTGGCATTGGAGCTCCTATAATAACACAATGTTCATATATTATAAAAATGTTTTCTAATGACGTATGCAAATTCTGTGTACTGTGCTGTATTGTATATGAATACAAATTGATTTATATAGACAGTTAACCAATGGGACAATGTTATATTAAAGGGTCTTGTGGGCACTACAGGGGACTGAGCGTGAGCTGGGATGCAACCATGTTAAAATGAGCTGTTTTTGTCTCCTTTGTTTTGTTCAGACCATCTCATGTTAAAAAAAGGGCCTGATGGAGCACACGGGATTACTATAACAACCCCACTCCTAACACAGGAATTTAGTGGTAATCTATATATATAAAACTCAACGTGTGTGTGTGCATAAATGTATGTATGTATGTATGTATGTATGTATGTATGTTCCAGCATCACGTACAAACGGCTAAAGATATTTATATGAAACTTGGCACACAGGTTACTTATATGTCAGCCACAAACATAGGATAGGTGGTTTAAACCTTACCCACCCCCACTTGCCATGGTCGGGGTTTTTCTTTAAAGTCCCATGCAAAGCAATGGGAAAATTATGTTCCCACATAACTTCTGTGTTCCTGTCTGCTGCCCCATGTCTTTTTTCAACAGTACTATGAATACCTTGGCCGGTGGTGATATATGTTAGCACAACATGGCATCTTGGTTAACAACATCTGACCTTACATGAATTACATATGACCTTACATAACTGTCACCAAAGGAGCTGCGGTGGCTCCACGCGATTGCCACTGCACTGACAACTGATTCACCTCTGCAGCTAGGGGTTCGGATCCCGCTCTCGGCTACCTGTGAATTGAGTTTGGTGGTCTCAGCCCCGCCACTGGTGGGTGTGCTATGCGAGGTTGGGTTGGGAGGACCCCCTCACACCCGCAATTGCCAACCGGGGCATGGAGAAAGGTGGCAGATTGCCTCTGGGGGAGGCCTCCCAACTCCTGCAGGCCGGCTCCTCTCTCTTTCGAGTTCACGCACAAAATACACTTTTTTAAAAAAAAACATAACTGTCAACAATAACTTACCTGGATGATATTTAGCCCGAAGACGTCTGACATTACCCATTTGGCGCCTCTTCAGGTCAGACCACTTCTTAACAATGGCCTTGTGGTCATGTTGGCCGCCAAAGTCAGCGATTAGGGCGCTGACCACAGCCCTTTTCTGTGGCTGCCGCCGCAGCTCATCGTATCCTGTTTCCAGGAACTTCTGCAAGATGAAGAACAAAGTATATTGTAATACTTCTGTTGACAGCCTTATGGATATATGACGTAAATGTATGCTATTCAACAATTGGAAGCATTCTCGCCTTATTAATCAATGACAGGGGTAACATGAAAGATTTTATATCCTGCCATTTCGGTCGCCACCTTTTTTGCATAAATATAGCAGCCATTATCATTTGCATAATTATGAATATATTATTAACAACACAGGATACACGTATAGGGGAGATATGCGTTGCTAACTCTTTTCCCTGTCAGGAGCCTAACGCCCCGGGGGGTCAGAGACGGGACCTTTTTCGGAGGACCACTGACGTATGTACCAGTCGCAGTTTTTTGTGATGTCACTCTTTAGGTGTGTGCACATTTTTCACTGCATCCGGGTGGAGTTTTTGGGTTGTGTTTTGCACGCCACAGGCTTTTCAACAGGAAAAAAACAGCTGGAGGCAGAATGGTTGCAAAACACTACGTGTTTGTTACTTAACTCTGGGTTTCAAGACCAGTCCACCTCCAGCTGTTGCAAAACTACTACTCCCATCAGCCACGGTCTGTCAGTGCATGCTAAGAATTTTACTTTTGCTGCATTTAGGGTGCCACAGTTTAGAGACCCGTGCATAAAGGCCTGAAAAATGGGGGCCTGCAGAACTTACAATACTAGAAGTGCCAGCATTCCCAGGCATGCTGGAAGTTGTAGTTCTGCAACATCTAAAGGGCAATATGTATTCGAACGTCCTTGGGCCTTGAGGACACTGAAGTCAGGACGTTCGCATACGTCCTATGTCCAAAAAAATTTTAAATTCATTATGCTAAATAACAAGGAAAAGTGCCTAAATACACATTTGCCAACCAGGGTGTCTGCAGCTGTCCAGGCATGCTGGGACTTGTAGTTTTGTAAAAGCAGGAGACACATTTTTTGTGAAATACTAATATATGATCATATATACTAACTTTTAAACTAGACTTAAATGCTGGGCTGGGCTGGGACTTGTAGTTTTGTAAAAGCAGGAGACACATTTTTGGTTAAATACTAATATCTGATCATATATACTAACTTTTAAACTAGACTTAAATGCAGTTGAAGATGATGAAATAACAGTGGTCAAAATACTTACACAAATCAGCAACTTTTCCTCAGACTTAGTGAAATTGCTTCCAACCATGTTGCTGTGTGATTGCGCTGCGATCATAAGTTGGAAACTGGCAAGGCTCCAGGAAATGGTCGCGTGTTGTTCGCGTGTTGATTGCGCTGCTTGGACCGAGATGGGTCCATATGGCTTCGGCTGTATGGACCACAGTAACTCTTTTCCCTGTCAGGAGCCTAGGAGCCTAACGCCCCGGGGGGTCAGAGACGGGACCTTTTCGGAGGACCACTGACGTATGCAACCGTCGCAGTTTTTTGTGATGTCACTCTTTAGGTGTGTGCAAATTTTTCCTTGCACCGGGTGGAGTTTTTGGGTTGTGTTTTGCACGCCACAGGCTTTTCAACAGAAAATAACCAGCTGGAGGCAGAATGGTTGCAAAACACTACGGGTTTGTTACCTAACTCTGGGTTTCAAGACCAGTCCACCTCCAGCTGTTGCAAAACTACTACTCCCATCAGCCACGGTCTTTCAGTGCATGCTAAGAATTTTACTTTTGCTGCATCTAGGGTGCCACAGTTTAGAGACCCGTGCATAAAGGCCTGAAAAATGTGGGCCTGCAGAACTTACAATACTAGAAGTGCCAGCATTCCCAGGCATGCTGGAAGTTGTAGTTCTGCAACATCTAAAGGGCAATATGTATTCGAACGTCCTTGGGCCTTGAGGACACTGAAGTCAGGACGTTCGCATACGTCCTATGTCCAAAAAAATTTTAAATTCATTATGCTAAATAACAAGGAAAAGTGCCTAAATACACATTTGCCAACCAGGGTGTCTGCAGCTGTCCAGGCATGCTGGGACTTGTAGTTTTGTAAAAGCAGGAGACACATTTTTGGTTAAATACTAATATCTGATCATATATACTAACTTTTAAACTAGACTTAAATGCAGTTGAAGATGATGAAATAACAGTGGTCAAAATACTTACACAAATCAGCAACTTTTCCTCAGACTTTGTGAAATTGCTTCCCACCATGTTGCTGTAATATTGGGAAACTGGCAAGGCTCCAGGAAATGGTCGCGTGTTGTTCGCGCAATTGCGCATGCGCGATCGAAAAATCGCAATCGCAATATGTATTTTGGTTAAAATATCATACATATTCGATTTCAGAGTGCTGCTACAGCAGTTTTCGAAATATCTGCAATAAATTTCGCATTCGCATGTTGCGATATTTCGATAAAATATCAGGAATATTCTGAGCCAATCAGAGCGCTCCTCCAGCATATCTCGAAATTGCGCAATAAATATCGCATTCGCATGTTGCGATATTTCGATAAAATATCACGAATATTCTGAGCCAATCAGAGCGCTCCTCCAGCATATCTCGAAATTGCGCAATAAATATCGCATTCGCATGTTGCGATATTTAGATAAAATATCACGAATATTCTGAGCCAATCAGAGCGCTCCTCCAGCATATCTCGAAATTGCGCAATAAATATCGCATTCGCATGTTGCGATATTTCGATAAAATATCACGAATATTCTGAGCCAATCAGAGCGCTCCTCCAGCATATCTCGAAATTGCGCAATAAATATCGCATTCGCATGTTGCGATATTTAGATAAAATATCACGAATATTCTGAGCCAATCAGAGCGCTCCTCCAGCATATCTCGAAATTGCGCAATAAATATCGCATTCGCATGTTGCGATATTTCGATAAAATATCACGAATATTCTGAGCCAATCAGAGCGCTCCTCCAGCATATCTCGAAATTGCGCAATAAATATCGCATTCGCATGTTGCGATATTTCGATAAAATATCACGAATATTCTAAGCCAATCAGAGCGCTCCTACCGCAGTTATTAAAAAAATCGCAATTATTTTCGCATTCGCAATAGCGAAAAATCGCATTCAATTAATTTCGATAAAATATCACGAATATTCGAATTTAGCGAATATATCTCGAATATTCGAATATATATTCGAGATATATCGCGAAATCGAATATGGCATATTCTGCTCAACACTAGTAATGAGGTCACACAGTGTACCCACATGACACTCCCAGTAAAATGGGGATCGAGTAAGCAGCACCAGCGGCACTGAGTTGTATGGTGGCATCTGGGGGAGGTTCAAGGATGGGGGTGTAAAGGAAGGCAGAGCCATGGGGCATGTTTTTAGATACCCATCTAATCGGGCGGTCCCACAGCTTTCCTCAACAGTAACAGATGAGTTTTCATTGGACTCCTTGTACTAGAGGGTGATCATTTTGATGCATATACATTGTTTGTTTATAGATCGGTACAGCTCCATAAGCTCCAAAAAGGGGATATTTTTACTGAAATTTATATGCACAAAGTTCTATTTCTTTTTACACCATGGTTTCTCCCTGGTATTCAGGTAATGAGGTTTAATGATTAGGATAGAAGGCAGTGGGCTCTATGATACACATATGGTGGGAATGTCCAAGGATACGTGGATACTGGAACAAGGTATTCCATATTATTAGACGGGTCACGGGTTGTAATTTACATCAGTCCCCGGCGATTGCTTTGCTGAATGGATTCATACCTCAGGTTCAAAAGGTTACCAGAAAACTGATATTATTTATCCTGACGGGTGCTAGAATTACTATAGCAGCTGCCTGGAAGAAACCGTCGGTTTCTATACTAAGTATGAAAAGAAAAGTCACATGGATAATGGAACAAGAAAAAAGAATTGGCTCCATGATGGATAAACTTACCCAGTTCAATGAAATATGGGAGCCTTGGTTGAAATTTATGGGAATCTCATATACCTTGCGGATTTAGTATTAGCTTTCGCTTTGGACTGATGTGCACTTTTGACAGGTAGGCTCTTTGTCCTTCTTTTATCTCTTCTCCAACTCCTTTCTCTTTCTCTATCTTTCTATCTTTTATTATGCTGTCTTTTTTTTTCTCTATTATTATTTCTCTTTCTCTCTTATTATTTTGTTTATGCTGTTTCTTTTTTTTTTTTTATTATATGAATAAGGAACAAGTTTTGCATACATATATTGTTCTTTTCCTTTATTTTGACAAGAATAATATATATTCTTTATTATTCTTCCCATATGTTACATTTTATTTTAAAATGGTTTGATTGAACCTAATTGTAATGGTTTCTTAAACCCTCTTAGGTATGTTATATGGAGGATGGTTTTGAAGTTGTCCTCTTGTTATCGGGTTATTCTTATTATCTATTAAAAGAGAGGGGGGGATGATAGGGGTTATTCTGCCTCTTAGGGCACAGAGTGATCCCATTAGAGGTGTCGGGGGGTGGAGTTTACCCTAGGCATCTATCCTCCTTATAGATCTAAACAAACAATCTATTATATTTTTTTAAATTTCATGGGTCTGGATTGGATTATACGGATTATAGTATCTCTGGAGGTTGGGGAGGACAATTGGGTTGGATTTTGTTTTCTTCAATATATTTATTCTTTTTTGTTATTCACAATTTCTTTTACGTTTTAATGGTACTTTGTTTCAATGTGGAATGGAAGGGCAGGAAATGAACTAAATGTACCTTGTTGTTTTTGACTGTATGCCACAATGTAATAATTTTAATTGATGTTCATTACATTGTACTGATTTATTTTTTCTGAAAATAAACTTAAACTTGAATGAAAAAAAAAAGGATAGAAGGCAGATTACTTATTTTTGAGTCATGATAATTCTACTGTATTATTATTGTATGCTCCAACTAGGAATGTTTCGAGTTCGAGTCAAACTCATGTTCAACTCGAACATTGTCTTTTCGCCCGTTTGCCGAACAACTAAACATTTGGGGTGTTCGCGGCAAGTTCAAAAAGCCGCGGAACACCCTATAAAAGTCTATAGGAGAAATCTAAAGTGCTAATTTTAAAGGCTTATATGCAAGTTATTATCATAATAACTACTACGCAGAATGACTCCTTTTATTCCCAAAGAAGACATAGCGGTCGTTGTGGGATCAATTGTGAACTCTAGACTGGACTATGCAAATGCCCTTTACCTCGGACTCCCAAAGTACCAAATCGCTCGTCTGCAAGTCGTTCAAAATACGGCCGCCAGACTAGTGACCGGGAAAAAGCCCTGGGAATCAATCTCACCTTCACTGAGAACCCTTCATTGGTTACCAGTAAAAGACAGAATTGCTTTTAAAGCACTCTGCCTAACGCATAGATGTATCCATGGGAATGCTCCCCATTATCTATGCAAAAAAATAAAAGCCCATAATCCCAATCGCATTCTGCGATCCACCAATCAAAAGCTTCTTCAGATACCGAAAGCCAACTACAAAACCAAAGGAGATAGAAGATTCGCGGTCCAAGGTCCCAGACTATGGAACGCTTTACCAACCAGCATTCGGTTGGAGGAGAACCACTTAGCCTTCAGGAAAAAGATCAAAACTCATCTCTTTTGATATCAAAAGAGTCAGGTACATCAAGCGCCCAGAGGCGATTAAGTTCGCATGTGTCGCGCTATATAAGTTTCTCATTCATTCATTCATAAAAAGTGTTTGGGGACCCGGGTCCTGCTCCAGGGGACATGTATCAATGCAACAAAAAGTTTTAAAAACTGCAGTTTTTTCGGGAGCAGTGATTTTAATAATGCTTAAAGTGAAACAATAAAAGTGAAATATACCTGGGGGTGTGTATAGTATGCCTGTAAAGTAGCGCTCGTTTCCCATGCTTAGAACTGTCCCTGCACAAAATGTAATTTCTGAAGGAAAAAAAGTAATTTAAAAGTACTCACGGCTGTAATGAATTTCCGGCTCCCAGCAATATAGAGAAAAGTCATTGAAAGTCATTGATAAAAAAAATGCGTGGGGGTCCCCCCAAATTCAATTACAAGGCCCTTCAGGTCTGGTATGGATATTAAGGGGAACACTGCGCCAAATAATTACATTTAGTATCATTAAGTAATTAAGGCTCTGTGTCCCGTGATGTATGATCAAGAAAGGTTCTCGGCCGATTAAGAGACCATGGACTATATGCAAAGGCCGAGAAGAGTGAATCTGAAAAGGAAACAATCCAGTTCTTGGGACCATTTCCACTTCAGGCATCTCCATGGATCCCCAAAAGGTCAAATTATTCCTCGAATCACCCACTTCGTCAGACATGAAGAGCACACAGAGGTTCATAGGATTTGACAACTTTTATCACAAGTTTATTAAAAATGTATCCGCCATTATCTCTCCTGTCACCCAGCTGACAAGTCAGAATATCCGTTTTTAGTGGACACCTGCAGCACAAGCAGCTTTTGATCAGTTAAAGGCTCTGTTTACCTCAGCACCCATTTTGCAACATCCAGGTCCTGCATCACCATACTGTCAGGTATGTACTCACCGCCCCCTGGAGTTGAAACAGAGGGGGAAGGCGCAAGGAGGCACTGGTACCAGCATAGTAGCTGAAGCTTGGTAGGAGATGGCGGACAGGAAGCTTAGCAGGTAGTAATTCACTGGAGATAGGCTGTGGATCAGATAGCAAGATAGTTCAGGTACACAGAGCACGTTTCAAGGGGAAAAGACTGAAGGCTGATCCGGGGTGCAGGCAGAAGGTCAAGGGCTGGAGAAGGTAGCAAGTCCAAAGGTACAGGCCAGAGGTCAGGGGTTGGGACTGCAGAAAATCCAGGGACATAAGCCAGAGGTCAGGTTCAGTAGAGAGAGCAGAGTCGTGAGGAAATCCGGGTCAAACGAGGCAGGTTCAGTAACAGGAAGTACAGGGCATGAGCTGACGACAAACCAGCAACCTGTCATGAGACAGGAGCTGGTTTAAATAGGCCGTTCAGGCCTCTGATTGGTTCTGGGGTGTGTGCGCGTGTGCGGGTCCATGCACGTGCCGGACCGCGCATTCGCATGTGCCGTTCGCACACGGGCATGCGCCAAAGCGCTGTTCCACTGCGCATGTGCGCCATTCGGTGACTGGCCAGGCTGGCTCCCTGACAGTGCCCCCCCAAGGGGCGGACTCCGGACGCCCAAGCTGGCCATCAATTCCACGTGTTTCTGGTGGAAGGCTCGAATTAGCCGTGGGACATGTTGATGCTCGAGGGTTCCCAAGAATTGTCCTCCGGGGGGTACACCTTCCATTTTATCAGGTACTGAAGTTGCCTCCCTCTCTTCCTACAGCCCAAAATGGATTCCACTTCGAATTCCTTCTCCCCCTCGATCTCCACTGGTGGAGGTTCTTCTCTCCCGGGGAAGGAGTCGGGGACAACAGGTTTAAGCAAGGAGGCATGGAAAACAGGATGGATCCTGTAGGAGTTAGGTAAGGCTAGTTCGAAGGCCATGGCATTGATTCTCCGCTTAATCTTGAAGGGTCCAATAAACCTCGGGCCCAACTTCCGTGAGGGAACCGGCAGTTTAAGGTTGATAGCAGACAACCAGACCTCCTCCCCAACTTCAAAAGCCGGGCACTCCTTCTTCCTCCTATCATAGAACTTATTATAGTCCTCCTGGGCCTGCTGCATCACTTTTTGGAGCTTCCGAAAATTTGACTGGATGGAGGTTATGTGCTCCTGGCAGTGTTGCTCATCTTCCTTTAAAAAAGTAATTAGTTACAGTTACAAATTACTTGTCCGAAAAAGTAATTGAGTTAGTGATTTTGTTACTTCATTGGCAAAGTAATTAGTTACTCAGCAAAGTGACTGACTTTTTTTTTTTAATATTCTACAATGCAGATTCATCACACTCCACCTCCACATGCCCAGCAATACTGTACAATATCATCACACTCCACCTCCACATGCCCAGCAATACTGTGGAATATCATCATTACACTCCACCTCCACATGCCCAGGCTCGGCCGGTGGAGGTGGAGTGTGATGATATTGTACAGTATTGCTGGGCATGTTGTGGAGGTGGTGTGATGATGACATTGTACAGTATTGCTGGGCATGTTGTGGAGGTGGAGTGTGATGATGACATTGTACAGTATTGCTGGGCATGTTGTGGAGGTGGAGTGTGATGATATTGTACAGTATTGCTGGGCATGTGGCGGTGGAGTGTGATGATATTGTACAGTATTGCTGGTGGGCAGCCCAGCAATACTGTACAATATCATTCATCACACTCCACCTCCACATGCCCAGCAACACTGTACAATGTCAATATCAGATTTATCACACTCCACCTCCACAACATGCCCAGCCCGGCCCCAGCCCTAGACTAGGCCGCTCTTTAGTTTGGGTACAGTGTAGCATGAGTGAGCAAATTGTAGTTAAAGTAGCGCAGTGCCGCATAGCAAAAAATGGCCTGGTCATGAAGGGGGTAAAAATCATCCAGAGTTGGTTAATAGGGGCTTCCTGAGACTGGAAAGGTATTTCAAAGGTTCCTGTTAGAGGTTGAGAGAGGCTGATGTAGACATTACATTACACACAAAGCACTATGGACCTTTAGCTTTGGAATAAAAAAAAAAAAAAGTTTGCTGGTGATAAAGCAGGGCAATTGCAGCCTAGTACTGTACTAGGCTGCAATTGCCCTGCTTTATCACTAGCAAACTTAGTTTTTTTTTTTTTTTTAGTACAGTCACACTCACTTCACATTTAATCGCCCGCTCGGTGGTGACGGTGAGTGCTTACCTTACGTCCAGTTGATGCCATGGGGATGGCTGCTCCCTGATGTGCTGTAGCCTGACTGAGCCTGTCGATGACTCTGTGATTCGGCGGGCGGGCGGGCGGCTCCAGACTGTGAGGAAGGGAGGAGGAGGGGAGAGGGATCCGGCGGCAATCCATTATTAAAAAAGCGCGCCTCCCGAGTGTTCCGTGATTGGCGGAACACTAATTTTCCCAGCAGAGCCTCTGTTTAGTGTTCAGCCTATCACGGATGCCTTCTCATCCTCAGCCTCGGCCTCGGATGAGAGGACATCCGTGATAGGCTGAACACTAAACAGAGGCTCTGCTGGGAAAATTAGTGTTCCGCCAATCACGGAACACTCGGGAGGCGCGCTCTTTTTAATAATGGATGGCCGACGGCGACGGGCGACGGCTACAGTGACACGAGTAGGAGTAATTGCGGTAACGCCCAGTAATGGGAACGGCGTTGCCGCGAGGGAAAAAGTAATCTGATAGATTACTCGTTACCCTCAGGAGGCCCATCGTTACCTAACGGCGTTTATTTTAACGCCGTTAGTTACAACACTGGCTCCTGGACGGCTGGAACGGGTATCTCAGGGATAGAATTTGGAAGGAAGGACGGATGAAAGCCAAAATTGGACCAAAACAGGGTTTGATTAGTGGTGGAGTGAACGGAATTGTTGTAATCAAATTCAGCCGATGGTAACAAGGACAACCAATCATCCTGGGAGACCGAACAGAAACAATGGGGATATTGCTCCAATGTCTGATTCATCCTCTCTGTCTGGCCGTTGCTCTGAGGATGGTAAGCAGAAGAGAGGCAAATCCTAATTTCCAGGGATTTACAATGTTCCTTCCAGAATTTGGATGTGAATTGTATGCCCCTGTCTGAAACAATGCTCTTAGGTACCCCGTGGAGCCTGACAATCTCTTTAAAGAAAATTCTGTCTGCAGCGGAGAGAGTACCCACCATGGGCAGGAAGTGTGCCATTTTAGAGAGACAGTCGATCACGACCAGGATCGTGGTGAAGCCCCCAGACGGAGGCAGGTCAACGCTAAAGTCCATGGAAACTTCTGCCCACGGGCGCTCCGGAATGGGTAATGGTTTGAGTAACCCCCAGGTCTTGGCATTTGGTCCCTTATTGCGCTGACAACGAGTACATGACGTGACGTAAGTCTTGCAATCCTGTCTCCACCTTGGCCACCAGAAGGAACGGGAGACCAACTCGGTAGTTTTTCGTGTCCCAAAATGACCTGCCAGTTTATGGTCGTGAAAGGTGCTTAAGACCAACTGTCTGGTTTCCACTGGAACGAAGATTTTACCTCGAGACCAGAGTAAGTCATCATGCCTTTCCAAAGAAGAGACTTCCTGATCGGAACATTGTCTAGAAGCTGCCTTAAGAGAAGTTAGTAAGTCAGCCTGAGAGACCAGAAGAAAATTCTGGGAGGACAGGATGGTATTGGGTTCTGATGTACATCTCTAGAACATCCTAGAGAGAGCATCCGCCTTCCCATTCTTAGAGCCGGGTCTGTAGGAAATGTGGAAATTGAATCGGGTTTCAAACGTTTTGCTGATCGTAGGTACTCTTTTTTTATGGTCGGTGAAAATCATGATGGGATGGGATGGGCCCTCCAGCAGGTATCTCCATTCTTCCAGAGCAAATTTGATAGCTAGTAGCTCCCTGTCCCCAACATCATAATTCTTCTCCGGGGGACTCAGCTTCCGGGAAGCGTAGGCTACTGGATGTAGTAGGGACTTTAACCCTCGTCTCTGAGATAACATAGCCCCAGTGGCAGTCTCGGAAGCGTCTACCTCTAGAATAAAGGGCAATGTTGGGTCTGGATGTCGCAGAACAGGTGCAGAGGAAAATACAGTCTTGAGCTTCACAAAGGCTTCCTGGGCCTCTTGTGACCATTGGAAGCGGTTACCCTGACGAGTAAGCTTGGTGATGGGAGCTTCGATGGTGGAGAAGCCGATAATGAATCTTCTATAGAAGTTGGCAAAGCCAATGAACCGTTGCACCCCTTTCTTGTCTACCGGAGCTGGCCATTCTTGGATAGCCTTGACCTTCTGTGGATCCATGGCAACCCCACTGGTGGAGATGATAAACCCAAGAAATTGTACAGAAGTTTTCTCAAATTCACACTTCTCCACCTTGAGGTACAGCTTGTGATCTCTAAGTATGGTAAGAACCTTCTTAACATGATACCGGTGCAGTTCGATTGAGGCAGAGAAGATGAGAATGTCATCCAGGTACACGACTAAGAAGTCATCCAGGTGTTCGCGGAAGATGTCATTTACCAGATGCTGAAAAGTGGTAGGAGCATTACAGAGTCCAAAAGGCATTATGAGATATTCGTAGTGCCCAAACCTAGACCTGAAGGCGGTCTTCCACTCATCTCCAGCCCTGATCCGAATGAGGTTGTAGGCGCCCCGAAGGTCAAGTTTGGAGAAGATTTGGGCTGATCGGAAGCGTTGGAATAATTCCAGGATGAAAGGCAACGGGAATCTGTTTTTGATAGTTATTTTAATCAGTTCCCGATAGTCAATACAAGGTCTCAGAGATCCGTCTTTCTTCTCGACAAAAAAAATTCCTGCTCCGGCTGGGGAAGAAGATGGGCAGATAAAGTGCTTCTCTAGGTTTTCGTCAATGTAAGCCTTGAGGGCCTTTAACTCGGTTTCCGACAATGGGAAAATGCGGCCGAAGGGAACCTCGGAACCAGGTAGGAGGTCAATGGGTCGTACGGCCGGTGAGGTGGAAGGCGGTCGGCCTGCTGTTTGTCAAAGACATCCCTGAACTCCAGATAGAGGGAGGGAACATGTTGAAGGTTTTCTGATGGAGTTGTTATTGTGGAACATGTGGCCGTGGAAGACATGAGACAATGTTGGGAACAATAAGGAGATGTGAAGCTAACCTCCTTCTTGAGCCAATTTATGCAGGGTTGATGTGCCTGAAGCCAAAAAAGGCCCAAAATAATGGGAAACATGGGTGACGAAATGAGGTCTAGTCGTAAAAACTCTCGATGTCCGGAATCGGTGATAGCACAAATGGGTTTAGTCTCTTGTGTGATCAGTCCAGAGCGAGGAAGAAAACCATCTGCTAAGTGAACTTGTAAATGGTGGTCCTTGATACGGAGAGGGACGTGCAGCTTCTGAGCCAAGGTGGAATCCAGAAAGCAGCTGCAGGCTCCGGAATCAACAATAGCCGGTAGGCGGGTTGCCCCTTCCGGTAGATATAGAGAGATAAAAAGGACAACATAAGTCTGTGGAATACTTAAAACGTGATAATTGAAGGCAGGTTGAGGCTTAGACTTAATGGGTCTTACTGGGCAATTGCGGAGGAAATGGCCAGCATCCCCACAATAGAGGCACAGGTTGGCTTGGCGCCTGCGTTGTCTTTCCTCTGGAGTGAGAGGGGCTCGAACTAGGCCAAGCTGCATAGGCTCAGGATCAGGGAAGGAGGGAAGTTGAAGGAGTCGGGAGAGGCGGTGGTACTGGGGTTGGCCTCGGAGGAGTCCAGTTGGGGCGAGCAGCTTGAAAACGTTTAGAGCGTCGCTCCCATAGGCACCGGTCTAGCTGAGTGGCGGACTGAATCAAGTCTTCCAGGGAGTCTCAGTTCTCGCCAACTCATCCTTAAGGGTTTCAGAGAGTCCTTGGTGGAACTGCTATTTTAAAGCTGCTTCGTTCCAACCTGTATCAGCCGACCATTTCCACAATTCTGCGGTGTAATCTTCAACTGGTCTCGTTCCTTGATTTAGATTATGGAGGGTGGCTTCAGCCGTGGCTGTACGCTGAGGATCATCATATAGTTTTGCCATATGCTCAAAGAAGGTGTCTATAAAATCCAGTACCGGACTTCTTTGCTCCATTAAACTATGGGCCCATGCCTGTGGTTCTTCCGCAAGAAGAGATATCACGAAACCCACTTTCACGGCCTCTAAACAGAAAGTTCTGGGTTGGAGGGCTAGATACAGAGAGCAGGCATTCTTAAAGGCCCGATACTTCCTGCGATCGCCTGCGAATCGCTCGGGAGTGGGGACCAGAGGTTCGGGATGAGTCACCACCACGGCCGGGCTTTGCGGGGGTCTGAGAGGGCGAAGCCCCAGTGGATGGTGCCACAAATGGAGCTGAAGGCCCGAGTGATCCGGCTAATTGCTGGAGGCGGCCATTAATCTGCATATACCCCTCTTGTAACTTTTGCACTCCTTCGGTAAGTGCGGAGACCTGCTGGCAGAGGGTCTCCAAAGGCGAGCGCGCCCTGTCGGCCTCAGACATCTGGCTGGTTTGTACTGTCAGGTACATACTCACCGAAACCGAGATGCTGAGGGTGGCTCACCTTTGCGACCTGGCGCACTCCGCCCCCTGGAGTTGAGAGAGAGGGGGAAGGCGCAAGGAGGCACTGGTACCAGCAGAGTAGCTGAAGCTTGGTAGGAGATGCCGGACAGGAAGCTTAGCAGGTAGTAATTCACTGGAGACATGCTGTGGATCAGATAGCAAGATAGTTCAGGTACACAGAGCACGTTTCAAGGGGCAAAGACTGAAGGCGGATCCGGGGTGTAGGCAGAAGGTCAAGGGCTGGAGAAGGTAGCAAGTCCAAAGGTACAGGTCAGAGGTCAGGGGTTGGAGACAGCAGCAAATTCAGGGACGTAAGCCAGAGGTCCGGTTCAGGAGAGAGAGCAGAGTTGTGAAGAAATCCGGGTCGGTTCAGTAACAGGAAGTACAGGGCAGGAGCTGACGACAAACCAGCAACCTGTCATGAGACAGAAGCTGGTTTAAATAGGCCAGTCAGGCCTCTGATTGGTTCTGGGGTGTGCGCGCCCGTTAACGCACCGTGCCGCCGGACCGTGCATGCGCCGAAGCGCTGTTCCACCGCGCATGTGCGCCATTCGGTGACTGGCCATGCTGGCTCCCTGACACATACGTTCTCGAGGTAGATGCTTCGTAGAATGCCGTGGGTGCCATCCTGTCACAGCACCAGGGAATGAAGTCTCTGTTACATCCCATTGCCTTCTTTTCTAGGAAACTCAGCCCCACAAAATTATGATGTGGGAGACTGAGAATTATTAGTCATAAAGACAGCCCTAGAAGAATGGTGTTACTTGCTAGAAGGAGCAGCTCACCACCCCGAAACAAGAATGATAAAACCAAATCCTGGGGTTTGTTAAGACCATTACCAATTCCCTGGGAAAGATCAATATGGACTTTATCGTTGAGCTTCCGCCATCCGAAAGATTCACCACCATCTTTGTGATCGTTGACAGATTAACAAAGATGACCCATTTCGTTCCTATGTTAGGAACACCTTCAGCAACAGAGACTGATTACAAAGGTAACCCAGCAGCATCACCTCCGATCGAGGGGTACAATTTACATCCAGATTCTGAAAAGATCTTTGCAGGATACTAAAGATCAAAATTTGCTTCTCATCAGCCCCAGACAAATGTGCAAATAGAATGTACAAATCAGACTCTGGAACAGTACTTTCTGTGCTTCTCATCCTTTGCCCAGGATGACTATCCATCACTTTTACCCCTGGCAGAATTTGCATACAATGATGCAGTTCACTTGGCTACAGGACAAGCCCAGTTTTTTGCAAACGCTGGCTACTTCCCAGCCTTCCTACCCAACATCTTGCCTAATTCCTCGGTTCCTGCAGTCCAAGGAAGGATAAGTGCTCTTCAGTCGAACAACAGGGTATTGCAAGATGCCATTTCTAAAGCCCAACAAGACAATAAAAAATTATTTGACAAGAAAAGAAGAGGAGACCTAAAACTTCAAATTGGAGACAAGGTCTGGTTATCCACTGCCAATTTAAAATTGTCATGTCCATCCAAGAAGCTCGGACCTAGATATATCGGTCCTTTTCCTGTCAAAAGGCAGCTTAATCCAGCAAGCTAAAAACTTTCACTCCCAGAGACTTACAAGATTCACCCTGTCTTCCACGTGTCCTTACTAAAAACCGCAAGGGTAGACCCTTTACCTTCACCAGCACCTAATATAATCAATGGTAACGAGGAATATGAGGTAGAGACAATTGTGGATTGTAGAAAAAGAAGGAATGTGATCCAGTTTTTAATTAAATGGAAAGGCTACGGACCTGAAGACAACTCTTGGGAACCAGAATCCAAGGTTGCCCATTGGGGGGGCAATGTAAGAGAAGTCCTGTTAACAGACGCACATTGGCACACAGGCAGGGGCACACCAGCATGTGTGCCCAAGGAATAACTTGTATTGGCTCATGCGTGAATGCGCACAGGCGCAAGCAGGCGCGCGCATTCACATGCACGTACTGGCACCAGTCAGCCTATTTAAACTGAGCAATGACACATACACTTTGCTGAGTGGTCTTTTAGTTTGTTCCTGTTAACCTGTGCCTTGATCTGTTCAAGTTACCTGTGTTTGACCCGGCCTCACCTGTACCTACCCTTGGACTTCCACCTGCCTACCTGTGACCTTGGCTTGAGTTTGACTCTGCTTCTGCTTTATGCTCCTGTACCTCGCTGCCCAACTGTGTACCGAACCCGGCCTGTATCCTGTCTTATCTTCTGCCTCACGTTCCTGTACCTGCTCTGCCTGGCTGTTGATGACCCCCTGCCGGCAACGCTTCCACCTGTTGATCCAGCGACACAGAGTTCCATTTCTCAGTGCCTGTCCGGTGATCTTCAGCCATCGGTTCTTGCCAAGACCCTTTCGGTGCCACCCGCTACCTTGGCCCTTGTGCCACTCTGTGTCCTTCACTCCATGACATCTCTACCAGGGGCGTTGGACAGGAGGTTCAAGAGAAGCCCTCTCTACAGCTAAATCTCCACCATGTACATGACACCTGTCATGAATATGCATCAAGCCTGTCTGCCTACCTGATCTCCATGTGTTCATTAGAGGCAGATCCTGCTCTGGTTCCCCTTTTTATCACTTCCTCTTCCTGTATGGCTCCACCCTAGTCCATCCCAGGAAGCCTATATTAACCGTTGCTCTACAGGTCTGCAGTGCTGTTCAACAGTGTTCCTATGCTTACTTCCTGTCTGCAGTGTATTGCTAGTTCCTGGTTGCAGAGTGCTACGATCATCTTCCGTGTACCGTTTTGGCTTGTCCCCGACTTCCCTGTCTGCCTGTGCCCCTGACTATTTGCATGTTCCATGTTTATCCTTGTCTGCCTGTTGCCCTGACCTCGGCCTGTCCATCACCACTGTTTGTCCTGCTGGCTGCCTCCCCCTTCTCCCTGCGGAGTGTGACTTGAGGAATCTCGGGGATGCGACCTGGACCCAGTAGCGGCCAAGACCATCCTTACCATCAAAGGCTCTGGTGAATACAATACTGGGTCTTAGACTCCGCGCCCTGGGTGATCTTAGGTTCACGCTTCGTCTCTGCTAGCAGTAGTCGGCCATAGGATTCACCACCCTGTGGTGCATCCCTGACCCCTACGGGGTGCACTTGTCACCTGGCCACAGGTGACCTGACAACACCTTTACAGGTTATGCTTCAAGTGGTAATTCATTGTATATGTGTGTAAATTGTGCTTTTGTGCTGTTGTCCGGTTTAAGCTGCCTTTTAGGGGAATTATTCTTCTGAGTCTGGGCTGTTATCCAGCACTCGGCTGGTCAATTTCCCCTTTCTGTGTATCAATACCACATAATTTACTCCAGTAAAAGTGTATATACTATAAACATATTTGACTTGCGTGACATAGAGTACACGACTCACAGTGCCAAGAATCTTTCAGGACCATCCCTGGACTAGTAGGCCCCGGCAACCTCCGGGCATTCTCTCAGTTACGAAGCCGGCCCCAAGACCACAAACAGCTCACACATCACCTGAGGCCAGAAGGGCCATCAGATCAGGATCGGAAAGACCCTGCCAAAACAGTGTCCGTCCCTTAAGTACCCATGCCCCCTGAGCCACTTTCTGGAAAGAGGTACTCAATGCATCCAGCCTGTTGCCTTTCCAACCTTGACCTGCGGTGACAGCGACACCCACCGTCAAGGGGAAAATCATGCAACCCAGCTGAACTGAAACAGAACTGTCAATTTAGCATAATCTTCCTGAGCCAAACTATTGCTCAGACAACTATAATTTAACACATAGCGCCCCCTCAATGGGAGCAAGGCGCTACACTGAATATCCCATTTTCTTAATTTTATGTTTTTCTTTATTATTTTATATTGACAGGCATACATTAACTGAAGCTGCATGACATGACTAGCATGGATAAACAAACAGGTTTACACTAATTAAACAGAAATGTTTAATGACCTTTGTGTACTTTTGTCTTACCATTTTCTTCAGTACATTCCATAAACCCCAGAACCTGGTCACATGGAGTAGGCATAGGCCTTGATTTACACTTAGGCCTGTGTCCACACTATCCAAAGCAGAAATAGGTAGATTCAGGTAGATTGGAATAAATTTAGGGCGGCGTAGCCTAACCTGTTTAGGCTACACCGCCGTAAATTAGCTAGGCTAGTAGTGATTTTCAATCTACTTACCTGCTAATCTACGACGGCTTAGCCTCAAACGAGCGGGCGTAAGGGCGCCTAATTCAAATGACTTGGAGGGGGGCGTGTATCATGGTAATGAGGCTTGACCTTTAAGTTTTTTGACGTTTTTTTAAACTGCGCATGCGCCGGGCGCCTACATTTCCCAGGGCGCATTGCGGCTAAGTACGCCGTACGGGCCTATTGATTTCGATGCGGACGTAAACGACGTAACTCCCGATTCCCGGACGACTTACGCAAACGACGTAAAAAATTCGAACCTCGCGGCGGGAACGGCGGCCATACTTTAACATTGTTATTCCACCTCATAGGTGGAATAACTTTAGGCCGCCTAAGGCCTTACGGAAACAACGTAATTCGACTGCGGCCGGCTCGCGTACGTTCGGGAATCGGCGTAAAAGCTCATATACATAATCTACGCCGGCCGCAATGGAAGCTTAAACATATGGCTGCGTAGATTCGGAGTTAGGTCGGCTTATCTACTGATAAGCCGGCCTAACTCTTTGTGAATCTACCTAATAGTCTCTATTGACTAGAAAGAAGCATAAGTTTTTCAACTGGACCCTGTGAAGAAGAAGAGAAGCTCACTAGAACAATACTGGGTAAAATAGAAAGTTAGGATGGTAGAAGTCTGACTCACTCTTTTCTTTTGTCTGGTGTTTGATGACTTTTGGAGCACAGGTGGAAATCATTATCGGCTCCCTCTATGCAGCCTTCTAACAACGATGCTGGCAGCACTCCTGTCGTGGTTTGTTCAAATAGCCCGCGTTGCCAGGAGACAGTCTAAGGTTGGATATACGGTATGCTGTGATAAAGAAGAGCTGGGAAGAAACACGAAGGTGTAAATATAGCAAATAAACTTTATTCAGGAACTGCCAATGTATTGAGGCTGCTATGTGTCACTTTATCTGATTCTGCAGACCTTTACCTTGGAGAGAATACTCTGTCCAGATAGTCACTGGCATTGAGCAAGATGAAGCATGCAAGTTACAGTTCAGCATTTTTTTAGATTGTATTGGTTGCATGATTTTCCAGGTCAGCAACTCACCAGAAAGTGAATAAAAAAAACTTTCATGCAGTTAGCATCTAGTCAGCAATGACAGCTCTCATACTTCTGGCATAAATATATATTTTTTTTGTTTTCATTTTTTTCCCCCATGAAACACATAGAAATGATTACAATAGAATATAGTTAATTATCTTGTGTAACAGAAATTTTAATCCAAAAATATATCTATAAAAGATCCCTTAACAAAATATACAGTATGTATTAATATAACATTCATAAAGCATAAACCAACAAACAACCAGCAAAACAAAACAAAAAACAAAACAACACTGTATTTCAGATTTTTCTTCTATCTTATATAATCTAGTGAAGAGTAAACTAAGTTATCTTGACGCATACCTATGATCTAATAATAAAAGGGTCCGTGTCCTCCTGTTGGTCTCCACTGTACCTCATCTTGGGCAATCCAAGTTTCCCTCCAGGTCTCTTTTTGGGTCTAGTCAGAGGCCTGCTCCATGGGCTTCTTGAGGCTGGCTGCTTTCAAGTCTCTCACTATCTTGACTCTGATATGTGGCCTTCGATCTCATCTTTGATGCAACCAACTGGACGTTTCACCTTGGATTTCTGGAAGGCATTACAGCTCAACCATTTTTTTGTATGTAGCACTACCCCCGGAGGAGCTGCTGGATTTTTTCGGGCGGCGTGTTACCTCTTGGCTCCTCCGAAATTCCTAGGGGTGATGCATGTGTAGTACATCTAGTAGAAGTAAAGCAATGTCCAGACAGGTGCTCTTTGCTGTGCTCTTTATTACCCAGCTGGGTAAAAACAGTAAACTTGTGGTGAGGAAAGGAAAGCTGAGGAAGATAGGAGAATAGCAGATTCAGGCGTAATGATAGGAAACAGTCCTGCTCCCAAACGTAACACTTCTTAACACCACTTCCGTCGGAGTGGGTTTAGTGTACCCGGACAGGCCTCTCTCACTGACCTGGCAGCCGGAGTATCACTCGGACAATTGTAGGAATAAGTCTCTGCTAAAGACCCTCCTAGGTGAACTTGAACTACCTCGATGCCCTGTGGTTTGTCCAGGCCCTTTTGGACCGGCAGCCTCTCAATGGTGCTCCTCAGACTGACTCCCCACCGAACAGCAGTACAGCTTGGGATCTTCAAAGGTGGGAACCCAGTCACTCACTGGGTCCCCGTCACAGTTCGGATGCTCCGGGCCAACATGGCCCCTGAACCAGGAACACCGCGTGGCACGCACGCCCCGGCCAAGTAGGCCATAACGCCGGGGCGCTGTGATGTGGCCACACTGGACGAAGAAGACCCAGAACCAATGGCGTCTGCCCCATAAATACCCCTCCCCAGCATGCATCGCAAGGACAAACCCTTGTGATTGGCTGCTGGGAAAGACCACCCAAACCTTGACTCCACTGCTGCCACCTGCAGCACCGGGGCTGGAAGAACACCCCAGTACAGCAGAATGGACTCATAGAGACCGCATTTTGCCCTAACAATCAGGATCAGAGTTTAACTACACATACATTTAAATAGCACCAGTACTGTATAGTACATAGGCGCTACATGTACATTAGGATCCCCTGCAAGGTTTTGACGCCCGCTAACAACATTTGAGTCATACGGTACAGATAGCGGAATTCTTTCTCACACTCTTTCCAAAATGTATTCCCTACTGATCTCCCCGCCCTTAAAGACTTTAAGCGGCCATGCCTTAGTAAATGGGAAGCAGACTTCGGCAGAACTTTTACATCTGACCAGAGTCGGTACATCTTCCAATTTTCCTTGAAATCTTCCATATGCACACACACTCAAGAAAGTAACTATAAGTTGCTCACAAGATGGTAACGCACATTAAATCCCTGAAACCTCGGATCGATGCTGGAAGTGCCAAGGGGAACGGAGAAACGTTATTACATAATTCTGGCCTTGTCCGAAATTAGACCATTATTGGAAAGAAGTACGTAGACTTTCACAAAAGTTTCAGAATTATCCAGTTCCAGAGGAAACTGCCTTCTTCCTTCGCCATTGTTCTGACATTCCTGCTGAGGATCAGTTCATACTGGAAACAGCCGCTTATCGCACAGAAATGCTGTGCGTCCCTGTTCTCCATTTCAGGGATGAATCAGGGCTGAATTTGGGGCCCTGAAACTGAGCCAAAGACACACAGCGTTTCAGTGCAAGCCGTTCCGCAGCCGCCTCGGAGATATGTGAACATCAACACTCTGGAAGACTTTGGGGCAGATTCACGTAGATGGGCGTAAATTTGGGCGGGCGTAACGTATCTGATTTACGTTACGTTTTTCAGGCAAGTGCTTTATTCAAAAAGCACTTGCGTGTAAAGTTGCGGCGGCGTAACGTAAATCAGCCGGCGAAATTCAAATTTGGCGGGTAGGGGGCGTGTATCATTTAAATGAAGCGCATCCCCGCGCCGAACGAACTGCGCATGCGCTGTCCCTAAAATATCCCAGCGTACATTGCTCTAAATGACGTCGCAAGGATGTCATTGGTTTTGACGTGGACGCAAATTACGTCCAGCACCATTCACGGACGACTTACGCAAACAACGTAATTTTTTAAATTTTCGACGCGGGAACGATGGCCATACTTAACATTGTCTGCGCCTCATAGACCCAGGGGCAACTTTACGCCGGGAAAAGCCTAACGTAAACATCGTAACTTTACTGCGTCGGCCGCGCGTACGTTCGGGAATTCGCGTATCTAGCTAATTTGCATACTCGACGGGGAAATCGACGAAAGCGCCACCTAGCGGGCAAAAAAAAAATTGCAGTTAAGATCCGACGGAATGGATATCTATGCGTAACTGATTCTAAGAATCAGTCGCATAGATACGACGGCGTATCTGGAGATGCGCCGTCGTATCTCCGTTGTGAATCTGGGCCTTAGTGCTTACCGCTCAGAATAGACAGGAACACTACACAAAAATGTGGCTTCCTTGAAACCTGTCCTGAAATCTAACCTCTCCCTGCCCTTCTGGCCAGCATTGTAATCACTCCCCCCCCCCTTTTTTTCCTACTTCCTCCCTCCTTTCCGCCTCTATTTTCCCCACCTATCTCCTATTATTACATAAAAAACAGGTGTCCAGCCCATACCTTTAATGCAACTTTATACTACGCAGTACGGTAGTGGGGGGAAGTGTCTTATCCCTTTTAGTGTTTTGTACAGTGCCTTCATTGTGATGTTTGACACTGCTGTCAGCTACTCTCCAGAGTAACCTCTACACTCATGAGCTCCTTAATTTGAGCTGCTAGGCATTTTCTCTTCATATTTTTTTATCTGCATTCTAAAGAGGTCATCTATCATTTTTTTTCTGGAACCTGTGCATACTGTTATATTTGCACGTCTTTTATGTTCTTCCCATTTATGACATTCTCTTTGTGTGACATTACGTTTGTTGGATACCTTGGGGCAGATCCAAAAAGCACTTACGCCGGCGTATCTCGAGATGCGCGGCGTAAGTGTATATATACACCAGTGTAACGATGCGCCGTATCCACAAAGCGAGATACGCCTGAAAATAGGCTTTTTCCGACCGACGTAATTTTTCTGCGCCGGCGCATCGTGGGCGCATATATACGCTGGACGCACCATTGTTTTGCTATTCAAATATGAAAATGAGGAAGATACGGCGATCCACGAACGTACGTGCGCCCGACGCAGGCTACGCGCCACGCGCATAAGTTATACGTCCGGCCTAAAGTTACCCCTCATAAAAGCAGGGGTAACTTTGCACCAGACGTGTGCAGGTCAGCTGGAGAGCAGCTTCAGCAGCACCGTTAGGGACGAGCTGAGCATCCACACTTGCAGGACAACAATCTGTATGCCAACATGCCAGGGGCATCCATGGTCATAGCTATACTACTGGCTTTACATGCGCGTAGAAGGAGGAGGGCACGGGCGCGGATATACCGATCGCGCCTAAACGTCTTTGGCATGGGGGCTTCAGAGGTGTATCGCATCTTCAGATTCAGCCCTGCTGTCATCCTGGAATTAACCAGAACCCTGAAAGATGACATCACCACCCAGACACACCGCTCACAAGCAGTGGTACTGGCAACACTCCATTTCCTTGCCAGTGGCTTGTTCCAGCGTACAAGTGGAGTTGTGGCTGGGATGGCACAATCCTCCATTAGCAGATGTGTGCACCAGGTTGTCCCCGCAATCCTCAGACGCATGGCCCACCACATTGTCAGACCCACCCAGGAGCATCTGCGGGTGAAGGCAATGCGTGATTTCTACAGAATTGCAGAATTCCCACGCACCGTGGGGGCCATTGATTGCACACATGTGGCACTACGGTCCCCCCGTGACACAGAGCACATATACCGCAATCGGAAACACTGGCATTCCATCAACGTACAGGTGATAGCCGATGCCCAATGCCTCATATGGCACGTCCGTGCCAAACACCCAGGGTCCAGCCACGACAGCTACATATTCCGTCAAAGCCCCATTCCAACAGAATTCGAACAGAACGTGTACGAAAACAGCTGGCTGGTTGGTGAGTGACATGGATGTCAGGCATGACTGTCCGCCCCCATGATGCAGACATCACGAGGGGCACATGCACGACTAACATCCTCCTGTCTTTTCCCTTCCAGGTGACTCTGCATATGCACTTGGGCCCCATCTCATGACTCCATTCCGGAATCCTGAAACCCCAGGAGAGAGAAGATACAATGATGCAGACACACGTACCCGTGGAGTGGTGGAACGCACCTTTGGACTCCTGAAGTCCCGTTTCCGATGCCTGCATAAGTCCGGGGGGACCCTGTTGTATTCCCCAAACTTGGTGTGCCAGATCATCGGTGCATGTTGCATGCTGCACAACTTTGCCGTGAGAAAGGGCCTGGAGAATGACATACGTGATGACCTGACCCCCGAACTAGACATTTCCCCCCTGACCGAGGCTACCCCGTCTGCTGAGGGAAGAGCAGTCAGGAGATGCCTCACAGTAGGCATCTTTGCACGTTAAACACACACATTCATCATGGCACAAGGAGAATGCACACATGGACACCACTGTGGTCCCTAGCACACACACCCCACATCCTCATCACATTGGATTAGCCCAAGTCCACAATGCAGGACATGGGTAGTAGTATTGCTAGAACCATGGCTGCCCCTGGCATGTTGGCACACAGATGTGTTGTCCTGCAAGTGTGGGTGCTCAGCTTGCTCAGCTCGTCCGTATTGGTACTGCTGTAGCTGCTCTCCAGCTGACCTGTGTCCGTCTGGTGCTAAGTTGCCCCTGCTTTTATGAGGAGCAAGTTTGCGCTGGCCGTACAACTTGCGCGCACCGCGCGCAGACTGCGGATGACGCGCGCATGTTTGTGAATCAGCGTATCTCCCTCATTTGCATATTTGCATAGGAAAACAATGGGAGCGCAAGATGCGCACAGCGTAAAAATGCGCATAAAAAACGCCGGCGGAGAAAAGTTACGTCGGTCGGAAGAAGCCTAATTTCAGGCGTATCTCTTTTTGTGGGTACGGCGCATAGTTATGGGGGCGCAAATTTTGACTTACGTGGCGCATATCGAGATGCGTCGGCACAAGTCCTACCTGAATCTACCCCTCTATGAATAACCAATCTACTACACTGGATTTCAAGCCATCCCAAAGTATCCCTTAACTTTCCTGTGTTGTACCATATAGTGTATTGAAATGTGGTATTTTTTTCCTGAAGTTGATCTGTAGGCAGCTCATTAATTATATAACTAGACCAAGTAATAAAAGTTGTTTTTTATGGACATTTCCTTGTGTCCATTTTATCCATCATGCATAATCTAAATATATTAACTGTACAATTCTTTAATGTAGGAGAGCTGGGCTGGACCCATTGGGTCATTTTATCCTTTTGCTCTTAGCAAACAAATAACTTCCCATATGCTAAATACTACCTGTGTCCTCTTTTTCGCTTCCAAGATATAATGTAAGAAGCACATACAGTGCCTCGAAAAAGTATTCATGCCCCTTGAAATTTTTCACATTTTGTCATTTTACAAACCAAAAACATAAATGTATTTTATTGAGATTTTATGTGATAGACCAACACAAAGTGGCTCATAATTGTGAAGTGGAAGGAAAATGATAAATAGTTTTCAATTTTCTAACAAATAAATATCTGAAAAGTGGTATGCCTTTGTATTCAGCCCCCTTTACTCTGATACCACTAACTAAAATCTACTGGATCCAATTGCCTTTAGAAATCACCTAATTACTAAATAGAGTCCACCTGTGTGTAATTTAATCTCAGTATAAATACAGCTGTTCTGTGAAGCCCTCATAGGTATTGTTAGAGAACCTTAGTGAACAAACAGCATCATGAAGGCAGAGGAATAGGTCAGAGATAAAGTTGTGGAGAAGTTTAAAGCAGGGTTAAGTTATAAAAAAAATATATCCTAAGCTTTGAACAACTCACGGAGCACTGTTCAATCCATCATCCGAAAATGGAAAGCGTATACCACAACTGCAAACCTACCAAGACATGGCCATACACCTAAACTGACAGGCCAGGCAAGGAGAGCATAAATCAGAGAAGCAGCCAAGAGGCCCATGGTGACTCTGGAGGAGCTGCAGAGATCCACAGCTCAGGTGGGAGAATCTGTCCACAGGACAGCTATTAGTCGTACACTTCACAAATCTGGCCTTTATGGAAGAGTGGCAAGAAGAAAGCCATTGTTGAGAAAAAGACATAAGAAGTCCAGTTTGTAGTTTGAGAGAAGCCATGTGGGGGAAACAGCGAACATGTGGAAGAAGGTTCTTTGGTCAGAGTAGAACAAAATATATATTTTCTGACTCCAGCATGACAGCATACATATGATATAGCTCTGCGCCTATATACACCCACAGGACCTGTTTAACTCTATAAAAGTCTGTATCAAAGATCAAAACTTACAGATACAGATACACTCAGGATAAAGCTCTTACCTGCCAACTACGTCAGAGTCTGTCTGGGTTCAAGCCTCTCCCAGGATGCAGTCCCACATCTTAGGCTGCTAAATGCACCAAAAAGGTGGGGACCCCCGTCTGGTGGTCTTTTGGGGCTGAGGTGTTCTCTAATAAGAGACAATATCCCTCTTGTGGCATGCCTGCTGTGGGGTCTGGATCTAGCAGTTTGGACTGTATGGCTTCGGTTATCTGGTTTGGGCTCTGCCTCATGTTTGCCTCCTGTTGCATTTTTCCTTTCTACCTCTGTCTCTCTTCCTCCATTTAGGGCTGTTTATATGGGCATGTATGTATGTTCTGGCTCCCCTCTCTCCCTCCCCGTGGTTTCCCTTTGAACCAGCTGCGGCATTCCCGGGTGATTCTGAGCTTCCACGCATGGGCGGTGGTCTCCTGCGGCCATGTAGATTGCTACTTCCTGTCTGTGGGTTTACTGCAGGTCAGGTTTTGTGTTGTCCTTCCTGTAGAGGGAGTGGCTTCATGCCTCTGTCTGTGTCAGGTTTTTATGATGATCATGCCATGTATTTAAATGATGCTAGTTGTCTCCGCCCCATTGAAGAAGTTTGTGTGAACGTAACGCGTACGGGAGTAGGAGCCACGTTCTGACGTCACCTGCTGTCATCCTGGACCTCCATGCTTAAGGTGTCTACACCTATTTGCGCTGTTTCTATGAAGCCCATGTGAGTAGCCATTTGCTTGCTAAATAAAGCTTTTTTAAAAGGAAATCATCAGTGTGCACTTAGATTCTGCTTCTCTCTTAATATTATACCCCTGGGTTATCGAACGGTGGATCTGGATCCTGTTTGGAGAGTATACTCATATGGGACATGTGTTGTTCTGTTAGCTCAGTGGTCCACTCCTAGAGGTGAGCGGAGTGAGTGTGCTGCAGGTGAAGGGAAAGTCACCCTTGCATTGAAATGTCTCACTGGTACTGTTAGTCCACCTTCTCCTTTCGATTTTCATTTGGATTTATATGGACTTTTTATCACATATGAAATGTTTCAATGAGCCCTACAATTGGATGCACTCCTTTGTATAAAATACAGTGTCTCAAATCCTGTCTTTTCTGCAATCCAGATTGGATTTGGGGCTCAGCCTAAATTCGCTTAAGGTGCAGATTTCAGCCATCTCAGCTTTTACCCAAAAGAAACGGGCAGCAAACCTGCTGGTGGAATACTTAATGAGAGAGGTACTTAGACTATGCTCTCCCCAAAAAAATAGGTTCCCTCAATGGGACCTGGCAGTAGTCGTCAATTTTCTAGCAAATCCTCCTTGTGCTCCGACAGAAGACTGTTCACTATGGGATACCACCTTAAAAATGGCTTTCCTAATAGCCATAACTTCAGGGGGAAGGGTGTCAGAACTCCAAGCATTGGGGGAAGCCGAACCTTATACCATGTTCTTCCCAGACAGGGTTGTGCTGAGACCATTGGATCTCTTTGTCCCAAAAGTGGCATCAATAGTTCACCTCTCCAGTGAATGGTTGCTTTCAGCCTTCCCAGCAGAATCAGATGCTGGCCTGCACGAGTTGGACATTCCCAAAGTCTCCAGGCTACTTCTGCATTCAGATGTTATGACAGACTTTTCATCATACCTACCGGAATATTTAAAGGTAAAGAGGCTTCGACCAGAACCTTCTCGGCCTAGATAGTAAAAAGAGCAGCTGGGAAGGACCCTCCGGAGGTGGTTAGAGCTCACTCAACCATGGCAATGTCTTCTTCTTGGGCAGCATGGGCAGGAGTGTCTCTGGAAACCGTCTGTAAAGTGGCTAGCTGGTCATCCCATCATACATTCTTGAAACACTACAGGGTGGATCCAACAGCTCTTACTGCTGTAGAGTTTGTGAGGAAAACGATCCAAGCTTCTATGTCTATTGTTAAATAAAGACTAAATTTGAAGCATTAAACCCTTCCTCTCAAAAGATAATTATTTATCATATGTATGCTGCCATGTTGGCGTCAGGAAAATGGAAAATTGTGTCAAATACTTACCATCATTTTCCTTCCCTGATGCCAATACATGACAGCATATGCACCCTCCCTCTGATGTTTGTGCTTTATACTGAGAATGGGAGAGGTAGCTCCCAGTCAGACTTTTATAAAGCTAAACAGGTCATGTGGGTGGATATATGGGCAGAGCTATATCATATGTATGCTGCCATGTATTGGCATCAGGAAAGGAAGATTACGGTAGTTATTTGATACAATTTTCTATTTTTTAGCCAAAAACACTATGGGGCACACAAAAGAATTACGCCAGCGTATCTATTGATACACCGCGTAATTTTAAAGTTCCCGCGTCGTATCTTTGTTTTGTATCTACAAAACAAGATACGACTGCATCTGGGATCGATCTGACAGGCGTACGTCTTAGTACGCCGTCGGATCTTAGGTGCATTTTTCCGCCGGCCGCTAGGTGGCGTTTCCGTAGAATTCCACGTCGAGTATGCAAATTAGCTCGTTACGGTGATCCACAAACGTACGTCCGGCGCATTTTTTACGTTGTTTGCGTTCGGATTTTTCCGGCGTATAGTTAAAGCTGCTATATGGTGGCGTACTCAATGTTAAGTATGGCCGTCGTTCCCGCGTAAAAATTTGAATTTTTTACGTTGTTTGCGTAAGTCGTTCGCGAATAGGGATTTGCATAGAATGACGTCACCGTCGTAAGCATTGGCTTGTTCTGGTTTAATTTCGAGCATGCGCACTGGGATACCCCCACGGACGGCGCATGCGCCTTTAAAAAAAAACGTTGTTTACGTTGGGTCACGACGTATTTACATCACATTGTTTTGAATTGCGCGCCCTTACGCCGCCAAAGATACACTACGCCGCCGTAACTTACGGCGCAAATTCTTAGATACGCTACGCCCAAAGCAAAATTACGCCGATGTACGTGGATCTGCCCCTATGTGTGGTGGAAATCTAACACTGCATATCACACCATCCCCACCGTGAAACATGGTGGTGGCAGCATTATTTTGTGGGGATGCTTTTCTTCTGCAGGGACAGGGAAGCTGGTCAGAATTGATGGAAAGATGGATGGAGCCAAATACAGGGCAATCTTAGGCCGCGTACACACGGTCGTTCCAAACCGATGAGAATGGTCCGACGGGCCATTTCCATCGGTTCACCGCTGAAGTGGCCTGATGGTCTGAAGTGCGTACACACCATCGTTCCAAAACCATCGGTTCGATTTTGAAGCATGTTTTAAAATTTTGGACCGAAGGACAACAGACCGATGGGCTATACACACGGTCGGTTTGGACCGATGAAACTGAACCTCGGTCCATTCTCATCGGTTTTGTCCGACCGCGTGTACGTGGCCTTAGAAGAAAACTTGTTGGAGTCTGCAAGAGCTTTGATACTCTGGCAGTGGTTTACCTTCCAGCAGGACAGTGACCCTAAACATACAGACAGTTACAACACAATAGTTTAGATCAAAGCATATCCATGTGAATGGCCCAGTCTAAGACCAGACCTAAATCCAATTGAGAATCTGTGGAATTACTTGAAAATTGCTGTTCACAGACGCTCTCCATCCAATCTGATAGAGCTTGAGCTATTTTGCACGGAAGAATGGGCAACAATGTAACTCTCCAGATGTGCAAAGATGGTAGGGACATACCCAAAAAGACTTGCTACTGTAATTGCAGCAAAAGGTTGTTCTACAAAGTATTGACTCAGGGGGGCTGAATACAAATGCACGCCACACTTTTCAGATATTTATTTGTAAAAAATGTGAAAACCATTAATTTTTTCCTTCAACTTCACAATTATGTGCCAATAAAATACATTGACATTTTTTGGTGTAACCTGACAAAATGTGGAAAATTTCAAGGGGTATGAATACTATTTCAAGGTACTATAGATGGACACAGTCAGCTAGTAGATCCCGATAAAGTGTTCATTAATTGTAAAACTTTTTGCCAGAATTTTTCTATTAACATACACTGTCACCATGGGTGATTCAAATTAGTTTCGTCCAGATTACATTTTGGGCAAATAGATAACCACTGGAGATGATCCTTTATTAGCAAAATGAAATGGCTGGTATGCTGTATGAAAAATGTTAAACTAAATTTCTCTCCAATTTTAACTTATTATTGCTTTACTAGTACAATTCCAACCATGCTGAATATAAGTATAAGCTTCCTCCCATGATACACTCAAAACCCAGCCTATTTAGCTATAAATCCTGAATTTAATGGGTGGGCATGTACAGTACGTGATTTAGCCTACCTAAGTGTACTGTGAGCAGTTAGCAAGTAGTTAATTTGTGACCAGAAAGTGTTCTTCATGGTCTGTGTAAATCTGGCAATACACTAGAAGAATTCTATTCGAGAATGCTTGTTTGATTCTTTAATTATTAGTGGGGTGAAATCAACAACACGATGAGTGTGGTTTCGTTTGGGAAAGCCCATTTGTTCCAAAATCAAATGTTAAGTGCAGACACTATTTTGAAGTACTTTCAAATGACTTTTGATAATTTTTGTCCAAATGTGCTATACAGCGAGGATGGATGATTCCCACTGGCTGGACTATTGTATTCCGACTGTCGATGCCTTGGCTATCAGAATACCCAACAGTGTCTGCATCTGATTGGATGCAGAGTCTGTTCAGCCAACAATTTTCCACCTGGCTCATCCAGGCAGGGGGCAAAAGGCACACCCACCAAGCAAATTTCAATGATAATGAACTGGCCAGAATTCATATAGTGTATGACCAGCTTTAGAACCACCAGTCACAATGAAACATGTACCATGAGAGGCTGTGGGAAAGAATTAAAGTTCTTATTATTAACAGTTTGGTACATGTAGCACCCTCTAGTGTGCTAGAGGAGTAGTACATTTTGTGAGGACAGGTACATTTCCAGCCAAGCCTGGCTATGTTTTGATCTGGGCTGGGAGTGGCTCAGGGTAGTGCTGGGTGACTCACATGTAGCATCACCAGGACCTTCCACTTCTTTCCAGAATGTTCTGGTGTTTTCTGGAAAGAGAGGTCGAGAGGGGAGGTGGAGCTGCCTGGGGTATTCTGAAGAGCCCTGACTAATCCCCAATCTGGATTGGCAGGGTGCAGGCCTCCTTAAATACCCAGGGTCAGCCCATCTGGGGAGGAGTTGATTGGGTGGAAGATGGAGATTGAATGTTAGGCTGTCGGGGCCTTTGAGGGAGCTCCCCAGTCTGGGGGGGTGACCTTGGGCCTGGGCCCGGGGTGCGGACGGGACCCTCTTACAACCCCCAGAGGTGTCCTAACCAGGAGGCACAGGAGGAGCAAGAGAGGACAGTAGGAGAACACTGCCAGGCAAGTCTTCAGGAGTTCCACAGAGGCAGCCAAGAGGGCTGGTGAGTGTTCACACAGTCGGGAGGACTGGGAGGCACGCCTGAGAAGACTAAGATGCAGCAGTCTGGGATGGGTGCAGAGCAAGTCTGGAGGATTGTGGTGGCATGGGCAGTGGAGAGGGACAGCTACAGTCAGGAGGGCTGGCAGTGCTTGAAGAGGTGGTACTGGAAGCAGTAGCCACAGGGACAGCTAGCACTGGAACTTTCTATTTTTGCTACACCATAGGGGCCTACGATCCCTGCCTGCAAAGGGAATCTGCTTTGGGCCTGGCTGAGCCAGTGTCAGGCCTACAGTGCTAGCTAGTCCGGGAAGTGCAAGCAAGTGATGTGCTGCAGGAGAGAGGAGTGGTAGTCTGCAAGCAAGGAAGTGCAGAAGGAGATGAGGAGATTGTATATACTGTGGTGTATAGTTGGTCCCACATTTTGATTGTCAATTACCTGGGCATCTCATAAGTTTCCTATCCCCATCCAAGTTAAATTGCCCTCAATAAAATACAAAAAGAACAAGAGCAAGTCTGCTTTCATGTTTCTGGATGCTTGAAAAGTGTGTGCCTGGATGGGCAGGGTGACAAGAGGGACTACTACTCTCAGCAGCCCCTATGTGGTACGATGGTAATAAATTACACACAGTGCAGGTGCAATCAGAAGAACTTGTATTGCAGCAAAGGCAGAACTTGCATGGCAGAAAAGGCAGAACTTGTATTGTAATCAAGGCAAATAGTTCACAACAAAACCGGTGAGAGAGGGCCCAACCGGAAGCACTCATGAATGATAACAGTGGGCCAGATTCAGGAACATCAGCGGATCTTTGGTCCGGCGCAGTGCATCTTTTTTATACTACGCCGGACCAGCGTGGAGAGGCAGGTAGGGTATTCACAAAGCACTTGTGCCTAACTTTGCACCGGCCTAACTTAATTTCCTCGGCGTAAGTGGAAGTGGGTGTGACCTTATGCAAATGATGTTCTGAACGTGGAGCAGTGATTTACGCCCGGCGTATCTTGAACGGAGCATGCTCAGTACGTTCGTTCCCTTCTGAGCATGCTCACAACTATGCCGGCCCAACTTACAGAGATACGCCGGCCCAACTTACGCCCAGCCGATGCAAATGTACATCCAGTTTTATTCCCCCCCCAGGGAAGGTACATTTGCTGTGAGATGGCTACTCCCGTTCCCCACAGGCAGAGGAGGAAAAAAAACTTTAACACCCAGGAGATGTCAGCCCTCATAACAGCAATGGAGACTTATGACCAGGGCCGCCATCAGGGGGGTACAGGCAGTACACCTGTAAGGGGCCCGGGGGTCCCCAGGGGCCCAGATAGGAACCCCCCTTTTTTTTAAAAAAAAATATATATTTTTTTTAATATATTTGTAATTATATTTTTTTGATGGACAAGAAGGCCTGGCTTGCAGTCTCTGCTCTAATTCATTTCAAAGGTGTTCTATCGAGTTGAGGTAAGGACTCTGTGCAGGCCAGTCAAGTTCCTCCACCCCAAACTTGCTCATCCATGTCTTTATGGACCTTGCTTTGTGCACTGGTGAGCAGTCATGTTGGAACAGGAAGGGGCCCTCCCCAAACTGTTCCCACAAAGTTGGGAGCATGAAATTGTCCAAAATGTCTTGGTATGCTGACGCCTTAAGAGTTCCCTTCAATGGAACTAAGGGGCCAACCCAACCCCTGAAAAACAACCCCCCACCATAATCCCCCCTTTCATCAAATGATTTGGACCAGTCCACAAAGCAAGGACCATAAAGACATAAATGAGTGAGTTTGGGGTGGAGGAACTGGACTGGCCTGCACAGAGTCCTGACCTCAACACCTTTGGGATCGAATATTCCGATGGACGTGTTTTGTCGTATAATCAAACTGTCTGTACGCTCCATCGGACAAAAGAGCAGAAAAACTACGTAGTTTCGTGAATGTTGGCTGAAAAAGTTCTGCCGTCTGTATGCAGAACAAGTTCACGGCCAGTGCCTTTCGGACAAAAAAATATATATATAATTATTATTATTATCATTATTATTATTATTATTATTAAAGGGCCCAGAGGTCCCGGATGGAAAGCCCCCTTTATTTGGTAATTTATTTTTATAAAAAAAAGGGGGGTTGCCATCTGGGGCCCTGGTGGCCTCCGGACCTTTAAGGGGGTTCCCATCCGGGCCATCCGGGCCCTCTCCAGCTGACTTGAGCAAGTCTGGTGCAAAGTTACCCCTGCTTTATAAAGGGTAACTTTCCGCTGCAAACCAGAGTTACACGCACCGGGAGTAGCCTGCGCCGGCAATTCGTAATTTGCTGAATCGGACCAACTCCCTCATTTGCATATTTAAAATAGAAAAACCAGGGCCGCGCTAGTTCAGACCAGCGTAAATGGGCGCCCACGCCGCACCGGCGTGGAAAGGTCCAAACGAAAAAAAAAAATCTACGTTACGGCGTAATATTGTTTGCTGAATACGGCGCGGAGATACGCCGGCGCAAATTGGCATTTACGCCGCGCATCTCAGTCTACACCGGCGGAAATTGTTCCTGAATCTACCCCAGTGTGTAGCGGAGCAAGTATCAGACAAACTGACAGCATCTGATTGGAGGGGCAGAATGTGACCTGGCTGTCTTGTTCCCAAATGGGAAGATGTCAAAGGCAACTGTGAGCCCAAAGCTTTCCCCTCTTGCTCGGAACTTCTCCCTGCCACTATGAATGTCCCTGACAGACTGGGGACCTGTGCCTACACTAACCACGTCCGAATGCACAACAGAACCTGTGGAGCAGGGACTTAAAGCGGTCCTCCACCCTAAAGTGGAGTCCCGCTGATCGGAACCCTCCCCCCCTCCGGTGTCACATTTGACACCTTTCAGGGGGGAGGGGGGTGCAGACACCTGTCTAAAGACAGGTATTTGCACCCACTTCCGGCCACACGCTACGGGCGAAAGACGGGCATTCCGTCACATCCCGTCTGTCGCCCGTTGTGTGCTGGGAACACTCGGCTCCCAACACACAGCGTGTGAGCCAATCGGCGGGCGCAGCGCGACTCGCGCATGCGCCGTAGGGAACCGGGCAGTGAAGCCGCAGCGCTTCACTTCCTGGTTCCCTGAGCGTGGATGGAGGGGGGAGCAGCAGAGAGACGAGCGATCGCTCGTGCTCTGCTGCGATCAGCGCTGGACTCCAGGACAGGTAAGTGTCCTAATATTAAAAGTCAGCAGCTGCAGTATTTGTAGCTGCTGGCTTTTAATATTTTTTCCCCGTGACACATCCGCTTTAAAAAGACTGTGCTGATCCAAAATGGCCACCAAAGGGTCATTTTGATGCAGTGCTGCCAACCAGAGCACTGTCTCCAGGAACCAGGAAACCACAGAGAAACCAAGTTTATCCTGACTTCTTCTCTAAGCTGTGATGCCGCTTCGGTGCCACCTACAGTAGAGGAAGCAGACTGCACCTGCCTACACAGTGATAATGCTGTGTTTCATGTTGTGAGGAACACACTTTTTTCCATTTTATATCAACAGTTAACCAGCAGGCTCACTTTTTCAAGTCTATAAAAACTATTGTTATTATCCCACAGCAACATAATCTGATCTGCTCTGGTTGGAATCCAGAAAACATGAACTGATGACTTTGTTACTGGCACAGATACTGGAGACCCAAGGTTTGTTTATCAACCTAACTAATTAAGTAAAGCTGCAGCTACTCATTGGCTCTCATGGCTCCCTCAGACAGGAAATCCCATGCCATGTTCACACCCATTGTCACTACAAGGGTGTGTGGGAATGATGGATGGTTACTAAAAGTAAAAATGCCTTAGGTATGTGCAGCTCTACACTTCTGTCACTACCACTACAAGTACGTGAAAACTGAGACGTGCAAAGCTATCATACCCTACTGCTTGAAAGTAACAAGGACAAAGAATGTTTCTGTTATTTAAACTAACAAATGTTCCTTTACAAACTATGTTGCTGGTGTTTTAGCCTGAAACCTGCTAAAACTTGCTAAAGAAAAAAAGTTGCAATTGAACTTTTGCAAGATTTTGAAACTAGAACAAGGCAACCCCACCCCCCCCCCCCCCCCCCCCCATGGTTCAGAAACGTAACCACTGGCTGCCCAAGCCAATTCTGATGCCGCGTACACACAACCGTTTTTCGCGATGTGAAAAATATTTGTTTTTTTTTATGTCATTAACCACTTAGTAACCGCCCTATAGCCGAAATACGGCTACAAGGCGGTTCCCTTACTCTGGGAGGGCGTCAATATACGTCCTCCCAGAGAATCAGACCCGCGCGCCCGAGCTTGGCGCGCACTCGTGATCACGGGCGTTCGCAGCAACAAGGATCGCGGTAAGGAGCCAATGGAAGCGGCTCCTTACCACGTGATCGCGCCGTCCAATGACGGCGCGATCACTTGTAAACAAACCGGCGTCATGTAGAGGTGATCAAATACCACCAAAAGAAAGCTCTATTTGTGTGAAAAAAAGGACAAAAATTTCAGATGGGTACAATGTTGTATGACTGAGTAATTGTCATTCAAATTGTGAGAGCACCGAAAGCTGAAAATTGGTCTGGTGATTAAGGGGGTTTTCGTGCCCAGTGGTCAAGTGGTTAAAAACGATCGTGTGTGGGCTCCAGAGCATTTTTTGCGATGTTAAAAATGGCCATTAAAAAATTAGAACATGCTCTAAATTTTCACCTTGTATTTAACGTTGTCGTTTTTAACGTTGTAGTTTTTAGTGTCGTAAAAAATGGTCGTGTGTGGGCTCATAAGCAAGTTATGAGATGGGAGCACTCGTTCTGGTAAAACTAGCATTCAGAATGGAGATAACAGACTGAAAAGCACGAAGACTGAAAAGCATGAATCAGCAAAAGCAGCCCCAAGGGTGGCGCCATCCAAATGGAACTTCCCCTTTATAGTGCGGTCGTACGTGTTGTACATCACTGCGCTTTGCTAGAGCATTTTTTTTTTCACGATCGTGTGTAGGCAAGGCCGTTTTAACAATAATTGGGTTGAAAAAAACGTTGTTTTTTTATAGACCATTAAAAATGGTCGTGTGTATGTAACTCTTCTCAAATAAAATATTTATTTTCTTATACTAGGTAATTACTTAGAACCGCCTAACATTATATATTTTCTGAAAGCAAAGGCCGGGAGGAAAACGGAAAATGTATTATCAAATACTTACCTTAATTTTCCTTTCCTGATAGGCTCCATGGCAGCAAACGTGTGGGTTGGCCCCGCCTCCATTACTACCCAATAGGACCCCTCCCTATAAATTTCAGCTGTGGGCTCTCAGCCGTGTTCCGTAACTAGCCTACTCCAAGCATTGGGAGGGACTCCTGCTGCCATGGAGCCTATCGGGAAAGGAAAACGACGGTAAGTATTTGATAATAAATTTTACGTTTTCCTGACATGCTCCATGGCAGCATACGTGTGGGAAATAACTCGCCAAACACACCGGGGTTGGCAAAATGCTGAGGCAAGAAAAATAAATGAATTTAACACTGTCAACTGACAGCACTTGTAAACCAAAATTCAGTGAAGATAAAGCAGCCGGTTCAACACAATAGTGGGAAACAAAAGTATTAATTGACGACCACAAAGCCATTCAGGTGCAACATGACGTGAGGCTGCCCAAGAAGTCGAAATGCTCCAGTTTGAGTGCATTTGAGTGCGCAGACACTGCCTCTGGAGGAGCTAAGCCCTTAGCTTTGTATGCCCTCTGGATGGTCTGAACTACCCAAGCTGCAATGGATCTGATTGAGGCCCGTTTTCCTTTGTTCTTTCCATGAAGAAAAATGAAAAGAAAATCCGTTTGTCTGAAAGATTCTGTCATATTGACTTAATGTTTGACCAACATCAAGGTGATGAATATATTGATCTTCAGATGTCCCAAAAGTGGGCAGTACAATTTCTTGATTTTCATGAAAAATTGATGTAACTTTAGGATTTGAGCCCAGCATAGGAATTAATACTGCTCTATCTGGAAAGAAGGTCAAGAATGGTTCTTTTGAACCCAGATTTCTGATGTCAGAGACTCTTTTAGCTGAAGTGACTGCTACTAGAATGACGGTGCATAGGATACGAAGAAAGGAATCCTATGCATGGTCAGTGCATTGCCAGCACCCACGGTATCCTGAGTCAGTCTAAATCTATATAGTGACCCACCTGGAGCGGTGATCCTCTCTCTACTAGAATGACGGTCTTGAGAGTAAGATCCTTAGCTGATATTGGTTTATCTGGATCAGAGCTAATCGTGGTAAGACAGCACAGGACAAGAGGCAGATCCCATTTGGGGAACCTTGGTTTTCTATGGGGTCTAAGCCGGATTGGCACCCTTCAAGAACTGGCGAATCAAGGGATGATAGGCCCAAGAGATTCCAGTAAATGCAGAGATGGCTGAGATTTGCACTCGGAGTGAACTGATTGCTTAAGGTAAGTTCAAACCTGTTTGTAAAAAACTGAGTATATCTTGGACCTCTGGGGAACTGCAAGGATTAGTTCTGGAAGACATATGATCTGTAAATTTTGACCAGATACGCCTGTAAACTTTTGTTAGTACTATTTCTTCTAGCGTTAAGAAGAGTTGAAATGGCTTCTTCTGGACATCCTAATGCTTCAAGCCTTCCCCTCTCAAGAACCACACCCTGAGGTGCAGATGAGCTGGACATGGGTGCAACATTGTGCCCTGAGAGAGGAGATCCGGTCTGAGAGGAAGAGGGATCGAGTCCCAGTAACTGAGAAGCGTTAGGAGGGAAAACTATGGCCTGTTGGGCCAAAATAGAATCACTGCTAGGATTTCTACATCCTCTGATCTGAGACGGCAAAGAAATTGAAGGATTACAGGTACTGGTGGAAAGCCATATGATTTGCTGAATTTCCATCGATCTGTGAGAGCGTCTATCCCATAGGCTTGGGGATCCCGGAACCTTGCATAATACTTTGTCAACTTGTGGTTGCATGGGGACGCAAACAGATCCACTTTTGGGGACACTACCAGTGTTAAAAGCCAATTGAACACTTCTATGTGCAGAGACCATTCGTTGTTGTTCGATTGGACTCTTGATAGAAAGTCTGCTTAAACATTCTGGACCCCCGGAATGTACACTGCCGAGATGTTGGCTAGGTTCTTCTGTAATTCCCTCAGAACATCAACAGGAAGCAGGAAGATAGAACACTGAGGAGGAAGCGCTTCATCTGTGGTGATGGAGAAGGTGTGAGGCTTGGAGGGGAGACTACAAGGACTGTGTTTAGAGCACAGTGCGCTGATCAACTGCTGGTTTTGAAGTTGGAGGAATTGGGACGGAGCAGAGGTTCAGAGCTTGTTGAACTCTACCATCTGGTGAGTAGATACCCTTGAGGGAGATTGACACGAGAGAAGCTTTCCAACCTTACCTGCTGAGAGAGGGCTGGCCACTAGGGGGCAGTGAAGCATCCATAGTATAATCCATAGTAGAACAGATACATTGCAGGTGGGAGAGTTAAACACCAGATCTCAAACGACTAAAACACATGCTAAATCCGAACGTTCTGAACAAGCACTTACCTTGGGTAATCTCTGTAAATGCACCGGGAAGCTGTCGTTTCGAACGATCGTTCCCGAGCTTCACAGATTTCTCCCGATATTTTTTAAAACAACGGCGATACTCACGCACATGCGCGAACCAAGCCCCGCTTTCGTTCCCAGGTCCGTCCGTTCGTAGAATGCAGACTGAAACCCGGAAGTAAGAGGGAGCGGCGGCCGGAACGCACGGGAACCAGCCGCTCACTGGGCATGATGCAATCATGAAAAAACAGCATATGGAAAACAGAGAAACAATACAACAAACATAACCACTGCTGCCATGAAGGCGATACCACTTACCACCACCTACGATCGTTTCGGCCAGGGACACCGCATCCATACACACACCGGGCTTTCAGCAGATAATGGCCACCTGCACATTGCTAGGTATTCGCTCGTCTCTCCAGTGGAAGACATAATCCAGCTCTTCAGCGCTACTCTGCAATACACTCCATACCCTGCTTAACAGTCAAGGCTTATCGGAGGGATGAGACACCATATCTTCGGCCGATCTTGATCGTAAGAACAATCGTCTTCAGGTAGGAGAACCAAAAACACATGGTCCTACGGAGGAGGACAAAAAAGGAACACGGCTGAGAGCCCACAGCTGAAATTTATAGGGAGGGGTCCTATTGGGTAGTTATGGAGGTGGGACCAACCCACACGTATGCTGCCATGGAGCATGTCAGGAAAAAATAATTCATTGTTGCAGTTTTTTATGTCACACGATATGTGCATAGTGGTTTTTCAAATGCAATGTTTTTGGAAAAAATACACTTTAACAAATTTTATTGCACAAAAACACAGTATACAGTGCCTTGAAAAAGTATTTTTACCCATTGAGCCTTTCTACATTTTGTCATGTTACAACCAAAAACTTGTATTTTATTGGGATTTTATGTCATAGATCAACATAAAGCGGCACATAATTGTGAAGTGAAAGGAAAATGCCAAAAGGTTTTCAAAAGTTTTGACAAATAAATATGTGAAAAGTGTGGCGTGCATTTGTATTCAGCCCCCCTGAGTCACTACTTTGTAGAACCACCTTTCGCTGCAAATACAGCTGTAAGTGTGGTGTCCCAGTGCAGGTATTTGCTGTAGGCCCTGTCAGATTGAGGCCCTCGGCTTGTGGGGTCTCCCCTGCAGGGACTCAGCTAGTTATGATGTGATTTATACTGTTATGGTTGATAATACGTTTATTAGGTGTGTAGAGCTTTAAGGGGTTTAGCCAGCCATCTCATGTTCAGTCAGAGTGTATTACCATCTCATGTTCAGTCAGAGTGTATTAGAGTCGGGAGGACTAAATGCTAGACAAGACCTTATTGTGTTGTGTTATACTACAGGTCAGTCTCTATGATCCACAGCTCTCAACCAATAGGCTTCAGTCTGAGCAGGCCCTTATAAGGGATTGTACTTCCTGTTTAAGCCAGTCTAGACTACACACAGTTCCTAGCAGAGCCAACACAGTCAGAGGAGAGGCAGTGCAGGCCCGAAGCCTCCAGGAGAAAATACAGCAAAGAGTGGAGTATCCCCAAACATTACAGAACCAGTACTTCAGCTCATTTATCGGATCAATCCGTTATTCCGGCGAAAAGCCTCAAGTCTACAGACACTTCAGTAAGTGTATCTATTTTTCAGCCTAGTTAAGCATAGGCCCTGAATTACTATTCCGGCTTTTGCAGCCGAGTATATACAGTATATGATCAACTAAGCTCAAGCATTATCAGCTGTGTGATCCAGAGACTGCCTGCAGAATATTTTGACACTCTGTTTAAACTATGTGAAGATTTTGACACCTGCCTTCATGCCAGTAAAGCCTTCGTTGTTTTAACCCCTGTTGTGGACTGTGTTATTACCATCCTAACTAGCGGGGATACGGAGGCCCCCGGAGCTGTAGTTTCCCGGGGTATTCCAAGACTACAGTGGCGTCACGTGACAGAGAGGGTTAATACCATCTGACCCTCACTAAGGGTTAATACCACCTGACCCTGGGCTCCTAGCCCCAAGAACCAAGTAGCTAACCATCAAGCGCATGTGTGTGGCCGTGGGGCTCACCCTCCCCGGTCACCACATCGTTTTCTGGCGTCACGAACAGGATACGGGTGTACGCCTTAACCATTCAGCCACTAAAGCAAGTCCTCCCCCCCCCAGAATCTGAACTGTGTCATTGAAAGTAATTTACTCAGCGAGGCGCATATACAAGTGGTGGGGGAGGTGAAGGAAAGACTGTTAGCTGCCATTATTAAGTGGAGAAAGTCTGTACCTGAAGGGGTTAAATTGTTTCCAACATTTCCCGCGCGTGGGAGCGGTCGCAGCTCCGCCCAGTCAAGCCCCGGCGGTGACGCCTCTTCAGTGTGCAAGCCGGAACTAGAGAATCCACTCTGTGTTGCACGGAGGAAACAATTGCTGACCGGACCAAAAAAAAGGAAGTTGCCGGGCGCAGCCATAGCAACGTGTCCGGCAATAAAAGACAGCGCACTCAAAGACAGCGCACTCAACGACATCGCACTCAACGACATCGCACTCAAAGACAGCCCTCTCAAAGACAGCGCTCTCAAAGACAGCGCTCTCAAAGTTTCTTAAAGTGACAGCGCACTCAAAGTTTCTTAAAGTGACAGCGCACTCAAACAAGGCTACAACATGTCAGCCCCAAGATCACCAGATGCAGGTGATGTACCAGATCCTCTTGCGTCTCCTGCACAAGCTACCCCCCCGGGATCACCTCCAGTACGACGTCATGACAGTGGGGCCCCCCCATTCTACCTGGGGAAGCCTGTGTTGCCTAACTACAGAGGGGATCCCTTTTCCCTCAAGGATTTCCAGGAGAGCTTCCAAAGCATTTTCTCTCTCTACTCTCTCCCCCCTAACCAACAGGTGCTGTTGCTCATGGGACAGTTGCAGAGACCTGCACGTGAGGAAGTCCGTACCTGGCCCACTTCTGAGAAGACTACAGTAGATCAGATCTTCGAGGGATTACATCAGGTATTTGAGTCCCACTCACCCTCAGAGGTCCGCCTCAGGCTGTACGAGAGGCGACAAAAGCCGGGGGAAACACTAAGGGCATATGCAGTAGCCTTGCAGAATGCCCTGGAGGCAGTCCAGAAACTGGACAATATCACCCCTGACCAGGGTAACAAACTATTGATGGATAGATTCATAGAAGGGGTCCAAAATAAATGGGACAAGGCGCAATTAAAGATGTTAGCTGTACAGAACCCCAATATGTCTTTTTCTGCCTTTTTCTGCCTTTAAGCGCCTAGCCCTTCAAGTTATAGAGCAGGGGGCAAGCCCCGAGGAGCATCCTGACCCTAAAACGGAACCCATGGGTGCGGCGGCGTGCCCTGCACCACTGTTACCACCCGTGGCTGTCCCCCCGGCCTCCACTACAATTACTGAGATTCAAGAGGTTAGACAAGACATTGCCCAGCTTACCCAAGTGGTAAAGGAGTTGGCTAATCACACCACTCGGGTACTTAGAGAGCCTCCAGAGACTAAGAGACCTACTCTTGCCCCTTGCTCACAGCACTTGTAAACCAAAATTCAGTGAAGATAAAGCAGCCGGTTCAACACAATAGTGGGAAACAAAAGTATTAATTGACGACCACAAAGCCATTCAGGTGCAACATGACGTGAGGCTGCCCAAGAAGTCGAAATGCTCCAGTTTGAGTGCATTTGAGTGCGCAGACACTGCCTCTGGAGGAGCTAAGCCCTTAGCTTTGTATGCCCTCTGGATGGTCTGAACTACCCAAGCTGCAATGGATCTGATTGAGGCCCGTTTTCCTTTGTTCTTTCCATGAAGAAAAATGAAAAGAAAATCCGTTTGTCTGAAAGATTCTGTCATATTGACTTAATGTTTGACCAACATCAAGGTGATGAATATATTGATCTTCAGATGTCCCAAAAGTGGGCAGTACAATTTCTTGATTTTCATGAAAAATTGATGTAACTTTAGGATTTGAGCCCAGCATAGGAATTAATACTGCTCTATCTGGAAAGAAGGTCAAGAATGGTTCTTTTGAACCCAGATTTCTGATGTCAGAGACTCTTTTAGCTGAAGTGACTGCTACTAGAATGACGGTGCATAGGATACGAAGAAAGGAATCCTATGCATGGTCAGTGCATTGCCAGCACCCACGGTATCCTGAGTCAGTCTAAATCTATATAGTGACCCACCTGGAGCGGTGATCCTCTCTCTACTAGAATGACGGTCTTGAGAGTAAGATCCTTAGCTGATATTGGTTTATCTGGATCAGAGCTAATCGTGGTAAGACAGCACAGGACAAGAGGCAGATCCCATTTGGGGAACCTTGGTTTTCTATGGGGTCTAAGCCGGATTGGCACCCTTCAAGAACTGGCGAATCAAGGGATGATAGGCCCAAGAGATTCCAGTAAATGCAGAGATGGCTGAGATTTGCACTCGGAGTGAACTGATTGCTTAAGGTAAGTTCAAACCTGTTTGTAAAAAACTGAGTATATCTTGGACCTCTGGGGAACTGCAAGGATTAGTTCTGGAAGACATATGATCTGTAAATTTTGACCAGATACGCCTGTAAACTTTTGTTAGTACTATTTCTTCTAGCGTTAAGAAGAGTTGAAATGGCTTCTTCTGGACATCCTAATGCTTCAAGCCTTCCCCTCTCAAGAACCACACCCTGAGGTGCAGATGAGCTGGACATGGGTGCAACATTGTGCCCTGAGAGAGGAGATCCGGTCTGAGAGGAAGAGGGATCGAGTCCCAGTAACTGAGAAGCGTTAGGAGGGAAAACTATGGCCTGTTGGGCCAAAATAGAATCACTGCTAGGATTTCTACATCCTCTGATCTGAGACGGCAAAGAAATTGAAGGATTACAGGTACTGGTGGAAAGCCATATGATTTGCTGAATTTCCATCGATCTGTGAGAGCGTCTATCCCATAGGCTTGGGGATCCCGGAACCTTGCATAATACTTTGTCAACTTGTGGTTGCATGGGGACGCAAACAGATCCACTTTTGGGGACACTACCAGTGTTAAAAGCCAATTGAACACTTCTATGTGCAGAGACCATTCGTTGTTGTTCGATTGGACTCTTGATAGAAAGTCTGCTTAAACATTCTGGACCCCCGGAATGTACACTGCCGAGATGTTGGCTAGGTTCTTCTGTAATTCCCTCAGAACATCAACAGGAAGCAGGAAGATAGAACACTGAGGAGGAAGCGCTTCATCTGTGGTGATGGAGAAGGTGTGAGGCTTGGAGGGGAGACTACAAGGACTGTGTTTAGAGCACAGTGCGCTGATCAACTGCTGGTTTTGAAGTTGGAGGAATTGGGACGGAGCAGAGGTTCAGAGCTTGTTGAACTCTACCATCTGGTGAGTAGATACCCTTGAGGGAGATTGACACGAGAGAAGCTTTCCAACCTTACCTGCTGAGAGAGGGCTGGCCACTAGGGGGCAGTGAAGCATCCATAGTATAATCCATAGTAGAACAGATACATTGCAGGTGGGAGAGTTAAACACCAGATCTCAAACGACTAAAACACATGCTAAATCCGAACGTTCTGAACAAGCACTTACCTTGGGTAATCTCTGTAAATGCACCGGGAAGCTGTCGTTTCGAACGATCGTTCCCGAGCTTCACAGATTTCTCCCGATATTTTTTAAAACAACGGCGATACTCACGCACATGCGCGAACCAAGCCCCGCTTTCGTTCCCAGGTCCGTCCGTTCGTAGAATGCAGACTGAAACCCGGAAGTAAGAGGGAGCGGCGGCCGGAACGCACGGGAACCAGCCGCTCACTGGGCATGATGCAATCATGAAAAAACAGCATATGGAAAACAGAGAAACAATACAACAAACATAACCACTGCTGCCATGAAGGCGATACCACTTACCACCACCTACGATCGTTTCGGCCAGGGACACCGCATCCATACACACACCGGGCTTTCAGCAGATAATGGCCACCTGCACATTGCTAGGTATTCGCTCGTCTCTCCAGTGGAAGACATAATCCAGCTCTTCAGCGCTACTCTGCAATACACTCCATACCCTGCTTAACAGTCAAGGCTTATCGGAGGGATGAGACACCATATCTTCGGCCGATCTTGATCGTAAGAACAATCGTCTTCAGGTAGGAGAACCAAAAACACATGGTCCTACGGAGGAGGACAAAAAAGGAACACGGCTGAGAGCCCACAGCTGAAATTTATAGGGAGGGGTCCTATTGGGTAGTTATGGAGGTGGGACCAACCCACACGTATGCTGCCATGGAGCATGTCAGGAAAAAATAATTCATTGTTGCAGTTTTTTATGTCACACGATATGTGCATAGTGGTTTTTCAAATGCAATGTTTTTGGAAAAAATACACTTTAACAAATTTTATTGCACAAAAACACAGTATACAGTGCCTTGAAAAAGTATTTTTACCCATTGAGCCTTTCTACATTTTGTCATGTTACAACCAAAAACTTGTATTTTATTGGGATTTTATGTCATAGATCAACATAAAGCGGCACATAATTGTGAAGTGAAAGGAAAATGCCAAAAGGTTTTCAAAAGTTTTGACAAATAAATATGTGAAAAGTGTGGCGTGCATTTGTATTCAGCCCCCCTGAGTCACTACTTTGTAGAACCACCTTTCGCTGCAAATACAGCTGTAAGTGTGGTGTCCCAGTGCAGGTATTTGCTGTAGGCCCTGTCAGATTGAGGCCCTCGGCTTGTGGGGTCTCCCCTGCAGGGACTCAGCTAGTTATGATGTGATTTATACTGTTATGGTTGATAATACGTTTATTAGGTGTGTAGAGCTTTAAGGGGTTTAGCCAGCCATCTCATGTTCAGTCAGAGTGTATTACCATCTCATGTTCAGTCAGAGTGTATTAGAGTCGGGAGGACTAAATGCTAGACAAGACCTTATTGTGTTGTGTTATACTACAGGTCAGTCTCTATGATCCACAGCTCTCAACCAATAGGCTTCAGTCTGAGCAGGCCCTTATAAGGGATTGTACTTCCTGTTTAAGCCAGTCTAGACTACACACAGTTCCTAGCAGAGCCAACACAGTCAGAGGAGAGGCAGTGCAGGCCCGAAGCCTCCAGGAGAAAATACAGCAAAGAGTGGAGTATCCCCAAACATTACAGAACCAGTACTTCAGCTCATTTATCGGATCAATCCGTTATTCCGGCGAAAAGCCTCAAGTCTACAGACACTTCAGTAAGTGTATCTATTTTTCAGCCTAGTTAAGCATAGGCCCTGAATTACTATTCCGGCTTTTGCAGCCGAGTATATACAGTATATGATCAACTAAGCTCAAGCATTATCAGCTGTGTGATCCAGAGACTGCCTGCAGAATATTTTGACACTCTGTTTAAACTATGTGAAGATTTTGACACCTGCCTTCATGCCAGTAAAGCCTTCGTTGTTTTAACCCCTGTTGTGGACTGTGTTATTACCATCCTAACTAGCGGGGATACGGAGGCCCCCGGAGCTGTAGTTTCCCGGGGTATTCCAAGACTACAGTGGCGTCACGTGACAGAGAGGGTTAATACCATCTGACCCTCACTAAGGGTTAATACCACCTGACCCTGGGCTCCTAGCCCCAAGAACCAAGTAGCTAACCATCAAGCGCATGTGTGTGGCCGTGGGGCTCACCCTCCCCGGTCACCACATCGTTTTCTGGCGTCACGAACAGGATACGGGTGTACGCCTTAACCATTCAGCCACTAAAGCAAGTCCTCCCCCCCCCAGAATCTGAACTGTGTCATTGAAAGTAATTTACTCAGCGAGGCGCATATACAAGTGGTGGGGGAGGTGAAGGAAAGACTGTTAGCTGCCATTATTAAGTGGAGAAAGTCTGTACCTGAAGGGGTTAAATTGTTTCCAACATTTCCCGCGCGTGGGAGCGGTCGCAGCTCCGCCCAGTCAAGCCCCGGCGGTGACGCCTCTTCAGTGTGCAAGCCGGAACTAGAGAATCCACTCTGTGTTGCACGGAGGAAACAATTGCTGACCGGACCAAAAAAAAGGAAGTTGCCGGGCGCAGCCATAGCAACGTGTCCGGCAATAAAAGACAGCGCACTCAAAGACAGCGCACTCAACGACATCGCACTCAACGACATCGCACTCAAAGACAGCCCTCTCAAAGACAGCGCTCTCAAAGACAGCGCTCTCAAAGTTTCTTAAAGTGACAGCGCACTCAAAGTTTCTTAAAGTGACAGCGCACTCAAACAAGGCTACAACATGTCAGCCCCAAGATCACCAGATGCAGGTGATGTACCAGATCCTCTTGCGTCTCCTGCACAAGCTACCCCCCCGGGATCACCTCCAGTACGACGTCATGACAGTGGGGCCCCCCCATTCTACCTGGGGAAGCCTGTGTTGCCTAACTACAGAGGGGATCCCTTTTCCCTCAAGGATTTCCAGGAGAGCTTCCAAAGCATTTTCTCTCTCTACTCTCTCCCCCCTAACCAACAGGTGCTGTTGCTCATGGGACAGTTGCAGAGACCTGCACGTGAGGAAGTCCGTACCTGGCCCACTTCTGAGAAGACTACAGTAGATCAGATCTTCGAGGGATTACATCAGGTATTTGAGTCCCACTCACCCTCAGAGGTCCGCCTCAGGCTGTACGAGAGGCGACAAAAGCCGGGGGAAACACTAAGGGCATATGCAGTAGCCTTGCAGAATGCCCTGGAGGCAGTCCAGAAACTGGACAATATCACCCCTGACCAGGGTAACAAACTATTGATGGATAGATTCATAGAAGGGGTCCAAAATAAATGGGACAAGGCGCAATTAAAGATGTTAGCTGTACAGAACCCCAATATGTCTTTTTCTGCCTTTTTCTGCCTTTAAGCGCCTAGCCCTTCAAGTTATAGAGCAGGGGGCAAGCCCCGAGGAGCATCCTGACCCTAAAACGGAACCCATGGGTGCGGCGGCGTGCCCTGCACCACTGTTACCACCCGTGGCTGTCCCCCCGGCCTCCACTACAATTACTGAGATTCAAGAGGTTAGACAAGACATTGCCCAGCTTACCCAAGTGGTAAAGGAGTTGGCTAATCACACCACTCGGGTACTTAGAGAGCCTCCAGAGACTAAGAGACCTACTCTTGCCCCTCCTCCCCGTTCTAGCAAGCCTCTCTCGGGACCTTCTAGTAGGCCTTACTGTGATTTCTGTGACAAACCCGGTCATTGGAAGATGCAATGCTGGGCTTTAAACAGGCGTCCCCTGAGGTCAAGGACCGGCCCTCAGGAAAACGAATCACAGGTCCAGCAGAAGAGCCAATATACTCAGGACAGTCCTTATACATTGCATCCTACCCCTATTTAAATGTTACCATAGATGGTGTCCAACTGCAGGCACTGATTGATACAGGCTCGCAGGTGTCTACCATCTCTAAGGGCCTATTCTATAGGTACTGGAATGTCGATTCATTGTGTGAACCTGATGATATGGATTTTAGTGTCCTGGCAGGGGACGGGAAACCAATTCCCAGACATGGGTACTGGGAGCCCACTATTCAGCTGAGAGGTCACACACTTAGAGGTCAAGGTATAATTGTCACTAATGTCACGGTACCAGGGGCCACAGAGTTTATATTGGGGATGAATATAATGAGACATTGCTTCAGTGATATTTTGGATGCCTTGCATGCCTCTCTCCCCCACATGTCTTCCTCAGGTCAGAGGACTGCGCAACACCATCTCAAAATTCTGAAAGCAGAACAGAAGTTTGCGAACCGGAGAGGAGAAATCGGTAAAGTTCGGATCCAAGACATGAGGCCCGTGACCCTGCAGCCGAACACAGAGACAATTTTGTGGTGTCGGGCGCGCCCTGGTGTAAGGAATCAGGACTATCAGGCCTTACTGGAGCCCATACAATCTGAAGATTTTCCTTTGGTCCGAGCTGCAAGGAGCCTGGTGACGGTGGTGAATGGACGGGTCCCAGTCCGCCTAGTTAATTTGTCCGGCGTAGCCACCACCCTACCAAAGTACACTCCAGTGGCCCAACTTGTTTTCTTGGACTCCAGTGACATACTCTCTTCACGGAAGGCGGCCCAACAGCTGAGTGCCCAAACCGTGTCAGGGGCTACCGAAAATTCTCCAGAACCTTGGTGGCGCCAACTGCAAATAGGAGGATCTCTCACCCCACCAGAACAAGTCGAAGGGGTCATCGAGGTGGTGAAGGAGTGCCAGAGTGCCTTCAGCAAACACCCAACCGATTTTGGAAAAACCTCCATGATTAAGCATCGAATCCTGACCGGCGATAAACCCCCCATCAAGGAAAGGCATCGGCCTGTGGCACCAGGCATGTACCAAACCGTCAAGAAACTATTAACCGACATGATGGAGGCGGATGTAATACAAGAGAGCCAGAGTCCCTGGGCAGCACCCATTGTGTTAGTTAAGAAGAAGGATGGGACCATCCGTTTCTGTGTTGATTACAGGAAATTGAACGACATCACCCATAAAGACGCATACCCTCTCCCCCGGATTGAGGAGTCACTCACCGCGCTGGGTTCTGCGGCCTACTTCTCTACATTGGATCTGACCAGCGGATACTGGCAGGTGCCCATGGCCGTCGAAGACAGGGAGAAAACAGCCTTTGTCACCCCCATGGGTCTTTTCGAGTTTAAAAGTATGCCCTTTGGGCTGTGCAATGCCCCAGCTACCTTTCAACGGCTGATGGAGAGATGTCTGGGACACCTTAACTTCCAGAGTGTCCTACTCTACCTGGATGACGTGATTGTGTATTCCAAATCCTATCAGGAACATTTGACTCACCTGTCCGACGTCTTCCAAGTACTGATCCAGCATGGTCTGAAAGTCAAACCCTCCAAGTGCCACCTACTCAAGCCACAAGTACATTACCTGGGCCACGTCATAGGGGCCGAAGGGGTCCAACCTGATCCAGCTAAAGTCGAAGTTGTCAAGAATTGGCCTATCCCACGCACCGTTAAGGATATTCGGAGCTTCTTAGGATTTGCAGGATATTACCGCCGCTTTATTCCTCATTTTGCACAAATTGCCGTGCCATTGACCTCTCTCCTGCGAGGCACGGCGAAGGGGAACTATAATGGCAGGCTGCCTGTGGAATGGGCCAAAGAGCAAGAGGTGGCCTTCCAGGCTCTAAAACATCTATTGACAGAGCCTCCCATCCTGGCCTATCCGGATTATACACAGCCTTTCCGACTGTATACAGATGCCAGCTTCGAAGGACTCGGAGCAGTGTTGTCCCAGATGCAGGGAAAACAAGAGAGGGTGATAGCTTACGCCAGCCGGAATCTGCGAGGGGCTGAGAAGAATGATTCTAACTACAGTTCCTTCAAGTTAGAGCTCCTGGCCCTCGTGTGGGCAGTCACCGAAAAATTTAAGGACTATTTGTCAGCCACCTCATTCACGGTCTACACCGATAACAACCCCCTGGCTCACCTGAACACCGCTAAACTAGGTGCCCTTGAGCAAAGATGGGCCTCCAGACTGGCCAACTATGACTTCTCTATCAAGTACCGAAGTGGCAAGTCTAATATTAATGCGGATGTGCTATCACGCATGGCTCCTGACGAAGATTCCCCAGTGGAGGACAAGTGGGAAGATGTGGAGATGCCTCCCTTCTATCAAAGATTCGTGAATCAGGATGTGGTCGTCACCCGTGAGGGGAGTGAATCTGGGTCTAAAGCAATCCAGGAAGACCTGTATACCTGGAGGACCCTACAGGAAGAAAGTCAGACTATGGGAGATCTGCAGGAGTATTTATTGACCAGGAGGGTACCTCCCCGGTTGCGACGGGGCAAGAATGACTACGAATTGAAGCGATTGTGGCGTCATAGGAAAAGACTATTTGTGCACAAAGGAATGGTGTACAGGAACTTCTTGGACCCAGTGTCGGGTGAAAGGCTACACCAAATTCTGATCCCTCGGAGAGATGCCGCCATGGTATTGAATGCCTACCACGACCAGTCAGGACACTTTGGGGTCCATAAAACAGAAGCCACCATCCGACGCCGGTTCTACTGGATTGGAATGAGGAGCGACGTTGAAAAGTGGTGCAGTGAGTGTGCAGTCTGCAATATCACTAAGAATGGTCGCAAGAATGCGCGAGCACCTCTCCATTCCATTCAGAGCGAGAGGCCCAACCAATTGGTCGCCTTGGATCATGTTAAGCTGTCACCTACCCGGTCCGGGTATTCATATGCTCTCACCATGGTGGATCACTATTCCAAGTGGGTAGTGGTTGTGCCAGTCAAAGACTTAACAGCCAAGACAACAGCCCAGATGTTCTACACCCATTGGGTACAGATACTTGGATGTCCTGAAACTGCCTTGTCCGACCGAGGTCCGGCCTTTGAGGCCCAACTGTTTCAAGAATTGTGCCAGTTCCATGCTTGTAAGAAACTCAGGACCACTGCCTATCATCCGCAAGGGAATGGACTCTGTGAGAGGATCAACCAGGTGTTTATCCACATGCTGAGAGCGGCTTCTGTATCCCGACCTGAAGAGTGGCCTCAACTAATGCCCGAATTGTTGGAAATCTACAACAATACCATCCACTGTTCCACTGGTTATACTCCATTTTACCTCATGATGGGCCGACACGGTCAACTGCCTAAAGACAGGGTCTTTGGACTTCAAGCACCTTTCAACCACTCCCCCCAAGCCTCTTCGGAGTGGGTCTCGGAACATCAGAAAAGGATTCAGGAAGCGAGAGAGATAGTCAACAAAAAGATGGGCGAGGCACACTATAGGCAGCAACAGGACTACAACCGCCATGCCTCTGCCCAGCCGTTGCAAGTTGGTGATAAAGTCTGGCTGAAGAAGCATCCTAGAACCCATAAGTTGGACTGCCTTTGGGAAACTGAACCATACACAGTGATTTCCATCCCTTATCCGGACTCTGATGTCTACTCAGTTCAAAAAGCCGGATATGAACCTCAAGTTGTCCACCGAAACCGGATCAAGCTGTGTCACAAAGGGAACCTGCCTGTGTTGGTGCCTGCACCACCAAGTCTTCCACCTCCAGTTCAGCCAGCACAAGTGCAGCCCACCAAGCCAGTTGAGCCTGAGAGGCCACTCCTGATGTTCGAAGATGATCCTCTCTTCCCTTCTGATCAAAACGTCTTCTTTGGTTATGTGCCAATCAGTTCCATTCCATCCACTTCAGTCTTGGCACCAGAAGCTCCAGAGTTTACTCCAGCCATCCGCTCACCTGCTGCAGTCCCATCAGAACCTTCTAATGTGGGAGAAAGCTCCATAAGTCAAGAGCCATCACAGGCCCCCATTGTCCAAGATGAAGGTGCAGCTGTCAGTCCAGAAGAAGCAAGTGTTCAAGGAGAAAACAGTGCTCCAGAAAACTCAGAAATGGTGTTGCGTAGATCCGCCAGATCTAATTTCGGATATCCCCCAGCAAGGTATAGGGATTAATCTATTAATTATACATACGATATATGTAGATAGACTACATACACCTCAGTTAGTATACATCTCAAGTATACATCATTACTAACTAATATGTCACTAGTTACCTACTTACCTTATTTAGTGTATAGGAACATACCTGGCCAGTAAGTCTCCTATCCCTCACTTAAGCACTACAAAAAGAGAAGGGTATCCTATAAGGAATGTCTAATTGTGTACTTCAGACATAGAATAAAAATGTCTAGCAAATATTAAAGTGTGTTCTGGGGAGAAGAGCTAATAGCCTAAGGGCCCCAGTAGCCAAGGCATTGGGTAGAAAGCCTCCGGCAGCCCAATCCAAAACCTGCTCAGTCTTAAAAGTGTGATCTAACAATAATATACTGTTCAAAACTGAGTGATAACGTTTAACAGATATGTATTCTGTCTGGGACCCAGATAACCACTTACCCTGCACAAAATAATGATCTCACTTTATCTAATAAGCCTGCAAGGGACATTTATGTGTATAATGCCTCAGGACTTATCATATGATCCTGTTCTTATATGTTTATTTTTCCCAAAGAACCTGGAACGGACATTGGTGTACAAATGCCTCAGGACTTCTAGTGGCCCCAAGGTCACCTCATTCCTCAATCCGTCAGTGCCTTCATCGTCGAGGACGACTTCTGTTTAGTGGTGGGGTTTGTGGTGTCCCAGTGCAGGTATTTGCTGTAGGCCCTGTCAGATTGAGGCCCTCGGCTTGTGGGGTCTCCCCTGCAGGGACTCAGCTAGTTATGATGTGATTTATACTGTTATGGTTGATAATACGTTTATTAGGTGTGTATAGCTTTAAGGGGTTTAGCCAGCCATCTCATGTTCAGTCAGAGTGTATTACCATCTCATGTTCAGTCAGAGTGTATTAGAGTCGGGAGGACTAAATGCTAGACAAGACCTTTTTGTGTTGTGTTATACTACAGGTCAGTCTCTATGATCCACAGCTCTCAACCAATAGGCTTCAGTCTGAGCAGGCCCTTATAAGGGATTGTACTTCCTGTTTAAGCCAGTCTAGACTACACACAGTTCCTAGCAGAGCCAACACAGTCAGAGGAGAGGCAGTGCAGGCCCGAAGCCTCCAGGAGAAAATACAGCAAAAAGTGGAGTATCCCCAAACATTACAGAACCAGTACTTCAGCTCATTTATCGGATCAATCCGTTATTCCGGCGAAAAGCCTCAAGTCTACAGACACTTCAGTAAGTGTATCTATTTTTCAGCCTAGTTAAGCATAGGCCCTCAATTACTATTCCGGCTTTTGCAGCCGAGTATATACAGTATATGATCAACTAAGCTCAAGCATTATCAGCTGTGTGATCCAGAGACTGCCTGCAGAATATTTTGACACTCTGTTTAAACGATGTGAAGATTTTGACACCTGCCTTCATGCCAGTAAAGCCTTCGTTGTTTTAACCCCTGTTGTGGACTGTGTTATTACCATCCTAACTAGCGGGGATACGGAGGCCCCCGGAGCTGTAGTTTCCCGGGGTATTCCAAGACTACAGTGGCGTCACGTGACAGAGAGGGTTAATACCATCTGACCCTCACTAAGGGTTAATACCACCTGACCCTGGGCTCCTAGCCCCAAGAACCAAGTAGCTAACCATCAAGCGCATGTGTGTGGCCGTGGGGCTCACCCTCCCCGGTCACCACATAAGTATTTTTTGGGCATGTCTCTACCAGCTTTGCACATCTAGAGAGTAAAACTTTTGCCCATTCTTCTTTGCAAAATGCTCGAGCTCTGTCAGATTGGATGGAGAGCATCTGTGAACAGCAATGTTCAAATCTTGCCACGGATTCTCATTTGGATTTAGGTCTGGACCGTGACTGGGCCCTTATAACACATGAATATGCTTTGATCTAAACCATTCCATTGTAGCTCTGGCTGTATGTTTAGAGTTGTTGTCCTGCTAGAAGGTGAACTTCTGCCTCAGTCTCAAGACTTTTGCAGACTCTAACCGGTTTTCTTCTAAGATTGCCCTGTATTTGACTGCATCCATCCTCCCATTAACTCTGACCAGTTCCCTGTCCCTGCTGAAGAAATGCATCCCCACAACATGATGCTGCCACCACCATGTTTCATGGTGGGGATTGTGTGTTCAGGGTGATGTGTAGTGTTAGCCTCTTAATCCTGGCCACAATGGGAGATTATCCCTCCATCCCTTGAACGGCTCATTGTTGTAAAAACTGGTCAGGACTGGCAACCTCAAAACAAAGGATGAACCAAGTCTTTCTTAAACACTCAAATGGTATAGCTTTTTTTTTAGATGCTTTGATCTGGACCCTCCAGCAAGGAAATATATTTTCTAAACAGAGGATCTGGAGCTGCTTGCACCACTTTCACAAGATACCGTTCTGCCAGACTTTGAAACTTCATGCGTCTAAACTACCTGCAAGCCCTTAACTAGTAAAGAACAGGTACTGTGCGCCATCATGCCTCTGCAATTACTTATATGCATGTGTAAGGTGATATGAGGCTGCCAGTCCTGAACAGTTATTACAACATTGAGCCGTTCAAAGGAACGGAGGGATCATCTCCCATTGTGCCCAGGATTAAGAGGCGTGGAAGTTCCATCTTATTGGTGTATATACACCGCAAGCCTTGGCGACTCATTGGGCACACGTGAATCCACACGTTCTGGTAAGCCTTCTCAAAGTTGGTTATGGTTGTCTCCTCTACACACACATGATCCCTATGTGATCCTTGCTGAAACCATAAGGAATTACCTTCCTTTTTTGGATTCCATTTCAACACTTGTTCTTCACCTATGTAAACTCATTTTGATTTGACCTTTTCTTCACTTTTTTCCTTTTGTGATTACTCCACTTTTTGACACATTATCCAAATTTGGTTCACTGTTAAAGGAGAAGTCCAGCCTGAGCTTTTTAGGCTGGGCTTCTCCTCTGGGTCACAGGAGTGCAATTCATTTTGCACTCCTGTGACCTGTTTTTAGCGGAGAGCGGTCTGAAGTCCCCTCTCCGCTGACGTCACTACCATCAGTTGGGGCAGTGTGTCATCACGACTTCCGTGTCTGGATCCGCCAGATGCCCTGATTGATGCCGCTGAGACAGCCTCTTTCTGCCCCTCCACTGCTCAGCGATCCAATGAGCATGGAGAAGCAGAGAGGAAAGACGCTGACAGGCAGCAGCTTTCCTCTCTGGAATCTGTGAGAACCGAGCCATCGGCGATGTTACGTGGCTCGGTTCTCAGTGCAGACGGTGGTCTGATGTTTCATCCACCGAGGTAAGTATGAATCTAAAAAAAAAACATACTTCTCTTTTAATTCATATATCAGTGTTAGATTTATATTTATGTATACAATTGCCTGGTACATGAGATTTCATGGTACACAATCTTTTTTTCACTTGCTGACGCACACACCTGATCATCCGGTAGATATACAAAGATATTTCACTTTAGCGCTGCACATATCCTTTTGTAATGCAGGATGTACTGATAGTTTTTAATGATTTGAGCTTAATGACACTGTAATTATAAGTTCCTCCGCACTTACAGTTTTTTCATAGTACCCTGGCAAAGTCCGACAAACACCTGTTAAGCCTACTAGTGAAGTCTAACCCATGCAGCTTGCGGTGAAGATGCATTGTTCCCAAATTTAGGCCAGAGATGCCACTCTCGTGTAGACTGCGCCTGCTTGCACTACTGGCTCTAGGTTGTCCAGACTAACTTTTTTGTACATATTGTAATTATAATGTGCAAATAAAAGTCATGCTAATTGTTATCACTAGGGTAAAAGCTGCGCTTTTCATGATTGGCTTTATTTGGCTGTGTCAGGGTCCAAAGAAATCTGTCCTTTCTTGTTGACATAAAATAAGGCAGATCCTTTTAATTGCCATGTAACTTTCTGTGTGTTCTGTATATACAGCACAGTACCTCCCACACTGACTCATACTGCCAACTCACAGCAGGAACTGACATTTTACACATAATTTTACCGACTTCACCAGCATTCCTATAAAGGATTGTATCTAAGTGTACCTAAAAAATGTATTCAATAAAAGTATATTTAAATTCAAGGACACAAATGTAATATATTGCAGCTTAAGGACCCTTAGATGAGATGGCTGATTTCCTTTTTTTACTTTCTTTTTCAGGCTATTTTGTTCTTTATTTTCACTTGGTGATGCTGTCATTAAACTTTGGGGGTGATTTACTAAAACGGATAACTTTATCTTGTTCAATTAAGCATGGATAATAAAAACTAGAAACTAATTAGCTGCTAGGATTGCTTTTACATGAAAGCCGACCGCCGGCTGAAAAAAAACAATACCAAGATGATACCTAAACCTGAAGGCATCATTCCGGTATAACTATAGCTCCCAACTGTCCCTGATTTCAAGGGACTGCCCCTAATTTGGAGCAATGTCACTCTTTCCTCCTAATTTGTCCCTCATTTTGGTCTGATCTATATAGTTCATGAAAAAAATTGCATAGGAGAAAAACAGTCCAATTTCTGCATCAGACAGGTACTATAACAGCTCTAATGTTGAGAATTGTATATCATATGGCCAACTCCACACTACAGTCTTTATATAAAGTTGTTGCAGAACAATTCAGCTGGTTTTACAACGAAATGACACTTGCAATCTGTAAAGGCACAGAGAAATGTGGCCCCAGGAAAATTCTGCATAGCAGGGGTGGGCCTGGCTCATATGTGTAAGACAATACACTACAACCCTATGAGCAGTGATTGGTCCAAAAGGCAAATGGGAGGGAGTTTGAATAAATGATAAGTGAGTTTGGATGTAACACAGAGTCCTCTATTCTTGTCGATACAAGGTTGAGTGAGGAGCTCGGCTGGTGAAGGCCTTGTGGAAGCCTGGTGGCCATTTTGGGGCCTAAGACATGTGGCCAAAACCGAGGCCTCTCTCTCGTTGAACACCTGAGCTCAGCCAGTGAGGAAGGAAGTGTTAAGTATCTTTCATTGTTATTTGCCAGTATTGTTATTAGGCCATAGATGTTTGTTGTTAGAATGTGATATTCCTACTTTGAAGGAAATAAATGTAACTGTTTTACTCAAATGCATCTGTCTTTATAACTAGCATTATAGCCTTAAGCCTAGTACACTCTGGTCATATATATTAGCAAACAAGGGACTCATACACATTAATACAGATGCAATAGTTATATAGTATAGGTTACAATATAGATATATAATACATATATAAATTTTTGCATGGTTTTACAAAAGTGATGACCGTGAAATCAGCTCCAAACAGCAGTGGGTGATCCTAAACAGTTGTCACAGTGTGCACCTTACACCGAACTGCCAATTTTCATAACATGAGGCACACTTCCCCCCAAGGGGTTACATTTACCAGAGGGCTGCAATTTTTCAGCCTTAAGAGAAATGTTCCTTCGATTTAGATGATCAACATCCCAGGAGGTAAGTTTGTAATTGTGCTCCAATCAAGGTCATAAAATATAAAAAAATGCCAACATAGCGTAATACTATTTATTATTAAAAAGCCCAATACAGGAAACTCCCCCTAAATAAATACGTACACGGTATTATAATCAATGAAGCATAAAAAATGAAGAGAGCAATTGCAATCACTGTTTCGCCAACCAAATACAAGCTTGTATCTCCTTACAGAATTCATATTTACTTCCTTGTTAGGACCAGCTGACGGTGGAGCGCACGCGTCACTTTCGGTTTACCGTGTGGATTATGCACTTATGCGTTTCATCATATCCGACTTCAACAAATGCTCATGAAATGCAAAAGCCACATGTGCTCCCCTTCCACAGGCATCTCAAAGAAAAACAACCCACCCCCTACAGCTCATACACTGTGACATATGCGTTCCAATGAAGACTCCCATGGCAGGTGGGAACAGATATTTACTGACTTTCATTGATGATTATTTCAGGTACACAACTACTTATCTGATGAAACACAAGAGTGAAACACCATTAAAACTTCAAGGGTTTGTTGCCATGTCTAGCAACAAATTCCAAAGGAATCCAGGAATAATACGCACCGACAATGGGGGAGAAAACATAAGCAAAGAAGCGGCCTCATACCTGAAGAGACATGGAATAGTATAACAGGCAACCACACCATACACTCCTGAACAAAATGGCATAGCATAAAGGAAAAAAAAGTGAACTCTGAGGCCGGGTACACACGGACAAACATGTATGGTGAAAGCGGTCCGTCGGACCGTTTCCACCATACATGTCTGCCAGAGGGCTTCTGTACGATGGTTGTACACACCATCGTACAGAAGTCCGCGCGTAAACAATACGCGGGGCGTGTCCGCGGTGTCGCCGCGTCGATGACGCGGTGTCGCCGCGACAATGACGCGGCGACGTGGGCGGCCCGCCTTTAAAATGCTTCCACGCATGCGTCGAAGTCATTCGACGCATGCGAGGGACGGCGGGCGCCTGGACATGTACGGTAGGTCTGTACTGACGACCGTACATGTCCGAGCGGGCTGAATTCCAGCGGACTGTTTTAAAACAAGTCCAGGAATATTTGTCTGCTGGGAAAAGGCCCGGCGGGCAAATGTTTGCTGGAATTCGGCCCGCTCGCGCCCACACACGACCAAACATGTCTGCTGAAACTGGCCTGCGGGCCAGTTTCAGCAGACATGTTTGCTCGTGAGTATGGGGCCTTATAGAAATGGCCAGGTGCATGTTGTAGGATGCCAACCTACCTCACAAGTACTGGGGAGAAGCAGTCATGACTGCAACATACCTAGAGAGAAGACTACCCTCAAGAGCCATTAAAAGTACTTAATTCCAAATGTGGCATGGATCAAAACCTAGCATAGGCTACATCAGAGTGCTTGGATGTAAAGCATATGTCTATATTCCAAGTGAGAAGCGACCCAAGCTGGAGAACAGAGCCATAGAGGGCTTTTTAGTAGGCTACAGCGAGCAAACTAATGCCGCGTACACACGATCATTTTTCGGGTAGTAAAAAACAACATTTTTAAAAGGTCTAGAAAAAAACAAAGTTTTTTTCAACTCGAACATTAAATCAGCCTTGTCTACACACGATAGTGAAAAAAATAATGCTCTAGCAAAGCGCGGTGATGTACAACACGTAAGACAGCACAATAAAGGGGAAGTTCCATTCGGATGACGCCACCCTTTGAGCTGCTTTAGCTGATTTTGTGTTAGTAAAAGACAATTCGCGCTTTTCTGTCTGTTACAGCGTGATGAATGTGCTTACTCCATTACGAATGGTAGTTTTACCAGAACGAGCGCTCCCGTCTCATAACTTGCTTCTGAGCATGCGCGCATTTTTCACATCATTAAAGCCCACACACGACCATTTTTTACAACCCGAAAAACGACAACGTTAACGACAACCCGAAAAATGCTCTGAAGTCCACACACGATCATTTTTAATGACATTAAAAAAAACGTCATTTTTTTACAATCCGAAAAATGATCGTGTGTACGCGGCATAAGGGTTACAAAATCCTACACCCAAAGCCTGACAAAGTGACAATAAGCCATAGTGTTTATTTTAACACCCATCACCAGAAACACTGATCTCTGAAAACTGTGAAGTGAATATACTCAACAAACCAGAAGAAGAAGTTGACCAAAGCGAACCAGTGCAGGGGTCAGAACAAGGAAGTGGAACTCACATTGTCTAAATCAAGTTCTGCACCAGATACTGCTGAACTGCTGGAAGCCAGAAGATCCACTCAGACTACACACAGACTACAAGCTGTCATACACTGTCAAAACACACAACGTACTTGAACCAACATCCTTTAAAGACATAGAAAAACTGCCAAAACATGAAGCCAATAAATGGAGAAAGGCAGCAGAGGAAGAATTAAAGCGGAGTTCCACCCAAAAGTGTAACTTCCGCTTAAACCACTCCTTGCCCCCTTACATGCCACATTTGGCATGTAATTTTTTTTGGGGGGGGGATAGGGGTCTTCAGTAGGAGTGGGACTTCCTCTGTCACTTCCTCCTTCCGCCCAGGGACCGCTTAGGCGATATGTAATGGGACATGTGACAGGTCCCAGGTGTTCATCTGACCATTCACAGAGCGCAGCGCCACTCGCGCTTGCACAGTGAGTACCCGGCCATGAAGCCGACAGCTGTCACAGCCGGGTGCCCACACTAGGAATGAAGATGCCTGCCGGAGAAGGGGGAGAGGAGCCGAGCTCCGGGCGGCGCGGTGCTGGACCGTGGAGCAGATGAGTGTCTGTTTATTAAAAGCCAGCCGCTACACTTTTTGTAGCTACTGACTTTTAATAAACATAAAAAAAGCCTGGAACTCCACTTTAAAGTCACTTCAATAAAATAAAACCTGGACACTCACAGATCTCACTCCTAACTGCAAAACTATAGGAAGTAAGTGGACTATCAAAGTAAAGTCAGACTCAGAAGGGAATACCCACAAATGCAAAGCCAGGGTTACTCCCAGAAATCCGGTGAAGATTGCGATAAAACATTTGCTCCCCTTGTAAAATACTTCATCATCAGAGTGCATGCAAGTCAAACACTGAGGCCCCGTACACACGACCGAGTTTCTCGGCAGAATTCAGCCAGAAACTCGGTCGGAGCTGGATTCTGGCGAGAAACTCGGTCGTGTGTACACTTTTCAGCGAGGAAGCCGACGAGGAACTCGTCGGGCCAAAAAGAGAACATGTTCTCTATTTTCTCGTTAGTCAATGGCAAAAGTCGGCCCGCCGAGTTCCTCGGCGGCTTCCACACTGAACTCGACGAGGAACTCGATGTGTTTGGCACGTCGAGTTCCTCGGTCGTGTGTACGGTGCCTTAGATGTTAAAACTGCTTTCCTACATGGAGACATTAAAGGGGTTGTAAAGGAAAAAAAAAATTCCCCAAATGTCAGGTCACCTGTGGCCAGATGACAAGTGCACCCCGTTGGAGTCAGGGGTGCACCGCAAGGTAGTGAACCCTATAGCAGACTGCTGCGGATGGACCACAGAGTGTATATGGGGGAGAGGTTCACTGGGGCACAAACAGGGACCCTACGGGAGGCTTGAGCCCAAGATTCCCCAAGGCGCGGAGTCTAACATCCAGCTGGTATTCACCAGAGCCTCTAGTGGTGAGAATGACCTTCGCTGCAACTGGATCCAGGTCGTGGCCCCCGGAGTCCCCTAGGTCATGCTCTGTAGGGAGAGAGGGGAAAGCAGCCACTCAGGACACAAGAGATAGTAAGGGATAAGCCGAGGTCGGGGCAACAAGCAGACGAGGATAACCAAGGGACAAGCCAAGGGTCAGGGTCACAGGCAAACTGGAGTAGTCGGAGACAAGCCAAAATCGGTACACAGAGATAACGTAGCACACGGCAAGCAGGAGCACAATGCTAACAAACAACGTTGATCAGCAAAGCAGACCTGCAATGAACTGGTTAATATAGAGTTCCTGAGATGGCCTGGGGTGGAGCCATACAGGGAGGAGAGATGATAAAGGCAGCCAGATAAGAGAGTCTGGCCTCTAATGAACACATGGAAGGGAAAGGTAAGCTGCCAGACATACTACATATCCATGACACTAAATAGCTTCCTTTACCTTAGTGCAGTCATCCTTCACTTACCTCATCCTTCCATTTTGCTTTTTTTTTTTTTTTATCAAAAGGTTTTTATTGCTCACAAAACATACAAAATATGAAAATATGAAATACTGTACACTGTAGTCTGACATTGAAATAACATATCACAAGTCATTGAGCACAGCACGCAACCAGGAAAACAAACAGTCTTCTCATAATCTCTTCATGCATGTCATATTCTGCTCAAACCCCTGTCCCCCTGCCCTCCCCCCCCCCCCCCCCACAGGCCACCCATCCATCCAGAGATTTTACCAATCGCCCAACCAAGTATCCCTTCTCTTATCCTCTGCACTAGGGATGAGCCGAACATACCCGCGTTCGGTTCGCACCAGAACTTTTGAACGGACCGAACGTTCACGCGAACATTTAGAACCCCATTGAAGTCTATGGGACTCGAACGTTCGAATTCAAAAGTGCTTATTTTAAAGCCCAATATTCAAGTTATTGTTGGAAAACGTCTTTGAGAACCCGGGTCTTGCCCCAGGGAAAATGTTCAATGGAAAAAAAAGTTTTAAAAACTGTAGTTTTTCTGGAGCAGCGATTTTAATGATGCTTAAAGTGAAAAAAAAAAAATTAGACGCCCCTGTTAAACAGAGGCAGAAAAATTGGGCCTTTGGCACAACACAACACTGCAACCCCTCACAGATACTGTATTTGGAGCTCAGCAAAGAGCCACATGCAAAGTATTGCATCAAAAATTTGTTATTAGACACCCCTCTTAAACAGGGGCAGAAAAATTGGGCCTTAGGCACAACACAACACTGCAACCCCTCACAGATACTGTAATCGGAGCGCAACAAAGAGCCACATGCAAAGTATTGCATCAGAAATTGTTATTAGACGCCCCTGTTAAACAGGGGCGGAAAAATTGGGCCTTAGGCACAACACTGCAACCCCTCACAGATACTGTAATTGCAGCTCAGCAAAGAGCCACATGCAAAGTATTGCATCAAAAATTGTTATTAGACGCCCCTGTTAAATAGGGGCAGAAAAATTGGGCCTTTGGCACAACACAACACTGCAACCCCTCACAGATACTGTAATTGGAGCTCAGCAAAGAGCCACATGCAAAGTATTGCATCAAAAATTGTTATTAGACGCCCCTGTTAAAATACAAAAATTCTTTGGTGAGACATTTACTTACGGCAGCAAAAGCATGCATCCCGAGTCTTTGGAAAAGTACAGTAGCCCCAACAAAAATGCAATGGATAGGGAGAATAACGGAGATTCAACAAATGGAAAACCTGACTATGATATTAAAAGAACAGGAAGGGAAATATCAGGAAGTATGGTCACCATATGAGGAATATAAGAAACAGAATCCATAAGGGGGTGCAAGGGGGGGGAGGGGGGACCGGACCTCAGGGGGAGGGGGAGGGTGTTTTTTTTTTTTTTTTCTTTTCTTTTCTTTTCTCTCTGCTTTTGTTTTTATTTATATTTAAACAGCATAGGATAAGAAGGGTGTGGCTGAGAATGGGGGGGGCTCAGTCGGACAGGAGGTAAAATGTTTTTGTGCTAATAATATAGAGTGATAGTTGAGCTGTTCAGAATTAAGGGATAACCAGTGGTAAAGAGGATAGGTGTAAAGAATGTAATAATCAGAGAAGTGGATGTAAACTGTAATTTGAAATATTGACATGTGACTGTGTATTAGTGCATAATGTTGTTAGGATTGCTGTTAACAAAATAAAGAATTTAAAAAAAAAAAACAGGGGTAGAAAAATTGGGCCTTAGGCACAACACAACACTGCAACCCCTCACAGATACTGTAATTGGAGCGCAGCAAAGAGCCACATGCAAAGTATTGCATCAAAAATTGTTATTAGACGCCCCTGTTAAACAGGGGCAGAAAAATTGGGCCTTAGGCACTGGTGGCGGAGCCCAGAAACAAACATTTTCTTACTAGCTATCAGCAAGATCAGTGAGGAGGAAAAGGATATTCAGTCAGCAGCATAACAGGACAGTCACTCAGCATCAGCATAGGCAGTCTCCAAGGGATCTGTCATTTCAAAAAAATTGTTCAGTTACATCAGCATCAGGTGCTTGGTAGCTGGTGTTGATCCAAGCCTGATTCATTTTTATGAAGGTCAGTCGATCGACGGAGTCGGTGGAGAGGCGCACCCTGTGATCAGTCACAAAGCCTCCAGCAGCACTGAATGTGCGTTCTGAAAGAACGCTGGATGCAGGGCAAGCCAGTAGCTCAATTGCGTACTGTGCAAGCTCTGACCAGTGATCCATCCTCAAGACCCAGTAAGCCAGAGGATTTTCGGTGGGGAAGGTGTCCAAGTCTGATCTTGCCCCTAGGTATTCACGCACCATGTAAACCAGACGCTGGTGATAGTTGCTGGAACCGGTCATACCTTGGGGCTGCGGACTAACAAATTGTCTGAACGCATCGGTCAGATGGCCACCTTCTCCACCGCTCCTTCTGTGACTCACCGAAGCCTCAGAAACACGTTGTCCAGGAACAAGATTTGGTAATCCCCCAGGTTCTGGGAACACGCTGCACAGACCCTTCTGCAAGGCCTCCCGAAGATGTTTAATCTTCTGCTCACTCTGCGACGGCAAGAAAAGCTCTGCAACCTTACTCTTGTAACGTGGATCAAGGAGAGTTGCCAGCCAGTAATGATCCCTCTCCTTGATACCACGAACACGAGGATCCTTACGCAGGCTTTGTAGGATCAGGGAGGCAATGCAGCGTAGGTTTGCTGAGGCATTCGGGGCACAGTCCTCTGGGTCACTGAGGACGACAGGTTCCGCAGCCACCTAATCCCAGCCACGTAAAAGTCCATAGGTTCCTTGGGACTGTAAGTGATCCCTTGAAGACTGCTGATGCTGAGTGCTAGGCTCCACCTCCATGCTGCTGATACAATCATCCTCCTCCTCCTCCTCCACCTCGTCCTTCTCGTCCTCTTCCTGTGTGCTAGGCGGGCATGCAGGACCACTGTCTGGATAAAGGGGGCCTTGAGAGGTAAGGAAGTCCCCCTCTTCCTCCCTCTGTTCTGCCGCAAGGGCCCTGTCCATTATTCCACGTAGCATGTGCTCCAACATGTGAATAAGAGGGACAGTCTCACTGATGCATGCACTGTCACTGCTCACCATCCTCGTGGCCTCCCCAAATGGTGTCAGAACAGTGCATGCATCCCTGATCAAGGCCCACTGGCGTGGGGAAAAAAACCGAGCTCCCCTGACCCAGTTCTGCTGCCATATTGGCACAGGTACTCATTGATGGCCCTATGCTGCGTGGGCAGACGCTGCAGCATGGCCAATGTACAGTTCCATCTGGTGGGCATGTCACAGATTAGGCGGTTCTTGGGCAGGTTGTATTCCCTTTGGAGGTCTGTCAGCCGAGCAGTGGCATTATATGACCTTCGGAAATGCACACAGACTTTCCTGGCCTGCCTCAGGACATCCTGTAAGCCCGGGTACCTGCCCAAGAACCGCTGCACCACCAAATTCAGAACATGAGCAAAACAGGGCACATGGGTCAGTTGTCCATGTCGCAGGGCAGAGAGGAGGTTGGTGCCATTGTCGCTAACCACCATTCCTGGCTTAAGCTGGCGTGGCGTCAACCACCTCTGAGCCTGTCCCTGTAGAGCTGCCAGAACCTCTGCCCCAGTGTGGCTCCTGTCTCCCAAGCACACCAGCTCTAGCACCGCATGGCATCTCTTGGCCTGCATTCCTGCGTAGCCCCTCGTACGCCTACGGAGCATGGCTGGTTCAGAGGAAACATCAACACAGGAAGAGGCTGCAGAGGAAGAAGAAGAGGAGGGGGTGGAGGAGAGAGGTGTGTCACAACCAGTAGTAGTGTTTTGGAGGCGTGGTGGCGGAACAACCTCCAACACTACTGTACTTTGCACTGCGTCCTTCCCAGCTGCCAGCAGAGTCACCCAATGCGCCGTGAAAGAGAGGTAACGTCCCTGTCCAATCCTGCTGGACCATGAGTCAGCGGTGATATGCACCTTACCACTGACCGCCCTGTCCAGTGAGGCATGGACATTGCCTTCCACATGGCGGTAGAGAGCCGGAATCGCCTTCCGTGAGAAAAAGTGGCATTTGGGGACTTGCCACTGAGGTACCGCACATTCCACAAACTCACGGAAGGGGGCAGAATCTACCAACTGAAAAGGCAGCAGTTGAAGTGCTAGCAATTTCGCTAAGCTAGCATTCAACCGCTGGGCATGTGGATGGCTGGGAGGCCTTGTACACACGGTCGGACAAAACCGATGAGAATGGTCCAACGGACCGTTTTCATCGGTTCACCACTGAAGTGGCCTGATGGTCTGATGTGCGTACACACCATCGTTCCAAAAACCGATCGGGTCAGAACGCGGTGACGTCAAACACACGACGTGCTGAATAAAACTAAGTTCAATACTTCCAAGCATGTGTCGACTTGATTCTGAGCATGCGCGGGTTTTGCTTTTCTGTACTAACCATCGGTTTGGACCGATCGGGCAGCGGTCCATCGGTTCGGTTTTGAAGCATGTTTCAAAATTTTGGACCAAAGGAAAACAGACCGATGGGCTATACACACGGTCGGTTTGGACCGATGAAACTGAACCTCGGTCCATTCTCATTGGTTTTGTCCGACCGTGTGTACGGGGCCGGAGAGTACTTCTTTCGGCGCTGCAGCAGCTGGGGCAGGGAAATTTGGCTGGTACCATCAGTAGATTGCCCACATGTACTACTAGGTTGTGACACACCTATTTCTACACCTTCAGTCCTATCAGTGCAGGCTTCAGAGAGGACTGAGGGTCTAGTGGGGTTGGAGGTGCCAGCTGATGAGGGGCAAGGGGAGGTCCGCTTTGTTCTTTGGTGTGGGTCTTTCTGGTATGCTTGCCAACAAACTGCATGGCAGGTCAAGCATGTGGTGCCCAAGCGGGTGATGTTTTGGCCACGCGAGATACGCTTGAGACATATGTTGCAAATAGCAAAGGTGCGATCTGATGCACATGTCTCAAAAAAGGCCCACACCAAAGAACTTTTGCAGTACCGTTGAGACTCAGCAGCGCCCTGCACAGGCGTAGCTCTGCGATGTAATGCAGTTGGTGTGCTGCCCTTAAGCTGGCCCCTGAAGGGCATCCTGCCTCTTTGGAGATGTGCCTGTGCCTCTTCCTCCTCCTCCTCCACCACCTCCTCCTCCTCTTCCTCCTCCCCTCTCCTATCAGGCACCCACGTAGAGTCAGTGACCTCATCATCCCCTCCCTCCTCATCACTGTCGAAAACCTGGCAGTATGCTGCAGCTGGGGGAACATGACTGCCAGATTGCTGTCCCTCTCGGGCACCCGCTCTCTCTGGGTTCACATCAATGCCTTCCTCTATCTGTGTTCCGTCATCGGAGCCTTCAAAACGCTGCGCATCTTCATGCAGCATGTACCCAACACTGTGTTGAAACAGTTCGGGGGACTCTTCAGGAGGACATGGTGGGACTAGGTTAAGGATTGTGTGATGCCATTGTGCAGAGGGAAGAGGACGCCCTGGCAGCTGCTTTGCCAGACAAACTAAGCTCAGCCTGGGTGAGAGAGGATGAGGAGGATGAGGACGGCTTGGTCATCCACTCTACTAATTTCTCTGCATGCTGAGGCTCAACACGGCCAGCTGCCGAAAAAGAAGGACGAGCATGTCAGACGGCCACGAGCTGAAGAGGATGCCCCGTGTCCACCACCAGCGTTGCCTCTAGATGCAGAGCCTGCTTGCCCTTGTGACTCTCTGCCTCTCTTTGTTGTCCTTCCAGACATTTTATTGGCCTGCACAGAAATAAACAGCTCACGTGCAGTAAGAGCAACTGCGTTTATGGGCAAATAAACAGCACACGTGCAGTAAGAGCAACTGCGTTTATGGGCAAATAAACAGCACACGTGCTGTAAGAGCAAATGCGTTTATGGGCAAATAAACAGCACACGTGCAGTAAGAGCAACTGCGTTTATGGGCAAATAAACAGCACACGTGCAGTAAGAGCAACTGCGTTTATGGGAAAATAGACAGCACACGTGCAGTAAGAGCGACTGCGTTTATGGGCAAATAAACAGCACACGTGCAGTAAGAGCAACTGCATTTATGTGCAATTAAACAGCACACGTGCAGTAAGAGCGACTGCGTTTATGGGCAAATAAATAGCACACGTGCAGTAAGAGCGACTGCGTTTATGGGCAAATAAATAGCACAAATGCAGTAAGAGTAACTGCGTTTATGTGCAATTAAACAGCACATGTGCAGTAAGAGCAACTGCGTTTATGGGCAAATAAACAGCACACGTGCAGTAAGAGCAACTGCGTTTATGGGAAAATTAACAGCACACGTGCAGTAAGAGCAACTGCGTTTATGGGAAAATAAACAGCACACGTGCAGTAAGAGCGACTGCGTTTATGGGCAAATAAATAGCACACGTGCAGTAAGAGCGACTGCGTTTATGGGCAAATAAATAGCACACGTGCAGTAAGAACGACTGCGTTTATGGGCAAATAAATAGCACACGTGCAGTAAGAGCAACTGCGTTTATGTGCAATTAAACAGCACACATGCAGCAAGAGCAACTGCGTTTATGGGCAAATAAACAGCACACGTGCAGTAAGAGCAACTGCGTTTATGTGCAATTAAACAGCACACGTGCAGTAAGAGCAACTGCGTTTATGGGCAAATAAACAGCACACGTGCAGTAACAGCTAATGCGTTTATGGGCAAATAAACAGCACACGTGCAGTAAGAGCGACTGCATTTATGGGCAAACAAATAGCACACGTGCAGTAGGAGCGACTGCGTTTTTGGGCAAATAAATAGCACACGTGCAGTAAGAGCGACTGCGTTCATGGGCAAATAAATAGCACACGTGCAGTAAGAGCGACTGCGTTTATGGGCAAATAGCACACGTGCAGTAAGAGCGACTGCGTTTATGTGCAATTAAACAGCACACGTGCAGTAAGAGCAACTGCGTTTATGGGCAAATAAACAGCACACGTGCAGTAAGAGCAACTGCGTTTATGGGCAAATAAATAGCACACGTGCAGTAAGAGCAACTGCGTTAATGTGCAATTAAACAGCACACGTGCAGTAAGAGCAACTGCGTTTATGGGCAAATAAACAGCACACATGCAGTAAGAGCGACTGCGTTTATGGGCAAATAAATAGCACACGTGCAGTAAGAGCGACTGCGTTTATGGGCATATAAATAGCACACATGCAGTAAGAGCGACTGCGTTTATGGGCAAATAAATAGCACACATGCAGTAAGAGCGACTGCGTTTATGGGCAAATAAATAGCACACGTGCAGTAAGAGCAACTGCGTTTATGGGAAAATAAACAGCACACGTGCAGTAAGAGCAAATGCGTTTATGGGCAAATAAACAGCACAGGCACAGCAAGCCATCCCAAAGTCTGAGAAATTTCCGGGCGTTGCCCCTGTGTTGCTATATGTATTTCTCCATTATGAGCGTTCTGCCCATGTGTTGTATCCACGTTTTGACCTTGGGCGGTATATTTGATTTCCAGTTAAGAAGAATGATCTTCCTCGCCTGAATCTTAGGGGTTACGCCGGGCGTAGTTGTGAGCATGCGCAAATGGGCGCAGGACATACGTTGACGTCACGGTGCATGCGCCCTTCATTTGCATGGGGTCACGCTTCATTTAAATGGATCACGCCCGCTTCCTTCCTACTTTGACTCAGGCCAACTGATTCAGGACAAAGTTACGTTACGCAGGCGCATCGTTGGGAGCATTTGCTTTCTAAATACCATGCTTGCCTCTCTGACTTGCGTCGGCGTAGCGTAAAAGAGATACGCTACGCCTGCCTAAAAATGCGCCAATGTATCTGAATCTGGGCCTTGGTCTCTGAACTTGGTCAGCAGGGGATAGATGTTCAATTTGCAAAAATCTTTATTTTAGGGGACACCCAGACGCCCAAATACTTGAAAGAGGACACTACAGGGATGGGGCAAGGGAGGCTCCCCCCAGGCACAGGCGTCACATCTAGGAACATTAGAGCAGACTTTGTCCAGTTGATGGTAAGGCCCGAAAAACGGCCAAAGTCAGTGATAAGGGACATAACCTGCATCAATGAGTCATCCGCATCCTCCAGAAAGAGGAGCATGCCGTCGGCATACAGCATGTTTTTCACATGCATGTCGCCATATCTAAAGCCCCGAACCGCGGGGCAGCCCTCACCAGGGCCGCAAGGGGCTTAATAGCCAGAGCGAAGAGCAGGGGGGACAGGGGACATCCCTGCCTGGTCCCCCTGCCCAGTGTAAAAAGCGTGGGACATCCTATCAGACATGCGTATGGCCGCCTGTGGCGCATCATACAGAAGTCTCACCCACCTCAGGAAATTAGGACCAAATCCAATTCTAGCCAGCACCGCCCAGAGATACTGCCAGCCAACACTGTTGAATGTCTTATTGGCATAAAGAGACAATAGTGCCCTACTGCGGACGGAGTCCGAGTGGGTCTGCATATTCAGGTATAACCGCCGAAGGTTGGTCGCGGTATAGTTACGCGGCATGAACCCTGCCTGGACGAAGGACAGAAAAACTTTGTTAACCTGTATGGCCAGTACCTTCGCCAGAATCTTAACATCGCTTTGCAACAGCGAAATGGGCCTATACGAGCCAGGATCCAAGGGATCCTTGCCCGCTTTCAGTAACAGGATAACGTTCGCCCTTGTCATGGATGGGGGCAGATTACCCGACTTAAATGAGGAGTTAAAAACTATAAGTAGCTTGGGCAACAGCACCTCCCCATATTGAGTGTACGCCTCCATGGGGATCCCATCATTCCCCGGGGCCTTATTGTTGCAGTTCCTCGTCTGTATAATCATCACGTGATTTATACAGCCGCGGCGGAGGTTCTCAATCGGTCCAGGGAGTCCTGACCCGACATCCATGCCTCCCTCGCGGAATCTGTGGGGTCTAGGATAAATGTGAGTTCTAACTGCCTCACCTGGTCCTCCAACCGCTCCGAAAGAGCAGACGAGTTATGTTTAATGGACGCAATCTCCTGAATGAATGTTCCCCTCAGACAGGCCTTAAGGGCATCCCAACCCAGCGCCAGATCCACATCTCCCCAATTTTCTAAAAAGTATTGGTCTATCTGGTGAACAACTCGATCGTGGGATGTAAACAGCTTCAGCCAAAAGGCATTCAATTACCATGGAGCTCTTGGTAGAGAAGAAACCGGACGGGAAACCAGGTGGGCCACCAGCGGAGAATGGTCAGAAACCCCCCTGGGGAAGTATTCCACTCTGGGGACCATATGTAGAACCTGAGGGAACCCCACACAGAGGTCTGTGTGGGACAGGGACCCGTGTGTTTTTGAAAAACATGAGAATTGCCTGGTTGTCGGGTACCTTGCCCTCCAGACATCAATCCAGCCCACCTCCCCTAGTAATCTGCTCAATACAGTACCCCTGCCCCCTTGTGGCACTGGGGCCGGAGGGTGCCTGTCTACCCTGGGATCCAGACAGCCATTAAAATCTCCCATGACCATAATAGGAACATCAGGTTTATCAACCAGGTAAGACAGGAGAAGCTGCAAAACCTCCCTAGAAAAAGGGGGGGTATATACACAAGGGCATTTATCATTGTCACTGTAAACACTTTGCAATATAAAAAAACATATCTACCAAGGGAGTCCACAGCCGCATCAATTTCCTGGTAAGCCAAGGATTTGTGCACCAGTACACTCACCCCCCGTGAGTATGAGGTATGAGTGGAATGGTAGGCCTTGCCCACCCAGGAAAACCCTTCAGCGGATCATGAACACTGCGAACATTCCAAGTCACTATCGGGGTGGTGGCCATGGCTGGAGTAAACAGTAGTCATTGTCAGGGGCCCAGGGCCCTAGAGTCACCTCAGGCAGGCGTAGCCACCAGCATGGCCGGCGGGGGATCAGAGAGCAGAAGTGAATCAGGTGGTATAGCAACGTGAGCATTATAGAAAAAACTACGAACAGTCCAAAACAAACTCCCCGGGTCCACTCAGCATCCTCGTCCGGGGTGGAGGCAAGCCGCCGCCAATCAGCTCCAGTGAGTGGACCCAGCAAGTAATACGTGCAAACAGGGCACCAAAAAACAAGTCCCCCCAACAGGGACTCAACGTAGTCATAGTAGCTAAGGTGGATGCAGACCCCCCACCGTAGCTTGAATTCCAGAGGAGGTATACTTCAACTTCCAAAGCTCTCACCAAGCGCTAACAAACTAAGAACATGCAAAATCCCAGTTTGCAAAAGGTAGACGTATCTGAACTGCGGGAAACATGCCGACCTCGCGAGGATGGGTGCAAGGCCTCAATCTCCCATATCTGCATCACGGTGCCTTCTCAGGTCCTGCTCGTTGCGGTCGAGCTACTCTGCAGCCTCCGCGGCGGATTCAAAAAAGGTGGCTTGTCCTCTGACTGTAACCCGTAGCTTGGCATATGTTACTTGGATCCTCTGCAGGCGTTTCTTTATCTCAGTAAATTTGGCTCTCTTGCGCTGCACCTCAGCCGAGAAGTCCGGGTAGAACGATATTTTGGCTCCATTGTAGTGTACAGCTCCCCTTTCCCTGGCCAGTCGAAGTATAATCTCCCTGTCCCAGTAATTCAAAAGCCTGGCCAGCATGGACTCGGGTGGACTGCCAGGGGGAAGGGGTCTGGGAGGTGTGCGATGCGCCCTTTCCACCGCGAACAATGTGGTGAATGCCTCCTTGCCGAAAATGTCCTGGAGCCATGCTTCTATGAAGGCCGTGGGATCCCTGCCCTCCACCTTCTCAGGGAGACCCACTATGCGGACATTTTTCCTCCTTAGGCGGTTCTCGATGTCATCTGCCTTCGCATTGGCCTGTGCAGATTTCTGTAATGCTGATCTGGTGTCCCTGGTGAGGGGCGGCAGCAGGTCCTCCACCTCACTAATGCGACCCTGATTTTCTGGAGGTCATGCCGCAGGAGGGACACCGTCTCAGTAAGTTCCCCAAACTGTACTTTTAAGCCATCCACCGAGGCTGTCACAGTGGTCGTGCATTTATGCTCAGCACGTAGAATTTCACTCAGCGTGGGGTGGGGAGCATCCTCCTGTAACTCCGCAAATATGTCATGCACAGTATCAGAGGAGATCTCCAACGGCAGCGTGTCGTCCATGGCTGAGGCGCCATTTTGCTCTTGTACCCTCTGCGCCCACGTCAGCGGCAGTGAGACAGGGGAGCTGGTGGGGCCCTGCAGCTTTTGAGCGTAATATAGCATGTCTTTGGGGGGCTCTTTCCCATGGTGTTTTTGTGCCTTGAGTGTCTTACCGCCATCTCCGGTGGCTTGTCTGCCCCACGCGCTGCCTTCTGCTGCTGAGAGGATCCGGCGCCATCTTGGACATCCATAGCCGCCGTGGCTGCAGCTCCCCTCTCGGTTTTGCGAGTCATCCGAGGCTCCGCCGACCGCCGATTCAACCTCCGCTATGGCCGGTAAGGTAAGACTGTGTGTTTGTACCGATCGTCGGTGCAACAAGTGTCCGGGAACAGGATCAGAAGAGGATCGTTAGCGGGAGCTCCGTGTATTGCGACCGCTCACATGCCCGTCCAGGCCACGCCCCACTTCCATTTTGCTTTTAAATGTCCTTATTTCTTCTGAGAAATCCTCAGTTCCTGTTCTTCTGTCTGTAACTACACACAGTAATGCGAGGCTTTCTCCCTGGTGTGGAGAAAGCCTCTTGAGGGGGCAAGCAGGAGGGTCAGGACGCTCTCTACTTTGCAGATAGAGAAAGGAGCTGTGTGTTAGTGGGAGTCCTGACACTCCTGCTTGCATCCTCCCCCTCAAGAGGCTTTCTCCACACCAGGGAGAAAGCCTTGCATTACTGTGTGGAGTTACAGACAGAAGAACAGGAAGTGAGGATTTCTCAGAAGAAATAAGGACATTTAAAAGCAAAATCGAAGGATGAGGTAAGTGAAGGGGGACTGCGCTAACGTAAAGGAAGCTATTTAGGGAAAACATTTTTTCCTTTACAACCCCTTTAAGGAAGATCTCTACATGGAGTAACCACCAGGATTTGAGCAAGGAGACAACCTTGTGTGTAAAGTTCAGAAGAACATCTACGGTCTTAAGCAATCCGCAAGCATGTGGAATGAGAAAATTAGAGAAGTACTTACAAGAGAGGGATTCTCAAGTAGTAAAGCAGACCCGTCTCTACTCCAGGAATCAAGGAGATAGATAGGTATACATCCGTATCTATGTTGATGATATTATAATCTGTTTTGAACAAGAAAGGGAATATAATCAGATAGTTCACAAGATGAAAGATTTTTTTTTAATTAAAGAGCTAGAGAACATTAGCTACTATCTAGGAATCCAAATAGAGAGAGAAGAAGATGAAAGTTATCTTCTCAACCAATCACAGAAAATCTACGAAATCTTGGAACAATTCCATATGCAAGGTGCAAAGGAATTGAAAACTCCTATGGAACCAAGCTATCAAAAAAACAATTAAACAGAAAACTTTCTACCCAACAATGACACATATTGCAGAGCAATCGGTGAGCTGCTATATGTTGCCACTGTGACAAGACCAGACATAGCCGCAGCAGTGGGCATACTATGCAAGAAAGTTTGAGATCCCTGTCAGCGTGAATGGAGTGCAGTAAAAAAGAGTGATGCAGTAACTCAAAGGAACAATTCAGATGAAGTTACGGTTACCAGCAACATCCATTTCAAAACTGGTCGGATATGTGGATGTTGATTGAGCCGGAGACTGCACATACCGCAAATCTACCAGTGGATTCATCTTCCAGTATGGGGAAGGAATCATAAGTTGGTCTAGTCAAAAGCAAGCAACTATCGCACTTGCTTCAACTGAAGCAGAGTACATTGCAGCAGCACACGCATGTCAAGAAGCGATATGGATTTGTCAACTTTTTGTGGACATTGGGATAGACATGTCAAAACCAATTCCCATTTTTGAAGACAACCAGGGATGTATAAAGCTTACACAATCAGAAAGAATCAATCCTAGGACCAAACACATCACTGTCAAGTATCACCTACTGAGGGACAATCAAGAGCAAGGTGTTATTGACATTCAATACTGCCCATCAGAAGAGATGACTGCCGATGCACTCACAAAGCCTTTGTTGAAGGAACGTCATAATTATTTCCAGAAGAAGCTGAATATAATTTGACAAAGCACATGCTGTTGAGAAGGGGTGTTGGAAGAGCAACAGCATGTAATGTAAAGTACTGTACTGTGAACTATATATACTTTATGCATTATACCTAGCTATATCAGTAGGTGGCACTGAAGTGTTATATTGTGTATTCTATGGTAATTTATTTAGAGGAAGTACCTTCATTCCTAAGTGCGTGTAGTTGTATCCTCCTGTTTCCTGTTCCATGATAAAGACATGCTTTGATATCCTCCATGAAAGTAAAGGTACAGTATATTATGCATACAACAAGTTTCCAGCGTATGATTCAATAACCTGCTAATATAGGTCCAGGCATTTACCCCAAAACATTCTTCTTTCCCTCAGAGGCATATCTTAACTAATCAATGTTTTGTTTTCCCTTGTTACTTTAGCAAAAAAACAGCTTTGATTTCCCCCTGCGACATCAACAGGCTTGAAACATTTCTAGAGGGGCTGCAGATACCAACAGCCAATTTCCAACCCACCAGTTGTAGTCAGGCTCTGCATATACTGTATGTATGTATCTGCAAGAGGGACAGAGACGACTTATGCCCTGTACACATGATCGGTTCATCCGATGAAAACGGTCTGATGGATTTTTCCACAGATATCCGATGAAGCTGACTTTCATCAGTCTTGCCTACACACCATCAGTTAAAAAAATGATCATGTCAGAACGCGGTGACGTAAAACACAACGACGTGCTGAGAAAAATGAAGTCCAATGCTTCTGAGCATGCGTCGACTTGATTATGAGCATGTGTTGATTTTTAACCGATGGATTTCCCCACAGACGACTGTTTTTTTCTATCGTTTTTTTAACCATCAGATAATTTTATAACAGGTTCTAAGTTTTTTCACCGATGGGAAAAAAGCGATAGGGCCCACACACGATCGGTTCGTCTGATGAAAACAGACCGTTTTCATCGGACGAACCGATCGTGTGTACGCGGCATAAGAGATAGGTAGACTTCTGTAGTCCAGCAGGGAGGGTGGACAATGCTCGCTGGGTTTGTCATCTTGAACAGGAAGTTGGGTGCACACTAGATTTCTGGTAGATCAATAGTGTTTAGGGAAATGTACATGTAATTTTTATTTAATTTTTTATTGCCATGTAATACTTTAACTAAACTTGTACAAACCTATGGCTTGATCCTTTCCCACAGGCATCTACATACAGGCTACCACTTCTCCGTTGTACCCAACTTTGAGCAGGGATTCCAAAAGGGTCCTCAGAATATCAACTGGCTGTAGAATGTGCACAAAATAATGGCAAATTGACAAAAAGTGTCCCAGACGCTGAGCCCCTCTGGCACTAAGCATGGGGGAGGAAACTGTTGCAGAGGGCTAGGTGGCTTAGATGCTAAGCATTCTAACAGGCTGGTTAAAATGAAAGACTGCCAGATAAGCATGGCAGTCAGTCAAGCCACAAAGCCTTCACAATAGCAAAAAGACTGGAATGTTATTTCACTAAAAGCTCTGCATAACTTGTATACGACAAAAAAGAACATATCATACAGGTGACTGATCTGTTCTCAAAACTTCTGCGGATAACATTCTGAGGATTCTGTACAGTTACATAATTCAACTTGGCTCAAAGAGGGAAAAAAAATCCTACAGATTCTTTCAGGATGAAGTCTTCAAAACAGAACTACTGTTCTGAAAGGCCAACTCTATCTTTCTGACCATAGATCATGTTGAGGGTGTAGCATTAAGTATGGTCAGATTCTGCAGCCCCCCCAAAAACAAAAAAAACAAGTGCAGTGATGTAATCTCAGTTCTGCAGGAGGAACCTGTGCAATCCATGGATCATGGGTAAAATGCTTTCCAGGCTTCTATGTAAAAAATAATGAATGTACTTTTATTTTTTCAATGAAAATGGGTGCATTTATTATTTCTTTTGCAAAAAAAATTTTTTACCTTTAAAAAAGGCAGTATACTAAAGAAGATTTCCCAGTTTGGGGCATAATATATGTAGCGCTACCCCCTCAGGTAGTTGGTTGATTTGGGATCGGCGTATTAGGTTACCTCTATGTGTTGTCCAGGGGTGATGGTAGTGAGTAGAGCAGTAAACAAATGTCCAATCAGCGAAATAGGTTTTCTGAATGCTTTATTTCTCGGCCCAACACGACCAACATCAACATGAGGTAAGACAGGAAAGGTTGATGAAGTGAGAAAACCTTGCAGTATCAGGCTTGGATAGAAGGAAGAGCAATCCTGCTCTCAGTAGTAGTAGATACAGTTCGTCGCCACTCCAGCCAGAGTGGGTGAAGTGCCCTCGGACAGACCCCTGCCACAGACCTGGCTCTGATGGGGCCTCTGCCACAGGCCTAGAACTTGGATGAGCTAAATAGTTGAGCTTATCCTCACAGTAAATTTGCGCTAGGGTCACCGGTTGACAGTGGAAGTGTACCTGTCCCGGTCACCAGATCCCTAATGGTTTGTTCAAGCCCTTTTGGACAACCTGCCTCCGGGTTCTCCTCAAGCCGACCCCCCACCGAACGGCATACAGCCTGGGATCTCCTCAGTAGAAGGGGGACCCAGTCAGTCACTGGGGCCCCTTTGTAGCATCAATTGCTCCAGGCCAGGAGGGCCCAGAGTCCGGAACTCCACGTTGCGCGCGACCCCAGGCCAGGTAGGCCATAGTGGTGGGGCCCGCGATGTGCGCACACCCTAAAGGTGGGTGCCGCACCTGGAACCAGGAACCCGCGAAGAACCAAGAACAACAGCCTCCGCCACAGAAATACTCCTCCCCAGCATGCCCCGCGAGGGAAAACTCCTCTCATTGTCTGCTGAGAAAAAGCGGCTCCGCCTGGACCTCTCTGGTGCCACCTGCCGCCCAGGGATAATACCGCATCCCTAGAACGCAGTCTGGCACACAGAACAATCCAGATTTGGCGACAGACAAATTTAACATAATTCGGAATGAGAGCAAATTATCTCTCTCATTCCCCCACTAACTTTAGCGTAGTGCTTTTACTGAAAGTAAGGGGGCGATACATATACAATATACATTCCTGAGGCCTGTGAATAAATCCATTGACTAGTGGAATGATGGCTGTTAGCTTGTTGCTGTGGCATCTCCGGGCCAGATTCACGTAGAAGTGCGGCGGCGTAACGTATCGTAGATACGTTACACCGCCGCAAGTTTTCATCGCAAGTGCCTGATTCACAAAGCACTTGCAATGAAAACCTACTCTGGCGGCCTCCGGCGTAAGCCCGCGTAATTCAAAGGGGCGTGTGCCATTTAAATTAGGCGCGCTCCCTACTGCGCATGCTCCGTTCTGAAATTCCCGCCGTGCTTTGCGCGAACTGACGTCATTTTTCCGAACGGCGACGTGCGTAGCGTACTTCCGTATTCCCGGACGTCTTACGCAAACGACGTTAATTTTTAAATTTAGACGCGGGAACGACGGCCATACTTTATACAGCACATACGTGTGCTGTGTAAAGTTAGGGCACCCAAAACGACGACTAACTTTGCGACGGGAAACTAGACTAGCAGCGACGTAGCGAACGCGAAAAACCGCCGTGGATCGCCGTAACTCCTAATTTGCATAACCAACACTGGTTTACGACGCAAACTCCCCCCAGCGGCGGCTGCGGTACTGCATCCTAAGTTCCGACAGTGTAAAACAATTACACCTGTCGGATCCTAGGGCTATCTATGCGTAACTGATTCTATGAATCAGTCGCATAGATACTTTGAGAGATACGACAGAGTATCTGAGATACTCCGTCGTATCTCCTTTGTGAATCTGGGCCTCCGGCACCTGTTAGACTCCTTTCACACTGGGGCGGTTTGCAGGCGCTATTGCGGCTAAAAATAGCGCCTGCAAACCGACCTGAAACAGCGGCTGCTGTTTCTCCAGTGTGAAAGCCCTAGGGCTTTCACACTGGAGCGGTGTGCTGGCAGGACGGAAAAAAAGTCCTGCTAGCCACATCTTTGGAGCGGTGAAGGAGCGGTGTGTATTCTGCTCCTCCACCGCTCCTGTCCATTGAAAGCAATGGGACACCGCGGCTATACTGCGGGCAAAGCTTTAAGGTGGTTTTTAACCCTTTTTTGGCCGCTAGCGGGGGGTTAAACCGCCCCACTAACGGCCAAATAGCGCAGCAAAATTTGCGCACCTCCTGCCCCAGTGTGAAAGGGGCCTTAGGCTTTCCATGAAATGGCAAGAACATATTTGTATTCTCTTGCAGAAGGAGAAAATATATTATGTGAATTATTTAAGTAGTTAACTCCTGTACAGACGTATTGCTATTGACTGTTCCATGGATATAAGAAAAGTTTGCAAGGGCCCTTGCAGGAATCATTAATTAATGACAGTGAAGAAAACCTGACTGTTTAGGTATAGGTTCTTTCATCCACACTAAACAGCACAGGTGTAATCATTCCCTGTTGGCTACTATCTTACAGCTGGCTCCAGTGGCTAAAAGAAAGTCCGGGTCCCTTTCAATAGGGCAGTTTTACCTTACTCTCCTGCCGTTTCTCCCGCAGCAACAAGCCGTTAATTGGTGCCTTTTCGCGGGTCTGTATTTGCGTCGTTCTGGAGCCTTTATAAGCCATATTCTCCTCTCACGCTCCAGCCACCTGAAGAGGAATGGACCGCGCTCCCTCCCACCCTCCCTTACCTACATCACTGTGTTATTTAGAGGGGTTGTCATCCAGTCTAGTCTGGATAGACAGCAATATTTGTTTTGATGTATTCGCTAATTTGAGGCATATGAAAATTTAAATGTAGCGGGGTCATCCTGTCAGAACCTTACGACAGGTTGTCTCCGCTGGACTTACATTCACACTTGTAAATATGTATGATACCTTTAGGAAAAGTTATGCATTGTGGGCCTACAAGTAGCAGGAGATATGGACTCCATGGACTCTTAAGAGAAATAGACTACACTTCCCACAATGCCTTGTGCCCTTTGAACATGTGACACCTCCGCACAGCCTTATGGGGGAGGTTAGTTATAGAAAGGGTGCGGCTGATCTCGCTCTCTTGGGACCTGCACTTCTTTCCTCTGCGGAGCTGCTGAGATACCACAGCTGTGCTGTTAGGCCAGAAGCCTGGGCCTGAACCCACAGAGAGACCAGCCGTTTCGGAAAGAAGCAAGACCCCAGCATCTAGCTTTGTGTCTGAGATCGTAGAGGTGATCCAGCTGCCAGTTGAACCAGTGGAGAACTCTCGTTCGGGACCTCTGTGCTGTGGAGCGGTGATCCACCAAAGTGCCTCCTGAGAAGAGTTCAGGCGGATCGGCCTGAAGGGTGAGAGAGCACTTGCTCAACCTCTGACTTTCCATTTACACAGACACTTAGAGCCTAGAGACAAGCTCTTGGTCTTGGCCCGACACTCAGAGGGCCCAGTCAAGTGTCCGGGGCGCTCATAGCAGTGACTTACGCTGACAAGCACCAGCTCATCCCCACTCACGGTTCCATGCACTCTGTTTTGTGAGTTTCCTCATCAATTGCCGATTTGGATTTACAATTTCTTATGTGCACCGACTGGCCACAATGAGATCATTAACTGTTCTATAGGATCGCCCACCAGAGGGCACCCATGAGTACAGACTTCCTTCTAGTTTAGATGAGTGGTACCACTCTTAGTCAGGTTTTCTTCACTGTCATTAATTAATGATTCCTGCAAGGGCCCTTGCAAAACCATAGTGAGTTACTGTTTATTAATTGTGGCTGCAATTATAATCTATGCTTGTTACCTCAAGTTTTCACTAAGTAAACTTATTCTTGGTTTTACCTTAAACGTGTCTATGGTGTAAAGCGTATTTTCTTGCCTGGTTGAACCCGTGATAACAGGTAATTTGGTTACTGTTTTATCATTGCTATTGTGGCCCCAGCCCAACAGAGGCCACCATATCTCCTTCACCAGGCTTCAGATGTGTCAAGGGAGGGTTCGAGCTAGTTAATAGGGGTGAGCTGAGCCAAAAAAAGAGAGTAGATCCCAAATTAACCAGCGGCTCCTTCGGGGGTAGCACTACATAAATATGCAGATATATAAGTTTGTTTATTTAATTATTAAACCTGGGTTACCCTAAAATAAACACCATGGCCAGTTATGACCATTTAAACTTATTGGTGTTGTCAGACTCTTTATTTGTATAATTTATGCTACTTTGTGCTATCCCATGCCCCAACAATGCTTACGTATGAGTGGATGCAGGCACCATTTGTCTGACAATTTTTCATTGGGCTACCTCACAAATCAACATTTGTTTAGCCCCAGAAGCACCCAAGGCTTTATTTTTTGAGCTGTGTATGGCAATCTTTAGAAATTCACATGTAGCACTACCCCCGAAGGAGCTGCTGGTTTGGATTTGGGCCTGCACGTTACCTCACCATTCGTTGTGTAGGGGAATGAGAGTCTATAGAAACCTCAATGCCCACACAAGTTGCAAATCTTTTTTTGTTAAGCTGTATTCACACAAACTTGCACAGGTAGAGGGATGTAGGGTCAGTGGAAGGTTCAGGCACTCAGTGCAGATCACTGGGGAGCTTTTAAGCTTCAAAAGTCACACTCACCACTTTCCTTTGAGTGGGTATTGCTCACCTGGATAGGCCCCTCTCACTGGCTTAGCAGTCGGGATGATGCACAAACAAAAAGAAAGAATAACAGTCTCTGCCACAGACTTTAGTGCGATGAAGTTAAACTGTACAATGATCCTCTGCCACAGGATTTAGCATTCAGATATCCAGCCTTACAGTTTAGAACCTTTAAGCCGACCCGGCACACTGTAAAGTAACATAGGCTTCGGTGCATCCTCCAATAAAGTCACCAGGCCTTCCCCGAGATACCAGCCTTCTGCTTGGTCCTCTCCAGGACAGGTCCTCCCCTGGTTTCCCTTATTGAGTTGCTTCCTCCCTCAAGACGGATGCGCAGGATCACCTCCAAAGTACAGGCCCCAGTCAGCACAACTGGGCCTGCGTGGCAAGGATGCAGTCTCAGGCCAACGTGGCCCTGTGGCTGAAAATCAATCATCACATACCTCGAGCCAGGAGGGCCACGAGACAAAGAGCACCGAAAAATGGCGTCTGCCCCCTTAGCCTCTGTTAATGTGTATCTTATATTATGTTAAGCTATCCTGAACTTTCAAAGCCTAGCCAGTATATGGATGGGCCTAAAGCCTGGTACGCACAAGGAGTTTCTTTTTCGTTCAACCAAAAAAAATCTGTCAGCTGCAGTCGGGAGTCACTGTACTATGTGAAGTTAGTGCAGCGATCTCCCCCCCGCTGAGCTGTTGTGTTCTGACAGGGGAACGCCCCCCACCAGAACACACTGATCAGCGCTCTCTGCCATTGATCGGGAGTCATTCAGCTGCTGCTTTTCCAGAATACTCGTCCGACAGAAGCTGTCAGACAGACCAACATACACACGGGCCTAATGTTGGCTGTTTTTTCTTTTTTTTTTACTGTCTGATGTCTCCCAACATTCGGCCCGTGTGTACCAAGCTTTAATCTAATCAGTGAATCTGACTACTCTGCTATCTGTATGGTAATGCCATTCTTCTGTTTAAATGGGGGGAGGATGGCACAGAGAGAGGCGGGGGGGGGGGGGGAGATTCTGGGTTTTGTTTACATGAGTTATGTTTTAGGGTAAAGTGACCAGATTTTATAAATGAAATCTGGGGACATATTTTTTCTTTACTAATGGCAACAATCAGCGACTCTCTGCCCGTCATCAGAAAGGGGCACAGATAATGGGAAAAATACAACCCCCCTATGCTAGTAGGCACAGCGGAGCGGGGGGGTGTAATTCAATTTTTTTTATTTTAATTCTGCACTGATTGTCTTTGAAATTGCCCCTGCCCCCTATTAAATCCAATCTGGGGACAAAACCAGGGACAGACTTGGTCTGGGGACAGTGTCCTCAATCAGGGGACTGTCCCCTGAAACCGGGGGTGTCTGGTCACCCTATTTTAGGGTGATGTTTTTGTTAATTGGGCTGGTTGTGGCTTTTTTCTCTTATGGCTTTTCTTTGCCTCTGTTGTATTTTGTACTTATAAAGCATAATAAAAAGAATTTTCCAAAATAAAAAGAATTTTGTACATTGAAGTATGCTACTTGAAGACAGCATCTGTATTTCTCTCAGTACAGGTTACTCTGAACCTGGTACGTGTGCAATCAATATATAACTAATGGAGAAGATGCACAGTGGGACAGAGCACAAAATACAAAAAAAGAAAAAAACAAGCTACCCTACACTTAACCTCCTTAGCTAGCAACAGGAAACCTTCTTAAACCTGCTTCTTACATTTCAGTAAAGAAAAGGTCTCAGTTTACAAAAAAATTGCAAATCTATGAGTAATCCATATTGCAGACTCAAGTTTCCTTTGGAAAGTGTTGTTCCTATTCAACTGAACAGGAGCACCTACACTAGGGATTTATATAGAAATACGTAAACAAACTTATGTAGAGGTTAGAGTGAGCCATGTTGTTCTTCCGGCTATCCCAACTAACAGCACTTGCGCATAGAAGCTGTTACAAATGCTTTATTGCTTACTTACTCATTTTACAGCTCTCTAGAAATCCTTAGAAAGCAGTAGTAAAACACTGTGATAAAATGTCACTTAATGTACTTTCACTTATGCTTCATTCTTCCCCATTTAGTATTTAAAGCCCAACTCCTGAGTATTACAAGACTATCCTTCCAGTGGACTGACCCCACAGTGCAAGGGCTACATGCTTTTTAAAGGGGAGGTTCACCCTAAAAACGACTTTCTAGTATTACATTGGCCCCCCACATTACAATACAATTACGCCTATTATGTTTTTTTTTTATGCTGTACATACCTTGGTACAGCTAATTCACCCGTGGCTTCCGGGTTGCGAGTCCCGCGGGAGTGGGCGTTCCTAACATGCTGGTGATTGATGTGATGACCAAAAACGAGCTCCCCCCAGTCGCGTAAGCTGCGTCACGATTGCCGAAAGGCGGTGCGCAGGCGCAGTATAGTGCTGACTCGCCGTTCGGCTCCTTTCGCCAATCGTGACGCAGCTTATGCGACGGGGGGAGCTCGTTTTTTGTCATCACGTCAATCACCAGCATGTTAGGAACGCCCACTCCCGCGGGACTCGCAACCCGGAAGCCACGGGTGAATTAGCTGTACCAAGGTATGTACAGCATAAAAAAAAACATAATAGGCATAATTGTATTGTAATGTGGGGGGCCAATGTAATACTAGAAAGTCGTTTTTAGGGTGAACCTCACCTTTAAGTTTAGAGGTAGTGAAGTAAGGTGCATTTCAGCAGGCATCTGTGTGACCAGTCCTATAAAACCTCTTCTATAAGATGCTCCAGGCTGCGGTTGTACAATGACATCATCAACTGCAATGCAAGGCCAATAGCTCTCCATTATTTATGAAGATGGCAAGGGAGAGCACTCAAGTTGGAGCATAGGAGAGTACTAGAGCCTGCCAGAGCAGGGGTGTTGGGAGGGAGGCTGAGGGGGGCTGGAGCCCAGAGTGGGCCCCCACAAAGCCCTGGGTCTCGGGCATTCAGAACTCTATTAGCCCTGAGCCCAAGTGGGGACCAATCTGACTCCGAGCGTGGCCGAGTGACATAGCAGGTCCCGCTTTCTGGAGCCTGCAGCACCTATGATGGAAGTCCCACCGGTCCAATATCGGGACCATGGGACGTCCATTGTAGGCGCTGCAGGCTCCAGAAGGCGGGAATTACAATGCAGCCGCATCACGATGAGAAGATCCCTACTCGGCGCTCGGGCAGGTGGCTCTCCTCTTTTGGCTGGGAATGTAGGACATGTGATATCCATCATAGGCGCTGCAGACAGACTCCAGAAGGCGGGAATTAAAATGCGGCCGCGTCACTATGAAAAGATTGGCGCTCGGGCAGGAGGCTCTCCTCTTCTGGCTCTGGCTGCCTGCTGTCTACTGTGATGGGCTTGCCGCACACTACGACTGAGCTGCAGGAGGAGGTTGCCTGAAGTCTGGTCAGGTAGGTTAGTGCTTTTTAGTGTTTGTCAGGTAGGTCAATGCATGTCAGGTAGGTCAGTGTAATGGTCAGTGTGGGTCAGGTAGGTCAGTGTGAGTCAGATAGGTCAGTATAATGGTCAGATAGGTTAGTGTCAGGTAGGTGAGTTTAGTGGTCAGCATTGATGGGCACTGGTAAGCCAGGCAGCAACCAGCAATTGAGCTTACCCCCTCCGCACAACAATACCCACCTCCTCCACACAACCCCCCCCCCCCCCCCACTGGTGCCAGGCTGAAGCCCCTAGTCTTTTTTCCACCTAGCAACGCCCCTTTGCCAGAGTAAGGAATAAGGAAAGCTCAGCTCCCGACTGTCCATGATTTGGAACAAAGTCCCTCTGACCCCCTTTACTCCTCATGTGTCCCTTGTTTTGGTCTGATGTACTGTATACACCAGTGTAAAAAATCAAAATGTTTTTTTTTTTTTTTTTACAGTGCTAAACCTTTCATCCAGTTTCTAAACTGCTGCAATTGTACATTTTAAAAGACCATATAAAGGAATAGTGGGAAAAAAAAGGACTTGGGTATTTCCTTATTACATACTTGCTAATAGGTATCCCTCTTTCCCATCTCAGAAAGTTGGGAGGTATTGGTAAATATTACACCTTATTCCTCATTCTTTAGACCAGTGGTTCCCAACCTCAGTCCTCAAGTACACCCAACAAGGGCGCAGGTGCATTTTACAGTGGGGGAATAATTACTTGATCGCCTGCAGATTTTGTAGGTCTGTCCACTTACAAAGAAATGAAGGGTTTATCATATTTGAATTTAAATGATAGAGACAATATCAACCAAATATTCTTAAAAAAAAAAAAACATGTGATACAAATGCTATAAATTGGGTTGCCGTTTAGTGAGTAAAATAAGTATTTGATCCCAAAGCAAAATATGACTTAGTACTTGGTGGAGAAACCCTTGTTGGCAAGAACAGAGGGAAGACGTTACTTACGTAGTTGGTTACCACCAGGTTTGCACACATCTCAGGAGGGATTTTGGTCGACTCTTTACAGATCTTTGCAAAATCCTTAAAGTGATCGTAAAATAATAAACATGTCATACTTAGCAGCCTAGATCCTCTTCTTGGGTCCCTCTTAGGCCCCATACACACGATAGAATCCATCCGCTGAAAAATCCCAGCGAATGGGTTTCAGCGGATAGATCCTATGGTGTGTACACTCCAGCGGATCTGTTTCCGCGGATATTTATCCCCTGGGATGGATTCCAGCAGATCAAAAATTCGCTGACATGCTAAACAAATCTATCTGCTGGAATCCATCCCAACGGATGGATCCGCTGGTCTGTATAGACTCACCGGATCCATCTGTTCGAAGGGATCCCCCGCATGCGTCGTAATGATTCGACGCATGCGTGGAATTCCTTATATGACAGCGTCGCGCACGTTGCCGCGTCATAATCGCGGCGACGGCGCGACACGTCATCGCCAGAGGATTTCCGCGCGGATTTCAATGCGATGGTGAGTACACTCCATCGCAGAGAAATCCGCTGAAATCCTCGCTGAAATCCGTATTCGCAGATAAATCCTCTCGTATGTATGGGGCCTTAGGCTCTCCTGGCCTCTTCCTCCTGCTTAGTGCACCCACAGCAAGCAGCTTGCTATGGGGGCATCCGAGCTGAGACACAGCTCCGTGTGTCCATTCCGACACGGAGGCATGGCCCGGCCGCAGCCCCTCTCTCTTCTTATTGGCCATCTGACTTTGATTAACAGCGGCGAGAGCCAATGGTGCACCACTGCTGTCTTAGCCAATCAGGACGGAGAGTCCTGTACAGCCGAGTATTTCGTGCAACAATCGCTGAAACAAGATGCTTTCAGGTAAGTGTTAGGAGGGGTGAGGGGGGCTCAGCTTCTGGCTTTACAACTACTTTAAGGATTCTTGGCTCCCTCCATAAATTTTCAATAGGATTAAAAGTAGTTGTAAACCCTCACATATACCCAGTGAAGTAAAAAGCCTCAGATGATACACAGAGATTAAACAAATCCCTCCTACATAAGTTGTACATGTGTATGTGCTGTCTTCCCCTTTCTACACTGTTGGGAAAGTGCAGATCATGTTAAAAAATCTTTCTTCCTCTTTTAGCAGCATATAGGGGTAGGTAGGGATACTGGACTTACTCTGTGTTCGAGGGAAGGGACACCCCCCTCCCTCCACATAGACAGAGGAACAAAGGAACATGTAGAACTGTAGTCTGAATAGACAAACTCCCTGCTTATCTACCTCTAAGCTTCCTCCCCGACACAAATTTCCAGCTACTGTTATCTCGTCTGTCATAGAACTTGTCAGAAGTGACTCATGCTGATAACAGAGGAATGGAGCATCAGAGAGAAACCACACAGAGCTTTGGAGAGCGATTAAACACTACAGATGTACAGTATTTGCTTAGTTCAACTTTCATGGATGGGGTTTACAACCACTTTAAGGTCTGGAGACTGGCTAGGCTACTCCATGACCTTAATATGCTTCTTCTTGAGCCACTCCTTTGTTGCCTTAGTGGTATGTTTTGGGTCATTGTCATGCTGGAAGACCCATACACTACCCATCTTTTGTCATGATCAGTGTCATTGCCTGGGTCATCTGTTGGTGGCACTATTGCTTTCAGCACCAAAGAGTGTAATTCTGGTGGCCACCAGCGGGTGTCTCCCAGTAGATGGACTTTTTATTAATCAAGCTGCACCTGATGTGAGCTGCTGGGAGTATATATGCCCCCCCTTCACTAAGGCTCAGGGCTTCAGTATCCTCTCTGCAAGCCTTGTCCATGCCTGACCTGATCCGTTGCCTGAATCTGTTCCTGATCCGCTTCCTGCCCTGTCCTGGACTCTTTTCCTGTACCCAGTCCCTGACTCTTGTCCCCTGATTCCTGCTTCCAGCTTCCCCTTGCTGCTGCTCCCTCCATCTGGTCACCGGTTCCCCCTCGTCTCTCATCCCTGCCTTGATTATGTATATGTGCTCCTAGGCCCGGACTGGCGTGGCGGTTAATGATGGATGTGGGGTTCTAGCACTCTGCACCTCTGGACCCCTTTACATTACACAGCACCTTGCACCTCTGGACCCCTTTACATTACACAGCACTCTGGACCCCTTTACATTACACAGCACCCTGCACCTCTGGACCCCTTTACATTACACAGCACCCTGCACCTCTGAGCTCCTTTACATTACACAGCACCCTGCACCTCTGGACCCCTTTACATTACACAGCACCCTGCACCTCTGGACCCCTTTACATTACACAGCACCTTGCACCTCTGGAACCTTTACATTACACAGCACCCTGCATCTCTGGACCCCTTTACATTACATAGCACCACACCTCTGGAACCCTTTACGATACACAACACCTTCAGGAAGTGTAGGGGCGTCAAACGGCCGCTGGCTATGTTCAGATGTTGCAGAGAGCATTCCTCATGACTGAGGGCCCTCGTCTGTGTGGTTTTCAACAGGACAACGCTACAGTACACAATGCCCGCAGGACAAGGGACTTCTTCCAGGAGAATAACATCACTCTTTTGGCCCATCCTGCGTGTTCCCCTGATCTAAATCTAATTGAGAACCTTTGGGGATGGATTGCAAGGGAAGTTTACAAAAATGGACAACAGTTCCAGACAGTAGATGGCCTTCGTGCGGCTGTCTTCACCACTTGGAGAAATGTTCCCACTCACCCCATGGAAACGCTTGCATCAAGAATGCCGAAACAAATTTTTGAAGTGATCAACAATAACGGCGGAGCTACTCATTACTGATGTTTGAAAGTTGGATTTCTGTTTTGGGGGGTTTAGGCTTTTTTTTTGGAGGTGTGGTCCTAAACATATAATCAGCTGAAAAACAGCCTGTTTCAGTTTATTCGTTATTTTTAATTAATTGAATGCTCAAAAAATGTTTTGTCTCACTCTCATTTCTTCTTGTTGCATGTTGAAGCTCTACTTGGAACCTTGTTAAGATCCAACAATGTAAAATATGATTTTTTGCCATTTTTCAAGTGGTCTTAAACTTTTGATCAGGACTGTATATATTTTTCACTTACTTTTGTGCCCGATTCCTTAAGCAGCCCACTGATCTGTTTAACCTGTGCTGGATGCCTGTGTTAGGCATCCCTGACATATTCACTGTTCTGGCTGAGGGAAGAAGGTTCTCATCCAAGATTTTACTATACATGGCCCTGTCTATTGGCCCCTCAATGCCGCAAAGTCGGCCTGTACCTTTAGCAGAGAGACAGACCCAAAACATAATGTTTCCACCTCTAACTGTAGGGATGGTGTTCTTTAGGTCACAGTCAGCATTTTTCTTCCTCCAAACACGGCGAGTCGTTTTATGCCAAAGAGCTACATTTTGGTCTCATCTGACCATCGCACCTTCTCCCAATCCTTCTCTGAATCATTTAGATGTTCATTGGCATATTTCAGACGGGCCTGTACATGTGCCCTCTTGAGGAGGGGGAACTTACGCGGGCACTGCAGGATTTCAAATCAATGGTGACTTATTGCGTTACCAATGGTTTGGTGACTGTGGTCCCAACTGTCTTGAGATCATTCAGAAAGCTCCTTCTGAGTAGTTCTGGGCTGATCCCTCACTTTTGTCATGATCATCTTTACCCCAGCTGGTGAAATCTTACATGGACCTCCAGACAGAGGGCGATTGATAGTTATTTTGTAGTTCTTCCAGTTGCGAATAATCACTGACAGTTGTCTCCTGCTCACTAAGCTTCTTGCTGAAACTTGTCCCTGATGTCCTTTGATAGATCTTTGGTCTTGACCGTGATGATGGGTTTGAATGGAAGAAAGATTCGGTGGACAGGTGTCTTTTATACACATAACAAGTTGTTGTTAAGCGCACCTTCATAAATTGACAGGACTAATCTGTGTACCACATGAGCACATACTGTAGCCAGTCTGTGGGAGCCAGAATTATTGTTGGTTGGTAGGGGATCAAATACTTATTTTACTCACTGTATCATGTGTTTATTCTAGATTTTTGGTTGATATTCTATCTTTTAAAATACACCTGTGATAACAATTATAGACCCTTCATTTCTTTGCAAGTGGGCAAACTTACAAAATCTGCAGGAGATCAAATAATTCCTCATTGAGGTACTTGAGGACTGAGAAGGACTGGAAACCACTGCCCTAAACCTAACAAGCATCCAGTCAATCAGGAAAGAATGAATGGTGTCACTGTGTTTAGAGAGCTCAGCCAGACTTTTATTTAAAAAGTCTGATCTGCACAGAGTTTTCACAGCTGCTATTTAGGAATTGTTGGGGAGCTGACACAAAAGGGGAAGAAGTAAAGAGCTCACAACATCCTCTAATAATGCATGGTACTGCTAAGATGGCATAGCGTGAGGGATGGCAGGGGTCACCAGGGCCGTCTTTAAGGCAGGGCAAAAGGGGAAGCTGCCCTGGGCCCTGTCATTGTTGTGGGGCCCAAAGCAGCTGCCTCATACTTGACAACTATCTCAGTTTAAATTCCCTTGTCGCTTGACATTTTAGTCCTGATGCTGTGTCCTGATATCTCAGTGTGAAGTGCTGCTTCTAATGCTGCCAAGCTCTGCCCTATTGTTGTGTACAGATGACTCACCTGCAGACCCTTAGGTAGATTCAGGTAGGGGCGTGCAAATCTTGGTCGGCGTAGCCTAGCGTGTTTACACTACGCCGCCTTAAGTAAGAGAGGCAAGTACATGATTCACAAAGTACTTGCCTCCCTACTTAGGGCGGCGTAGTGTAAATGCGGCGGGCGTAAGGGCGCCTAATTCAAATGGGTTGGGGGGGCGTGTTTAATGGCAATGAGGCTTGACCTCACGTTTTTGAAGTTTTTTGTCACTGCGCATGCGCCGGGCGACTACATTTCCCAGTGTGCATTGCGGTTACGTACGCCGCACGGGCCTATTGATTTTGACGTGGACGTAAACGACGTAAATCCCGATTCGCAGATGACTTATGCAAACGACGTTAAAATTTCGAATTTCGCGGCGGGAACGGCGGCCATACTTTAACATTGTTATTCCACCTAATAGGTGGAATAACTTTAGGCCTCCTAAGGCCTTATGGAAACGGCGTAAATCGACTGCGGCGGCCGGGCGTACGTTCGTGAATCGGCGTACAAACTCATTTACATAATCTACGCCGACCGAATGGAAGCGCCACCTAGCGGCCATCCGAAAAATTGCACTCTAAGATAGGACGGCGCAAGCCGTCGTATCTTAGATATGTTTAAGCGTATCTCTGTTTGAGCATACGCTTAAACATACGTCGGCGTAGATTCTGAGTTAGGCCGGCTTATCTACTGATAAGTCGGCCTAACTCTTAGGCCCCGTACACACCATAGAATCCATCCGCGTATAAATCTGAGCAAATGGGTTTCAGCGGATAGATCCTATGGTGTGTACACGCCAGCGGATCTGTTTCCGCGGATATTTCTCCCCTGGGATGGATTCCAGCAGATCGAATATTCGCTGACATGCAGAACAAATCCATCTGCTGGAGTGCTGGTCTGTATAGACTCACCGGATCCATCCGTCCGAAGGGATCCCCCGCATGCGTCGTAATGATTCGACGCATGCGTGGAATCCCTTATATGACAGCGTCTCGCACGTCGCCGCGTCATAATCGCGGCGTCGGCGCGACACGTCATCGCCAGAGGATTTCGGCTCGGATTTCAATGCGATGGTGTGTACACTCCATCGCATGAAAATCCGCCGAAATCCTCGAGAGGATTTATCCGCGGAAACGGTCCGCTGGACCGTATTCGCGGATAAATTCTATTGTGTGTATGGGGCCTTACTGAATCTACCTACTAGTGTTTACATGTAAATAACCGTCATTCATATGTAAATAACAATAGCATTCATATGTAAATAGCGGCAGCATTCATATGTAAATAGCGGCAGCATTCATATGTAAATATCCGAGGCAGCATTCATATGTAAATAACGTTGGCATTCATATGTATATCATGCCCCTTTGCAATGAGGAGATGATGTGCTGTAACCTCTAGCAACCAATCAGTGATCAGTAATACTGTACAGTAATCTCTAGCAACCAATCAACAAGAAGAAATCATGTGCTGTAACCTCTAGCAACTAATCAGTGAGCCGTAATGTGTGCTGTAACCTCTAGCAACCAGTCAGTAGGTGGTAATGATATGCTGTAACCTCTGGCAACCAATCACAATCATTGCCTGATCTGATAAAGTAAACTGATTTTAAGTCTAGTTAATATTTATTGTATGTCTCAGAGCAGGTGGAGAGCAAAATTGCATGGGGGGGCCCAAGAAAATTTTTGCCCATGGTCCAATCAACATTAAAGACGGTCCTGGGGGTCACTTTAACTCCTCTTTACATCTTGGAATGTTGACTTGCTAATAATAGCAGCAAACCTTACGTGTGGATGAGCCCAAACACAACAAACAAAATGGTAAGTGCTCAATCAGTTTTTAAAATAACTGGGAAGCATTTTGAGAAACCATGAGCTGTACAGAATATATTTTAGCTTAGTCTCTCAACGTTATATAAAGAAATGAATGTGTGAGCAGAACAGCCTCACATCAAAGCTTGTACTGTGCCATTATATTAAATGTCATTGTACTCCCCTATAGGCTTTGTGATTTGTTCAGGTTTGCAACTGTAACAATACCAGCACCAGGGATGGGCAGCCTGTTAAAGCTTTGATTCATTCATTGCTACGTCAAGTAGGTAAAAAATAAAAAACTATTTTTTTAATGTTTGTGCAACCAGGTGCATATAGGTATTTTGTTGCATACAATAAATTGAGAATCTAAAGTATTTGTGTGCTTAGGTGACCCTGATGTACATATCGGAAGGACAGGAATGTAAATTCAATGGATAAATGTATTATTCATAAATATAGTAAGGGAAACCTGTGCTGAGAAGAAGAGGCTGCCATCTCCGTCAGTAAATGGCAACTGCCTGACTGTAAGGCCTCGTACACACGATCGGTTAACCAGAGGATAACGGTCCGATGGAGCGCTTTCATCGATCCAAACCGATCGTGTGTAATCCCCATAGGTTATTTAACCTTCGGTTAAAAAAAAGGCAACTTGCTTTAAAATTTAACCGATGGATTGCTAACCGATAGGTCAAAACCGATCGTTAGTACGCACGTCCATAGGTTAAAAATCCACGCATGCTCAGAATCAAGTCGACGCATGCTTGGAAGCATTGAACTTTATTTTTTTCAGCACGTCGTGTTTTACGTCACCGCGTTCTGACACGATCGGGTTTTTTAACCTATGGTGTGTAGGCGCGACGGACCATCAGTCAGCTTCATCAGTTAACCTATGATAACGGTCCGTCGGTCCGCTCTCATCGGATAGACTGATCATATGTACGCGGCTTAAGGCCCCTTTCACACGGGACGGATCAGTAATGATCCGCCTCCGTGTGCTTAGCAGGGATCGCTCCGTTGATCCCCGCTGAGCCGACGGATGACAGGGCGGTCCCCGCACACTGTGCAGGGACCGCCCTGTCTTTTCTCTGCTCTCCCCTATGGGGGGATCGGATGAGCATGGACCGTATGTCCGTGTTCATCCGATCCGATCCGCAGAAGGAAGAAAAAATAGGGTTTTCTTCCGTCTGCAGAATCGGATCTTTGCGGAGGCGGACGAGATCGGGTTTCATCGGATGGTCATCCGCTGACATCCGCGATCTCATAGGGACCAATGTATGTCCTTTTTTCATCCGCAAACGGATAGATGAAAAAGTGGACATACGGTCCGCACGTCTGAAAGGGGCCTTAAACTGATCCAATATCTCCTGAGTCACGGACCTTGAGTAAGATTGAGCCCAGGTTCACACTGGGTACGATTTCCTTCAATTTGAGATGCGATTTCACATGTGAAATCGCATCTCAAATCGGCTGCATTTGCCGGAAATTGTCGGCAATGACACTGTCCTAATCGGTGCGACGCCGCATCTGCGGCGCTGCACCGATTTCAAAAAGTAGTTCCTGTACTACTTTTTGCGATTTCGGGCCGCGATTTACATAGACATCTGTGCAGAAACCTGCACAGATGTCTCTTAAATCGCGGCCGAAATCGGGACTGCCGGCGGGAGTGAAATCGTGCGAGTTCAGCTGAACTCGCACGGCTTCACTCCCGCAGCCCAGTGTGAACCAGGGCTCAAGGTCAGAATAGAATCAGACTTCAATGTCTCAAAATCACTGAGGACAGTAAAAACCAGGCAACTAGCATTTTTAGTAGAAAGTCAACAGCAGCAGCCTAGATTTTTTTTCTCAGGAAATCTGGGAAGACTACACAATTTTCAGCATTACATTCACATCCATGTCACTAGATGGAGCAGCTGAGCATACTTATTTTCTCTGAGACCCGGTGCCATCTAGTGGCCATAATGCATTATTTTCCCCATTTATAAATTCCATTTGCAGAGAAAATAGTCAGGGAACATTTGATTTTGCCCCATTCGAACAGAACAGATTTACATTCAGTTTTAAAAGAGAAAACAGCTATGCAGATTATTTATAAAATATGCCAACAAGGGCATTTCAGATCCATGTTTAATATCTACAAGATCCAATTCAATACTCAAATCTTCGCTTTCCACATTCAGCAACTTTTTACAAGCAAAATGCAAGTGCCTGTGTACATCAGCTAAAAATAACAGTGATAACGATTGTTCTTTTAGCTCTGCTTAGAGTGGACCATTCAATAGCCTTACGAAACTGCATTAATACATTCCCTGACATGTCAAGGGCTCGTCTACACTTGTGGTGCTCGCTGAAGAGCAATTTTGGATTGATCTTCAGAGGGCATTTGACGGGGGGGGAGGGCATTATATTGCCACCCCACTGCCTATTTTAAGCCCTATAAACCCACAGCCCTGGCAGTAACAGCTTGGCCCCATTCAGGTGAATGGGTCACAGTACCACCTGTGGGAAGAATTGTGAACACGCCCATCCGCTGTTATTGCAACCTAAAGAATATGTAAACCCAACATTTCATATTCCTGACATGTGTACCATGTACTTGTATGAAATAGTATTATGTTCTCTTTGTATTGCTTCCTGTGTCTGAAAGCCCTGGTCTTCCTACCAATCCCTCTGTTTCCCTTTAAAAACTGACCACACTAAGCAAGAGAGCACACAGTGGTCAGTTCACTAGCCATGCTGGGAACTCAGAATAAGGAAAGGATAGTAATGGTCAGCACTCAGTATGACATCCAAAAAATAGTATTCCTTTATGTACAACGCTGTAAAAACATCCTATGCTTTTCAGACATTAGTCCTTAGTCATGGCTGTGGGGAGAGAATAAAAAATAATAATTATTTATCATGTGGGGAGAGGATGTAGCACCTATACACCCGTTTTCCCATGCTGGGAACCCGGTGTGCTCTCCTCCAATGATCAGCCTTGTCCTGACACACACACACATACAGCCTTTCACTGGGAAGATCAGTGTATTGCTGTTTCTCCTCCCCCCAGTTCTTATGCAGCTGAGAACAGAGGTCATGTAAAATGGGGAACAAAAAAAAAAAGGTATTTATAAAAAAATGTTTATAGCTACACGCAAATGTTTTGCCTTTCATTGTAAACTATTTGAAACTAAGTGGGTCGTTTTCTAAGGTGATCGTTTACAATCACTTTAAGGGGGAGCGATTGGGGGTGGTAAAACATGGCTCAGATGTGGATTTTTACTGTCTCCCAACTGCAAACTTTTTGTTACAAACTGCCAACCAAGACCTAACTGTATGATTTTTCCAAGGTGCTTTATCTTTTAGCATTAAAAGCAGTCTGAGTTTACATTCAGTGTTTTTTCATCCAGCCATCCAGCATACTAGCGTCAGCTACAGTATGCCTTTATTATTATTTTTTTCGCTGTACTCACAGTTTAATCCATTAGTTAAGTTTCAGACTCCCCGCGGGGAGTAGGCGTTCCTATGAAGAAGGGAACATGATTGACGGCCGGCTATGGCGCGTCACGCATTCTGAAAATAGCCGAAATAGGACTCGGCTCTTCACGGCGCCTGCGCAGTCAGCTCCTAGTCTGTGCGCAGGCGCCTTATAGCGCCGTGAAGAGCCGAGTCCTACTCCGGCTATTTTCAGAACGCGTGGCGCGCCATAGCCGGCCGTCAATCATTTTCCCCTCTTCATAGGAACGCCTTTCCCGGCGGGAGTCTGAAACAAAACTAATGGATTAAACTGTGAGTACAGCGCAAAAAATAAAAATAAAGGCATACTGTAGCTGACGCTAGTATGCTGGATGGCATGGTAGAAAGTTGTTTTTTAGGGTGAACCTCCGCTTTAACAGCAGATCACAAGGTGAGAAGTTGCAGCAAGGGGCTGATGTGCATCAAACATTTGTTAACACAATCAAAAAAATTGCAGGGGTACCTGGATTTATGTAATCATGACACTTCTGGGCTAGCTTCTTAGGCTCCAGGAAGTAGATGGAGATCCTGGATAGTACCTGAAAAAAAATGTCCTGATCTCTTTGTATTGCTTCCATTGTGTGACATCCCTGATGTTCCTGCCAGTCCTTCTACTTTACTAATAAAAACTAACCACACTAGGCACAAGAGCCCAATATGGTCAGTTTTCTAGCTATGCTGGGAACCCAGCCTGCTTTCCTCCAAAGAGAAGACTTGTCCTAACACCACCCCCGGCAGGGGTACCTGGATTTATATAATCATGTCGTCTCTGGGCCAGCTTCTCAAGCTCCATAAAGTAGATGGTGACCCTGAACAAAAATGTCCTTCTGAAGAGAGAAGCAGATAAAAGGCCAAATTGGAGGACTACCGTGATCTCTGTGAGAGGTAAGAAATAAATGAGTTTCTCTTACACAATACTTTTTCAAGGGGCAGCACCAAAGATAGATAAAGAAGATGGGTACAACACAAAAGATATAAGATGAAGGCGACGTAAAACACAAAAACTCAGATGTACAGCAACATATCTATAAAGGATAAAAGTTATTAGCAGAAATAACCCAGACTGGCTGAGCTGTATTCCTTCTATACAGGATTCTTTATGGCTTAGGACTTTGTTGTAAGGCGTAGTTGGATCGTGGGGGTGCCCACACACCCGGTATAGTAATACCGAGCCCAGACAAACGGGTTAACATCACTACTATATACATAAAGGTCTATTCCCAAAAGCTTTAGTCATGCAAAGGTTAATGAATGCTGGCAGGGGAAGCGGCAGTGATGCAGGACAGGCGTGTTCTGATCACACACAATGACAGGAAGGACATAGGAGTCCACAAGCCCCCACTCCCTGCTGAAACATCATCTAGAGTGGAGGAGGGGGGGGGGAGCACACTGAGATCTGCAGAGCATTGCATCCTGTCCACGGCACACCTTTTCATCACTTGGAAAGGATCACCTGTAACATTGGGGGGGGGGGGGAATAAACAATACATACACATGTTAGCTTTTTTACATTTCCATACGTGCATAAAGGTTCCTTTGAAAAGCTCGATTGGCAGCGCCACTGGTTTATCCCTGAAGACTGTGGCACAGCATTCGCTCTCCGCCTTGCAAATACTAGTGTTGCTTCTCATGCTGAAAGGTTAAACCACATTGTTAAAAAGAAGTTCTATTCACACATCTACATTTAGGAGACAGACAGATCCTAACCATGAGGCTGCTGTTCTTTCTTCACAGCGCTGGCATATAACAAATGATGCCAATTATCCAGCTATTGTTCTGTAGATACCAACCTTGGCACCCTAATAATAGTTTGCACAATCAGTGTCTGTGCCCTCCCCAGAGACACCCTGTTGTCTGATGTTCCTTTAAACAGGAAAGAGCCCCTCCGCCCTGTACCATGCTTTAATCTCTGTAATACAGAGGGCAGAGGTCAGCTCCCACCTTGTAGAGGGCACAGCACAATGGGATAAGGAAGCATTGAAAATGGTGTAAGATACAGCCTTTTGTACCAGGCTGGCATTTCCTGAATGAGATTTCATGGGCATTACACATAATGGCCTTTAACAAAAAAAACAAAAAAAAACACAGGATATTTATTCCTGAAATCCTCCCCTAGAAGCATAGCAGAGTAAAGCATAGTTCAAGATGGCACACCATGGCTAAGAGGACCCCTACTGACAAACTGACCACACAAGTTGACTTCTCATGTGCACAGTGCCTATTTAGGTTGCATATGTTTCAAACTGGTTACTACTATATGTAAAGCCTAACTCCAGCCCAAAAAAAAAAAAAAAAAAAAAAAACGACTCTAGACTATTAAAAGAGAAAATAACATCTCTCGATCTTAAGGCTATTTGACTGCCCACCCACTACAACTGTGTTACCCCAAGCATCACCACCACTTCTCCGGGGTGAGGGAAATGGGTATCAGGGAGTTTCCATGTGTGGGGTGGCCCCTGTATTTGGCACCCCTTTCCCTTCTCCCCACCCTTTCCTTAAGCCCTATAGTCCCAATTTGGCCCCCCCCCCCTTCATCGCACTTCTCCCCTCCCCCTTCTCCCTCCTCGATTTACTCCCACTCATTCCTCTCTTGGTTCCCCCCCACCCTGTCCTCCTCTCTTTGTACCAATTTTTCTACATCTGCTGTTCCCATGCCACTGTCTGCTGTGCTCAGGGGCGGACTGACCATTGAGTCACTCGGGCACTGCCCGAGGGCCCCATGCCACTAGGGGGCCCCATCAGGGTTGCCAGGCTCAGTAAAACCAGGGACAGTATGTAAAAATCTATGTTTTTTTTTACATCTGTCCCTGCTATGTCCGAAACCGACATGCTTTTGATGTGAAAATCCTGAGATTTTAGCTGCCCCGCCTCTGCACTGCCTCCTGGTGTGGTGGCCATCTGTAAGTCCAGGGGGCCCATAATCTTCTATTGCCCGGGGGCCCCATGAGTTGTCAGTCCGCCCCTGGCTGTGCTCGTCTCTCCACCCTGTCTTGCTGCTATTCCATTAATCCTCCCCTTTTGCCATCTGACCCCTCCTGTGCAGTATGGCAGTCTAAGTTCTCACCTCTTCCATTCAACACATGTTCCACCAGGCTGCTACCTGCTGCCCTACCATGGCCTTAACCCCCCCCCCCCTTTTTTTTGTCATCTGACCTCTCCTGTGCAGTATGGCAGTCTAAGTTCTCGCTCTTCTATTCAACACATGTTCCACCAGGCTGCTACCTGCTGCCTTACCATGGCCTTGTCTTTTATGCTACTCCACAATGCAAAGGGATCCCCCAGCTCACTGCATGATGCTACCTTAACAGTCAACCCCTCCCGATGATGGGACCTTAGTTTGACATCTTGGTGGCTCATGTCTGTTACATAATTAACAAGAATTACGCAAATTGTTCCTGCTCCCGATATGCCGTACTGAATGTTTTTTATGGGGAAATTTTTTCATGCATGTGTTAAGTTTATCTTTCATATTACAAGCACAAAGCTTTTGCTGCAATATTCACCTGTGATACAGAGATTTCCCTTGCAGTATGTTTTTCTGCCACTAGATGTCTTCAGTCTGATGGCCAGCATTATTTAACCCACAGTGTCTCAGTCCAGGTTATACCTGGATAGTGAAAGGAGAATTAGCACAGTGGTAAGCTCCTCTCTCTTTCACTCTGCTTTCTCTTCCTATCAGCATGCTTCCAGTTAGCACCTGAACAGATTTGCTCCTTTTACAGCTGTTCTGTAAAGGGATGCAAAAGGATGATGCCAGGTATGTCCCAGTTTAGCAGTGGAAATGAGCTTGAGCATCTTCCAAAGCCATCTCTAACCCAAACTCTAGACTCCTATTTTTTTGTACTCCCAGTGAGCTGCGGGCCAGGCTCACATAAGCTGTGGGGTGGGGAATGACCCAGGACATAGTTTATTGGTGTACAAAAGTGGGGGTTCAGTGTTCAGGTTAGAGATGAGAAAGATGCCCTAGCTTATCCCCATTTACTTTAAAGGATAGTTTTTCTCAACAAAACTTGAGTTTCACTTTACAAATGGCACAGATAGTCAATCAATAAGACACTAATAGAGGAGGTGTGCTGGATACTGTTCTAGGTCTATGATGATCACTACTGTCAGTGTATGTGGAACAGTAAAACCACTTAATACCCTTTGCATGATGCCCTGGGCTCTGTGGTTTTGCAGTTTGGGCCATGACTAAAAAGCCTGAAAACAGAAGAAAAAAAATATGAGCAATAAAATTAGTGTTGGTTTTAGAAGATATCTATTAGGTCACCCTGTAATTTAAAAAATATATAGATCGTTGATTTCCATTAGGTCAAACTACAATTTGTGCTCATTTTCTTTACGTCATACTTACAGCCATAATAATTAAAACAAATACAGCCCCTTAATGGCTTGCTTGGTTAGGCTCTATGAAGATCAATTGTAATGGGCAAATCAGTCTTTAGAAACTGCTGAAAACCATCCTTATCTTATGCAACGTTAATCACTTAAAACAGTGCTAATCCTTAAAGCGCATTTATTGCAAAGTATAGAATCGTGCATTCATCCCTATATTGTATTTCAAGTCCTCTCCTATTACTCTGAGAAATCTTGAAGTTTGTAAACTTTCCGTGTGAAGATCCCCGAACATTTACTTCCTTGGATCCTGTGACATGTATTCACTATGCCATGTGGGTAGTAGGGATACGTATCTTCACTGGTCTCACGGTTCGATTACGATTATCTTGTCCAAGATTTGTTTCGATTCCACTATGCATAGTGATTACTGCGCAAGTGCGCATGGTTAAAAACTTTTAATACAAAAATTCAATGGTCAGAAAAACGATTTTTCTCCAGTGGCAGAGTGATGGTGTGATCAGAGGCAGAAGCATGTTGGGATCAGAGGCAGAGGCATAGTGTGATCAGAGGCATGGCGAGATCAGACTGGGATGGTGGGATCAGACTGGGATGGTGGGATCAGACTGGGATGGTGGGATCAGACTGGGATGGTGGAATGGTGGGATCAGAGGCATGGTGGGATGGCGGGATCAGAGGCATGGTGGGATCAGACTGGGATGGTGTTATCAGACTGGGATGGTGGAATGGTGGGATCAGAGGCATGGTGGGATGGCGGGATCAGAGGCATGGTGGGATCAGACTGGGCTGGTGTTATCAGACTGGGATGGTGGAATGGTAGGATCAGAGGCATGGTGGGATGGCGGGATTAGACTGGGATGGTGTTATCAGACTGGGATGGTGTTATCAGACTGGGATGGTGGAATGGTGGGATCAGAGGCATGGTGGGATCAGACTGGGATGGTGTTATCAGACTGGGATGGTGGAATGGTGGGATCAGAGGCATGGTGGGATCAGAGGCATGGTGGGATCAGACTGGGATGGTGTTATCAGACTGGGATGGTGGAATGGTGGGATCAGAGGCATGGTGGGATGGCAGAATCAGAGGCATGGTGGGATCAGACTGGCATGGTGGGATGATGGTAGTGGAGGGATGGGAATCAGTGACATTGGCACTCACCTGCTATTAGTTTCAGTTGATTCCCCATCCTCCATGCTGCTCAGTGTGTCTTCCCCCTTCTGGTGCCTCCAATGATTCCTCTGCTCATGTCAGGTCTCCTTCAGCTTCTCCCCCTCCACTGTACTGGATGTCAGCTCATCAGCTGACTTTCTGCTTCAGTGAAGGTGAGGGGGCTTTATCCACCATGCATTGCTTTATCTAAATCAATTCAGCCAGCTCGTAGCATCGTGAACGTCCGAATCCTGATGCACCGATGCTGCTCAACACCCCTAGTAAGTAGACATTTCTATGTCACACATTTCACAGAGCCTGCCTTCTGAACTACAGAGGTGCTGAGAGGAGTTTCAGGAGGCAGCATCAGTACAAGAATCAACAAGGTACCATGGGATATATAGTCCTAAGAAATTGAAGTAAACCGAAGATGAGAAACTGCAAAGCATGCAGGGAATCCAGGAAGTTGTGGAAAGAGATGGCCAGCAGACAGGCAGAAATCACAATATGGAAGGAGATTTGTCAAGAAATCTTATATTGTCAATAATAACTATTGTTTGTATGGTGAAGAAAGCAAGAAAGTAGTGCCATACACCGAAGAAACAGCTCAAGTGTATACAGGAATCAAAACTGCTTCAGCCCAGCTCCTCCTAGGACATTTCACAGGCGCATTTCACGCTGTGAGTGGGATAAAATGCATCAGAGGCAGGGCTTGGAGGAGCCGAGCTGAAGCAGTTTTGATTATTCTATACACTCAGGCTGTTTCTTCAGTGTGTAGTGCTTTCTTTACATGCATACACCAGAGCGGGGACTGGCTCTTAGCGCTGGCCCCCACCTTCTATGTGATTCCCTGGAGACATTTTGGTAAATGCTTTGAGTGTCACCCATAAGCTTTTTCACAAGTTATGGTCACATACTGTTTGTATTTGTAACAAAATCCCAGGGCCCCTGAAGCCCAATGGTGACCTCCAGAGTTAAGGACAGCTGACATCCTTCAGTGTAGAATGGGTTACAAGGCATGGTTGGTGTAATGCAAGATGAACAGGTGAGCGCTAGAAACTTTTTATTGACTGCAAAGAGTTTTATTGTCTCTTAAACAGAACTGTGGCAGAGAGGATTAGGGCCAGGACACCCTTAGGTAGATGCAATGTCAATTGGCAAACTTCTATAGGTAGACAGCTATACAGGTGAAGGCCTCCAGCCGGACACTACTTCTATACAGGTTGGAACACTGTCTCCTATGGCAACAATTTTGTAGCTGTTACCAACGGTAAAAGTATTCAACTTTCTGCAATACAAACAGTTCTCTTTACCCCACACTCACTCCCTGTGGATCTTCACTCAACGAGCACCCAGTTTCTCTCACTAGACTTCAGATCCACTAGCCACTGGATCCCCGGATCTCTTTTTACTATAGAACTCAGCATCTTACTCAAGCATCACCCCCGCTTCACTGCTGGGTCCCTGGCTTGGTACTCACAGATACTCCTCAAGCTTCACCCCTGCTATCCCGCTGGGTCCCTGACTTAGCACTTGCTGATGCTTTCCCACTTCTTCACCGTCCCCGGTTGGCGAGAAGTCTGCTTTGATACTAGCGTTCCGTTCACTTACTGTGGTCTCCGGCAGCAAGGTGGATGGTTCCTTTGTGGCGACAGCTTCCCCTCTACCCCCTACCATGACATGTTCCATGGCCGACGGAATCGTTACTTCAAGTTGGACTACAAGCCTGCAGTCCCAACCATGCACTAGTTCTGGATAGGCTCTCAGATAGCCTAACATTCAGCTGTCCCCAGGATAGGCCTTAGGTTTCTGGCCTAGCAGCCTGGGGCAATACAACACACGTCCACCCAGACAGCCATCCAGGTGGCACAGAACCCCAATCACCTGACTCCACCTAAAAAAATAGGCTCTCCCAACAGGCCAAGGAGCCCAAGAAAATCCATGCCCATTGGCTGAGACACCCCATTCATTCCTAATCTGTCCTTGCAATTCCCTTGTCTTATTTAATGCCACCAGATACCTGGCCATCTAGTGACAGCAGAGAGAAAAGCAGAAATCTCAGAATTAGGGTGAAATCAATTGACCTCCTATCAATTGGCCAAGGTAACTATCACTTGGCAAATAAATTTAATAGCAACCCTGCCTAAACATCGGGGTGCTACATATTGTATTTAAGTACTGTTTTTATAAAAATCAGAGTGTATGCTGTGAACATACTGTAGATTTACTTTATGTTCAGAGAATTAGCTGAGCATTTAGCCTGTAGCTCAAAGCCTGATGCTACGCAGGCTACTTTTGAGGCAGAATGTGGTGTTTTTGGCTTTATAGACTTGAATAAGAAATATACTAATTTTAGGCATTCTTAGCCTGTAAGAACTAATCTCCACCTAGTGCTTTCCGTGGCTAAAACAGAAATGTCTCAAGCTTATATACACATGAAAGAAAGCTTGAAATACACTTCTAAAATTCTTGTATATGCGTGCAAAAATGCTAGAAAAAAAAGAATTATACCTGAAAAATCACTCTGCTCTGCTGTGAATGTAGTACCTGAAAGTTACTCTACGTACTATCGATTCCTGTAGCACATTTGTAAAGCACACCATTGTGTTTTATAAATGAACCAATATTTTGTATCTTTTTTTTCCTTGTTAGGCTTATAGATATAATAACTGTGCCCCTAATTTCATAAATGTAATAAATGAAGGAACACCCTCATTAAAGAAACATGGGAGGCTGCCACAACTGAACTTTCTATTGGAGAATGGCATGACTAATCACGTTTCCTTTATTTCAAATAAATCTGTAAACAATATTTGCAATAAAAAAAAAAAAAAAAAATGAAGAAAAGAGATCCAAAAAAGGTATCCAATCCTTTCCCATCTCCTCCCTTAACACGTGTTAACCCCATCACACCCACGTTACAGGCCACAGTGTGCCCTTATCTCTCATCGTACAGTTACTGCTGTTCTTATATTCATTAGCAGATGGAACAGAGCAAAGGATTCTGGGAGGCTTCTCCGGGCTCTGGGAGTGGAGTGACTTTAATTAGTGACAATTCCAGCAGTGAAAGAATAGAAAAGCAAGCTCCCATTGAGAATAGAATGAAACAGGAAAGTCAGGACAGAGGTGGCTAAGAGCTTTTGTGCAGTTTAAAGGGGTTGTAAATCTTCATGTTTTTTCACCTTAATACATCCTATGCATTAAGGTGAAAAAACACCTTGCAGTGTCCAGCCCCCCAGACCCCCCCCCCCCCCCCGTTTTACTTACCTGAGCTACGTGATGCGTCCCCGCCATCGCTCTCTCCACGTCTTCCCATCTCTTGAGTGGATAGATTGATAGCAGCGCAGCCATTGGTTCCAGCTGCTGTCAATCAAATCCAATGACGCGGGGGGCGGGGCCAAGTCATAATGACTCAGGAGCACGCCCGCAGGGTAACCCCCTCGGGAGAGAGCTTCCCAGAGGGGGTTATCTAATGCGGAGAGGAGCCACGAGAGCCGCCGTGGGACCCCAAAACATTCTGTGCAAAACGAACTGCACAGTGGAGGTAAGTATGACATGTTTGTTATTTTAAAAAAAAACACGAACCTTAAGTGTCACTTTAAGCTGGAGTGACAGAACTGCACATACTAGTTAGACAACAACAGTATTATTTAACTCGATTACCAAAACCAAAAAAAATATCTTAAAGTGATTGTAAAGTGTTAATTTTTTTAATTAAAATAAACATGCCATAGTTACCTTCTCTGTGAAATTTTTTTTGCACAGATCAGCCCCGACCCTCCTCTTTTGGGGTCCCCCGCCAGCACTCCTTGCTCCTCCTCTTCAATGAGTGCCCCCATAGAAAGCTGCTTTCTCTGAAGGAGAACGAGAGGGAGAGGGAGATTTTACACATACACACACACACATAATATTTCCAAAAATATTGGGACGCCTGTCTTTACACAAATTTTAGTCTTAGTCCGTAGAGTTCAATATTGAGTTGGCCCACCCTTTGCAGCTATAACAGCTTCAACTCTCCATTTTTCCAGAAGCGTATTTGTGAGGTCAAGCACTGATGTGGATGAGAAGGTCTGGCTCGCAGTCTCCGCTTGAATCCATCCCAAAGGTGTTCTATCGAGTTGAGGTGCAGGCCAGTCAAGTTCCTCCACCCCAAGCTTTCTCATCAATGTCTTTATAGACCTTGCTTTGTGCACTGGTCCAAACTAATAGGGTGGTGGGGGGGATTATGGCATGGGGTTGTTTTTTCAGGGGTTGGTCTTGGCTTTTAAGGCATCGGCATACCAAGACATTTTGGACAATTTCATGGGGATGGCCCCTTCCTGTTTCAACATGACTGCGCACCAATGCGCAAAGCAAGGTCCATAAAGACATGGATAAGCTTGTTTGAAATGGAGGAACTTGACTGGCCTGCCCTCAACTCGATAGAACACTTTGGGCCTTCTTATCCACATCAGTGCCTGACCTCACAAATGCGCTTCTGGAAGAATGGATAAACATTCGCATATACACACTCCTAAACATTGTGGACAGCCTTCCCAGAAGAGTTGAAGCTGTTATAGCTGCAAAGGGTGGGCCAACTCAATATTGAACCCTACAGACCAATGCCTCGTACGCACGATCAGATAATAGAAAAATCGGTTTCGGATTGACTGCACAATAGTCTGATCGTTCGTACACAGCTCTCGACAGCCAATCCTGACAGTCCGTCAAACAAATATCTAAGGGACAAACACGAAAACTTTGCTCAGACGATAGCCCAGCGAATGACAATCATTTAATCAGTACAGTATGCGTCTGCTAAAAATCGATAGCCAAATACCATGCATGATCGGAAACACGAAAATAACCCGGAAAGAGATGGGAGAACAATACAAACAGAAATAGCCAAAAGGCCTGGCAGACACAGGGGTCACACGTATTTGACATAATTTCCTATACGTATCTACGCAAACAGGAAGGTTTTCCAGTCGCACGATAAAAAAAACTGGTGCATTTCGTAGAGCGCTAAATGCACTGTTGAATTCGATATTAGTATTATGCAACAAAATGCGAACGATAAGTCGTACCATTATCTGATCGTGCGTACGAGTTATAAGACTGGGATGTCATTAAAGTTCATGTAAAGGCAGGCGTCTGAATACTTTTGACAATATAGTGTATACACACACATTTATATTCTATTACAGATGCTATGCATGCATAAAAACGGACTCATAATAAAAAGGAGCAAAAAATAAATTGGAAATGTCAAATTGTATCAAGCAATTAGGGTTTCGCTTTCATTCTCACACATGCAATAGAAAAATGAAACAAGAACACTAATTGCTATGGACCTTTCATAACCAACCATCATGTTTTTCAATCCTGTCTATTGAGACTCAAATGCTGCTATTATTTCTTGTGTATTACAGATCATGGACATATAAAAAAATTAAATGTTATTCCATGCAAAATCTAGAAAAGGAAAAATATATATATATTTTTTACATCCTGGGTGCCATTTCTGATAATAGTACTGAATGCTTTGTGACTTTGTGCCAACGCCTGAAGCAAAAGGTGGTTGGTTCCATCACGCATGAATTCTTTTCAGGAACCTGTCACACTGGAAGACACCTGTGTGAGAAGCCTCAGACGAGGGCTGCCATTCTGCGTCCCCTTACAGCATACTAGCTCCGAGGCAGTAAAGTCTGACCTATTCCGCTTCTCTGTAAGCGATGTAGCTGGCCCAGAACTGGTATGCATCCCACAAGTCTGGCAGCTCCCGTTTTGTGACAACTACCCTCTAACCATAATTAAATTACACTGCCTAAATAACTCCAGACAGTTCCCTTTAACTCACAAGCACTGCGATTATGCCTGGAGTTAATAAATGGTTAACCGGTCAAAAAAAAAAACGCCCCCCCCAGGACAACACAGCAGTGTACTTTGTCGTTTTCCTGGTTCAGGTAACAGACTGTAAGGAGTTAACTGCGCGTACAGAGGTTTTAAATGATCCTAGCCTCCTCTTTGATGAAGTCACTTTAATCTGTGGTAACCCAACACCTACAGTTCCTTATTGCCTCACTACAACAGCTGACCTTTCCAAGAATGCCTTCTGTCTTACAAAGGGTTAAAAATAGATAGCAGCCAGGCTGCTATATTCTGCCTTCTTTAAAGCAGCGACTGGTTTTACCTCATTCCAAAGGCCTGTGGCTGTCAGGTGTGGGGCAGATGATGTTTCTGACACCCTCACGTAAAGTTGTCGAACGCAGGCCGCTTTGTGTCCCCTCGCTGTGCCCCCTTCTTCCTTTACGCAGGTAAGAGCGGAGCTTTTTTTGTCATCTGCTAACCTGAAACAAGAGGGGCTGACTGGAGAACCACCCAACTCAATGGCAGGTAATACAAATCAGAATGCATGAGGAAGTGAAGGAGACATAAAAAAAATAATAGAACTAAACTTGAACTTAAGGCTTCAGACAAGATGGACGGTCAGGGAATAAGTTGGGGAGGGGGGACAGTAGCAGACAGACACACATGGATGAAACCAGTTCTATGGAGAATAGACAAGTTCACTGAAAACTGGACAGGCAAGCAGAGATAAGACAGGCGCGGGACACACAGGAGTGAATGGAAGAGAAAAGATAGAGAGGGTGATGGTTTGTCATCTTCCTTTGGGCTGGTTTCCAAATGAATCTGGTAATTAAAAATCAGCACGGATAAATTGGCTGCATCTAGTGGCGTGCTGCCACAACTGTCTCTAATCATCCACTCTCACACCTCTGTTTGCTTGTGCATCTTATGCTGATACATGCCCCTGCTTGTTCAATGTCCGTTTTATGCTCATGCATGTCGCTATTGTTTTTTTCCCCACGTCCATCTGATGCTCATATGTGTCCCTGTCCTTTTGTCCCATGGCCATCTCCTGCTCATACATGTCCCTGTTCTTTTTTCCATGTTCATCTTTCCCATGCTACGTGTCCCAGTCCTTTTGGTCTATGGAAGTATCCTGGTCATACATGTCCCTGTCCTGTTGTTCCATGTCCACCACCTGCTCATACATACGCCTTTGCATCTCAAGCGCATACATATCCCTGTCCATCCCAAGCTCATACCTGTCCCTTTTTGGGGGGTTCCATTTCCTGCTCAGACATTTCTGTAGCCTTTTGTTCAATGTCCATCTACTGCTTATACATGCTCCTGTCCTGTTCTTCCATGTCCATCACACCTGCACATACATGCTCCTGTCCTGTTCTTCCATGTCCATCACACCTGCTCATACATGCTCCTGTCCTGTTCTTCCATGTCCATCACACCTGCACATACATGCTCCTGTCCTGTTCTTCCATGTCCATCACACCTGCATACATGCTCCTGTCCTGTTCTTCCATGTCCATCACACCTGCACATACATGCTCCTGTCATGTTCTTCCATTTCTATCACACCTGCACATACAGTACATGTCCCTGTCCTGTTCTTCCATGTCCATCACACCTGCTCATACATGCTCCTGTCCTGTTCTTCCATGTGCATCACACCTGCACATACATGCTCCTGTCATGTTCTTCCATTTCTATCACACCTGCACATACAGTACATGTCCATGTCCTGTTCTTCCATGTCCATCACACCTGCTCATACATGCTCCTGTCCTGTTCTTCCATTTCTATCACACCTGCACATACAGTACATGTCCCTGTCCTGTTCTTCCATGTCCATCACACCTGCTCATACATGCTCCTGTCCTGTTCTTCCATTTCTATCACACCTGCACATACAGTACATGTCCCTGTCCTGTTCTTCCATGTCCATCACACCTGCACATACATACTCCTGTCCTGTTCTTCCATGTCCATCACACCTGCTCATACATGCTCCTGTCCTGTTCTTCCATGTCCATCACACCTGCACATACATGCTCCTGTCCTGTTCTTCCATTTCTATCACACCTGTATGTACAGTACATGTCCCTGTCCTGTTCTTTAATGTCCATCACACCTGCACATACATGCTCCTGTCCTGTTCTTCCATGTCCATCACACCTGCTCATACATGGTCCTGTTCTTCCATTTATATCACACCTGCACATACAGTATATGTCTCTGTCCTGTTCTTCCATGTCCATCACACCTGCACATACATGGTCCTGTTCTTCCATTTATATCACACCTGCACATACAGTATATGTCTCTGTCCTGTTCTTCCATGTCCATCACACCTGCACATACATGCTCCTGTCCTGTTCTTCCATTTCTATCACACCTGCACATACAGTACATGTCTCTGTCCTGTTCTTCCATGTCCATTACACATGCTCATACATGTCCCCGTCCATCTCATGCTCGTACAGGTCCCTGTTTTGTTCCATGTCTCTCTCATAGTCATATGTGTTCCTTTGTTCTATGTTCATCTCCTGCTCATATATTTCTCAGTCCTTATGATCCACGTGTAGCGCATCCCAAAAGGAGCCACTGGCAAATTTGGTCCTATTTCCCCCTTAGAGTGCACACAGCCAGGCACATCGCATTTTCAGCACTCTTCCACTGGCTCCAAAAAACAATCTAGGGGTTTATTTTTCCTTTGAATCTAAATGATGAACTTGGATAGGGATAGGATCATGGGATACTCTGATTGAACTACGAAACTGAACAACTTGAGGACTCCTCAATTTCTGGCTACACTGCACAAACTGCTGGCTGCATTAAATAAACTGAATGCCCCTCAGGATCTCTTATGCCATTGATGATCTGTACTTCCAGATTTAAAAGCTATACAGACCGTCACTATTCTTTAGCATTGAGGTTCATCTACTCACACAGCCAAAGGATCATCAGTTACCATGCTCTTTCTAATGAAGGAGATGTAGACTCACACCACCATAAGACTGTTGGACTCTTTCCCATCAACTTCCTCTTGTCCCTCTCCAGTGTGCTTCTCCAGCCTCAACTCAAAGCAGAAGTAAACCCATTGATTTATTCATTTAAAAAAAAAAAAAAGGTACATTCCCAGTAGGGTTGCCACCTCATCCCTTTAAAAAGGAACACATCTGAATTACACAGATTCTGAGGCTAATTTAATGCAGATAAGGCACCAAGTGAGTTTAATTACCACCTTAATCAGCCACAGAACCTGTGTAATTCAGATGTGTTCCTTTTTAAAGGGATGAGGTGGCAACCCTAATTCCCAGCATGCCAGAAATGCTAACTGTCACATTGACTATGCTCTCAACCAAACTGTCAAACCATCCAATGACTAGTGTCATAACTGATCACATGTTCAGTATCATGGCAGTTGAAGATTAAATAGAGGCCAAGATGGCAGCTGAAAACGGTAGGAGGGTTTACTTCCACTTAACCTTGCGAATAGGCCCATCAGCTAAGCCTAGCTGGGAGCTAGATGGCTTCCCAGGGGCAGAACCCCTGCAAAGGGGTCTCCTCCAGCAGAATTGGACGCAGGAACACTGCTGCCCAGGCCTCAGAATATTTGTGGCCTCTTCAGTAAGGATGAGCTCTGGCGTGTTCGCATAGTACACGTGCAGATAGGGTTGCCACCTCATCCCTTTAAAACCGAACACATATTAATTACACAGGTTCTTTGGCTAATTAAGGTGGTAATTAGACTCTGGTGCCTTTCCTGCATTAAATTAGCCTCAGAACCTGTGTAATTCATATGTGTTCGGTTTTAAAGGGATGAGGTGGCAACTCTACGTGCAGAGCCCGCCAGGAAGTGTGCACGGCGCTGCGCTAATCACAGCCAGGGAGACATTTCACGATCCCTGCAGCCGAGCATCGGGACAATGTCTCCCTGGCTGTGATTAGCGCAGCGCCATGCACACTTCCTGGCGGGCTCTGCACGTGTACCATGCGAACACGCCAGAGCTCATCCTTACTCTTCAGGCACTTACTGGCCAATCTCTCAAGGGATTTGGTTAGAGCTCCATAAATATTTAGGATGCATGCCCAGTACTTCAGCAATAATTATTGAATACTGTAAGGGGAAATAACAGAGCAACAGCATGTGAAAAACTGAGCAGACCTAAATAATCAACCCCTGCTGCACTGATTAGATGGGATCCAAAATAAATGTAACCTAGCAGCCTGCTCTACACCAAAAGGGTGCTACACATGATCATCTCATTCTCAAACATATCCCTCTCCATTTCATACATATTCCTTCCCCTATTGTTCCATGTTCATATATGTCCTAGTGCTTTTGGTCCATGCCTTTTCATACATGTTTTGTCCTGTTGTTCTATGTCCATTACCTGCTCATACACATCTTTGTCCATCTCATGCATGTTGTTTTGTTCCATGTAACCTCATTCTAATACAGGTCCCTCTCCTTTTGTTCCATGTCCATCTCATGCATGTCACAGTCCCTTTGTGCAATGTCATGGATAATACATATCCCTGTTGTTTTGTTCCATGTCGATCTCATACATGTCCCTATTTTTCTGTTCCTATATCCATCTCTTGCTCATAAAATGTCCTAGTCCCTTTGTTCCATGTTGATTTCGTACATGTCCCTATTCTTGCGTTCTATGTTCACCTCTAAGGATGAGCTCTGGCGTGTTCGCATAGAACACGTGCAGAGCCCGCCAGGAAGTGTGCACGGCGCTGCGCTAATAACAGCCAGGGAGACATTTCACGATCCCCGCAGCCGAGCATCGGGACAATGTCTCCCTGGCTGTGATTAGCACAGCGCCGTGCACACTTCCTGGCGGGCTCTGCACGTGTTCTATGCGAACACGCCAGAGCTCATCCTTATTCACCTCATGCTCATACACGCCCCTGTCCTTTTGTTCCATGTCCATCTCATACATGTCCCTATTCTTGAATTCTATGTCCATCGCATGCGCATACATGTCCCAGTCCTTTTGTTACATGTCCCTGGTCTTTTGTTCCATGTCCATCTCATGCTCAAATGCATCCCTGTTTCATTCCATGCCCATCTAATGCTCATACTTGTCCCTATCTTTTCTGTCTAGCCTCCTTCCCACCTGGCTGTCACTTCCAATTTCTTACCTGCTCTGCTGATATATTATACCTATGTGTCATCCACCACTTACCTGTCCTGGGTTTATCCGCCTTTCCTCTAAACCTCTGTGGTTCCTCTTTTGCCTCTGTCTTCTCTTTTCATGGCATCTAATTAAAATTAAATCAAATGCCCCAGATATGGAGATAATTATGGATTCCTTTTGAGGAATCTGCACAATATCACACCTTAATTACTTGCAAGCACATGACCTAGCAGACTTAACTGCATTGCGTCCCACAAGTGTCTTTTTAACCGTTTCCTGCCGCTACCGCTGCTGACAACACAATTGTGTTGCTTAGCTGGCATGAAACAGATCCATGTATTGCTAATGGCATTTGATGACAAACATTGCTGGGCACTTTTTATACAATGTCCCAATGCTTGTGCCAGCGGCTCACCAGCTGACACGGTACTGTGTGGACACAAAACAATCTAATTATTATTTGCATCTCTGTCTCTTAGTTTGCCAGTTCCCACCCGCAGACATAACTAGAACTGATACCAGAGAAGCTGGCTTTGTCCTTGCAATGAGGTTAGTAAATTAGGAACAAATAGAATTCGTTATGGGAATTTGTGATGAAAAGCTGATAACATTATAGCAAGAGGAGGAAATAACTGTACAACGAAAATACAATTAGGGCACAAGAGGGACTTTTTTTTGAAAGCAGGCAAAAGTGGACTAGCAGAGCAAAGTGCTTGGCAGGATGGAGGTATCATTCAGCGCTGGAATAGATTGTGATGTGAGACAGGAAGAAGGCGTCCGTCAGTACAGAAATAGATTGGACTTCGATACTCGATGGAGGTTCTTCAGCTGGGCTGTGATTACAGGGGGTTACAACTGAAATTAAGGTTTGTTCTTTAAAAATCCACAAGCCGAAGAGGAGCAGGAAGAGTTAAGGGATACACAGGAAACCGCAGGGTGGGTCAGACATCAGACAACAAGAAACAAAGATGGAAAATACTAATAAACTCTGCTAATGACAACTAATTAGCTATGGAAGGGAAGGGTGGGGGGGATAGGACTGACAGGGATACACCAATATTGAGGTGAGACGTACTGAAAAGAATACCACAGTACATATCCAGAGAAATAAGAGAAAGGAAAGGGAGAAGGAGGGATAAGGTTTGGGGTGGGACTCTAAGCTTTGAACATTCAGTCTAGAAGCAACCTGAAGGCAATCTCAGAAGAGAGTAGAAGGGAATGCATGAAACTGACTACGGCTATCTGTCTGGACAGAGTGGGGAAAGGCCAATGCTAACCGGACAGGTGCTAGCAAGTCATTCTACATAACAAGGTATTTGGAAAAGATATGCTGTAATGATGCTGAGCGATTGCTGCTGTGTTTGCGGAGATGTGTGGCTTTTAAGAACTGAAATAATAAGATAAATGGAGATCAGTGTAAATCGGCAGTGGGCGGCTCTCCCATACAGGGTGAACTGCAAGTCCCAGATGGCCATGGCCAATAGTGCATGCCGGAATCTGTCAATCTAGGTTTTTAGTCTGGTCTAGACTATTATTCTGGAAAGTTAAGTTGGCTTCCACTTGACAGACAAGCAAGATTAGCGAGTAAGTGGAAGTGCTGTTAAAGACTGTGATCTGAGCAGATGTTGGCATGTGTCTCGACAGTGAGGTAAGATAATTATTAAGCAAGCTGGGATTGTGGTGCGCTCTGATTTTTTTTCTGAAAATAGATGTGTAGCTGGAAATCTTTAGACAGGGAATGATGGATATCATAGTGTTATGTGGGGAAGCAGGAATCCTGATGTACTGATACCAGAACAGTCATTAGCGACAGCACACTACTGGAACGTTTAACTCCATGTTCTCTGCCTGTCAGCAAAACTAAACTGTCATATTCCCAGAGGCTTATTAGCATCACTGGGTCCTACTCTGATAGAGTGGCTTCTGAGAGCTTACAAATTAGCACAGTATTATTTGTAGCAATACATTTTGGTGTGAATTGTTCAGTAATGATACCTAAAGTATCTCTGTGAATTACAGCATTCGGTGCTCTTCCTGGTATAGAGCTACAGCTCACTGCATGCTAAAAGCTTTCAGGGCTTGTTGGAATTTGTAGTTCAACAGCAAAACTGTATGGGATGGCTTTGATATATTCAGCTTTCCCATGCCATTTAAATGGCTTTCGCATAAAATGGCAATGCCGCTTTGTATTTATTTATTAGCAGGGTCATTTCTGATATTAGCGGACTTATTACAATATTTATAATCCTCTTTTATGTGCCATTTGTATTAATGATATTATCTGGAAGAGTGCCTATCTTACTACTGTATCTTGTGTGTGTGTATGTATGTATATATATATATATATATATACATACATACATACATACATAAATGTGTGTTTTGTTTTTTTATTATTATTATTTAAATTTGAGTTGAAATGAGACAAACCAACACTGTAAAAACTTGTTTGAATGGAATGCAAAAGGTTACATGCATAGGGTATATAATGGGGAAAACAGTGACGCAAATGTATACAATCAATGAGCTTTGCTTTCGCACTATTGCCGCAGCTTTACTTCCTGTAAGGAATCTGCATTAAAATAGTAAATAGGTTGCACTTTGACTGTGTACTGGACTTCAGGGATATCGCTAGAAAGTTAAAACCTTGTATTTATACAAAAACCGATGACTGGTTAAGTAGTTGGCTTTCATTTTACATGCTTCCTTCCCCTTCTTCTTTTTTTTTTTTTTTTTTTTTTTTTTTTTTTTTTACACAACCTGATTGGCTTTTATAATGAGTATAAGTTTCGTAAAAATAACACTACGGTAGCAGGTTTTTAGCTTTCTTGTGTGTGTGTGTGTGGTTTTATAACTATATTAATGTAACATTGAGCCCAGGTTCACACTGGGCTGCGGGAGTGAAGCCCTGCGAGTTCAGCTGATTGCGGCTGCCATTACCGAGACATCTGTGCAGAAACTGCACAGATGTCAATGTGAATCGCGGGCCGAAATCGCAAAAAGTAGTACAGGAACTACGTTTTGAAATTAGTGCAGAGCCGCAGATGTGGCGTTTTGAAATTAGTGCAGAGCCGCAGATGTGGCGTCGCACCGATTAGGACGGTGCTATTGCCGGCAAATACCGCCGATTTGACATGCAAATTGACATTTTAAATCGCATGTCAAAACGCACCAGTATGAACCAGGGTTAAAGAGTTGATATACTAAAAGTGGAGAGTGCCAAATCAGGTACAGCTGTGCATGGTAGCCAATCAGCTTCTAACTTCACCTTGATCAATTAAGCTTTGACAAAAAAACTGGAAGCCGATTGGTTTCTATGCACTACAATTTGCACCCTCCAGTTTTAGCAAATCAACCTCAAAGTATTGTTTTTATATTATTAGGAGATCATGGTGTGTGTGTGTGTGTGTGTGTGTACAGTGTGTCAGTTATTTTAGACCTAAATTTGTTTCCAATTTCGAACATGAAATAATGGTGATTTTTAGGAAGTTAAACATTGTCGTAACGTAGGTGTTGATTTACTAAAACTGGAGAGCACAAAATCTGGTGCAGCTCTGAATAGAAATCAATCATCCAGGTCTTTTTGCCAAAGCTTATTTGAACAAGCTGAAGTTAGAAGCTGATTTTCTGCTACCATGCACCAGATTTTACACTCTCCAATTTGAGTGAATCGTTCCTATAGTTTGAAAACCCAGGGAAAGAAAAAATGCTTTCATAAAGATATTTCTGTAATCTTCCCCTATTCCTATGCCGATGGTAAAAAAAACAAGGTAACGAAAGAAACGACAGCTGTATTCTGATTGGTTGTTAATTGCAACACACTTTTCTGTGTTAGAACACTGATCTCTATGGGGTAAATAGATTTGCAGAATTTGCTATGTATGCAGATGCTTTAGAGACAACTAAAGACGTTCAGATAGATGTAGGTATGTATGAGATTACCAGCAAATGTTCTACTTTTTTTAATCCCTGCTTCATTATTCATCTCCCTAAAGCACATAGGTGTACCTTTGACGCTATACCACATTACAGCTTTTTATACAAGTACAGCAAAACCTTGGGTTGCGAGCATAATTTGTTCCTGAAGCATGCTCGTAATCCAAAGCAAAATTTTCCCATAAGAAATAATGGTTAACTCAAATAATTCGTTCCACAACCATTTATTCATAAATCCTTCAGGCTATAGTCCATATAAAAAGATTGGTGTATAAAAAGATATTACCGCGCTATCTGGTATGTGAAGCAGCCGGCACAAACAAATAGAAAATTGTGTGAAGAAAAAAAAGTGTAAAAATGTGCAGCGCTAATAGTAAACAATATGTTTGAAAATATCAAAAAATTTCAAACAACATACAAATGAATAAATAGTGTGAATCAATTACACTGAAACAGGTGTGTCTCAGGTGAAAGAATATCAGAAGTCTAAAGACTTCAGAACCATGAAAAACACACCCCCCCAGATTAAGGGCCCTTTCACACATACGGACAAACGGTCCGTTTATTACAAGTCCGTTTATGTACTTGTAATGTATCCCTATGGGATTGCAGACGTTAGCGGATGATGCATCCGCAAAGGTCCGTATTCATCCGATTCCCCATAGGGGAGAGCGGAGGAGAGACAGGGCGGTCTCTGCACTGGGTGATCCGCCTCCGTGTGTCCGTAAGCTCTGCGGGGATCGCTCCGTATATCCCCGCTGAGCCGGCGGCTGACAGGGCGGTCCCCGCACACTGTGCAGGGACCGCCCTGTCTTTTCTCCGCTCTCCCCTATGGGGGGAACGGATGAACACGGACCGTGTGTCCATGTTTATCCGATCCGCAGACGAAAGAAAAAATAGGGTTTTCTTCCGTCCGCAAAATCGGATGTTTGCGGAGGCGGGTGATTACGGGTGTCAGCGGATGTTCATCCGCTGACATCCGCAATCGCATAGGGACCAATGTATGTCCCCTTTTTCATCCGCAAACGGATGGATGAAAAAACGGACATACGGTCCGCACGTCTGAAAGGGGCCTAAGTGGAGTGATGAATAAAGTGCAAATGTATAAATAATACTAATCACACATGAAATAAAAGTCCCATAAAATAAAAGTGTCTTTAAATCGCTAATATGCGATCTCCAAAGTGCAAAGGTGCAGACGAAGAGGGAGGACATCCATCATGGTATAACATGGGTGAAAGCATCAGATACAAATGTAGTGAAGTAAGGGTCGGTACTCTTACCGTAATTGGTGGACTCACACACTGGTCAGTGGCAAGTCAGAATCGCAAAACGGCAAGAGTAACAGGTTCTTCTTTTCTTCAGATGCTAATCAGAATAGATGACCGGTGAGGTTCCTGATGGCTGTCGGATCAGACACGCACCCTGCGTGAGAGATTAGAAAGGATGCCACTTTCAACAACCATCCCCTTCACGGGGAGAAAAAAAGGAAGCCTCCACATGGCATAGATCAAAAATGACCAAAGAATTTAATGATAAAAAAAAAAGCGCAGTAGCCACAGGTTAGCACACACCCCTGTAGAAGTCCTATGGGACGAAATGCATAGGGTGCTTTACATCTGTTGCTATTTACTGCGCCTACAACCATTTTTGTGATCACTTATGCTACATTCATTTACCAGATGTCTGTATTTTATCCTTTTTTTTTTTTTTTTTTTTTTTTATCATTCAATTCTTTGGTCATTGTTGATCTATGCCATGTGGAGGCTTCTTTTTTTTCTTTTCATTTTTGTTCATCTGAGGTATCCATTTACCATCTCCACGTGAAGGGGACGGTTGTTGAAAGTGGGATCCTTTTTTAATCTCTCACGCAGGGTGCGTGTCTGATCCGACAGCCATCGGGAACCTCACTCTGATTTGCATCTGAAGAAAACAAGATCCTGATACTCTTGCCGTTTTGCGATTCTGACTTGCCACTGACCAGTGTGTGAGTCCACCAATTACGGTAAGAGTACCGACCCTTACTTTATGGTGGTGGGATCACTAACTTTGTATCTGATGCTTTCACCCATGTTATACCATGATGGATGTCCTCCCTCTTTGTCTGCACCTTTGCACTTTGGAGATCGCATATTAGCGATTTAGAGACACTTTTATTTCATGTGTGATCAGTATTATTTATACAGTTGCACTTAATTCATCACTCCACTTAATCTGGGGGGTGTGTTTTTCATGGTTCTGAAGTCTTTAGACTTCTCTGATGTTCTTTCACCTGTGACTGAGACACACCTGTTTCAGTGTAATTGATTCACACTATTTATTCATTTTTATGTTGTTTGACTTTTTTTGATATTTTTAAACATATTGTTTACTATTAGCGCTGCACATTTTTACACTTTCCTATAAAAAGATTATAGCAATGTGATAAGTTGTGTAACCATAAAATGTCCACAAATGGCAGCCTCCCAAAAGGGATTAGAAGCAAAATCCAGCAGGATCTACAGGGTATAAAAGAGGAGAGGCGCCTCTAAGGCCCTGTACACACGGGTGGATATCCGATGAAAACGGTTCGCCGGACCGTTTTCATCGGACATGTCCGCTGGCGGATTTTGGTCTGATGGCTGTACACACCATCAGACCAAATTTCCCGCGAACAGCGGTGACGTGGCCGCGCCGTCGCCGCGACGATGACGCGGCGACGTGTGCGACCCTGGAAGGTAAATACTTCCAATCATGTGTCGAATCATTTCGACGCATGCGAGGGATGGGGATCGGACGGACTTATCCGGTGAGTCTGTACAGACGACAGGATAAGTCCGAAGGACAGGTTTCCAGCGGATAGATTTCTTAGCATGCTAAGAAATTTTTATCCGCTGGAAAACCGTCGGCTGGACAAATGTCCGCTTGAAAATGTCCGCTAGGCCCTACACACGACCGGATCTATCTGCCTGAACTGATCTGCGGATAAATCCCAGCGGACAGATCCGTTCGTGTGTACGGGGCCTAAGTGTAGCAATATGGTTACATTTAATGAAGGTACAACATTTATCAACTTACATGGGTGATGGTTAAAAGAGGCACATCTAAGTATGCAGGGATCCAGGGTAAAGCGATCTACATAGACCATCCTCCTCACCGCTGTCAGTCTGCAATCATGACCGGGAAGACTATCCTGCAGTAGAGCGATCTGAAAGCGAGGCTTGAACCGCTCAATGGTGGTGCAAAGGATAGTCTATGTGGACAGCTTTACCCCGGATGCCTGCTTACTTAGATGTGCCTCTTTTAATCATCAATCATGTGAGTTTCTAAATGTTGTACCTTCATTAAATGTAACCATATTGCTACACTTAGAGGTGCCTCTCTTCTCTTTGATACTCGGTTGTGACATGACGCTACTCTTATATCAAGACATTGCTTGTATATCAAGTCACAATTTCTAAAAAAAAAAAATTGCTGGTCTTGCAAAACGCCCTCAAACCAAGGTTTTACTGTATTCTCTTGTCGGGTATGCCCCCCAAAAAAAAACCAATATCATTGAAGAAAAGATTTTATCCTAACACTATTATGAACGAGGATTGGATAGTTGTTCACCAACAGAGAAAAAGCTAGAACATTACAGAAGAGAGTATGTATAGAAATCCCCAACCTGGCCATAACCAGAAGGATCTGATCAGAGCAGATGAGATATCTGAACGTTCCTCTACCCGCCCAACAAACACATTCATTATCTTGTGTATGTCAAGGAATATGACTATTACGATCTGGGAGCATTTCTGGGATTCAATGGTTTCTATACATCTCCATAGAGATAAACAGGAATAAACATTTTCAGCACACCCAAAAGCTAGTGGTGCTAGTCATCATTAGTATCATTTACAACAATTAATGGGTCAATAACTGCACAATCTACAGGGCCAGTGTCTGTGTTTGCATGGATGATATTCTCGCTAATGATCTCTATCTTTAGAGCAAGTTGGCTTTAAAGCGGGCCTTGGCTGTACTGTCACAAAGAAAGTCGTCATGCAAAAGGTTGTTTAAAATAAAACTGCGAAAGTACATATATACCCTTCCTTGCAAGCTTTAGTTTTACATTTTCCCATTTTTTTATTTTTATTAAAGCTATTCCATTTTAAGAAAGGGCAGAGGATTCTATCTCCCCTTACTGGCCTACTATTCCATCTCTCTCCCCCCCCCCCCCATGTGACACTAGATTTGAGAAAGAAAAACGCTCAGTTTATCAGAATTTTCACAAGATCACACAATGCTGTCATCATGATATTTCCCCAGGAAGGCACTGGGTGAGGTAGCCTTTCCAGGATACATATGCATATCTCCCAACTTTCTGAGATGGGAATGAGGGACACCTATCAGCAAAAGTATGCAGGCATAGGACACACCCCTTGCCACACCCCCTTAAAGGAGAATTGTACAAAAAAATAAGATTGGTTAAACCCACAAGTGCTTTTTTTTATCACTACTATTTCTTTATATTGGCTTTTGGAATTTACAAATGCAGCAATTTGGAAATCGGATGAAAGGTTTAGCACTGGAAAACACTTTTTGATAGATAAAAAGTGCATTTTATATACATCTATATAGATCAGACCAAAATGAGGGACAAATGAGGAGAATGAGGGACAGAGGGACATTGCTCCAAATCAGGGACAGTCCCTCAAAATCAGGGACAGTTAGGAGGTATGCATATGGAAGGCACTGGCTACATCCTCAGTTCCTCTAGAACAGGGGTCTCCAAACTTTCTTAACAAATGGCCAGTGTACTGTCTTTAGGGTGGCCAGATTGTGATTCGTGGGGGGAAATGTCCCACATTCAGTAGTAATAAACCATGCCTTAGGCTTGGTGGTTGTGGGAGTAAATAAATGACACTGTTCCTGTGGTCAGTAGAAGAAGGCATAGTGCCCCATTGTTGGTGTCAGTGAGAGGAGGAATAGTGCCCCATTGGTGTCAGTGAGAGGAGGAATAGTGCCCATCGTTTGTGTCAGTGGGAGGAGGAATAGTGCCCCATTGGTGTCAGTGAGAGGAGGAATAGTGCCCATCATTGGTGTTTGTGGGAGGAGGAATAGTGCCCCAAGGGCCAGATAAGGGCTAGCAAAGGGTCACATCCAGCCCACAGATGAGAGACCACTGCTCTAGAGACCAGAAAGGATAAAGAAGTTAAATGCATGTAACGGCCAAATGCCATTTCTTTTCACTATAGAAACTATAATAATTTGGTATCAATATGCAGAGCTGCATGCACCAATCTCTTGGATAGGGAATGTCCACTTTAAAGGGTCACTAAAGGAATTTTTTTTTTTTTTAGCTAAATAGCTTCCTTTACCTTACTGCAGTCCTGGTTTCATGTCCTCATTGTTCGTTTTTGCTTTGAAGTAGCTGTAATTCTGCTGTGATCTCCACACTTCCTGGTTGCCTGTTTCCTTATAACCATGGTGCTGGGAGATTTTCACGGTGGTCTAAGCTGTCATTACTGTGTGTCTAAAACTCCTCAGAACCAATCAGATTCATTTTAAAAACAAAACACTGCCCTGGATTTGTTTGTTTTTGTTCTGTGAGTCTTCCCGACTCACCTCTCACCCTGAACTTCATGTATGTACCTTTTAAAATCGAAAGTGAAACTAGAGGCACATTATATGATAGATTAAATTCAATTTTTAATCATTGTTAAAAGGAATCAGTTAACTTTTATGTCTTTATACCCAATAAACAGTAATTTCAGCAAAAAAAAAAAATTCCTTTAGTGACCCTTTAACTCCTCTGTTCTTATCAGTGTTATAAAATATATGGAGAGTGCCTAGACAAATTGATGTTTAAAACTCCAATCAAGAATCCCAATGAGAGCCTAGTTATCAGTAGACAACTGTTAGTTTCAACCTCAAGCATGCCACATGGTTTATCCTAGTACTACAGTAAGCAAGACAGACAGATCTGTGTAGTCTACCATATTAAACCAGTTTTTTGGAAATATAACGCCTTCTGTACCACTAAGGTACAATCATGTAAATCTTGGTTTGTATACACAATCCTGAAAAGGCTCATGTTCAGCAGGCATTTAGCATGCTTCGACTGGTATACACTATACATTTAGGTATTGCCTGCAGAGATTAGTAGTTTCCCAGAGCTGGCAAAATGCCGGCTGAAGTCTTTTAAACACTTGTTAAAGTTATTGGCAGTGCTCCTGTACAGATCTATAATGAGATCTCCCAGACCGGAGCAGGAAAGTGCTTAAGGCGGAACTCCAGGCTGTTCTTTAGAAAGAAATGTAATATGTCACCTCTTCCCACCAACCCAAGCTGATGAAGAACGTACAGCTTGTGTTCTAGGGAATAATACTTGCCCTACTACACCACAGCCCAGTCCTTTCCTCTACTTTGCTGCACTTTGGGCCAGCACTCCCATGTCCTTTGTGTACAATGCAGGACCTGCATTGTCCATGGTTACTATTGTATGTCATGTTGCGCATATACTCTGTCTCTGTAATAAAAGAACATTCTATCTTGTGTAGAAGTATCTGCGCAGCTTTGTATTAAAGCAAAAATAAAACCAATAATAATTAGCTGTTTGTAGTCCTGCAAAGAAAAAGAAAACTCCACTGTTGAAGGACTCCTTTACATTTGTGGTGGGGATTGGTAAAAACAGAGGTTTGGCTGTGTTTTTAACGCCCTTCCCTTAAAGTGGATGTAAACCCACTCTCATCCTTTCTAAACTACTGCCACAGTGCTGATCTATAAGGATATAGATGCCTCCTGCATGTATCCTTACCTGTCAAATGTCTCCCTTCTGTCTGTTATAAGAACTGAAAAACTGCAGATTCTGTGGGTGGGTCTGTTATCTTGAGCTCGATGGGTGGAGTCGTGATGTCGGACTACCCGCCCACTTCTACACTCCCCATGTCAACATGCATTTTTCCTGTGTATTCCTTACACTGAATTCTGCTATGATCACTAACATCCAGGCAAAATCCAGAAAAGTAAGCACATGACTTGAGAAAAGGAGTGGGGGTGCGAATTTAAAAAACAATTCCTGTCTCCAGGCTAGTGCATGAGATAAGTAAATAACCTGTCACTCACAGCAAGGGGGCAGAACGGACTAAGGTTTTTCTCTGCAAGTCCGTTTTATTTCACTGAACAATAAAAGAGGATTGCTCATAGCTGGATTAACTCTGTGTGGCAAGACTGGGCACAGATGATAGGAAATCTTATACTCTACATTGTGACAGCAAAAAAATTAAAAAATTTGGGTTTTTCATCCACTTTAACTAGATGCCAACCAGCCGCCGGCTCTCCTGCGCGAGAGCCCGTAGCTCTACGTCGGCTCTCGAAGCGGCCGCTCGCTCCTGACTCCCGCACCCAACGGTCGCGATCACCACCAGGCACCCGCGATCGCTCGTTACAGAGCGAGAACCGGGAGCTGTGTGTGGTCTCTTCTGTCATAAACCCTAATGCCGCGTACACACGATCCATTTTTCGTCATGAAAAAAAAATTCGTTTTTCGGCATGTAGAAAAAATGAAGTTTTTCCAACTTCATCATTAAAACGACGTTGCCCACACACCATCGTTTTAAAAAAATGCTCTAGCAAAGCGCGGTGACGTACGATGGCACTATAAAGGGGAAGTTCCATGCGGATAACGCCACCCTTGGGGCTGCTTTAGCTGATTCCGTGTTAGTAAAAGACGATTCGCGCTTTTCTGTCTGTTACAGCGTGATGAATGTGCTTACTCCATTATGAACGGTAGTTTTACCAGAACGAGCGCTCCCGTCTCATAACTTGCTTCTGAGCATGCGCGGGTTTTTAACGTCGTTTTAGCCCACACACGATCATTTTTTACAACCCGAAAAACGACATTGTTTAAAACGTTGTTAAAAAATGCAGCATGTTCGAAAAAAAAAATGTTGTCGTTTTTCAGAACCCGAAAAATGATGTGAAGCCCACACACGATCGTTTTAAATGACATTTTTTTAAAACAACGTTTTTTTTCCCGAAAAATTATCATGTGTACATGGCATTACTCTCTGCTTGTCAGTGTTTGTCCTTGATTAAAATACTTTACGATCAATGACCATAGGGAGGACCCCATCAAAATGTTGGCTATGGGGCCCCATTAGTTATGCCTCTGCTTAAAGATATTTTCTGAGCACATCTTGTTCTTTGTATAAATGGCTTTAGTCGTTCTTTTAGCCTGCTAGGCGTTACAATAGTGAAAGTATGGAAGATCAGAGAAAAACGAAAATATTCAGGTTGTTTACAGGTTACAACTGTCTTGAGGTGTGACTGACACATAACAGAAGTGTCTATAGTTACAACCGTATCGGTTTTCGTATTGTTTTCCAGATCTATGTGGGTGGCCCATAATTCTCCAGAATTACAATTGGAACCTCCAAGAATGTGTAACCCTCAGGGTAGAGCAGCCATATGGTATGGGGAACACTGAATGAATTAAGGCCTGCTGTATAGAAAAACTGGATATTTTCCAGGTTAGCAGAGGTCATTAGAATTGCTTGAACATTATTTTTCAGTTTTACTGCTGAACTCCAGGCAGATATAAAATACACAAATTGAATACACCCGTATGGTCATTAATGTATCACTAAAGGCAGGGGCATTACTACGAATTATGGGGCCCCATAGAAAAATTGTGATGTACCTCTCCTGAATAACTCTCTCTGAAGCACCTTGCAATGTCAACTCTGAAAATAGTCATTACTCTTAAAGTAGAAGTCCACCCTAAGGCTGCATTCACATCTAGGCGGACGAAATCGCGACGGCAAATCGCGGTAAAAATAGCGGCCGCCTAGATGTGCCCCAAGATGACCACCTCTATGGAGATGATTCCCATCTCCTAGCCGAACGCTCGAAGACGCCTGAAAAAAAGGTCCGGGACCTTTTTTCACGCGGCAGGCGACAGGCGTCCGGCGTTCGGCGTGGAGATGTGAACCATCTCCATAGAGGGACATCTGTTTTCAGCCCTCTGGCGGCAGCGGCGTAGCGCTACCGGCGTAAAAACGCCTAGGTGTGAATGCGGGCTAACACTAAAATCTCTAAATCTACAGTCATCCACGATCTAAAGCCTCATACACACGATCGGACTTCCATCAGACTTTTCCGTGAATTTTTGTCCGAAGGGGCGTTGGCCGTGAACTTGGTATGCATACACACGTCAGAACTTTTTCAGCCAACATTCACCAAATCACGTGGTTTTTCAGCTCTTTACCGCCACCCTTTGGGCAACTTCTGCTACTGTTGTCTGATGTTTTAGCATTGGTTCTGAGCATGTGTGTTTGTACTTTTGGATTTTAGTCCGATGGACTTGTGTACACACGATCGGATTATCCTCCATCGGACATTTGTTGTCGAAAAATTTGAGAGCATGCACAGCGAACATTTGTCCTTTGAAAAACCAACAACAATTGTCCGATGGAGCATACAGACGGTCGGATTGTTCGATTAAAACACGTCCGTCGGATCGTCGGAAGTCAGCAGCCACAAACGCTGTAGGTGCTGATTTTTAATAAGAATACTTACCTGTCCAGGGTACCCGCGATGTCGGCAGCCGAAGCCGAGCAATCGCTCGGGTCTCGGCTGCCCCGCTGCCATCCTCGGTGAGGGAATCTGGAGTGAAGCGTTGCAGCTTCACTTCCCAGTTCCCTACTGCGCATGTGAATGGGCGGATGTCTCCTGGGACACACACAAGGTCCCAGAAGACACCGCTCCCCATTTCCCAGGAGGCAGCGCGAGGAGGAGAAGAAAGACCACAGCAGACGGGGAAGTGGCAGATTGGGGTGATCTGCCTAGTAACAACCATTTCTGGTAAGTATAAAAAAAAAATTGGAAAGTTTGATATACTTTCACTTTTGGTGATGCCAGTAAATGGAACAAATAGAGATGGGGGATTTCCCTAACAGGGGTAAAGACCACAATAAAAACTTGACGGGTTTTCTAATCCCTCTCCACTATGTCATAAACAAATAAAAAATAAAGCTTTGTCTTTTTTAGTTATACTTTAACACAAAGTATGTCAAAATTAAGGAGAGGCAGCAAGAAAGTTGTCAACATATTTGGTATACTACTAGAGAGCAGTACTATGGATAGAAGTCATACTTGTAATACCAATAATAATAATAACCATAATGATATTGTATGTTCTGACAAAATGCTTTTCCACACAACTATTCTATAACCCAGTAGTTTATTTAGGTTTTGTGCTGCCCTAGGCCTGACTAAACTTGTGCGCCTCCTAATTTAAATATGACCCACACCCCTTCCTGTCAAGGCCACACCCCTTTCTGTTTAAGACCTGCCCTGAATTTTTCTAGTGGGGGCACTAGTTCTTAGGGCATGGGGGCGCAATGAATTTCCTTAATTTTCATAGATTTCCGCTCACTTCCTGTTTAGCTATGGGGCAGGATGTGAAAGGAAATCTCTGCAATGGGACAGGGATGGTAAAAAATAAACTGACAGGGTCTATAACCCTCCCTTACTCTATCCAAAATGAAAAAAAGTGTCGCCTATAGTTCTACTTTAAGCACAAATTTCTGATAATTTTATGGAGAGGACTAAGAAGATATAACCATGCCAATGGTGCAGCAGAAAACATATAGCGCAACCTGTGAGCCCCTAATGGCCACTGCTATCGACAGTTTGAAATTCTGACAGTTCAACAGGAACCGAATTTCAATCTATGGGCAGGCTGGTTGTACTGAAGTCGATCTAATGATCGGGGCTGCTCTGTGGAAAACCATTTCACAGAGCAGGCAAGTATGACGTGTTTATTATTTTAATAAAGGAAGAAAAAAAAAAACCTTTAAAGAACCACTTTAAATGCGGAGATAGAAACTGAAGAGCCGGCATTTCTGGAGGCTCAGTCTTGTATCTTTATTTCATATGACCAAGTATAAAAGAACATGCAGATGTGTTTCGGCACAAGCCTTGTTCACAGGACATACCTGGGTAATTGAATCCATAGAACAATATGATGTATACATTTAAAGCGGAGTTCCACCCAGAAATGGAACTTCCGCTTTTTGGCACCCTCCCCCCTCCGGTGTCTTCTGGGAGGCACACAGGTCCCAGAAGACAGTAAGGACCATTCGATTCGCACAGCGTGAGTCGCGCATGCACAGTAGGTAACCCGATACCTCGGCTTTGGATGCTGACATCGCGGGCACACTGGACAGGTAAGTGTCCTTCTTTTAAAAGTCAGCAGCTGCAGTATAATAAATTGGCAGACCTCTGCTTTAAATTTAAAAACTTCAAAAATAGAAAAATATGTTCAGCACAAGTTCTCCATACTTGTAAAAGCCTATTGGAGTAACAGATCAACATCATGTCTTTGGCTCATACCATGTGGAGTCCTGTATGAGGGTTCAAGATCCACCATACCTCACGTTCGAGGAGCTTGCGATGTATATCGCCACCTTGGGTGGACTTCTAACCTTCTGCAAACCATAAAATATGAAAGATGACATGGTGGTGTTTAAAATGTTTGGACACATTACATAAACCTTTGTCCGGCTCATATGATGCCCCATGATAGTGCTTATTATTCTTGTTCTTAAGGGTCTTGTAGAACACCCCACATACTGTAGTTGACAAGACGTGCATTGCACCGTGTATACCACATTATTCGTTCCACAATTAATGCAATCTCGTATTAAGAAATTCTTGCCAGTGGAACATGAACGTACTAAATTTGATTATTTTTTTGGAGTGTTTAGTACAAAAGATAGATGAAGGATGGATGGCCGCACTCCAAAAACCGTACAGGTTGTCTTTTATTAAATGAACAGGCCATGAATAAGCACTGATTTTGTGCGAAACGTTGGCTGTTCCCCTGTTCCTGTTTTGATCTGGTGATGTATCTGCTGTTCATTTAATAAAAGACAACCTGTACGGTTTTTGGAGTGCGGCCATCCATCCTTCATTCAACCTTTATGCTTGCCTAGTGCACCGCCAGCACCCTTGGAATCCTGTAACAGTGTGTGACCGTATAGTAGACCCACCTGGAGCGGTGACTTTCTTTCTTCTGTTTAGTACAAAACCTGCAGGTGTTAACACCACAGGCATAGGAGCCTACGGTGTGTAACCTCTGATTGAAACAAACTGGGAGAAAAAAATATCTCCCAGTCAGGGCCGGCCCTACCATGGGACCCGATGGTACCATTGTACCAGGTAGCACTTTCAGGGGGGCAGCAAATTTCCTGCCTGCACGCCATCCCATTCTGCCAGCTCCACTCTCCACTGCACTGTGGGGCTAATTGCCGCCCGACCGCTCCTCCCGTTCCGCTCCACTGTGGGGTTAATTGCATGAATAGAGCCATAACAGGTCCTTTTTATACTCCTATACACATGTATAGAGCCATGATAGGTCCACTTTAGTTATCATGATATAAAATAATGGATGTGGGGCCATTTTGGTGGGCGTAATTTTTTTTTGGGGGGGGAGGGCAGCATTTCATTCTTGGTACCAGGCAGCACAATCTCTTGGGCCGGCACTGCTCCCAGTGTGCTGGCTCGCCTACTCAAGAAAATACAACCTGCTTCCATGATTTAACTGAGATCCTTGTCTGTGGACAAGATGGGAAGATGCCTCTGTATAATATCAGTAACTTGGTTAAAGTACGTTGTAGCAAAAGTGATGGGATGAATCTGTGCCACTAATTCAGACATTTTTTGATGTTTTAAAAGAGTTACGTTATCTCTCTCTTTTTAGCTATATTTATAGCTCTCTCTATATGGTTTTGTTTGTACCCACATGCCTGTAACCTAGAGGACACTACATTGCATTCATCCGCAAAATGTTCCAATGTTGAACAATTTAGTTTGGTCCTGATAAATTCCCCCACTGGCACTGACCGTATAGTGTGCGAAGGATGACAACTAGTGGCTAACAGTAATGAGTTGCCATCACATGTCTTACGGTAAGTGCGGATGTCCCCTGAGGAACTACAGCCTTGCAGAGCGATGTCCAAAAAATTTATACTTTCATGTTGAAACTCACAGTTGAATTACAAATTCAGGGGATTAGAATTCACATACATGACAAAGGAAGCAACATCGTCATTGGTGATTTCCCATACAAGGAGCAGGTCGTCAATGTAACGACAATGCCACTTGATGTGGCTTGCAAACGGATTGGACGGTGGGCAAAGATATTTCTCCTCCCACCAGCCCATGTAAAAATTGGCCAAAGAGGGGGAGAACTTGGCTCCCATTAAAGCACCCCTACATTGTAGATACAAAACATTATCAAAAGTGAAAAAATTATGCTTGACTAAATCTACAGTAAGGACAATTCTTTAAGTTCCGAATTGTAGGAACTATAGCATTCAAGATGGAATCTCAGTGCTTTCAATGCCTGTTCATGCGGGATGCAAGAATATAATGATTTGACATCCATAGAGACCCAGCTAAACGTATCCACCCACTGGAATCTAGCCGGGTAATCTGGCAACCAAAGGCTGTAGAAATTGGTCAACCCAGTGACCAAGTTTCTCAAAGAGCGAGCCAATGTCTGCAACTATAGGTCACCCCTGAATTGGTGTTTTATGTAACTTAGGCAAATTATGAAAAACTGGGCTCACTGGGTCATCAACCAAAAGATGTTCCACCATTTTGGATGACAGAACCCCCAAATCTTGTCCAGAAGCTGACATTCAAAAATGGTAGTAGGCTTGTTGGATAATATGCGATATGTAGACGCATACTTAAGTTGTTATAAAGTTTCTGATTTATAATCCTCCGAATTTAGAATGACAGACCCTCCCTTATCAGCTTGTTTGATAACTACAATATTGCGAGATTTTAAAGTTTTAATTGCAGCCCTCTCTGTCTTAGAAAAAATGCCTTACTTTTCTAGCGATAATCTTACAATGTTATCTCTAAGTGAGACGAAATCCTGTTCAACCAAAGTCTGAAACATTTCTATTGCTGCACTACGTGTTTGCACCGGGTTAAAAATATCTATTACCTCCACAGATGTGTGTTGCAATACCATGCACTCCACATGTAGTCTCTGACTGTATATTCTCCAGAATGGACCTAATAACCAGGTACTGAAAATTAAAGGTGTCACAAATAGATATATCACTCCTGGAAGCCACAGGCGAAGACAGTGGATTTTGGCTCGGCACTAAAATGCTTCCTTAATACCATGTTGCGAAAGAAACGATTAACATCAAGTAAAGTTCCAAAGATTTCGAAATGCAACATAGGAGAAAAGGAAAGATAACCCTGTATCAGAAAATGCAACACATGACAGATTAACTACTTTAGCTATATTAACACTTTAAATGCTTGTTTGGGTCTATGGAACTGTAAGAAAAAAACACTTTTACTTACCCAATCCTCCACTCCCCAGAACTTTCCTCTACTTCCCTACACTCCGTCAGCAGCTACAAATACTGTAGCTGCTGATTTTTAATATTCGGACACTTACCTGCCCTGGAATCCAGCAATGTCGATAGGGCCGTCTTAATGGCATCATGGGCCCCTGGGCAAAGTAATGCTCTGAGACCTCTACAATGGAGACGGTGTAGGTAAACAGATATCAAGTAGGTAGGAGGCAGACAAGCTGAGCTTCCCCTTTCGGGTGAAGCTCTGCATTAACTACATAAACAATCATTCTGTACAGCAAAGAAACAGTGGGAAAATACTACATACAGTATATAAAGTAACAAAAGCTGTCCTGTGCATATAATGGGCCAGATCCACAAAAGAATTACGCCGGCGTATCTATTGATACGCCGCGTAATTTTAAATTTCCCGCGTTGTATCTTTGTTTTATATCTACAAAACAAGATACGACTGCATCTCGGACATTTTTTTACGTCGTTTTCGTTCGGCTTTTTCCGGCGTATAGTTACCCCTGCTATTATGAGGCGTACTCAATGTTAAGTATGGCCGTCGTTCCCGCGTCAAATTTTTAATTTTTTACGTCGTTTGCGCAAGTTGTTCGCGAATAGGGATTTGCGTAGAATGACGTCACCGTCGTAAGCATTGGCTTGTTCCGGTTTCATTTCCAGCATGCGCACTGGGATACCCCCACGGACGGTGCATGCGCCGTCCAAAAAAAACGTTGTTTACGTCGGGTCACAACGTATTTACATAAAACACACCCCCATCACATCCATTTGAATTCCGCGCCCTTACGCCTCCAAAGATACACTACGCCGCCGTAACTTACGGCGCAAATTCTTTGAGGATTCGAAAAAAAAAAAGTTACGGCGGCGTAGTGTATCTTAGATACGCTACGCCCGGCAGAATAATGCGCCGATCTACGTGGATCTGCCCCAATATATCTATATATATGCTAGATTGATGCCTCCCCATCACTATGGCCCCTCTGCACCACTACCAGCTTGCCTCCCCTATGTATCCATCACTCAGTGCCACCATGGGGACCAGCTGCTTTGGGGAAAGTGCAGGGGCCCCCAATGCAGCTGGGTCCCCTGGGCAGTGCCCAGGTGTGCCCTCTCATTAAGACAGCCCTGAATGTCGACACCCCAGCCGATGTTTCCATCAGCTCTTAACTGCTGCCATAGGCGTTAAGGGTTCTCTACTGCCCACTCCCCAGAACTTTCCTCTACTTCCCTACGCTCTGTCAGCAGCTACAAATACTGTAGCTGCTGATTTTTAATATAAAGATGCTTACCAGGATCCAGTGCTGTCTTCACCTTGGCCAGTTCTTTGCTGGTCTTTGGGTCAATGGCGCTGCTATGTTGACTGTGGGAAGCTGGCTGTGAATTCCTGCTGGCTCATGGCCAGCTCACCACTGTGCATCCCAGAGACCTCCTTTCTGAATGGTCCTGCTGCCTCTTGGGACCTGTGACCTAGGAGGTTGCTGGGGTGGGGAATCGGGGACCCTAAATAGACTTTCACAGTAAAAATTAGGTACCAGTTTACAATGAGGGGAGAGGAGGAGAATAAGCAAAATGTATTTTTTTCAGTTACATTCTGGAGTGAGCCTGCAGAAGCGTGAAATTGGGTAAGTAAAAGTGCTTTTGTTGCCCCCTAGACCTAAACATTTAACCCTTACAGTGTGGCATTCGCTCCAATGCAAGGGAGCATTTTCCTTTCCCTGGAGTTTAGCGTTAATCTTTTTATTATTGCTACGGGTATATATACATCATTGTCTTTTGCCCATAGTGCTTTATCAGCATAAATTCCTATGATCTATTAAACTAAATTAAGTCCTAGAATTACATCTTCCACTGCCAACCAAGGAAGCATTAAGAACTATTTTCACTCAATGCATTTATTATTAAGCAAGAATAGACGATCGCCCAGACTGCTGAGGAAAAAATACATGCCATGTTCTCAGGGCCTGTAGGAAACCTGCCAAGCCCAAAGCTACATTTTGTTTAACCACAAACCGTGTTTTTCTAGTGCTGAGGTTCTAGTGGTGGCAATGCTGCGGCTAAACAATGTTTACATGCAGTTGGATAGGAATGACTTTGTCCCCGTGATCATATAGCGTACTGACACAATAGTGCCAGCTTAATTTTTGAATGGTTCGTTGCGATCTTGGCTCTATATACTTCAGCAGTTATACGGTAGTACTGGAGCAGTTCTTTAATGAAGCTCCTGCGTCGAAATGATTCGGTAATGATCCCGCGACCATCTTTTTGCTTTTACTTCAATAAGTATATAAGGCAATTACATTTCCCATTTAAAATGGTTCAGTAATTAAGGAGCAGTGCGACGGCCCCGCTGCTGGGAATGTTCTGATTCTGCAATGGTTCAGTAACAATGATGATTAGTCTTGTAGCAAAGCTTTGCAGAAGACTCTTGTTAGTGATGGGGAAGGGTAGGCGCCCAGATCTCATTAGCGGTATATTACTGCTGGACTAAGCTTGAACATATCCTCACACGTAACAAATGTAGACAGGACCTAGGGGAACTAGCAGAACTGCACTGATGCCTAGACATCTGTATAGCTCCATTTATCATTTGTAACACATTCAAACAGAGCTGTCACAGTTGGTTTAGAAAGTACAAATGTGGGACCTATTGTGTACACGCTCCTATGGTGTATGCCAAAATAAAGGGCACGCCCTAACTGCTTCCAATTACTTTGGGATCACATTAATGTGTATATCTCACGTGGTTCACAGGAAATCCCATGATTGCATCCTACGCAAAGTCACTGGTAATAAAAGCATTGTGAGCTGGCTATTGAATTCTCATTGATGACTGAGACATTATCAACCGTCTTGCACTTGTCATGAGACTACCTTGTGCTTTGTTTGATTTGGACAGTGTTATGTTTCCACGCACACGATAAAATAGATGATACTTTTTTATGCAGAAAATGTAATGATCCATTATCTATCATAGCATAGGTATGCTTATAAAACAGTAAATGTGACATTCCCTTAAATATTTACTGCAAATAAAGCCTCCTGGTGCATATTTTACATTTGTAATTGATTCACCTCCAGTGAACACTTGATGAATGCCACATTCACTGATCTTTTTTTCTTTTCTTTTTTTTTTTCATATACATCATATTACCAAAAGTATTGTTAGTCCTGCCTTTACACGCACGTGAACTTTAATGACATTTCAGTCTTAGTCTGTAGGGTTTAATGTTGAGTTGGCCCACCCTTTGCAGCTATAACAGCTTCAACTCTTCTGGGAAGGCTCTCCACAAGGTTTAGGAGTGTGTCTATGGGAATGTTTGACCATTCTTCCAGAAGCATGTTTGTGAGGTCAGACACCGATGTGGATGAGAACGTCTAACTCGCAGTCTCCGCTCGAATTCATTCCAAAGGTGTTCTATCAGGTTGAGGTCAGGACTCTGTGCAGCCCAGTCAAGTTCCTTCTCCCTATCCATGTCTGCTTTGTGCACTGGTCCAAATCATTTGATGGAGGGATGATTATGGTGTAAAGTTGTTTTTCAGGGATTATGCCTTTCCCTTTAGTTTCAGTGAAGGAAACTCTTAAGGCATCAGCATACCAAGACATTTTAGACCATTTCATGCTCCCAACTTTGTGCACTGGTGATGTTTAAACATGAAGGGGCCATCCCCAAACTGTTCCCACAAACAAGGTCCATAAAGACAGTAGGTGATCGTGTTTGGTGATGAATTAGAGTGGAGACTGAGACCCAGGGGTCTGCTTGTCCATCAGTGCCTGGCCTCACAGACCTACAGTCTTCCCAGAAGAGTAAAAGCTGTCATAGCTGCAAAGGTTGGGCCGACTCAATACTGAACCCTACGGACTAAGACTGGGGTGCCATTAAAGTTTATATGCGTGGAAAAAGACAGACACCCCAATACTTTTGGTAATATAGTGTGTGTGTGTGTGTGTGTGTGTGTGTGTGTGTGTGTTTTATTTTTATTTATATACAGTTGCGCTCATAAGTTTACATACCCTGGCAGAATTAAATTTCTTGGCTATTTTTCAGAGAATATGAATAACACACAAACTTTTTTTTCCACTCATGGTTAGTGTTTGGCTGAAGCCCTTTATTATCAATCGACTGTGTTTACTGGTTTTAAGAGTGGGCTTGGTACGCCACTCCCCATATTGCTTTTATCCTGTTACCCGTGATCACTTTTATTTTAATGTTCTGTTGGTTTTATTGCATTAAAACCCACCTTTTGACCTGCACTACGGGAGCACCGTTTTTCTTTCTCCTTCCATGTTTGGCGCCATCGTGCCTTCATTTACTCTACAAGGAGTTTCCCCATCTGGAGTTGTCTTAGCACCTTCTGAAAACAGGAGCTCTGAGTCTTCCACAAGTCCAGGATACCATCCTCCAAAGCCCTGTACACACAATCGGATATCTGATGGAATCTAATCCGATGGATTTTTCCCCAGTCGTCTTCCAAGTCAGCCCTTGAGAGATGGAGCTCCTCCTCACAATCAGGAAACACATTGCCACAAAATACTTTTTTTTTAAATGCAGCCATGTCTCTCCCCCCAAAATGCAGCCATGTCTCTCCCCCAAAATGCAGCCATGTCTCTCCCCCAAAATGCAGCCATGTCTCTCCCCCAAAATGCAGCCATGTCTCTCCCCCAAAATGCAGCCATGTCTCCCCCCCAAAATGCAGCCATGTCTCCCCCCCAAAATGCAGCCATGTCTCCCCCCAAAATGCAGCCATGTCTCCCCCCCCAAAACGCAGCCATGTCTCCCCTTGTGTCCCCCAAACGCAGCCATGTCTCCCCTTGTGTCCCCCAAATGCAGCCATGTCTCCCCCCAAATGCACCGTTGTGTCTCCCAATATCGACTTTGTGTAGGTCTCCCCCACCGTCTAGTTTGGCGCTCAGGGAACATAACAGCTTTCATTTGAATAGCTGTGTGTTCCCCGCCGTGCGTCATCATAGCCCCTCCCCCTTGTCCGGGCACTTTGATAGACATATCACCGTCCAATCCTGGGACCTGTCTATCAAAGTGCCCGGACAAGGGGGAGGGGCTATGACGATGCGCGGCAGGGAACATACAGCTATTCAAATGAAAGCTGTTATGTTCCCTGAGCGCCGAACAACTAGACAGCGGCAGCAGTTCTCCTACAGTGGCATGTGTTATACATACCCGAGGACTGCTCAGCTCTCCGCCTTCCTCTCCGCCCCCTCAGTCTCTTCTCGGTCTCCTCTCCGACCGCTCCCCACCCCCTCACCCCACTCTCCGAGTACAAGTACTCGCGCAAATGCTCAGTATCGGTCCCGATACTAGTATCAGTATCGGGACAACCCTAGCCACAACCATAAACAGTACATTTGGAGAGGATTCAACAAGGCCTATGATGAAAGGTACACCATTCTTACTGTGAAACACGGAGGTGGATCGCTGATGTTTTGGGGATGTGTGAGCAGGGCCCTTTACAAAAAAAAAAGAAGAAATAAAGAAAAATATATATATAAAAAAAAAAGGGAGGGTAGCCATCCGGGGCCCTGGGGACCTCTGGGCCCTTTAATAAAAAGAAATAAAAAGTATATATAAAAAAATATATATTTATTTTTTTTAAAAGGGGGGTTGCCATCTGGGGCCCTGGGGACCTCTGGGCCCTTTAATAATATATTTTTTTTTATGAGAAGAAATTACAAAAAAAGGGGGGTTGCCATCTGGGACCTCTGGGCCCTTTAATAAAAATTAAAAAAAATAAACCTCTGGGCCCCTTAATAAAAAATAAATAAAAAAATATATATAAAAAAAATAAACATTTATATTTAAAAAAAAAAGGGGGGTTGCCATCCAGGGCCCTGTAATAAAAAAATAAATAAAACAAATATATAAAAAAAGAAAAAAAAATATATATATATATATATATATATATATATATATATATATATATATATATATATATATATATATATATATATATATATATATATATATATATATATATATATATATATATATATATATATATATATATATTATAGCGCCACTTTGTCCCTGAAGAAGGAGCGCCGTCTCTTATCTTCGCTTCGGTTGTGACCGGAAAGGGACAGCGCCCCAGGTGGAATCATCCGAGTACTACAACCACAGCGACTTCCCTAATCTATCGGAGAGACATTTGAGTGCCATCGCTGTGAGCCTTCATTTGTGGGATTGGAGCAGCAGGCTGGCTGGGGGACACGCACTCCTAGCCTTATCAGCATTACTATAGGCTTAATACAAGCCTCTTTAAGGTAAGGGGCTTGCAGAAACTCTCATCTATACACCCACACTGTGGAAAGCTTGGCGTTTTCTCTTTGTTTGCAAGCACGTGTGCACACTTGTCATCATGCACTGAAGCATCATCTGTGGACTATGAATAGTAGTGGAGCACTTATGCACTTTGGAAATCAATGATTGAAATTTCCTTTCTAAACATTGGATTTATTTTATTCTGCACGATTGTGCACTGGACACGTTTTTTAATAGGCATGTTTTAATATTTATGTCACTTTTTTGTGTTTGATCCCGTGGTGGATTGTATGGGACACCTTCACTGCAGAAATATTATGGATTGGGTCCTTTTCACCCATGCATGATATTGAACATTTCATTATTAAGGAATTTTGCTTACAAGACCATTTTCACTGGACTTTATTCACTATTTATTTCACATATTATTGCACAATGCACTTTTAGTGGATGTAGCACTTTATGGATTTTATTGCTTCTTCACATTTAATTATCATTTATTTTATTTATGGTTTATGAAGAAATTATTGCTGTAATGATCATATTATTTATGATTATTTTACTGTTTATTCTCACCTCATCAAACACAGTGCTCTTAGTGGCACGTTTGTTTACCTTAACAGGTAATTTTTTTTATTATTCACTCCCATCACCCTCCACATTAATTGATTGATGTTGGGCAGTTTTTGATTACATCTGGAGTGGAACACATTTAGACACACAGGAATTGGTGTATTTACTCACTAGAAATTGTTATTTGTTCGTATTACTATTTTTGGAAACACTTTCTTTTTATCAACAGGAATGATTATTTAGTATTATTCATTTTATTATCAGCAAGCGCCACTACACCCCCCTATTCTTAATCTGTTATCAGTGTGTGAGCACTATTAGTCGTGGCTGCTGCTTAGTAGATTTATTAGTTGATATTTCATTTATTTTAGTTCTCTGTGCCCTTGCTAGGTTGGTTTGCGCATTAGTTCCCCCCATTTTTGTATCTAAGTTATGGCAAGTGGGAAATGGGGGGGAAAAAAGCCGCACTCCGCATGAAAACCCCCCCCCCCCACCCGTCCTCCCGGACTAATATAGCCCCCGTTGCAGTGGCCAGCCTGCTGGATCTCAGTGCCGGTGCTCTATCAGATAGCCAGCTGTTGGGCTTGGCTTAGGCTGAGGGAGGCTCTGTCAGCAGGGAGGGGCGGGGCAGGGAGCTCCACTGACACTCTGACCCTGCCCTGCCCCATGTACTCTGTATGTGCTTGGAGCACTGAGATCGCCTCTCCTGGACCACAAATATTCCTGCCCCCTATCGCCATAAGCCCCGCCCCTGTCGCAGAAAGTTCCACCTCCGGACCTCTGAGAGCTGGAGGTGAGCCCGTCTGGCCAGGTAGGTCTTTCTGCCTACAGACTCACTGTTATTAAACACTCCCTGACAATGTTGTTTACCCCCATGTATAGCTGTGCATTGCTGAAAGTTTAAATTTGAAAACTGGCTACTTGGTTATCTCCTGTAGTATGTCGCATTCGCAGTCTCTGATAATCTCCTGTAGTATGTCGCATACGCAGTCTCTGGTTATCTCATGTAGTATGTTGCATTCACAGTCTCTGGTTCTTTCCTGTCTCATCTATAGTCTATTTAAAAGTAGTACCTGCTGTTGCTCAAATCACTTTATTACACTTTTATTTCTGATATCTATGGCTATGCATATTTATTTAATTCATATTGATCACTATATTTGATTGGCTGCTTGTGCATGTGTGCCAAGCAAAATCAAATAGCGCTCAATATGGATTAAATAAATAGATATAAAGTGTAATAAATAAACTTTGCAGTACATGAACTTTCACTGAAAGTAGACTGTTTAATGAGCTGGGGTGAACTGATCCATCGGGCAGTTTATGTAGTGCCAATTCATAATTTGTTAATTGAAAGATTAAAGAGCTTGACTTGTAGTTTTGTTAGCTGTTTTTTTTGTTTTGATAGGGGCGCAGTTTCAGTGCTTGCCATAGGCGTCATTTTCACTAGATACGCCTCTGTACCTATGTAACCTACATCCATACACTAGAAACATAAATTCATGTGATATATGCATACCTTAGGCGTCAGGGCTTCCTTTTCAGTTCACAAAGCTGGAAAGACAACTACCTCCATTAGTCCTGTAAATAAGAACACATAATTTGTTATTTACTGCTTCTCTCTAATCCTATAGGGCTCTTGTTTTTCATCCTAATACCCAAAACAAACGTGCTGCATTTTAAAATGACATTTCTGCTAAATGTTTTTTTTTTTGATTCTAATCTGCAAGGACTCCACTACTTCCCTTAGTGACTTTAGAAGAAAAATCTAATCTATGGCGGCCTATATAGTGACAACATGCAGCGGCACGTGGGTTTTTCATTACAGCCATCAAGTATGTAATCAGATAACTAGGGGCCAAAGGAGATATTACCCTATTACAAAGGAAGATTATCAACCAGATTAAGCTTGAAATTGTATAAGCAACCATAGTAATCAGCTGATGTAAAGGCAGCATTTAACTAAACTTGTACGTCATGCATATTGGGGTTGAACAGGATCACCAGGGCATATTTACTTTTGATTTATTCTTTAAAAAAAGATTTAGCTGGAAATCACATCAGACCATGATTTACATATGACTGTGAATGAAGTACTAACAATGCTTCGTAGCCTGGGCATTATTAAGGTGGTAGTAAACTCTGCATTTTGATTTTTACCTACAGGTAAGCTTATAACAAAGCTTTACTAAAGCTCCTCTGTAGCTGTAGGTTAGATCAATATCTCCTAAACGTGCACCGTTTAGGAGATATTTACTTGTTTGGCAGCCGATGATGTCACCAACGCATGTGCTCTGAAGGAACTAATTAAGTGACTAATGACCACCTTCTGTCAAGTGGTTTTGCTGGAAAATCTATATTTTGATTCGATTTTTATTTTTTAACCTGGTTAAAAGATAAAAAATGTACGTGTATAATTTTGTGTGGTGGCACCGCTAGGGGCCAAATACCGCCGCAATTCCGACGGTATAGCGGCACTATACCATCACTGCACCTCCCGCCCCAGTGTGAAAGAGGCCTAATACTCATTGGGTATCCTTCTATTAGTTAAAGTTCAATTTGGCCCGAGCCAAGTGATAGAAATCCTAAAATATGGCACCTTAACAGTGATACATTTCAATGGGAAATTCCAAATAAGAAACCAAGATATTCCTATATGAAAACCAACTTGGCTTACCCAAATTCCACTTGTTTTATACTCATTTGGGCATCTTACTAATATAGGAAAGTTAAAAATGGCCCGAATCACATGATAGAAATCCTAAAATATGGCACCAAACGTGGCACCATGACGGCCATGCATTTCAATGTGAAATTCTGAATAAGAAAAGATATTCCTATATGAAAACCAACTTGGCTCACCCAAATTCAACTTTTTTTTATACTCATTTGTTATCCTTCTATTAGTTAAAGTTCAATTTGGCCCGAGCCAAGTGATAGAAATACTAAAATATGGCACCAAAAACGTGGCACCTTGACAGCCATGCATTTCAATGGGAAATTCCGAATAAGAAACCAAGCTATTCCTATATGAAAACCATCTTGGCTCACCCAAATTCCACTTGTTTTATACTCATTGGGCATCCTACTATATAGAAAAATTTGATTGGGCTGTAGCCAAATAACATTACTAACAAATTAATGAACTACATCTGAGAGCCTTGCATTTGGGATCACAATGTGAGGCTGGGTTCACACTTGTCCGACAAACGCTCTGACATTGGGAGCTAATGTCGCATGACGTGTGAAAATCAATGTTTCCCTATGAGAGCCGTTTTAACTGGTCTGACACAAGTCAGTCCGACTTTGAAAATGCTCCCTGTACTACTTTGGTCCGACATTGATCCTACTTCAGCCCATTGAATATCATTGAAGTCGGACCAAAGTAGGAGCCTTGTCCTTACCATTTGACTTTTGACATCCGACATGTGATTACAGCAGCAGTAAAAGGAATTTCTCACTCTGGGATTGTTTTGATTGGTCAAAGAACAGACTATCACAAAGTCGTATCAAAAGTAGTATCCTGTTCATGAAAGTCGGATGGATGTAGAACCAATGTAGGACCGATGTCGCAGAGCAAAGTAGGATGAAAGTCGTACTGCTGTTGTGTAGTATAGTGTAAACCCAGCCTGAAGCAACAACTTAAAGCGGAGTTCCGGCCACAATTTCATATTTAAATATAAATACCCCTGTAATACACTAGCTTAATGTATTCTAGTAAAGTTAGGCTGTAAACTAAGGTGCGTTTTGTTAGGTTGTTGCAGCATTTAGACACTTTATAAAATAGAAATTGACTGGGGCCATCTTAAGTGTGGGCATCATGAAGCCAGACTGTATGACTTCCTGGATTTCAGCCATTCAGATCTCGCACATGCTCAGTGCTGCACAAGCAGTGTCAGATCAGGTTTCAGCACCTGTGCTGTCCAAGTCACATGATTCTTTGAGACTGGGGAGTGCACAGACTCCTGGAAAGTTACACCCACTACATTCCCAGGAGTCTGTGCAGTGTAGGTTAGGAAGCTTAAGCACCTAGGTGCAGGAAGTGGGAAGATTAACTATTCTGCCTAGCAACAACACTTTGAAGGCATCTAAAAAAAATAATTTTCTCGTAAAGGACTAATGACATTTTTTTTAAAACTACTGATGTAATGTTATATTTATGGGTGGAACTCCACTTTAAATGACCGTCTCAACTTCTTCTGCTTGTTACCTTCTACGTTTTTTATGTGTGGAGTTCAGATTCCATATTGAACTTTAACTAATAGAAGGATACCCAATGAGTAAAGTATAAAACACGTGGAATTTGGGTGAGCCAGGATGGATTTTGTATAGGAATAGCTTGACTTCTTCTTCGGAATTTCCCATTGAAATGTATGGCTGTCAAGGTGCCATATTTTAGGATTTATATCACTTGGCTCGGGCCAAATTGAACTTTCCTATATAGAAGAATGCCCAATGAGCATAAAACAAGTGGAATTTGGGTGAGCCAAGTTGGTTTTCATATAGGAATATCTTGGCTTCTTATTTGGAATTTCCCATTGAAATGTATGGGTGTACCAGGTGTGCCTCCTGGGCACACTCTAATCACCCTCTTCTGAGCAGATTCTCCCTGCTGCTTGGCTTTAGAGAAAGGGATTGGGGAATCTCTGTCCTCGGTCCCATTCTCTTTCTCAAGAGTGAGACATCAGGGGTCTAGACCTCTAATATTTCACAAAAGCCCTCCAATGGGGCCCCTAAAAAATAAATGTAAAAAAAAAAAAAAGATTGTAAAAAAAATATGGTAAATTTTTTTTTTAAATAAATGGTAAGTAATAATAAAAAAATAATAAAGATAAATTATTGACACCAATATCTGTCCTACTGACACCATCCACTTCTCTACTGACACTGTCTATTGCCCTGCGGAGATATAGATAGATAGATAGATAGATAGATAGATAGATAGATAGATAGATAGATAGATAGATAGATAGATAGATAGATAGATAGATAGATAGATAGATAGATAGATAGATAGATAGATAGATAGATAGAATATATATCTCATGTGTACATGCATGTGTGTTTAACCACTTAAGGACCGCTGCACGACGATATGCGTCGGCAGAATGGCATGGCTGGGCACCAGTGGCGTCTCCAGCTTTCATATTTAGGGGGGCACATGGGGGGACAGGGACAAAAGTGGGGGGGCCAACTATAAAATGCAATATTATATATATATATATATATATATATATATATATATATATATATATATATATATATATATATATATATATATATATATATCCTGGGGCCCTTTACTACGATCCCACTATGGGCCCTTTCACATGTTCTGCAGTGAGCTCCCTTCCTACTATACTGGGGCCCCCCAGGGTGGCAGAAAACAAGAGATATATGTCACCAGCACACCAAGAAAATATAAGGGTCCAAAGCAGTGGGAGAACTATCAGGGTTGCAAAGGTTGTCTTGTCACCGGGCCCTGGTGTTCTGCCACAGTGGGGATCCCCAGCTGTCCTGTCCCTGCTATTTACAGAGCTGGTCTGGCGTCTGTCTCCTTGGCAGCGGCGGCAGTCTATTAGGATCTAGTGCTGGTGACATTATGGGTGCATGCAGGGGAAGGCTGGCACTATTGGTTATAGAGAGCCGAGCCCCCAGCTGGTCACCTAGCAGCAGTAATGCTGTATAACCTTCTCTGTTGACATGCTGATCGGCATGTGATCCAGGTGATGCTCCCAGTCAGATCTAATAAACACAGTATTTATTAGCATCAAGAGTACAACCACATAAATATAATCACCTGTATGATCAGCAGCCATGTGGGCTCTATGCCTGTAAAGTGTGGGCTTTGATCAATAAAATCACTGATATTTATGACTAGGATTTGACTAAGAGCATCACCTGGATTGCATCCCGATCAGCATGTCAGAGAAGGGTCCACTGCTGCTAAGCAACCTGCAGGGAGCTCAACTGTCTACAACCAATAGAGATGGGCTCGGGTGTGTTTGAAATCCCACATGCCCGATCACGCCAGGAAGCCGACACTCCACAGTGCTAATCAATGTATGGGCTGCCTAAGAGCTAAGACCAGCCATAGACAGTTTAAATCTCAGCTGGTTCAGCAGAAACTGGCTGAGATTTGAACCATTAATGAGCAGATTCTCTTATAATTATCACTAGTGGTTGCTGTATAGCCACTGGTGATAATCACTGTTTGTCGGGAGAATATAATTGCTGGGCAGGAGGGATATTCCCCTGTCACCACTGTCTGTTAATGGGGGAATCATGTAAGTTTCTTTCCTGCAATCTGTGGATGCAGGAAAGAAAATTGCACCGTATATTATCTGCCTAACTGAAAGTGAAAGTAAATTGTGAATGTTTTGAAAGAACAGGAGAGGGGGAGGGAGACAGATCGGGGGGACAGAAGGGATGGAGATAATGTAGTTCAGTGATTACAGTGTACTGCAGTCTGCAGTGCACACACTTAAACACGGCCCAGGCTAGAATATCTGGTTGTGTGAGCGCTCGCATTATGCAGTGTCGACGAGCACAGGGAGGGGGAGGAATTCCCCGCAGAGCTTACTGGGGACGCTCTCCCTCTCGGGGAGCAAAATACAAAAATTGCAAAAAAAAAAATTTTTTTTTTGGGGGGGGGGGCACATGGTGGGGCACAGCATGATGTTGGGGGGGTCAGGGCCCCCTCTGGCCCCCCCCCCCCCTAGGGACGCCCCTGCTGGGCACATCAACGTATATTGCCCTTTAAGCCCAGCCGTGGGGTTGCGGCGCGCTCCCGCGACCCCCGCGACCCGATCGCCGCTGGAGTCCCGTGATCGGTCCCTGGAGCTGAAGAACGGGGAGAGCCGTATGTAAACACAGCTTGCCCGTTCTTCACTGTGGCGGCGTCATCGATCTTGTGATCCCTCTTATAGGGAGACACAATCTATGACGTCACACCTACAGCCACACCCCCTACAGTTGTAAACACATATTAGGTCACACATAACCCATTCAGCGCCCCCTGTGGTTAACTCCCAAACTGCTACTGTCATTTTCACAGTAAACAATGCCATTTAAATGCATTTTTTGCTGTGAAAATTACAATGGTCCCAAAAATGTGTCAAAATTGTCCGAAGTGTCCGCCATAATGTCGCAGTCACGAAAAAAATCGCTGATCGCCGCCATTAGTAGTAAAACATTTTTTTTTTATAAAAATGCAATAAAACTATCCCCTATTTTGTAAACGCTATAAATTTTGCGCAAACCAACCGATAAACGCTTATTGCGATTTTCTTTACCAAAAATAGGTAGAAGAATACGTATCGGCCTAAACTGAGGGAAACAAAAATGTTTTTTTATATATTTTTGGGGGATATTTATTATAACAAAAAGTAAAAAACATTGCATTTTTTTCAAAATTGTCGCTCTATTTTTGTTTATAGCGCAAAAAAGAAAAACCGCAGAGGTGATAAAATACCACCAAAAGAAAGCTCTATTTGTGGGAAAAAAAGGACGCCAATTTTGTTTGGGAGCCACATCGCACAACCGCGCAATTGTCAGTTAAAGCGACGCAGTGCCGAATCGCAAAAAGGGGCCTGGTCCTTTAGCTGCATTTTGGTCCGGGGCTTAAGTGGTTAAACTTTAGGGTGCACTGCACACCCTAATGTAATAGGCTGGGCACACCTATGGCTGTCAGAGTGCCATATTTTAGGATTTCTACCCCTTGTTTGGGCCAAATTGAAATTCCCTATATAGTAGGATGCCCAATGAATATAAAATAAGTGGAATTTGGGTGAGCCAAGAAGGTTTTCATACATTTATTCGGAATTACCCCTTTAAATACATGGCATTTAGGGAGAAAGAACTGTTGTTAAAGTTGACAATTTTATTATAAACCTTGCAGATGATTGTTTAGTAAGTAATCACTTTTGTGAATAAAGAGCCAACCTGAATGAGAAGCTGGCAGAATAAGGAGCCAACTTCTGCATGTGAATAAGAAGCGAACTTGAGCTAGAAGAGTAACGTTATCTGTGTACTAGTCGGAGCACGCTCAGTACAGCGCGCACACACGGTCGGCTTTTCTTCTTATCACCTCTAGGAGTGAGGACGGCACGGAGCTGCCACAGATTCGGGACACTTCTCCCAGCTCCTGTGCTGTACGAGTCAGGGGACACAGACAGACAGCATTCCACCCCCTCCTCCTCCTTCTCCTCCCTGCAGATCAAAGTTCTCTTCCGTTCTTGTATCACTAGGTACTTAGCTGTCCTCCTCGTGGCGTCATCCTGAGCCCCCGCTTCCTCCCCTCACAGCTCAGTGCACAAAGCCAGCCGCACTCTGCATGGGGCGGGATCCAACCCGGAGTGTTGTTATTGATTCTCCAACTTTATCTTATCATCCTGAACTATCCACCGAGAGTGACAAAGAGCACTGCGAGCACACCATGGCGCATCACCTACTCCTAGGTCAGTATCCTCACTGGGGGGGACACTTACCGGACAACTGCTCCGTCCTCACTTCTCTACATGGGAAGGCTTCGCTTCCCCCGCAATGTATGTGATCAGGCGTTCAGTGTACTGTATGTGATCAGGTGTTCAGTGTACTGTATGTGATCAGGTGTACACTATATGATCAGGCGTCCAGTGTACTGTATGTGATCAGGTGTACTCTATGATCAGGAGTCCAGTGTACTGTATGTGATCAGGTGTACTCTATGATCAGGAGTCCAGTGTACTGTATGTGATCAGGCGTTCAGTGTACTGTATGTGATCAGGTGTTCAGTGTACTGTATGTGATCAGGTGTACACTATATGATCAGGCGTCCAGTGTACTGTATGTGATCAGGCGTTCAGTTTACTGTATGTGATCAGGTGTACTCTATGATCAGGAGTCCAGTGTACTGTATGTGATCAGGTGTACTCTATGATCAGGAGTCCAGTGTACTGTATGTGATCAGGTGTACTCTATGATCAGGAGTCCAGTGTACTGTATGTGATCAGGTGTACTCTATGATCAGGAGTCCAGTGTACTGTATGTGATCAGGTGTACTCTATGATCAGGAGTCCAGTGTACTGTATGTGATCAGGTGTACTCTATGATCAGGAGTCCAGTGTACTGTATGTGATCAGGTGTACTCTATGATCAGGAGTCCAGTGTACTGTATGTGATCAGGTGTACTCTATGATCAGGAGTCCAGTGTACTGTATGTGATCAGGTGTACTCTATGATCAGGCGTTCAGTGTACTGTATGTGATCAGGTGTACTCTATATGATCAGGCGTTCAGTGTACTGTATGTGATCAGGCGTTCAGTGTACTGTATGTGATCAGGCGTTCAGTTTACTGTATGTGATCAGGTGTACTCTATGATCAGGAGTCCAGTGTACTGTATGTGATCAGGTGTACTCTATGATCAGGAGTCCAGTGTACTGTATGTGATCAGGTGTACTCTATGATCAGGAGTCCAGTGTACTGTATGTGATCAGGTGTACTCTATGATCAGGAGTCCAGTGTACTGTATGTGATCAGGTGTACTCGATGATCAGGAGTCCATTGTACTGTATGTGATCAGGTGTACTCTATGATCAGGCGTTCAGTGTACTGTATGTGATCAGGTGTACTCTATATGATCAGGCGTTCAGTGTACTGTATGTGATCAGGCGTTCAGTGTACTGTATGTGATCAGGCGTTCAGTTTACTGTATGTGATCAGGTGTACTCTATGATCAGGAGTCCAGTGTACTGTATGTGATCAGGTGTACTCTATGATCAGGAGTCCAGTGTACTGTATGTGATCAGGTGTACTCTATGATCAGGAGTCCAGTGTACTGTATGTGATCAGGTGTACTCTATGATCAGGAGTCCAGTGTACTGTATGTGATCAGGTGTACTCTATGATCAGGCGTTCAGTGTACTGTATGTGATCAGGTGTACTCTATGATCAGGAGTCCAGTGTACTGTATGTGATCAGGTGTACTCTATGATCAGGCGTTCAGTGTACTGTATGTGATCAGGTGTACTCTATGATCAGGAGTCCAGTGTACTGTATGTGATCAGGTGTACTCTATATGATCAGGCGTTCAGTGTACTGTATGTGATCAGGCGTTCAGTGTACTGTATGTGATCAGGTGTACTCTATATGATCAGGCGTTCAGTGTACTGTATGTGATCAGGTGTACTCTATATGATGAGGGGTTCAGTGTACTATATGTGATCAGGGGTTTAATGTATTGGATAATCAGGTGTTCAGTATGTGATCAGGTGTTCAGTGTACTGTATGTGATCAGGTGTACTCGATATGATCAGGGGTTCAGTGTTCAGTATGTGATCCGGTGTTCAATGTATTGCAAGTGATCAGGCATTGTGCATGATCAGGTGTTCACTGTATTGTGCACTGCTTATAGTCACCTAAGACTTCCAATGGCTTGCCCCTTTGTTACTTTCCAATCTAGGTCAATGTCATCAAATCTTTTTCTGTAAACATTAGATATTTGTTGATGAGTTGTATTTCAGATATAAATACATATTTATTTAGGTCACTTTCACTGTGATGGCTCCATAATATTTTTTTTTCTAACAAGTGTCAAGTGTGTATAATAATAATAATAATAATAAATACATAAGCAAAATGTTACTAAGTCTTTCAATATTATTTTACAGATATAACTAAAATAATGGGAGGAAAAAATATATTTTCCCCATTCTCCCCTCTCTCTCTTATTTATGTACTGTATTACATTTTAGTTATATCTGTAACACAACTTTGAAATATATTTTCTCTCAAGTTTGACATGGGGGATCTATCTATCTATCTATCTATCTATCTATCTATCTATCTATCTATCTATCTATCTTCTACTCTTTCTTTCTTTTTTTTTTCTCTTTTTTGTTATACAGTAAAACCTTGGTTTGAGAGCGTTTTGCAGGACAAGCAAAATGTTTTAATAAATGTTGCCTTGATATACAAGCGATGTCTTGATATAAGAGTAGCGTCATGTCACAACTGAGTTTAAAAAAGAAGAGAGGAGCCTCTAAGTGTAGTAATATGGTTACATGTAATGAAGGTACAACATTTAGCAACTTATTGCTACACTTAGAGGTGCCTCTCTTCTCTTTTTTCTACCCTGTAAAAAAATGCTTTGATATACAAGTGCTTTGGATTACAAGCATGTTTCTGGATTCTTTTTTTTTTTTTTTTGTTTCATTTGAAAGGTTTGCTGCATCTATCCCAAGCACCCCTGGGGGTACATGTAGGACAGGCTGAGGAATCGTGCTCCACATTAGCCATCGTGTCCTAGTTTTCCCAGTGCAGTGCAGATTATTTGTTATGTATTTATTTTGGGGGCTTTAGCAATCTTTTGAAAGCTAATCTTTCTCTTATTCCAACTTTTGTTGTATGAATAGGATTCCTTGGAATGGACATCTATTAGAATTTAATGCTTTGGAGGTTGAAAGGAAATGACAACTATGACAAAAGCTATCGCATGTAATGTAGGCTGATAACTGGAGGATCTGAAGCATGTATAGATTGGTTGAAAAATCTGAGATCACGTGGTTAGCGTGTGTGTGTGTGTGTGTGTGTGTGTCGAGAAGGAATGGTTGAAAGGCTTATAAATGGTACATAATAAAAGGAATGAAATCCATTTTTTTTTTTTTTTTTTTTTGAACGGCTCGATTCTGTGCAGATCAGACAAATATGTGCACACAGGTGAATGAAAAGCTAGTAGTGTTTTTTTTTTTTTTTTTAATTCTGTAAATTCCGTAGGGTATAAAGAAAAACAAGATTAAAGTCCTTTTCCAAGAAATTGAGCTTTGCCCACCTGCTATTTCCATTGTGACTGGAAAAAGTGACGTTGTAGATTGGCTGGTCAGCTGTCACTTCTATGGGAGAGCTGCTCTAATAGTCTACTGCCCTGGGAGCAGCCAGGGGCTATATCTGCCCTGTCACTCTGGCCTTAGTCATAAACAAATGGATATTGTCAAATCATTTTTCTTCACACCTCATACTGATCCGTTCCTGGGAAATTAGAGCAGAAAAGGAGGGCAAACTTAAAGCCGCTCATACATTATACAACCAGATTGTACAGTCTCCTTCTAGAAAAGCAGGAACAAAAATTGTTTCTGGACAGCCGCACTCTGAACAAATTGTAGCCTTTCTTAAAAGGACAGTACTACAAATCACAGCAACATAAAAAAAAACCCGACTGCTGACGCGTTTCGCACTGAAACTAGTGCTTAGTCATAGCTATGACTAAGCACTAGTTTCAGTGCGAAACGTGTCAGAGGTCAGGTTTTATTTTATGTTGCTGTGACTTGTAGTGCTGTCGTCCTTTTAATAAAGGCTACAATTTGTTCAGAGTGCGGCTGTCCAGAAACAATCTTTGTTCCTGCTTTGCTAAGTGCATTGCCTGCACCTGAGTTGTCTGCAACGGAGGATATTCATCTGGGTTGCCACCTGGAGCGGCTACTTGCAGTGCAGGCAAAGCCCCACTGCAAGGCATAATAGCTTGCTTTGTCTAGGGGAGAGGAGAAACACCTTTTACTTAGCTGATCTTCGGCTCCCCCTTCAAATGGTGCTCCCCCACCCTCCGGCAGTGGACTGTCCCTCTGCGTAAAACTATTTTTTACCTTGTTTCTCCTCAATACGTTTCCAGGAGTTGAGGAAGGAAGGGAGATAAAAATTAGTTGTGAAATGTACAGCGCTAGGGATGACAATGTTAATAATTTTGTTTGGATACAGCATATTTTGTTTAGTAACCTTTTTTTGCGAGAAGAAAGATTTGTGTTAGGATACGGCCTGTATCAAGTATTTTATATGCTGCACAATGTAAAGAATATGTTTGTGATCTTGTATGGATCTTTTTTCTCAATAAAGACCTTTTCTGATTAAAAAAAAAAAAAAAAACTGACCACACTAGACATGAGGGCACAGCACGGTCAATTTTTTGGCTGTGCTGGGAACTACCAAATGCATAGATTTTGCAGACAATGATTATATGGCTACAAACACCTGTGATTGCATAATCCTAATTTTGTAGTGGGGGGATTTATAATTTTTTTCATTAACTTTGTAATTGTCTGTATTTTTATTTTTTAGATCGCATTTTGAACTGAGACTCCTGTAATGCTAATCTTCTCAGCGCAATGTCTTGTCCATGGAGATCCTACAACGTTGTTTCTGGACCTTTGTGATGGACCCTAAATTATGCTCCATACTCTTCTGCCAGTTCCTCCGTGTACCAGCTTGTTCCAGGAGCAAAAGACAGAGATAGTTGATACAGATGCCAGAGAACAGCAGGGCTCACCTGAGCCCTTACTCAACACGATTTTGCAAGGAAAAGGAAGGTCTCTTTTATGAGTCCTACTATCGCTTGCGTCAGCAATATCCAGTGATCCTTCTCCTGCTGCTTATAGTCCTGGCAATATGCTGCGCACTTATAGCCATCACCTTTGGCACCAGGCGGGTATGTAGCCCTTTTATTTATTTTTTGTGTTTTATAACCATAGTTTTGCACCATCTAGCAACAAATGTAGTGCTTTTGAACAGAGCCAGAATGTGTCCGATAAATGTTCAACCATGCTGTCCTCCAAGCATTTGTCTTTCAGATAATATATGTATATATATATATAGTACAACATTACCAAAACGAGCACCTTTTTAAAAGAGAAACTGCAGTCTGCTCGCATAATTTGTAATAAAAACATCTTTGCCATTCTAAAGCTTCCCTCCAACCACTTTTCATATTTTATATGTAATGGGATTGTGTACTTGCCAAATATGCTGCAGAAATCTCCCTCCATGAAGTCTGGCTGCAACCATTTTAACTGTGGGCAGTAGAAGCTGCTGCCTGTTCACTTCCTGGATTTACACAGAGGCACACCTCCAGCTCTGCAGCTCTCATTGGTCTTCTTATGACTCATCCCCCTCCCTTCCTGGAAAACTCTCCCGTAAGTGAGAGAGAGAGAGCTGTTCATGATGTCTAGGCTTTTTACCAGACAAGAAATGGGAAATAGGCCGTATAAGGTATTTACTGGCAGACAAAAAAAATGTTTTACTATCCAACGTTAAAACAACAAGGGTAGAATATTTAATAGATAGAAAGTTGGAAAAAATGACTGAAGGTCCACTTTAAGAAAGGAAGTCCTGACTGCTAAAAAACATGATCTGTTACATACATTAGTTAATCTCTTTTTCCTCCCCAAAGAGCCTAGATTAATTATTATGCAAACACTGTATGCGGGGGTCGAAAAGTTTACCATGTTTTGAGTGGTGGGATCACTGGTCTTTATGAGCCTGACTACCCACCTGCTCCCCCTGTTGAGCTGGTCACAGCTTTATTGGTAGATTTTCTTTTTTACCTTGTCAGTTTTTCATGATTCTGGCTTTTAGCCCTCTGAGAGCAATGGTTATTGGACACCTGTCTGGAATGTGTGGTGAAGACGGGTGTTTAGACCAGTGTTTCTCAACTCCAGTCCCCAAGGCCAGGCCCGTCTTAATAGCATCATGGGCCCCTGGGCAAAGTAATGCTCTGGGGCCCCTACAATGGAGGCAGCGCAGGTAAACAGACATCAAGTAAAGTAAGTAGGAGGCAGAAAAGTAGAGCTTCCCCTTTTGGGTGGAACTCCTGCATTAACTACATGAGCAATCCTTCTGTACAGCAAAGAAACAGTGGGAAAATACTACATACATAAAGTAACAAAGCTGTCCTGTGCATATATCTTTTTAGTTTGATGCCTCCCCAGCACTCTGACCCCTCTACACCCCAGATATCCCCCCAACACTCTGACCCCTCTACACCCCAGATATCCCCCAGCACTCTGACCCCTCTACACCCCAGATATCCCCCCAACACTCTGACCCCTCTACACCCCAGATATCCCCCAGCACTCTGACCCCTCTACACCCCAGATATCCGCCCAGCACTCTGACCCCTCTACACCCCAGATATCCCCCCAACACTCTGACCCCTCTACACCCCAGATATCCCCCAACACTCTGACCCCTCTACACCCCAGATATCCCCCCAGCACTCTGACCCCTCTACACCCCAGATATCCCCCCAGCACTCTGACCCCTCTACACCCCAGATATCCCCCCAGCACTCTGACCCCTCTACACCCCAGATATCCCCCCAGCACTCTGACCCTTCTACACCTCAGATATCCCCCCCAGCACTCAGACCCCTCTACACCCCAGATATCCGCCCAGCACTCTGACCCCTCTACACCCCAGATATCCCCCAACACTCTGACCCCTCTACACCCCAGATATCCCCCCAACACTCTGACCCCTCTACACCCCAGATATGCCCCCAGCACTCTGACCCCTCTACACCCCAGATATCCCCCAGCACTCTGACCCCTCTACACCCCAGATATCCCCCAGCACTCTGACCCCTCTACACCCCAGATATCCCCCAACACTCTGACCCCTCTACACCCCAGATATCCCCCAACACTCTGACCCCTCTACACCCCAGATATCCCCCCAGCACTCTGACCCTTCTACACCCCAGATATCCCCCAGCACTCTGACCCCTCTACACCCCAGATATCCCCCAGCACTCTGACCCCTCTACACCCTAGATATCCCCCCCCCCCAGCACTGTTACCATATACTATAAGATACCCCTGGTATTGTGACCCCACTACATCCCTGATACCCCCTACTCTGGATCCTCTATACATCCCTTAAAGCTCTAGCACTATAGCCACCCAAGATACCCCAAGCATTGCTACTCCCTACAAACCCCAGATCCCCCCTCAGCATTGTTTTCCTCCATACACCCTTGATATCTCCAAGCACCATTATTCCATCCACGTAGTACCCCCTTTTCCAGTGGAGATACAGTGCATGTGAACTTTTGGCTATGGAGGGAGCATCCCTCTGGGCATTCCAAGCCCTTCGTTGCAAACAGTGCTGGACAGTTGGGCTCACCATGACACTATCCACAATGCTACTCCCACAGGTGGGCTCTCAGTGTTGCTGACTCAGCCGCTGCCACTCCAGATCCTACCCCGGAGCCTTCAAGTCCCGATCATTCAAGATGCATAGGTCGGGGTCAGAGCATCATTGGCGCTCCAACCCTGCCCCTCCCTGCTATCTGTGAAATAATAGGTATTGTTCTGCACAGCACAGTGCACCGCTGCCAGCCTGCCTCCCCTGTGTATCCATCACTCTCAGTGCCATCATGGGGCCCCCAGTTTCCGGGCAGCGTGGGCTCAAGGACCAGCTGCTTTGGAGAAAGTGCAGGGGCCCCCATGCAGCTGGGGCCCCTGGGCAGTGCGCATGTGTGCCCTCTCATTAAGACAGCCCTGCCCAAGGCGCCCCAACGAGTCATGTTTTCAGGCTCTCCATTATTTTGCACCAGTGATTTGATCAGTTTCACTGCCTTTACCACAGCCTTTTTTTATTTGAGGGAAATCCTGAAAACATGACCTGTTGGGGCGCCTTGAGGTCTGGAGTTGAGAAACACTGGTTTAGACAATGTCATAATGGTATGATAATGGATGCTCATAGACTATGTAAATTATACAGAGTTAAGTTGGTACAGTAAAGACGCTGATGTTTAAATCCAATGAAGTACTGACCTTCTCCTTCCAAAGACATGTTATGTGTATATGTTGGGAGTGGGAGAGGGCGCTCAGAGGACCTATTAAAAGGTATCCATTGATTAAAATGTATGACTTTCTGCAGTTGCAGCTGCTGCATTTGTTATGTTGGCTTTAGTGCTGTGCTTTGTTATGGGTATGTTTTTTTTACTTTTTAGGCCAGACAGGGTCCTGATTTATCTGTTTGTGCCATTGGTCACTGTTGCATAGATGTTGCCTACCTGGTCATAAAAAACAATATAAGTATTTCAAAAGTATACCTATTGGGTTTTCCATTTAAGCGGATGTCCACACAAAAAATGGAACCTCTGCTTTTCGGAATGTATTTGCACCCACTTATGGGCATACACCCCCGCAGAATTTACGCCCCCCCCCCCCCCCGCTGTCTTCTGGGAAACACACAGGTCCCAGAAGAGAGCGGGGACCAGTGAGGACGCGCAGCGCGACTCGCGCATGCACAGTAGGGAAACGGAAAATTAAGCCGCAATGCTTCACTTCCTGATTCCCTCACCGAGGATGGCGACAGGGGCACCCTGGACAAGTAAGTGTCCATTTATTAAAAGTCAGCAGCTGCAGTATTTGTAGCTGCTGGCTTTTAATATTTTTTTTAGGCGGACCTCCGCTTTAATGCCGATCAAGATGCGCTACTGTGCAAAAGTTTTCGGCGGGTGTGAAAAAATGCTGTAAATTTTAAAAATGTTTTGAGAAATGTTGAGATTTGGAAAGTAAATGAACAAAAGAGAAATCCAAGTCAAATCAATATTTGGTGTGACCATCCATTACCTTCAAAACAGCATCAATTCTTCTAAGTACACCTGTCAGGGCTTGACAAATTTGCTTTGAAGTTGGGAGACAGGTGTTTTTTTTAACCAACAAATCTTGTGGGTGGAATATGTAACATGTGCACGTGGCACTTTTGTTGCCAGTGGTTTAGACATTAATGGCTGTGTGTTGAGTTATTTTGAGGGGACAGCAAATTTACACTGTTATACAAGCTGTACACTCACTAAGTTGTAGAAAAGTGTAATTTCTTCAGTGTTGTCACATGAAAAGAAATAATAAAATATTTACAAAAATGTGAGGGGTGTACTCAGATATAATCTGTGTGATTATACATATATATATTCATAGGCAGAATGACTATTGTAGCTTTTCTGTCACCTGCCTCTTGGGTTATGTATCATCAAGTTTCTGAAGTTGTCAGTATGTTCTTTTTTTCTTTTGGCAGCCATTGTGCATAATGTAGTGCAGTAGAACCTGATTGAACTCGCACTGAATCTGGTTTCTGCTCTGCAGGGGATGTTTGTTATTGGCCTATTATTGTGATCAGCAGGCTTACTAACCATATGGCCAGGGAAGCTGGAGAGGATGGGCAAGGGTGGGCAGCTTATCCACTGAAATGAATGTGTTTAGTGAAAATAGACTATACTTTTTTCTTTGAAAAAGCACAAGATTTATTTCTTTGGTCTGGGGCAGGGGTCTCCATACTTTGCAAGCAAAGGGCCAGTTTACTGTCTTTCAGACTTCAGGGGGGCCAGATTCTGACCAATGGGGGTAGAAAATGCCCCAGGGCCGAGCATCAGTGAGAATAAACATGGCCCCGGTGTTGTTGGGCAGTAGGAGGAGGAATAGTGCTCCATCATTGCTATTGGTGCAAGAAATAATGCCCCATTGTTGGTGTCACTGGGAGGAATAGTGCCTCATATTGTTGGGAGCAATACTACCCCAAGGGCCGGATAAAGGCTAGCAAAGAGCCACATCTGGCCCTCGGGCCGCAGTTTGGAGGCCCCTGGTCTAGGGCAAATAATGTGTATTAGGCTATACTTTGGTCTCACATGCAGCAGCCTTCTCCGTGATCCCTTTATTTTTATTAAGTGAAACTCTTACTTTTGGTACAAATGGGGCACATTTTAGCAGGTTAGCCTAGTGTTTGGAAGTGACTTAAAGTTTAAGTCAGGGTTGACAAATTTGCTTGGAATCTAGGAGCCAGCTAAAAAAGTTAGGAGCCAGAAAACGCGCCCCGTCCCGACGAGCATGCGCGCAGAATCTAACACATACGTGAGCAGCGCCCGCATATGTAAACGGTGTTCAAACCACACATGTGAGGTATCACCGCGATTGGTAGAGCGAGAGCAATAATTCTAGCTCTAGACCTCCTCTGTAACTCAAAACATGCAACCTGTAGATTTTTTTAAACGTCGCCTATGAAGATTTGTCGGCATTCCACGAGCGGACGCAATTTTGAAGCGTGACATGTTGGCTATCAATTTACTCGGCGTAACATTATCTTTCATAATATTAAAAAAAATGGGGATAACTTTACTGTTGTCTTATTTTTTAATTAAAAAAAGTGTAATTTTTTCCCAAAAAAGTGCGCTTGTAAGACCGCTGCGCAAATACGGCATGACAGAAAGTATTGCAATGATCACCATTTTATTCTCCAGGGTGTTGGGATAAAAAATATATATAATGTTTGGGGGTTCTAATTAGAGGGAAGAAGATGGCAGTGAAAATAGTGAAACATTACATTAGAATTGCTGTTTAACTTGTAATACCAACGGCCACCATCAGATGGCGCCAGCTAACACATCTGGTGGTAACAACTTGTAATACCAACGGCTCACCACCAGAGGGCACCAGCTCACAAAAAAAAAATATATATATATTTTATTTTTTTTGCCCCCCTTCCAAGCCAAGTCGCCAGGACCCTATTTCTAGTCGCCATGGCGACCTGGCGCCCGGGATTTGTCGAGCCCTGGTTTAAGTTATCCCAACTTTTCTTATTTCTGATATGTGTACAGTGCCTTCACAAAGTATTCATACCCCATGAAATTTTCCACATTTTTGTCATGTTACAATAAAAAATTTAAATTTTATTTTATTGGGATTTTATGTGATAGACCAACACAAAGTGACAAATAATTGTGAAGTGGAAGGAAAATGATAAATGATTTTCAAAATGTTTTACAAATATGTGAAAAGTGTGTTGTGCATTTGTATTCAGTCCCCCTGAGTCAATACTTTTTGTAGAACCACCTTTCACTGCAAGTCTTTTTGGGGATGTCTCTACCAGCTTTGCACATCTAGAGTGAACTTTTTGCTCATTCTTCTTTGCAAAATAGCTCTCTCTCTCTCTCAGATTGGATGGAGAGTGTCTGTGATCAGCAATTTTCAAGTCTTGCCACAGATTCTCAATTGGATTTAGGTCTGGACTTTGACTGGGCCATTCTAATACATGAATATGCTTTGATCTAAAACATTCCATTGTAGCTCTGGCTGTATGTTTAGGGTTGTTGTCCTGCTGGAAGATGAACCTCCACCCCAGTCTCAAGTCTTTTGCAGACTCTAACAGGTTTTCTTCTAAGACTGCCCTGTATTTGGCTCCATTCATCTTTCCACCAACTCTGACCAGCTTCCTGTCCCTGCTGAAGATAATCATCCCCACAACATGATGCACCACCATGTTTCATGGTGGGGATGGTGTGTTCAGGGTGATGTGCAGTGTTCTTTTTCCACCACACATAGCATTTTGCTTTTTGACCAATAAGTTCAATTTTGGTCTCATCTGACCAGAGCACCTTCTTCCACATGTTGGCTGTGTCCCCCACATGTTGGCCGTGTCCCCCACATGGCGACTTGCAAACTGCAAACAGGACTTTTTATGGCTTTGTTTCAACAATGGCTTTCTTCTTGCCACTCTTCCATAAAGGCCAGATTTGTGGAGTGTACAACTAATCTTTCCCACCTGAGCTGTGGATCTCTGCAGCTCCTCTAGAGTTACCATCTTGGCTCATTCTATGATTAATACTCTCCTTGCCTGGCCTGTCAGTTTAGGTGGACGGGCAATTCTTGGTAGGTTTGCAGTTGTGCCATATACTTTCCATTTTCGGATGAAGGATTGAATATTTTTTTCTAACCTAACTCTGCTTTAAAGTGGTTGTATAGTACATTTTTGGACTTTTACCTACAGGTAAGCCTATAATAAGGCTTACCTGTAGGAAAAAAAATATCTCCTAAACCTTTACGGATTAGGAGATCTTCCCCTTGCAATGAGCCGCTGACTGCAGCGGTGCATGCGCACAGGGGATTCTCGGCTTAAGGCCCGGCAGACTCCAGACCTTTCCGAAAAGAAGTCTCCCACATGCATGTGCAGGAGTGACGACATTGCGGCTCCAGCCACTCACAGTGCTGGAGCCGCGATACCCGGACAACACGCCGAGGCAACATGTCAGCTACCTCGGCGTGGACCAGGTAAGTTACCGACGCCTCGTTCTAAGGTAAGTATTTCATAATGAGCTAGTATGCGGTGCATACTAGCTCGTTATGCGTTTTGCTTTACAGATGACCCCCCAAAAAATTGGATATGCGACCTATACAACCGCTTTAAACTTCCCCACAACTTTATCTCTGACCTGTCTGGTCTGTTCCTTGGCCTTTTGTGATGCTGTTTGTTCACTAAGGTTCTCTAACAAACCTCTGAGGGCTTCACAGAACAGATGTACTTGTACTGAGATTAAATTGCACACAGATGGACTCCATTTACTAATTTGGTGACTTCTGAAGGCAATTGGTTCCACTAGATTCTAGTTAGGGATATCGGAGTAAAGGGGGCTGAATACAAATGCACACCACACTTTTCAGATATTTATTTGTAAAAAAAATTGAAAACAATTTATCATTTTCCTTCCTTCCACTTCACAATTATGTGCCACTTTGTGTTGGTCTATTGCATAAAATACATCTACGTTTTTGGTTGTAACATGACAAAATGTGGGGTATGAATACACATACAGTCACTGTATGTTGTACCATGTACGTGTATCAAAGTATCCTGCTCTCTTTTTGTATTTCTTCTTCTTGTGTGAAATACCTGTAGATCCTGACATCGATTAACTGAAGTACAACTAGCCTGTCAGGTTTTTTTTTTTGTATGATTATAGCAGACGGCATTAATCATTTTCTGACAGCAGGGAAACCTCCCTCTGTCAGGATACAATGGTGCAGTGGGAGGGATTCCACCATCAACACTGAATGCGTTGATGGGGGGGAATCAAGCAATTGGGTTGTAGGTAAGCAATTTGCTTAATGTATGGCCTGCCTTACTGTTCCAGCTATACAATTGTTATCAAATAATATTATCTATGCAGCTTTGTTCTGAGACAAGGGAACACTTATAAAAAAAATTACTGGTCAACAAAATGTGGTTTTGTATCATTAATTTACATACCACCATCAAATTCTGCAGTGGTTTTCAGATTCCTTAGAACAATTCTCCATAGTTTCTGGTCCAGTAGAGCTAATTTCAGCCATATGAACAACTTAAGTGATGCCCTGGTCATTGCATAATAATGTGGGTTCCAATGCCAACATTTTCAGAGGAATGTCACTGTGACTGCAGATCAGAGTTGGCCTTTAGCATGTGCAATCTGTGCAGTCACAAAGAGTACTATGTCTTCATTCAAGCATAAAACACTTTTTACAAAGACTTTCCTACCCTCTACTGTTTATGAAAAGCATCACCTGCCTAAAGTTGCCATAGAGATATATATATATACAGTGGGTAAAATAAGTATTGAACACGTCACCATTTTTCCAGGTAAAGATATTTCTAAAGGTGCTATTGATTTGAAATTTTCACCACATGTCAGTAACAACCCATGCAATCCATGCATATAAAGAAACCAAAACAAATACGTTTAGAAATTGGGTTTTGTGTAATAAAATGGAATGCCACCGGAAAAAAGTATTGAACACATGAAGAAAGGGAGGTGCAAAAATTCATGGAAAGCCAAGACACCAGCTGCAATCTCAGGCCCAGATTGACAACCGAGATACGACGGCGTATCTCCACATGAATAAGTCACGTGTCCAGTGATGATACGCGTGGGGGAGGAGCCTAAGTGACACGATTGATGGGAGATTCGTCCCAGTGAGGAGATCGCAGCACTGAGCGGAGTTTTTGTCTCTACAGCTGAGCCTGATTAACCAGAAGTGTATCGTGAGTGCAATCACCGTATTGCAGTAACCTTTTTTACTTTTGTCATACGTTATTTGCACCATATTTGTTTTCTTTCTCTCCTCTCTATGAGCGGTACTTGTCCTGAAGGAAGAAAAATCCTAGGGGGAGAAACTTGCATTTATTGAATTGTTTACTACAGGACTCCTTATCACAGGATTGTGGTTCTCTTTTTTTCTCCATAGTGATTGTGCAGTGTTCCTTCCATGGAAGTTTTATGCTGATCTTTTTTTGGGACTGGTAAAACATTTTTTTGCACTAGCATTTTTTCACTCCTTCAAATGTATTCATTTTATTAATGTTTATTTGCACTTTGATGCCCTTTAATTATTTGGGGATCTCCTATGCACTAGTGTATGTTATAACTAGTTAATATTAGCGCAGCTCCTATTTTTCTGTATCTCCAGATACGCCGTCCTATCTCTGAGTTGCGCCGTCGTATCTATGCGCCTGATTCATAGAATCGGTTACGCATAGATATCCATTAGATCCGACAGCCCGCTAGGTGGCGCTTCTGTCGAATTCCGCGTCGAGTATGCAAATTAGGTAGATACGCAAATTCCTGAACGTACGCGCGCCCGACGCAGTAAAGTTACAACGTTTACGTTAGGCTTTTCCCGGCGTAAAGTTGCCCCTGCTATATGAGGCGCAGCCAATGTTAAGTATGGCCGTCGTTCCCGCATCGAAATTTGAAAAAGTTACGTCGGGCGTACTTTGGAGCAATGCACACTGGGAAATTCCACGGACGGCGCATGTGCCGTTCCGAAAAAACGTCAATCACGTCGGGTCACAGTAGTTTTGCATTAAACACGCCCCCCTGATCCAAATTTGAATTAGGCGGGCTTACGCTGGCCGATTTACGCTACGCCGCCGCAACTTACAGAGCAAGTGCTTTGAGAATACAGCACTTGCCCATGTAAGTTGCGGAGGCGTAACGTAAATCAGATACGTTACGCACAATTTTACGCGGCTCTACGTGAGTCTGCCCCTCAGTATTAGGAAAGCAATCCTGCCCCTTGTCAGTGCAAATTATTATCGGTTGGTTTAGTCTCAACTGATGGCCTATAAAAAGGTGTCTCATTACCAAAGTGTCACACAAGAAACCTCTCATGATAGGTAAAAGTAAAGGGCTCTCTCGAGACCTTTACAACCTTATTGTTGCAAAACATACTGATCGCATTTTTTTACAGAAGGATTTTTAAAGTTGTACATATCCCAGTGAACACTGTTGGGGCTATAATCTGGAAGTGGAAATAACATTTCTGTCAGAGGAGTGAAAATAATGTTTAGAGTTGTCGAAGAGCCATGGACCACTTGTGGAGAGCTTCAGAATGACCTAAAATTAGAAGGTACAATTGTTTCAAAGAAAACGATAAGTAATGCACTCAACCGCCATGGCCTGTATGCACAATCACCACGCAAGACTCTATTGCTGAAGAAAAGGCATGTTAAAGTTTGCTGCACAACATTTCGACAAGCTGAGAGAATATAGTCTGGTCAGATGAGACCAAAATGTAACTCTTTGGATGCCATAATACACACCATGTTTGGAGGTCAAATGGCACTGCACATCGCCCCAAAAACACCCCAATACCAACAGTGAAGTTTGGAGGTGGGAACATCATGGTGTGGGGCTGTTTTTCAGCATACGGTACTGGCAAACTTCATGCCATTGAAGGACTGGAAAAATGTACCAAGAAATTCTTGATAAAAATCTGCTGCCATTTACCAGGATGATGAAGATGAAACGAGGGTGGACATTTCAGCAAGACAATGATCACAAAGCCAAGGAAACTCTCAATTGGTTTCATAGAAATTAAAGCTGCCAGAATGGCCCAGCCAATAACCTGACTTTTAACTAAAGATCAGAGTTCATAGAAGATGCCCATGGAACCTTCAAAAATTGATGACTGTAGAAGAATGGGCCAAAATAACACCTAAGCAATGCATGCGACTAGTTTCTCCATACAGGAGGGGTCTTGAAGCGGTCTTAACCAACATAGAATTTTGTACGAAGTATTAATTAATGTACATTTCAGTTAGCGTGTTCAATACTTTTTCCCTGTGTCATTTGATTTTATTACACATAACTTAATTTCATGTCAATAGCACCTTTTTAGAAATATATTTACCTAGAAAAATGGAGATGTGTTCAGTACTTAATTTTACCCACTGTGTGTGCGTTTTATAGATGGAAAGAGAGAGCGATGGATATAAAGAGAGAGATGGAGATATATAGTGTGTGTGTGTGTGTGTACATATATAATTGTGTGTGTGTGTGTAATATAAATATATATATATATACATATATACCGTATTTATTCGAGTATAACGCGCACCCGTGTATAACGCGCACCCCTAATTTTCAATTAAAAATCGGTATAAAATCATTGTAATTGCCAAAAATCATTTATGTCCAGCCATGCCCCCTGTATGTCCAGCCGTGCCCCCTGTATGTCCAGCCGTGCCCCCGTATGTCCAGCCGTGCCCCCTGTATGTCCAGCCGTGCCCCCTGTATGTGTCCAGCCGTGCCCCCTGTATGTGTCCAGCCGTGCCCCCTGTATGTGTCCAGCCGTGCCCCCTGTATGTGTCCAGCCGTGCCCCCTGTATGTGTCCAGCCGTGCCCCCTGTATGTGTCCAGCCATGCCCCCTTACCTTTAATCACGCGGCGCGCGGGAACATTACAGACAGCGTTCGTTTGAACAGCTGTTTTCCCTGCCACGCATAGACACTCCCCCTCGTTCGTGATTGGACAGATCCGTCCAAGGGGGAGTGTCTACGCGCGGCAGGGAAAACAGCTATTCAAACGAAAGCTGTCTAATGTTCCCCCGCGCCGCGTGATTAACGTTGTAGCGGCGTTTGTGGCTTCGGTGGCGGCGGCGGTAGCAGCGGCGTGTGCGGCGGCGGTAGCAGCGGCGTGTGCGGCGGCGGTAGCGGCGGGGGGGAAAAAGTCCTCGAGTATAACGCGCACCCAAACTTTGAACTTTTTTTTGGGTATAAAATTTTGCGCGTTATACTCGAATAAATACGGTATATATATATATATGTGTGTGTGTGTGTGTGTGTATATATGTGTGTGTGTGTGTATGTGTGTGTGTGTGTGTGTGTGTGTGTATATATATATATATATATATATATATATATATATACAAATGAAAAATAACAGTATGTGTTTCTGTGTTTATGCACTCCCAGCAAAGAGACTTGGCTCTCACCAGGACCCCTGGGTCACGTACTAACAATCAGAACCCAGACCTCCCCGTTCACCTGATTGCTGGCTGTCAAAGTGATCACTCTGCAGCCCACCCATATGTTTTTTCTTTCTCTTCCGAATAGAGAGACATTTTGTATATTTTTCTCCTTGCAGGATGGAAAGGTGTAAACAAACAAAAGTATGTTTTTTTTTAAAAAAAAAATGGCTAGGACAAGTTTTGATCTAGGTTAGTGTTGGGGTCAAGGTCAGGGCCAAAGGTCAGGGTCAGCATATTTTAGGTAGGCTTTTAAAAAAAAAAAAATGCATTTTTAAAATTGGTATCAGTGTGTTTTAGGTAGTATAAAAAAAGGAAAATGTGTACTATAGTTTCTGGGCCCTAAAACAAACCACAAATAATATACACAGGAACAGGAGAATTTTATTGAGGGTTGTTCTTTGGTGGTAGGTTATGGTAAAAAAACATTTCTTGCTATTACTATTTTGGGACAGTTTTCCTTTTGATAATAAAAAAAAAAAATCAGGAGATATCCATTACCATTTACCACCAAATTAAAGGGGTTGTAAAGGTAATTTTGTTCCCTAAATAGCTTCCTTTACCTTAGTGAAGTCCTCCTTCACTTACCTCATCCTTCGATTTTGCTTTTAAATGTCCTTATTTCTTCTGAGAAATCCTCACTTCCTGTTCTTCTGTCTGTAACTACACACAGTAATGCGAGGCTTTCTTCCTGGTGTGGAGTGTCATGCTCGCCCCCTCCCTTGAGGGGGCGAGCAGGAGTGCCAGGACACCCACTAACACACAGCTCCTTTCTCTATCTGAAACGTAGAGAGCGTCCTGACTCTCCTGCTCGCCCCTCCCCCTCAAGGGAGGGAGCGAGCATGACACTCCACATCAGGGAGAAAGCCTCGCATTACTGTGTGGAGTTACAGACAGAAGAAGAGGAAGTGAGGATTTCTCAGAAGAAAAAAGGACATTTAAAAGCAAAATGGAAGGATGAGGTAAGTGAAGGAGGACTGCACTAAGGTAAAGGAAGCTAGTTAGGGAATTTTTTTTTTTACCTTTATAACCCCTTTAAAGCCCTACTGTCCTGAAAAAGGTATAATCCATCTGGATACACTAAGTAGTTGCGATCATATTTACACTTTTACTAACACATGTCAATGTTGCAAAATTGCGTCTGGGCATTATGGATTGTTTTTACCCTTGGTCATGAAGGGTTTAATGGAACCTGCATTATCTAGGCTGGAGTTTTCGAGTTAAAGGGGTTCTAAAGGAAAAATAATATTTCCCTAAATAGTTTCCTTTACCTTAGTGCAGTCCTCCTTCACTTACCTCATCCCTCAATTTTGCTTTTAAATGTCCTTATTTCTTCTGACAAATGCTCACTTCTTGTTCTTCTGTCTGTAACTCACCACCGTAATACGAGGCTTTCTTCCTGGTGTGGAGAAAGCCTCTTGAGGGGGCGAGCAGGAGTGTCAGGACGCCCACTAACGCACAGCTCCTTTCTCTATCTGCAAAGTAGAGTGTCCTGACACTCCTGCTCGCCCCCTCCCCCCTCAAGAGGCTCTCTCCACACCAGGGAGAAAGCCTTGCATTACGGTGTGTAGTTAGACAGAAGAACAGGAAGTGAGGATTTCTCAGAAGAAATAAGGACATTTAAAAGCAAAATGGAAGGATGAGGTAAGTGAAGGAGGACTGCACTAAGGTAAAGGAAGCTATTTAGGGAAAAAAAATATATTATTTATAACCCCTTTAAGCTCCTATTCTTACATGCTGTTCACTAAAATAACCTTGACACTGGCAGTGGTAACACAGTATCCAATCATTAAATGTGGTGGTTGTATTTGTTTTCTTTGACTGCTGTAAAAATAAAAAAATCCTTAGTATTGTGCATATGTGCGCTATGCTGCAAGTGTAATGCCTAGTACACACAGGCCAAATGTCGGGCAACATCGGCCGGTTCAATATTTGGCCCGAGTGTATGGCAGCTGGCCTCTCGACCGACTTCTGTCAGTCGAGCATGATGGAAAAACCAGCAGCTGACCAACTCGCGATCAGCGCTCTTGGACAATGGCTGAGAGCGCTGACCGTAGTGTTCTGGAAGGAAGGGAGCATCCCCCTGTTGGAACACAATGGCACAGCAGGGGAGATTGCTGTACTAACATCGGATTGTTAGAACAGCAGCTCCAATCTGAGCTGTCAGTTTTTTTTTCTCGCTTCACAGAGGGGGTAGTTGTGTGTGCGTGTGTGTGTGTGTGTGTGTACAAGGCTTTACTATACAAACTTATGTGTAGATTAAACCACTTTACCATGCAGAGTAGTTGCTATTGTAACTATAACCACAACAACACCTTTTTGCGATATCATTCTAAAATGATGAGCCATGTGTATTTTTTTTTATTTTTTGTTTTCGCAAGCGGCAATATACATTTGGACTAATGTGTTGCAACTGCAAGCCAAGCATTTAGCTTATGGTTACAGCGTGGCCTCATTGACCTGGAAATAAGGCTACATTTCCCAGGTAATACGATGTGAAAAGCCCCTTTTCTTTGTTTATGCTAGGTGGGTAATAAAACTGTGTCCCAACCCCCTGTTTTCACATCCCTGGGGTTTAATACCGCTTGCTAGCAGTTATTGCAAAAGTAATGAGGATTTTTAAATGGTACCAGTCAAAAAAATATCATCCTAGATATGTGGTTAGGATAAGGTGACCAGATTTTTCAAATTTCAAATGAATTTTTTTTTTTACTAGTAATGGCGACAAGCAGAGACTCTACCCATAGCTGCCCGCCCCACAGACTGTCAAGTCTTAGGCCTCGTACACACGACCGTTTTCCTCGCCAGAATCCATCAAGAAACTTGGTGGCAGAGCTTTTTTGCTGAGGAAAACGGTCTGTATGTTTTTCGTCGAGAAAACTGTCGTGAAACTCCGAGAAACACGTTCGTGTGTATGCTTAGAAACATGCGCATGCCCAGAATAAAGTATGAGACGGGAGTACACCTACGGTAAAAGTAGCGTTCGTAATGGAGATAGCACATTTGTCACGCTGTAACAGACTGAAAAGCACGAATCGTCTATCACCAAACTTTTACTTAACACGCAGTAACATGAGATTAGCAAAAGCAGCCCCAAGGGTGGCGCCAGTGGAATAGAACTTCCCCTTTATAGTGCCGTTGTACGTCAACGCGTTTGAGAACGACGAGATTTTGTCTTGACAGTGTGTACGCAAAGAAAGCTTGACAAGATTCTCGACAAGCCTAACAAGGAACTCGTCGAGGAAAACGATGTTTCGTTTACGACGAGTTCCTCGGTCATGTGTATGAGGCCCTACTCTCTGGACCTCGGCTACTACTGGGTTGGGAGCAGAGGAAGATCACTCCATCAGAAGGGGGCACAGATCCATGAGCATCAGAAGGGGGAACAGATAATGGGGAAAAAATACACCCCCTAAGCTAGGAGCGGGGGGCGGGGTGTGATACAGATTTTTTTTTTTCTGCACTGACTGTCTTTAAAAATTGCCCCAGCATCTGTTCAAATCCAATCCGTGGACAGACTTGGTCCGGGGACAGTGTCCTCAATCCGGAGACTGTCCCCGGAAACTGGGGATGTCTGGTAACCCTAGGTAAGGCTGGGTTCACACTACGGTTTTCCTGTCCGTCAGCCGCATACGATTTATATGAAAAACCGTATGCGGTTGAAACGGACGGGAACGTATGGAACCGCACGTATGTGCGTTTTCCATTGACGTTAATGTTAAAGGAAAACGTATGCGTTTGCCATACTGTTTTAAAAACGGCCGCAAAACCGTGGTTGAACACGGTTTTGCGTACGTTTAAAAAACGTTTTGCCAGCAAATCGTACGCACCCGGATGCATCTGAGTGCATACGATTTGCAATGCATTGTCTATCTATATGTTTTCCCGTCCGGGCCCGTACGTTTTCAATACTGAAATCGTATGCGGCTGACGGACGGGAAAACCGTAGTGTGAACCCAGCCTTAGGAGTGCCTGGTGAAAAACTGCCTGGTGGTCATCTCCCTTGGAGGTTTTGATGTGTATATCTGACATGTCTGTTCAAATAAACCAACACATTTTGTGGAAAGTGGACCTCTCTCAGGGCTTGAGCAATCATGCGTAATATTGTGAAGAAAAGGTCTTTGTATCCTTGGTTAGGGATAGGGATTGAGTGTTTTTTACCTCAGTGCAGTGAGAATACACAATACTGCTCAGACATTATTGCTCAAGACCTGAGGAAAGGGGAGTGCAGTTTCCCTGATGCATGTAGGCCCTATCTGACATTTCTGAATTTACAATTCAAACAAACCTTCAATCTAGATGACTATCTTCTTATCACATATCTAGAGGTTTTACCTTCTGATGAGCAATCTTCTTATGACAACCAGAGAGGCAGCAGCAGAGGACTCCAACTGGATCCACACATCACTGTTATTTTTGGTTTACTTCCTCACAGAAACAACCCCCACATTGCCTCTCCCTCCCTCACCCTAACCTCTCATTGGAGTTACATGAAAACTGATTCTCTTCTTTACTGCTCCAGGGCTACCGCAAATCTACAAGTGGAAAGTTTATGTCCTTCCTCCTTTGAAGGAAGTGGTAATATGCAAAAATAAAAATAAAAGTCTTTCTGTAAGTAATTTTTGTGAATATAATCTTAGCATTTCACAGCTGCTATTTCCCTTTTTTTCTTTTTTTTTTCAGTGTTCCATACAGGTCTAATGCTGGCCATACACTATATAAAAATTTGGCTGAAATTCGGTCGTTCAGACAGTTCCTTGGTTTTTCGGTCAGTTAATGGGCACAAAATCGATAATCGTTGGGACGTTTTTGAGCCGAAAAAACGAAGGACACATTTGGAAATTTTCTGCCGAACGAACGATAAATCGGAAGGTTAATGTGTTTCCCGTCCGAACTTTCTGCACTAGGTATATGTAAAAAAAAGTTTGCGCTCACGACCGAACGTTCGTTTTACGAAAATTCGTTTGGAAGATTTTTCGTGGAGTGTATGGGCAGCATAACTTGTACAAAATTGAACCAATACTCTCTCTATCATTATGGGACTACCTGGAAATTACACACACACATAAAATAGGGAGCTACTAGTGCTTGGAAGTATTTAAATGCCTTTCTTTTAAAGGTTGAATAAAGTATCTTCACATCTAGGGTTCCTTGTCACATGTTTGCGTGATCGTACCCCAAATTCAGACATTTTTGTTTTATTTTATCCTGTTCACGTTTTACATCCCCCCCCCCCCCCCCCAAGACATACTTGTAGGCCGTGTATGGCCTCTTCCCAGCCTGTTCCCAAAGCTACCAGAGTTGGTGATCCTCTATATCGGGGATATGCAATTAGCGGACCTCCAGCTGTTGCAGAACTACAAGTCCATGAGGCATAGCAAGACTTTGACAGCCACAAGAATGACACCCAAAGGCAGAGGCATGATGGGAGTTGTAGTTTTGCAACAGCTGGAGGTCCGCTAATTGCATATCCCTGCTCTATATCCTACCTAAATGACAGGACGAGCTGGACATGTGACAAGTGGCACCTTTACTAGCACTGTAGCTTATTCCAGGGTTCGACAAATCCCGGGCGCCAGGTTGCCATTGCGACTAGAATTGGCAACCTGGCGCCTGTGGCGGCACAGCTGGGGTATCCTGTGTTTCCGTGTGCCCCCTACCTCCCCCGGCCGCGCCGGCCAGTGATTGAGGCCGCAGCTTGGTAAGCCTTCTGCAGGCCTATGCTTCCTTCTGTGATCTGGCACCATCTTGTGGTGGCCGTTGGTATGACAAGACAACCAGCAATGCTAATGGAGCTTCCCCTGTCTGTTTTCACTGCCATCTCCTCCTCTCTAATTAGAACCCCCAAACATTATATATATTTTTTATTCTAACACCCTAGAGAATAAAATGGCGGTTATTGCAATACTTTCTGTCACACCGTATTTGCGCAGCGGTCTTGCACTTTGGGAAAAGAATACACTTTTTTTAATAAAAAAATAAGACACCAGTAAAGTTAACCAAATTTTTTTTTTATATTGTGAAAGATAATGTTACGCTGAGTAAATTGATAATCAACACGTCACGCTTCAAAATTGCGCCTGCTCGTAGAATGGCGACAAACTTTTACCCTTTAAAATCTCCATAGGCGATGTTTAGAAAATTCTACAGGTTGCATGTTTTGAGTTACAGAGGAGGTCTAGGACTAAAATGATTGCTCTCGCTCTACCAATCGTGGCGATATCTCACATGTGTGGTTTGAACACTGCTTTCATATGATGGCTACTCACATATGTGTTTGTTTTTTCGCGCAAGCTCAGCGGACGGGGTGCGTTCCTGGCTCCTAACTTTTTTTAAGCTGGCTCCTCGATTCCAAGCAAATTTGTCAAGCCCTGGCTTATTCAAAACCTGCAAGTCTGGTGCTCTCTCTGGCTGAGTTCAGCATTGTGTAACAGAGGCAAAAAGAGTGCACCGTAAATGCGCATGTTTTTAAATGAGTTAGGCCCCTTTCACACTGGGGCGGGAGCTATTTTTAGCAGCGCTTTACCGCTAATTTTACCCCCCCTCCCCGCTAGCAGCAGAGAAAGGGTTAAAAGCCGAGGCGTATAGCCGCGGTGTCCCATTGATTTCAATGGGCAGGAGCGGTATACACTCCGCTCCAAATATGCGGCTAGCAGGACTTTTTTTACCGTGCTTCTAGCGCAGTGTTTCTCAACTCCAGTCCTCAGGGCGCACCAACAGGTCATGTTTTCAGGATTTCCCTCAGATGAAACTGCTGTGGTAATTACTAAGGCAGTGCAACTGATAAAATCACCTGTGCAAAATAATGGGAAGCCTGAAAACAAGACCTGTTGGTGCGCCTTGAGGACTGGAGTTGAGAAACACTGTTCTAGCGCACCGATCCAGTGTGAAAGCCCTCTGGCTTTTACACTGGAGAGACAGCAGCGGCTGTTTAGGGTCGGTTTGCAGGCACTATTTTTAGCGCAATAGTGCCTGAAACCTCTCCAGTGTGAAAGGGGTCTTAGGGAGCCCTTTCTGTACTTATTGGGACCTGCTTGCAATGGACAAGAGGTCCCCCATTCTAGAAGTTTTGTGGACAGGCCGGGGAGAGGTTACGCACGGCCTACAGCAGGGGGGGCTCAACCTTTTATAGAGCGAGATTCAGTTCAGTGATTTGGTAACTGGTTAAGGGCCACACTGAACTGTGGGGTTATACCGCCCCCCAAACCGTAAATGTAAATGAGCCCTTACTGTCCTGAGGCCCCTATAAGGCTGCTTTCACAATGGCGTGATGCAAGTTTACAGTGCACCTGCAACTTTCCTGTGGGTAAGCTGGGCTATGCAATAGACTTCTAATATATCGTGCGGGTGTGGTGGCCTTTCTGATAGAGCACCAAATCTGCAAGATATAATAGAAGGAAAAGCTGCAGGTGTGCTGCGCTGCACATGCGGATCAGTGTGAAAGCAGCCTATAACCCCCCCCCTTTTTTTTTTTGGTGCTAATATGGGCATTGCAAAAGTGCTGTTTGTGTGTTTTTTTTTTTTTTTTTTAATACATACACTAACCTTTTCCTCTAACTGCTTCTGCTGGCATTGCTCTTTAGGCTACTAGAAAGGTCCCAGATAAACTGCAGTTGGTATCACTCTGCCTGGGACAGGAGCCGGCGCCTGCTTATGCGGTTCCTGCTTCCTCTGCTGCTGGCGCCGGCTCTGTGCACTGTGATGCTCTGGGATGGCGGATCGGCAACCCAATAATCGCGATCTGGGCTTGCCGACCCACCTTCTCAAAGCATGGGCATACGCTTCCTTCATTTGGAGTCGAGGGCCATTTCAGAGGGGTCTGAGGGCCACAGGTTGAGCAATTTGTTAATGCAGAAGAGACGATTTACAATAACGAGTGCACACAGAATCTGGTGCAGCTGTGCATAGTAGTTGGCTTACAACTTCAGCTTCTTCAATTAGACATTGACAATAAAACCTGGAAGCTGATTGGTTTCCTTTCACAGCTGCACCAGATTCTGTGGGCAACAGTTTTAGTAAATTTAGTAAATCTCCCCTACTTTCTCTCTCCTGCATTAAAATAACTTTACTCCCGTTCTATCTAGCGCTGCGGTGTCCCATAGCTCCCTTCCAGCCGTTATCTTCGGCCAGATAGGTTTCCGGTACCGATCATCAACCTTTTTCATTGGTCCACCCGAGATGACGTCACTCCCACACATGCGCAGTAGATAATTCACCTCAGCATTGACAACATTTGTACACAGAGCTGCATGTGTACAGTCCAGTGTACAGGGGCACACAGGAAGGTAAATAGCTTTTTAAGCATCTGTTTTAAAAACGAACAGGATAAAATAAACGGAATAATACTATAACTATAATAAACGTTTAATATACTAGAGAAGCTGGAATGTTTGGGTATTTTTTTTTTTTTTTTTTTAAAGTGATGTAAAGGTGAATCCATCCTTTTAAAGAATAACTAAATTCAGGAACAAAAAAACGTAATACATTGTTGCTTAACAGTCGTCGGTTTTTCATTTTTTAGGTTAAGAATATTTTTGGCAAGTACGGAAAATACCCATTGATCTTGCCAGAAATGCTGTGTCCCTGCTTCTTCCTGTAAGCTAAAAAGACAGCAAACATAATGTTCTATTTCTTTTGTAGACTACTAATTGCTCATTTCCATTATATGCTAGTTGAAGGAAAGGCAGTAAAGTTTAAATTTCATCCTGTGCGACCACAATGGCTTCTGCCATAGATACGATAGACAAATGACGGTAGCCTTCTCTTCCCCAGGTGCATATTTTACCAGGATTTAATGGCCAAGGTTCCACTGTTGATTTGCACACGTGCATTACAGACTCATAGGGCCAGATCCACATAGCGAGTACGCCGGCGTATCTACTGATACGCCGGCTTACTTTCAAATTACCTGCATCGTATCTTTAGTTTGAATCCTCAAACCAAGATACGACGGCTTCTGGGTTCGATCCGACAGGCGTACGCCTTCGTACGCCTTTGGTGGAGTTTGCGTCGTTTTCCGCGTCGGGTATGCAAATTTGCTTTTTCCGACGATCCACGAACGTACGCGCGGCTGTCGCATTCTCTTACGTCGTCTCTAGTCGGCTTTTTCCGGCATATAGTTAAAGCTGCTATTTTGCGGCGTATAGATAGACTTGCAATGTTAAAGTATGGCCGTCGTTCCTGCGTCGAAATTTGAATTTTTTTTTTTTTGCGCAAGTCGTCCGTGAATAGGGATGGACATAAGTCACGTCTAAGTTCAAAAAATGACGCCGTTGCGATGTAATTTTGCGCAAAGCACGGCAGAAAATTTCGAAACAGAGCATGCGCAGTTCAATCGGCGCAGGGAAGCGCTTCATTTAAATGAAACACGCCACCTACCCGCTGATTTGAAAAACACTACGCCGCCCTAACTTACGGCGCGAAAACTTTTTGGATTTGACTTAAAGCCAGGTAAGATACGGCGGCGTAGCTTATTTCTCTTACACTGCGCCTATCCAATTATATGTGGATCTGGCCCATAGACTTCTGTGACATCCCCTCTGGCCTTGGGGCCCAGCCCCATAGAAGTCTATGTGACACTAAGGTGCAGACTTGTCCAAGACAGTGAGGACTTCCACCGTAGCAGAACCATGCCCACCGAACAGAGGTAATTATGCATCTGTGGATTAGGGTGGAATGTGAGGTCCAATCAGGGGAGGGGGGGGGGGCAAATGGATAAATATACTATTTATTCTAAAGTGAAATTTTAATTAAAGTTCAACCACCAATGATTTTTCACGTGGTCAGACCACAACCCCAGGCTACGGTATTGGGAGGATTATTGCAGCTCAAAATAAAAGAGCAGGGCTCTGTAGGAATTATGGGTAAAGATGGAGAAACAATGGCATTTCACACAGTGCTGAGCTATGAAAGCTCGGTTTATGAACAGCATCATAATCCCTTCAAGTTTTCTGTATAACAAAGTAATGCTGTGTAATCAGCCTCAGTTTTTTTATGAACGTCCCTGTCTTCTTTTGTTCAGTGTATTTTAATGGGGGCCCAGTAGGCATTATAATTTTGTTATTATAGTTGTTGCAATAATGAAAAATTAGTATTAAAGAAGTATTGCAAAATGGGTGCTACTATCCAAAACAAATCATGATGTAGGCTTTCAGGTCACTGAACCTCAACTGTCAGGCGGTTTTACAAATGTCATCCAAATTAGCAGAGTATGGTTTGTTGAGCAAATAACATTGCATAGAAAATGTTATATGGCTTGGATGATCGGAAGAAAAAATTAAAATGTTCTCTTATTTTCTCCATATGGAGACTACAGAAGCTTAACCTAATCGGGGCTAAATTTAAACCATTAGAATAGAAGACTATTATTTTTTTCTGTTTGGGATTTTTTTTGTTTAAGATTTATCCCATATATACAGTACAGTGTACATAGTCATATGGGTTTATCATAGCCACATACATAACACAAGCAGACAAAGTAATATGTGTCTTCTCTGTGTTCAGTATGTGGATGCAGGAACGTCACTTAGGATGTCATCATTTGATGCTGTACATACTCCTATTTAGGGAATATTTTTGTCTTGCATAAAAAACCTGCACTGGGAGAAAAATGGTGTCTGCCATTTCTGAACTCCCTCTGCAATACTTGTTACCTAGCTTTCTTTAGCTTTAATACTTTCTAAATGATTGACCTAGGACAAGCATGCAGATTAGAATGGCAGAAGTCCAAGCTGATCTACACACATGTCACACAGAAAAAGTCTCTGCCACAGTCCCTAGGATTGAGATAACGGAGGTGATTCTCCTTAATAGAATTAGCCTGGATCTCCTTCAAATAGCTTACAGGTTACCGATTGATAGGTGACCAGCCTCTCCGTGTCCGGTTACCTTGATCCCCGGTGGCTTGTCGAGACCCTATTGGATCGCCAGCCTCTCATTGGCTCTCCTCAGATGGACTCCCCACCGAAGAGCTTCCTTGCTTGGGATCTTTTAGAATTTGGGAACCCAGTCGACTACTGGGCTCCCCGCCACAGCTCAAATGTTCCGGACCAACATGGTCCAGGAACACCGCGTGGCACGTGCACCCCGGCCTGAAAGGCCATTTTGCCTGGGGCGCCGTGATGCAGTCACCCTAAAGGTGGATGCCGCACTCGAAGAAGAAGACCCAGACCAATGGCATCTGTTCCATAAATACCCTCCCCCAGCATGCACAGCAAGGAAAAACCCTCCTGATTGGCTGCTGGGAAAGAGCACCCAAACCTCGACTCCACTACTGCCACCTATCGTCCTGGGGTGGGAACAGCACCCCAGAAGCAATAGAATGAGCCCACAGCCAAGCTGAGACAGAGACCCAATTTTGAACATATTCATTAGATCAGAGTCAGTTAACACTCTGATCCCCCTCTAAATTTAACTAGCATCTTACTTACTTGGAAGTAACCAGGTGCTAAATAATAATAATAATAATAATAATAATACATCTCTAGTGCAGACCACTCAACATCAGGCATCACTGTTCCACAACTCTCGCTCCCATCCAGTTCTCTGCTGTCCGAATACAATGATCAGTGTTGCTGTTTATAGCCAAAAGCACTGATCGGGTGAAAAAAGAAAAGACTGGTTGTACAGAAGTCGATCGAGAGGTCGACTTCTTTACAACCAGCCTATCCATAGATTGATCGAAATTTGACCAGTTCCTGCTGATTCGTCCAAATTTCAATCCATCTGTCGCCGGCTTAAACGCAGGTTTGACACTGCCATTGTGAATGAGGCCTTTAAATTATTTACAACTTTTGTTTGTAACTATTTTTAAAATATCTTCTTAAACCAGAAGTAGAGCTTTATATAGTTCAGATGTAATGGTTCTTTTATCTGACAATTCACAAAGAGATAATACTACAAGGTATGTGTGCTTTGTTTAATCCTGGAGTGTAGTTGTGCTTTATCAAATGATAATGAGTATAATCTCTGATATAAACAAATCTTCAATAAACTGTGCCCAGTGCTCCGATATCCAGATTTGTGTCGCTGTAATAGATGCTCCTTTGTTCAGTGTCTGCTTGCTATGTGTCATATATATTTTTTTTAACTGAAGCCTTCTCAGCTTTTCATTTCCAGGAATGTGGTGGATCTTAATCTATAAAAGATAAAAATGGATCTTGTACTCGTCTGCCAATTTCTTTCACAGACAATGAATGATAACTGATGGAAACTGCTCATTTAGTTTCTATTTGGGTGCTTGCGTAGAGGAAGATGCTTCATCTGCAATCTGCAAGTGGTTGTTCATTTAAAGGGAAATTTCTGATAAATCTTCACTGGAGCAGAATGAAGATATGCATTCATAAAATAGATGTTTGGGACTTTTTGCTCTTATTTAACTTTTACTATTTTAAGGGGAAATTAAAATGTATAGTCTGCAATATTAAGAGAGAGGATTATGATGTACTGTACTTATTAGTGTTGTATGTGAATCTTTAAATGGCCTTGTGCTTTTGTATCGTTTGTATTCTATATCTACATATAAGTAGCCATATTGGTTTATTCTATATGTAGGTTCTACTTTTAGTCATCCAAACAATATAAACAATAGTATAATGGAAATCATGCTGTTCATAGGAGGCTCAGAAACCGCAGTAGTGTGCTGTTTTTAGATATAGCTGAAAATAATATAATTTGAATTTTTAAGTGCAACAACGTTCCTGATTTGGTCTAAGCAGACTCTTGTAATCCCCTGTACAGCAGCACTCAGACTGAGAGTGGGAGGTGCAGGAGCCAGTGATTACATGCTGTGACCGCTAATTAATAACAGCGGTTGCTCTTCATTGGCTCTTCAGAAGGCTAAGGGTTTATGCTACCACTGCAAGGAGGTCCAGGATCTTGCTGCACTATCGGGCAGGGATGCCTGGTTTACAAGACTGGTTGCATAGACTTTTTATAGACTAAGTCCTGGTGCACACTTATGCAATGCTGGAAATGCAGCGAATCCTGTGCGTTTCCTGCAATTAAATCGTACATGCGATATGCTGCGGGTGTCAATGTTCTCCTAATGACACCCCGAATCGGTTTTAAAAATGAAGTGTGATTGCCAGAATTGCATCGCGTGGGTGTGAACACAAGGTGTGGGGGGTAAAAAGGGTCCCTGTACCATTTTGGTGCGGATGCAATGTGATTTTTAATCATACAAAAAAGAGTGCGACTCCACAGACTTCCATAACTCGACTAATTACTAACATCTCCTTATCATTGACCCTACTGTAAGATCCTTTTATTCATAGTGAATTTAATCAAGAGGGTTGTGACGGTATCGGTATGATATCCCCGTCAAAGATTCCCTTCTTCCATAAGAACATCACCCCAATATTCCACTAGGAGGAATATTCCTGAGATCGCCCATTAAGCCACACATTAGTCCAGGCTTACTGCTAGAACAAGACAGACTTTAATGTTATAACACACAGCTTATATGTCATTTCCAAAACTGTTACAATGACAAATCTCCGCCCCCCTCACACTGGGGCTTCCATACAGATGATTAGGCAGACACGACGGAGCCGATGCTGAAAACACATTTTCTTTAGACAATGACATCAAGGACGCTGATTACTAGTTGTACTGAATACATTAACTAGACCGCTCGACCCCGCATATAGAGAGATAATTACCACACTGGAGCAATCGGAATAATTAACACAAGCCACTTAAACACAGATCTCCTTCACACAACACAATAGATCAATTAACCTTTAGAAATAGTGAGGGGACATTAGCACGTCAATAACCTGGTAGCCGAGGACAGAATTACACAGGGCAAGCAGGGAGAATTAGACTGAGACATATAGGCAAATGCATCACAAGGGTCATAAGGACCCCTGCAAATATCTGGGTACGTTTTTCCTGTGGAGGAGGATGTGGCTATTGCCAATATATGCATATAACTCACAATCCAACACTACCTGATGGCACGAAATTTAAAGCTAAACACTATGCCAACTGTAGGACCAAATGGGTAGTGTGTATCATTATGTATCATTTGTGTGTGTGTGTGTGTGTGTGTGTGTGTGTGTATATAGGATATCTAGATGACATTGTCTTCACTGTCATTCAATTTATTTATTTCCTTTGAAATCTCCATATATTGGCCCGTTTCCTTGTGTGTCTTTTCATAGACCTCAGATTATCTCTGTGCTCTCTGGCTCTAGCTACATTGGGAGAGCTTTTGTAGTGAAACACCTGGGTTGGGGCATATCTGGCCCTGCGGTGGTTGTGTGGCGAGAGAACACCAGTGCAGATCGGTGACCACTCCATCTTAGTTTTAAGCACAGTGGCATACAAATTGATGTAACCTATTTAACCTGCCTGGCGGTATCCCCGAGCGTGACTCGGGGTGGGTTTTCAATGCTAGGATCGGTATCCCCGAGTCACGCTCGGGGTGGATGTGCAGAGTGTGCTGCGGCGCGGCTTACCTTTCGCTGGATCCACAGGCAAGTTACTCACCTTGTCCCTGGATCCTGCGATGTCTCCCCGCTGTGTGATCGAGAGGGACCTCCTCGCTCGATTCACAGTGCCCGTGTGCCGCCGATCTCAGTTCCATGCGACGTTACGACGCACGGGGGCGGAGAACGGCGCCAAATTCAAAAAAGTAAACAAACACAATACACACAGTATACTGTAATCTTATAGATTACAGTACTGTATGTAAAAAATACACACCCCCCTTGTCCCTAGTGGTCTGCCCAGTGTCCTACATGTCATTTTATATAATAAAAACTATTCTTTCTGCCTGCAAACTGTAGATTGTCCAAAAGTGTCCCTTTATGTCAAAAATGGTTTTAGACCAGCTAGAAAACAGCGATAATAAATTATAATCACTTGCAGAATTGTGCGATAGCGATTTGTGGGGAAATACGTCATAAAAAAATAAAAGTAATGACAGCGACAATTCTGCAACTGAGCAAATTTCAATGATTTTGAGTTGATTACATTATTAAATATTTTTTATTATAATTACATTATCATTTGTTATTATTTATAATTATTTATTATATTATAATTTATAATTTTGTTTTTAAAAAAAAATCATACCCGGGATGCCTACAATACTCTTGTTTGGTCAGATTTAAGTGAGTTATTCCTAAAAATTACAGACCTACAGTATAAAACGCCAAATTTCCTTGCAAAATAATTGTACCGCTTTTGGTACGTAATTCCAGACAGAATCCTACCGCCAGGGAGGTTAATTGGGTCAGTTAAGTACCATGTATGTATACGAGTTGTTTATATACATCTTTGCAGTCTTGTGTATTTATGTCTACAATTAGGCTTCATGTACAGCCATGGCCAAAAGTTTTGAGAAAGACACAAATACTGATTTTCACAAAGTCTGCTGCCTCGGTTTTTGAGATGGGAAATTGCATATACTCCAGAATGTTATGAAGAGTGATCAGACGAATTGCAATTAATTGCAAAGTTCCTCTTTGCCATTAAAATTAACTTAATCCCATAAAAAAAATTTCCACTGCATTTGTGAAGAAGGCTTCAGGGTGCCCAAGAAAGTCCAGCAAGCGCCAGGACCGTCTCCTAAAGAGGATTCAGCTGCGGGATCGGAGTGAAACCAGTGCAGCGCTTGCTCAGGAATGGCAGCAGGCAGGTGTGAGCGCATCTGCACGCACAGTGAGGCGAAGACTTTTGAAAGATGGCCTGGTGTCAAGAAGGGCAGCAAAGAAGCCACTTCTCTCCAAAAAAACATCAGGGACAGATTGATCTTCTGCAGAAAATATGGTGAATGGACTGCTGAGGACTGGGTCAAAGTCATATTCTCTGATGAAGCCTCTTTCCGATTGTTTGGGGCATCAAGAAAAAGGCTTGTCCGGAGAAGAAAAGGTGAGCGCTACCATCAGTCCTGTGTCATGCCACCAGTAAAACTTCCTGAGACCATTCATGTGTGGGGTTGCTTCTCATCTAAGGGAGTGGGCTCACTCACAATTTTGCCCAAAAACACAGCCAATGAATAAAGAATGGTACCAAAACACCCTCCAACAGCAACTTCTTCCAACAATCCAACAACCGTTTGGTGAAGAACAATGCATTTTCCAGCACGATGGAGCACTGTGCCATAAGGCAAAAGTGATAACTAAGTGGCTCGGGGACCAAAACGTTGACATTTTGGGTCCATGGCCTGGAAACTCCCCAGATCTTAATCCCATTGAGAACTTGTGGTCAATCCTCAAGAGGCAGGTGGACAAACAAAAACCCACTAATTCTGACAAACTCCAAGAAGTGATTATGAAAGAATGGGTTGCTATCAGTCAGGAATTGGCCCAGAAGTTGATTGAGAGCATGCCCAGTCGAATTTCAGAGGTCCTGAAAAAGAAGGGCCAACACTGCAAATACTGACTCTTTGCATAAATGTCATGTAATTGTCAATAAAAGCCTTTGAAACGTATGAAGTGCGTGTAATTATATTTCACTACATCACAGAAACAACTGAAACAAAGATCTAAAGGCAGTTTAGCAGCAAACTTTGTGAAAACTAATATTTGTGTCATTCTCAAAACTTTTGGCCACAACTGTACACTGCTGCTGGTAAACGGACATTTAGGCTGCATTCACACCTGAGCGTTTTGTCGCCTGAAGCGCGACGCCCCAAAACGCTAGAGGGGAAAAAATACATTATTCTCTATGGAGATGGTTCATATCTCCACTACAAAACGCCGAACGCCTGAAGCCCAAACGAATTCTGGACCCTTTTTTGTCGCTTGAATTTGGGCGTTTTACATTGGTGACCCTAGACCTGTAAAAAATCGCGGTAAAAAACACTGCGTTTTGTCGCGGCAAAAACGCTGCATTTTTTCGCCCAAATCGCGGTAAAAAATGCTACGCTCAGGTGTGAATGCAGCCTTAGGACCAGTTGGGTGTGTTTTTCAGCTACCCCTGACCTCTCCTCTGTTATCCTATCAGTAAATGCACACAGGGCTGTTTATAGTCATTTCTAGGCAGTTGAGTTTAGAAGCATTTTTTGGAAAGCCAAAAAATGCCTTCAGGACGGATGTTCAGAGGCATTTAAAACGCCAAATGCCTGTAAACGCGGTAACTTGCATTTTTCATTTTCGACTCTTTGCAAGAAAAGAAGACGCTTCTAAGCGCCAATGTGGCAAAACTGACATTTTTAAATCTCGGTTACTATCTGTCAATCATGAGGTTTTGTATGCTCTACCAGATTTTATCCCTTTTGTACCAATAAATCCTTCTTTTTTTTTTAATTAATATATATATATATATATATATATATATATATATATATATATATATATATTAGACGTTTGTTCAGTGCCTCCATAGTCACACCCCTAATGGGTTTTCTCTTGTGTATTCACTAGGCATGATGGCACTCCACCCACTATAAACCAGAGCTACCCCCCAACACTTAATAATAGACCACACAGCTAAGTTGCTCAGTCTAGTTTCTAGCTCTATACAGTTGTGCTCCTAAGTTTACATACCCTGGTGTTGATTTAAAAAAAAAAAACACAGCTGATTAATAATAAATGGCTTTCAACCAAACACTAACTACGAGTGAAAGAAACATTTTTGTTATCATTAATATTCTCTGAAAACTGGGCAAGCAAATGGGCAAGCAATCATAAATTCTCCCAGGGTATGTAAACTTATGAGCACAACTGTATGGCTCTCATAAGTGGTGGTGTTGTTTTTTTTTTTTCTTAGCAAATTGGTTCTTTGACTGGAAACTTTCTGCTAAAAATCTAGGATTTATGTTCCATTTTAAATAATTAACAACATTTTCTTTCATTTTGACTTATTCTAAGGTAATTTTTCTCAGGCAAATAGCAATTTTCTGAACAGTTTTACTGTGAAACGGTAGACCTTTTCCATTTTGCCTGAAGGTTTTTGTAACCAACATAGTGCTTATTATTGTTCAGTAACTATGCGATTAGCACAAGCAGTGTTCAGATAGGATTTTAGCATTAGCGTTTTTCCAAGGCTTAGTGAAAGCTTGATAAAAGATGTATAAGCAATGAAAAGCAATAGTTGAACTGGACACTTTTTTTTTTTTATTTGGTTGATGTAACATTTACAAGTCGCGAAAGCCAGTCTGTTAAACCTAAGTATGGAGCTTCCCCTGCTGCAACAGTATTCATATGCACATTTTCATACCCCCCCAAACAAAAAAAAATTGTTAAAGAAAAAAAAAAAATTAACCTAGGCTAATATAGCTGAACTAGAGCTTGAAATCATTTTTAAAATTAGAAGATGTTTAACCACTGCCATGATCACTTGTGTTCTTGTTCAAAATGTTATTGATGGTTTTGAGTATGAAGAAAAGTCTGTATCAAAAGAGGGAAGGACACATTGGGAGTTATTTACGAAAGACAAATCCATTTTGCACTACAAGTGCAAAGTGCACTTGGAAGTGCAGTCGCTGTAAATCTGGGGGTTAGATCAGAAATGAGGGGAAGCTCTGCTGATTTTATTATCCAATTATGTGCAAGCTAAAATGCTGTTTTTTTATCTTCCTTGCATGTCCCCCTCGGATCTACAGCGACTGAACTTCCAAGTGCACTTTCAGTGCAATTTCAAGTGCACTTTGCACTTGTAGTTTGCACTTGTAGTGCAAAGTAGATTTGCCTTTAGTAAATAACCCCCATAGGGAATAGCTCTGTATTCTCATTTTGTGTTTTTATTTCCATTTTTGTGATTTGAGTTATTGCAGCTGACTTTGTTTTAAGAGCTGTGGTCTTCAGTAAACCATTTTCTAACTGTAAGGTGCTCAAATGTAATGTTGGCAAAGCAATATACAGTAGTTGCTAGGTTCTGAAAGCATTCATCCTGGCTCTCATCCAAATTCAGCTTATTTATAGTTGCTCTTTCTACAATTACTTGTGAATGCTAATAGAAATAGGAAATGAAAATGTTACTCCCAGTTTTTTGGACAACAAACTTAAAATCTCAGCTGATGTATGAATAGAAATATGTACCTTTTTTCTGGAAAGCTTTTTTTTTTTTAAAGTGACACGGCAAGCAATAATTATAATGTCAGGATTTCGTTTTTTAGGCTTCATTTCCATGGACGTTTTTAGACGTTTTTACAGCCACTATTCTGAGCATTTTTTGCAGCTTAAAAACGGCTCTCCATGTAAGTCTATGGCCTCATGCCCACCATGACGTTTTTGAGCTGTAGATGGCTGCGCTGGTTTTAACCACTTCCATACCAGGCACTTACGCACCTTCCCGCCCAAGCCAATTTTCAGCTTTTAGCACTGTTGCAATTTGAATGACAATTGCGCGGTCATGCTACACTGTACCCAAACAAAATTGGCGTCCTTTTTTCCCCACAAATAGAGCTTTCTTTTGGTGGTATTTGATCACCTCTGCGGTTTTTATTTTTTGCTCAACAACTAAAAAAAGACCGTCATTTTTCAAGAAAAAAACGTTTTTATTTTTTTTTCTGTTCATTTTTTTGTAAATAAGTAAGTTTTCTTCTTCAATTATGGGCACTGATGAGGTGCCACTGGTGGGCACCGATAGGCAGCACTGATGGTCACTCATAGGTGGCACTGATGGTCACTCATAGGTGGCACTGATGGGCACTCATAGGTGGCACTGATGGGCACTCATAGGTGACACTGATGGGCACTCATAGGCGGCACTGATGGGCACTCATGGGCAGCACTGATAGGTGGGCACTGGGCATAGATGGGCACTAAGAGGTGGCACTGGACACTGGGTGGCACTGAGGGGTGATACTGATGGCATTGCTACAGTCAGTGCCCATATTGGCAGTCAGTGGGCACTGATTGGCATCAATTGCATTAAAAAAAAATATTGTTTTTTTTTACTATTTGTGCTCTATTGTGTGGATCCGAGGGGGGGCTGCGCTGATAAACAATCAGCGCAAACCCCCGTCAGGAGAGCCGCCGATCTGCTCTCCTCTACTCGCGTCTATCAGACGCGAGTGAGGAAGAGCCGGTCATCGGCTCTTCCTGTTTACATCGCGATCAGCCGTGATTGGACACGGCTGATCACGTGGTAAAATGTCTCCGTGAGAGACACTTTACCTCGATCGGTGTTGCGGGGTGTCAGACTGACACCCTGCAACAACGATCGCCGCGATGCGCGCAGCGGCTCAATATCCTGAGGACGTCGTATGACGTTCAGTCAGGATTTAGCAACCACTTTGCCGCCGTCAATCTGTCATTGGCGGGCGGCAAGTGGTTAAGCTGCAAAACAGGACCAGTGCGTTCTGAAGCTCCAGCGTTAGAGCTGTAAAAACGCCAGACGTTAAACGCACAAAAACGCTCAAAAACGCTCAACAATGCTACCGCGGCGTTTTTGAGCTCCAGTTAAAAAAAATAAAAATAAATGGACAGGCGTTTTAAGCTGTAAACAAGGCTAAAAAAAGTGGCTGTAAAAACGTCCATGGAAATGAAGCCTTACTTTTCAATGATAATGGTAAACAAGACAAATAGAGCACGCAGTAATGAGCACGCAGTAATAAAAACCTGACCAGTATTCTAATGCCTCTTCATCCTCTCCAAAAACTGTGTCTTTAGGTATACTTTAACTGGAATTTCATGACCCTTATTTATACAAAATGGTATATAAAATTTAAAGTTAAAATCATTTGTGTGCAATTAAAGTGTCATATGATCTCAAAATAGATACTCCTGTTTCTGGAGGGGAAATATTTTGAACAAGTCTAGGCGAAAGTTATGGAAAGTTGGATACATTGTTTATTTTAACATTAAAGTAGAATAGAAGTCCACCCTAACACTAAAATCTGATAATATAATAAATAAAAAAGAAGGTATGTATAGTGATTTTTTCATTAGATTTAAAGCTCAGTCCCATGCTGAGCTGTCAGCTGCGTCTTCACTGCGGAGGTGGGTGCAGAGAGAGACAGCCAACAATGGTAGCCCCATAGTAACTCTATGGGTGACTCTCACTTCCTAAAACACCAGCCTTGAGCCTCGTACACAAGATACGATTGTTGGCCAACCGAGGATCTTGTCTTGCATACTAACGTTGCACAATTGTCGTGCAAAAAACACGAACGTTGTGGCATACTACGAGGAATTTCAGCTCTTGAGCGTCAACCATTGTGCCCCTTATGCTAATTTCTGTTTGGTGAGCATTGATTCTGAGCATGCGTGTTTGTACTTTCCACATTTTGTGTACTGACCATATGAAAATCGGACGTCAAACCACTGTCTGCCGAAAATATACTAGCATTGTCATCCAACATTTGTTGGTGGGAAAATTGGACAACAGTTGTCAAAAGGAGCGTACTAACAGTCTGTCAACAGACAAACCCTGCCAACAATCGTACCTTGTGTACGAGGCTTAAGGCTGGATGGAAAGAAAACTGAACTAATTTCCCCATTCACACATTTTGAGGTGGATGAAGGAATTCTCTCCACTGTGGTATTGTATTCTGACAGTGGTAGGACTCCTCTCCTTTCAGAAAACACAGATCCGTGCTACAGCCGCTGATCAAGTGGCTTTTTTCCAACAGGTCCATTCAGCAGAAGTTGATCGCTAGATCGACTTCTGTTGAGTGGCAATGGCCACACATGGAGTGAAATTTGGACAGTCCCCGCTGATCCTGTCGAAAGTCGATCCATCTATGGCCAGCTTTAGATAGGATTAAGGTGTGTTGGCCAAAAGAATAGCAATTTGAAATATTGGTTGGTAAAATCGTTGCGAGAAAACAAATATTGCAAGTGTATGGTTAGCCATATGCAGGGATAAATAATGCAAACAACTGTGGTGCAACATTCTTCATGTGTTTCACTAGGTTCTTATTGCAGATATCGGGTACATTTTGTAGAATAATTCTCTGATCATCACAAGTATTGGTCACTGGGAGGATTGCATGACTAGCATAAATCCGTGGTGGTGCCTATTGGTAAAAGCAAAAGTTGTTATAATAATAATAATAATAATAATAATTTGTTTTCAATAATTGAAATTAAGATTTCACACAGTGCAAATTTTTTTGGAGCCTATGGCTCTAATCGGGTGCTTCCAAAACATACTCCATCACTGTAATTCAGGCTCCAGGCACCTGAAAAGGGTCCGGGCACCTGAATAGAGGGTGGCAGTGGTGACCATAGATGGATAGATTCATGCAATGCATGAATCTATCAATCTATCTATGGTTCTAGAGATGTGGCAGGAGAGAGGGGGTGGCGCCTGTGCACCCCTTATGGACGCACCACCACTCTAGAGAAACTGCATAATCTCAAAGACCAGTGTATATAAAAAATATACAACATTGCATATATTTCACTATTTATATCTGCAGCTAAGAGGTCTGTGATAAGCCAAAGCTTCTCTTGTCTAATTTAAAGTAATTGATGAATAAAGTGAGTTTTGTGATATCCTCTACTTTTGTGTTACAATATTTTTTAAAGAAACTTGCAATAAAAGATGCTTGAAAGCCATTATTGCTGATTATTTGCTTTTTAAAGTTCTGACTTTCTGCCTTTTTAGTGTTTTTAGTGTTTTTATCTGTGGCTTCTGTAGTTTTGTCACTATATTAAAAGATGTATGTGAATCAGGCATTTGATTTGAGATCCTTGATGTCTATGCTTGTTTGGGGTCAGTGACTCAAACTATTAAAACTAGACAGCTAGTCTTTATGAAAGGGGGTCATCAATGGTAGCCTCCATATTCATCTCTGAAAGGATTTTATTTTTTATTTTAGCGCAATGGTTGTTGCTTACTAGGTATAGAAGGCCTCTGCTGCAGCCCTTGACATCACCAAAAGGCTGCGCATAATGTTTAGTAGTAAAACTAGATAGGACTTCAGAAGCTGCAGACATTCTAGAGCAGCGGTCCTTTTCTTGCTTTTATCCCACCCTTGGGGTACTATTCCATCTACTGATGCCAACAGTGGGGCATAATTCCTTCCATTGATACAAATGAAAGGACACAATTCTTCCCACTGTCGCCAACAATGTGGCAGAATTTCTTTCATTGACACCAACAATGGGGCGCTAGTCCTTTCACTGAGACAATCGATGGGGCACTAGTCCTCCCACTGACACCAAAGATAGGGCATTGTTTGCTCCCACTGGATGCCAGTAATTTCAACTCCCACTGGCCCTAGTCCAGCCCCCCTAAAGTCTGAAAGACCATACACTGGCCCTTTGTTTAATAAGTTTGGAGACTGAGGGCATGCTACACGTTTGGGTGGAGACCTGCTGCAGAAGACTGTGAAAGATTGATAATATATTACACAAGGCTAGTAAAGATCACTGCTATTGCCCCTTTTTATAGGGTAAGTGTCTGGGCCTCACTGTGTGGACACATAAAGCCTGGCTCGGGAGTGCGCCTGCATATGTGACCCGATTAGCACAGTTTCTTCTTCCTTTTTCTTCCTCCTCCTCCTCCTCCTTTTCTCCTCCTTCTCCTTTTCTCCTCCTTTTCTCCTCCTTCTTCCATTGGATAACCTGGATTTTAGAACTGTCTATCCAGTTAAATGTGTGAATGGGCCCTAAATAAATTTAATGTATATCTAAAATCAAAACCTTATTGTTTGCTTTATAATATAGGGAATGGTAAACCTCTGTAATTTTTTTACACTATCTGTGTCTATAATAAAATGTCATTACGGTCATGTAGGCATACAGGTGAGCTGATATCTCTTCCAAGTGAGGGAAATACCCACTTAGACAGTTGCCACTGCAACTCTATTAGAAGGCGTTCTCTTTTTTTCTGTTCTGGTGACCAGTAGTAATTTTGTCATAGAAAACCTTTTCGTCAACTGAAATACAACTAAAACTATTTAGATGAATAAAATATGACTAAAACGGCATTTTAATTAGAACTATGACTAAAACGAAATCCAAAGTTGACGTCAACATTTAACACTGCTGGTGACAACTCACCAGAAATATTCTTATTCCTAACTGAACACACCCCTCCAGCTTCTAAAGCTTAAATTCATGTTGAAATGCTTTGCATTTCAGAAGATCTTACCGAGCTCTCAGTAGAGGATCTCTCACTCTTTGGGCTCACACTATGCATCCACTCCACAAATGCAGCAACAAAAATGGTGGTAACAATCCTCAACTTGGGTGGAACTCTCCAGAACAGTACAGCCAAAACTACGGCACACAGGCCTTTTCTCGTAGTTGGTATGTGTGAAATGCTCCACTTGGAAGCCTTTTTTCATAACCCTGCATTTTAACAAGACCAGTGTGAGCGAGATCTTAGTCGAATATATATCTTTATATAGATAGATATATAGACAGAGATTTTATAGTGCCAGAGGTTATGGAGAAAAAAACATGCAGTATTTTAAAAATAAAAGATATATATATATATTGTCCTAGTTTATCAATGTTATAATACAAAATTCACACAACTTTCACCCTAGATTCACTCTTTTGAAGTATTATGTGAAAATTAGTGAATCAGAAGTTAAAGTATTTATTATTATTATTTGGATAAATGTACTTTTTTTGTGTTCTATTTCTTTTCGTCTTTATGCTTTTAACAATTCAAATGAAAAGTTTTGTGTTCATGCAACATTAAAGGTACACAATGTTGTGATGGGTGTGGTGACAATATTCTGCTTTTGTTTGTGCTTTCAGACGTTCTCGGACAATGTTGGCTTCCTAGTGACCGTTTTCTGTGCCTTAGGGGTGTTCACTATACTCTTCATACTGGTGTGCATAGAAACTGTGCTGCAGAAGGGTATGAAGTTATTGGCGGTCATCATCTGGGGATGTTTGGTAGCCATGGGCTATGCGTTCATTTTTACAAGCAGTTTTGTTACTCCATGGGACCAGGTAAGAGAGCTTGTTAATAAAGCATGTGGTAAGCCATGAATAGAGTTGACAACTCAACTTTTTAATTACTGACACCAATGAGTACAGCATCGGCTTCTTAAAGAAAGTATTTTATATGCTATTGCTTCAATCACAAAAAATAAATAAAATAATAACAGTAGTGGGGGCATGAGAATTTTTTTCAAATAATTCCTTTATGCCGTATTGGGCAACCGTACAGATGGTGTATATATACCGACCAAAGTATGATCCATTTACAGACTTTTTATAGTGCAGCTGCTCCCAGCTCTGGATGAGGAAATTATTTGAATATAGGGGTTCAAGTTACTGATGGGAGCCATAAGCTAATTGAAATCCGGCCATCCCTGCTGGACAGAAATCCTTTGTTTTATTGACTTCTGTCGAATAGACAAGTTGGAAAGCTTTTCTCGATCTGCAGCTGCTGATTAATGTATCCCGACAGCCACAGGTCCTGCTGTCAGACTATAATGTCCTTTAATAAAAATTTAGCTTACCAATTCGTAGATATGGTGGTTGCATTAAAGTGGGAGTAAAATCCCTTGTATGATTTTTACGTATAGGTAAGCCTTTGATAAGGCTTACCTATAGGTACTTTAAATATCTCCTCAACGTGCACCGCTTAGGAGATCTTTACGTTATACGCAGCCAGTGACGTCACCAGCACATGCTCTCTGAAGGACCGGCATTCCCATGCTGTTCCTTCAGAGTTGTGCTTTAAACAGCCATTCAGATCGCCAAAGCCCACGACCAAATGAAGATGCAAGTGCCTTCAGCGGTGACAGCGCCTTCAGCGGTGACAGCGCGCTTCTGGAGGGCTCAGTTTTCAGATAAGTCTGTCTTAATGTGCTAGTATGCAATATGTACAGATTATGACAAAGGCCCCTTTCACACGTGCGGACCTTTTAGATCCGCCTGACAGTTTTTTCAGGTCAAAACCGATCGTTAGTACGCACGACCATCGGTTAAAAATCCACGCATGCTCAGACTAAATGAGGGGACGGGAGCGCTCGTTCTTGTAAAACTAGCGTTCGTTTTGGAGATAGCACATTCATTACGCTGTAACAGACAGGAAATCGCAAATCGTCTTTTACTAACACAAAATCAGCTAAAGCAGCCCCAAGGGTGGCGCCATTGGATTTGAACTTCCCCTTTATAGTGCCGTCGTACGTGGTTTACGTGTCCGCATTCTGACACGATCGGTTAATTAACCGATGGTGTGTAGGCGCGACGGACCATCAGTCAGCTTCATCGGTTAACTTAAGACAACTGTCCTTCAGACCGTTTTCATCGGATGGACTGATCGTGTGTACGAGGCTTAAGGGTTCTTTACCTAAATGCATTTTATGCATTAAAGTGGAAAACATTTTGTGCTGCAGCACCCCCCCCTTTTACTTGCCTGATCCGATCATGCCAGCGACGGGGATGAGCACAGCAGCTTCAGCCGCTGTCTCGGGTCCTCATATGGTGGATTGATAGCAGCGGGAGGCATTAGTCGTCACTGCTGTCAATCAAATCCAGTGACATGTGAGCCTGGGGGCGGGGCCGAGTCCTGCAGTCTGTGTCAATGGACGCAACGGCAGGACTCGGGAGCACCCCCGCACAAGAGCCCCCAGGGAGAGGGGCACTCGGAGAGGAGGACCTAGGAGCGCCCTGGGGGGATCGTAGAAAAGGAGGATTGGGGCCACTCTGTGCATTAGGTATAACTTGTTTGTTATTTAAAAAAAAAACGCAAACCTTTGCAATCACTGAAAATATGCTAATCCATCTAACCCCCCCCCCCCCCCCCCCGGACTGACAATGCTGCTGTTTTAGGGTGTCTGTTGTTCCTCCATTCAGAGTTGACACATCTTAATACGGGAAGTGTTACTGGCCGGATCACCAGTTAATTATTTATTTCTTTTTTAATAACGCTAATGTGTATTTTAATGTGTCAGTTTTTAAAAAGATTAGATTACATGGGTATTTTATTTCTCCTCTTGCCTAACGTTCTGTGTTGTGGTTGCTCTCTGCAGGTTTATTGGACGTTATTTGTGACAATTAGCCTGTACACCATGCTCCCATTATGTATGACGGGAGCGATCGTTGCTGGGCTTGCTTGCTCAGCATCACATATCATCGTGCTTAGTGTCTATGTGACATCAACCAGTAAGCAGCCTGCAGGGGATTTTGCCTTACAGGTAGGAAATGCTTCTTATAAACTGCATGCAACTTCCAGGCGTCACAGCTTCCTGTAGTCAGAACATTTTGTTATTCAATTCACGGGTAGATTTTTCCAAGTACGCAAACTGTAGGGTTCTCGTAAAAGGTGTGCACATCCAGGTAATTAACCATTAAACTGTGAACACAGAATAATAGACCTTAGAATAGCAATGAGCAGATTGGTCTGGGAAAACCTTCCTAAACGCTCCATGAGCCCTAAAGGCAACAGTTTGGAAAGAATGAGAAGAATTGTAAAGTATTTCCCATAGCTAGAGCGTATTCTAAAAATGATCAAACCTGTCATAAAGTTTTATATATGATAATAATCTTTCATTTTTGTCTATTTTCAATTTATATTAGTATTGTTAAAATAAACTCCTCTCCTTTCAGCTGGAAAATTGCTAGGTGCAGCATTATTAATGCTCGCTGTCATAATTCTAAACAGATAGATGCATTATGTAACATTATTAGCACATCATAGCTGGAGTTTTATCATTTGTATGTACCCCTCTAGCTTTGTGTCCTAATTATAACAAGCACTTGTGACTAGTATTATGTAGCTGGCTTTGCTGTCCTAGGCTCTGGGATATGATCATGTACAGTGCATCCGGAAAGTATTCACAGCGCTTCACTTTTTTCCATACTTTGTTATGCTACAGCAGGGGTGTCCAAACTTTTTTCAAAGAGGGCCAGGTTTGATGAAGTGAACATGTGTGAGGACTGACCATTTTGCCTGACATTCTTTGAACCATTAAAATTAAATGCAAATTAACCACTTAGCCCCCTTCCTGACCAGGTAATTTTTTGCGATACAGCACTGTGTCGCTTTAACTGACAATTGCGCGGTCGTGCGACATTGTACCCAAACAAAATGTATGTCCTTTTTTACCACAAATGGAGCTATCTTTTGGTGGTATTTGATCACCTCTGCGGTTTTTAAATTTTTGCGCTATAAACAAAAAAAGCCAATTTTTTTTTAAAAAAAAGAAATATTTTGTACTTTATGCTATGATAAATATCTGCTAGATCGTCTCAAAGGACCGAAGTATACCAACAGCGTTTAATACACTGCCCAACAAGAATTCTCTTGCTCTTTGTGGCTGTGTGTGGTGTAGAGTCTAAGGGTAAGCTCAGGCGTGTTATTTGTTGTATGTGTATATAGAATCCCTGAGTACCACTCAGGACTAAGGATTAGCTTGGGCGTGATTGGATATAACGTACTCCACGCATGGAGGGAAGTTTCAGGAAAAAACGTAAATTTTAAATAAAGAACTGTGAAGCAAAATGAGGGTAGGTGCCCATGAATGCAGCCTCACCATTGCCATGAATGCAGCCTGATCCATGCCCATCTGCAGCCTCGGAGGGGGCAGGACAGATTACATACATGAGAATCTACTGTTTGCTCGGCAGCCTCTTCAATACAAAGTCCAGCCTCCTATGATAGACAGAATAGTAGTCCAATGTCAGCCCAGGAGACGGGACTGCCTGTTACAGAGGCTGCTGAGTAAACTGGAGATTCTCCTGTATGTAATCTGACGGCACTTGTCCCGCCCCTACATGAGCGGGATTCATTGGGGGCCACAAAAGAGATTTATATATCCATCTCTCCAAATTGCCAGTGAAACCAGAACACGGGCCGGACTTTGGACATGCCTGTGCTACAACCTTTTCTCAAAATACTACAAACAATACCCCATAATGACAATGTGAAAGAAGTTTGTTGGAAAACTTTGCAAATTTAGTAAAAATAAAAAATCACACGTTCACAAGTATTCACAGCCTTTGCTCTATACTTAGTTGAAGCACCTTTTGGCACCAATTACAGCCTCAATTCTTTTTGAGTATGATGCTAAAAGCTTAGGAACATCTATTTTTGGTCAGATTCTTTTTTGCAGGACCTCTCAAGCTCCATCAGGTTGGATGGGGAGCGTCAGTGCACAGCCATTTTCAGATTTCTCTAGAGATGTTTAATCGGGTTCATGTCTGGGCTCTGGCTGGGCCACAAAAGGCCTTTTAACAGAGTTGTCCCGTAGCCACTCCTTTGTTCTCTTGGCTGTGTGCTTAGGGTCATTCTCCTGTTGGAAGATGAACCTTCGTCCCAGTCTGAGATCCAGAGCGCTCTGGAGCAGGTTTTCATCAAGGATGTCTCTGTACGTTGCAGCATGCACCTTTCCCTCGATCCTGACTATGTTTCTTAGTACCTTCAACTCAACAACATCCACACAGCATGATGCCGCCACCACCATGCTTCACTGTAGAGATGATATTGGCCAGGTGATAAGTGATGCCTGGTTTCCTTCAGACATGATGCTTGCCATTCAGAGAATTTTGTTTCTCATGGTCTGAGAGTCCTTCAGGTGACTTTTTGGAAAACTCCAGGCATCTGTCATGTGCTTTTTACTCAGGAGTGGCTTCTGTCTGGCCACTCTACCATTCTTCCATACAGGCCTGATTGGGGGAGTGCTGCAGAGATGGTTGTTCTTCTGGGAGGTTCTTCTCTCTCCACATAAAAACACTGAAGCGCAGTCCATCCATCCATCCGGTTCTTGGTCACCTCCCTGACTAAGGCCATTCTCCCCCGATCGCTCAAGGGTCTTGGTGGTTCCACACTTCTTCCATTTACGGATGATGGAGCCCACTGTGCTCATTAGGACCTTCAATGCTGCAGAAACTTGTTCATACCTTTCCCCAGATCTGTGACTGAATACAATCCTGTGTCAGATTTCTACAGACAATTCCTTGGCATTCATGGCTTGGTTTGTGCTCTGACATGCACTGTTAACTGTGGAACAGCTCAAGGATGATCAATGGAAACAGGATGCACCTGAGCTCAATTTTGAATGTCATGGCACAGGCTGTAAATTTTCATTTTTAATACATTTGCAAAGATTTCAAACAAACTTCTTTCACATTGTCATTATGGGGTGGTATTTAAAGAATTTTGAGGAAAATAATGAATTTAATCCATTTTAAAAAAGGCTGTAACATAACAAAATTTCCAAAAAGTTATGGCGCTGTGAATACTTTCTGGATGCTCTGTATATGCATCTAAAGTCCTGGTGCCCAACCTGCAACTATTTAGTCTAAAATGTGCAGCCCCCGGACCTCAGCAGTCTGTGGTGGGAACATTAATTAGGGTTATAGCATTGATCTCTACAAGCCTCACCTAACATGTTCCTGGCTTCATATTATCTTCTGCAGCATATCCCCAGCCAAAAATTTTGCATTTCCACATTCTCTGACCCTTATTTCCTCTATTGGGTCTACAATTTCTGGCAGTTACATATATGTGGCCCCCTTTAGCTGATAAATTGACTACCACTGATCATATTTTTTTATTTTTTTTTGGGGGGGGGGGGGGGGATAATGAAGGTTACCAACCCTGTCAGCTTATTTTTTTTGCTCTTGCTGTCCCCACAGCAGAGATTACCAATTACTCTCTCTATTTGTCCTGGTGACCATGATCACCGGGACTGAAAGTAAAGAAAAATCCAATATTTTCAGTTGTCACTGAAAAGACAACAAACTGGTGACAAATTTGAGCTTGTTAAAGTTTAAATATGAGGTGATATGAGTGTTCTGCATGCCGTGGGTTAGTCCTAGACATAGGTTAATATTTTACAACAATGGAACATGGCAAAACACTATATTAAAGTTTTATTATAATGAAGCTAAAAATTAGTTCAACATTGGTAATTATTGCAGCATGGTGTGATCTCTCCCTCCATAAAAGGCTATATAAAATCGTGTTCTGTCTATTGCAAATAGGGGAATATGTGATATTCACTGCAGGTGAATCAGTCGCTGTACTTTAAAACATGTGCACCAGGAAGAAACACCTGCAGTGAACGTGTGCTGAATGTTATATTTATTTCTTCATAGATCTGCTGCAGTCTTTATATTGAACATATTAACATGAAATATGAATATAATTAACAATGACATTTGAAATCTTTTGACTGACTGTTTCTTTTTGCAGATGATTGCAAATGCCATAATTTTGCTGTGTGGAAATGTGGTGGGCGGTTATCACAAGCGTGTCACGGAGAGTGCATTAAAGGACACTTACCACGAAGCCATCAACTTCATTCATTCCAGACGTAAGCTGGACTCTCAGGAGAGGCAGCAGGTGTGGTGGCCATTATGGGAACACCCTTGGGTTGTGGGGCTTCCATCACTACTAACCAGTGGTGCTGGATTACATGCAGGAGAATGTGTTACTTTTAAGTTTATAACTTGGGGACTTTCCCAATTTTTTGTGAAGTGGGAAGCACCTTTAGTGGAGAAGTAATGTCCTCGCAGATCTCTAAACTGTAGCCCTCTTTTAAGGGCATATCTACATTTTTTTTTTTTTTCTCTTTTGAAGAGGTACTTTTTTGTTTTTTTATGACTAGGTAAATTATGTGTAGTGGTCCCCATCTTTTTCCCCCTTCCTTCTGCAGTGTTTCCAGGAAGGATCAGAGTGATTCTCTGTGCCGGTGCTGATCTGTCCTGGAAAGAAGGGGGAGAAGAGCGTTGGGGGTGTAAGGCAACAGTGTGCAACCTGTGGCCCAAGATGGCTATGAATGCAGCCCAACAAAACATTGTAAAGTCATGTAAAGGCTCGTTTAAAAAAATAACATGTTATACTTGCCTCCTCTGTGAAGTGGTTTTGCACAGAGCAGCCCGGATACTCCTCTAGGGTCACTTTTTGCTACTCCCTGATCTCTCCCTCCTTTGAGTGCCCCCTCAGCCAGCAGCTTGCTACATGGGTCACCCAAGCAGAGTCCGAGCTCCGTGTATTCTTTCAGACACGAAGCCCCTGACCTGGCCTTGCCCCTCTCTCCCCTGATTGGCTGACTGACTTTGACAGTCGCGAAAGCCAATGTCTCCCAACAGTCGGCCTGTGTACTAGGCATAACCCTTAAACTGCTCGGAAAAACCCCTTTACAGGCCGGTACTTTAAGAGAACTCCACCCGATACACTTGTGTAAATTAATGTGTGTTTTTGGGCTTGGTTAACATCAGTCATGTTTCTATGGATTGTGGCGATTTACAGCTGTTGGTTTCCTTAGGACTGCGTAGTGCATTTTGCTTTTGTTGGCCTACATAGTCCCTTTTGGACTCTTTCACACGAAAAGCCCGCTCAGATCTGCCTGTCCGTTTTTCAGGCGGATCTGAGCAGGCCACCTATTGACTCCTATGGGCAGGCAGATGTCAGCGGCGATGTGTCCGCTGACACGCGGCTGCCATCTGATCCATTTAAGACACTTGTATGGCGATACGTTCGCCCATCCGTCTATTGGATCGGATGGGATCTGATGAAAACAGACATGCTGTCTTTTCTTCTGATCTCCCCATAGAAATAAGTGGGGCTCTGATGGGGGCACAGTGAGCAGAGACAGACTTGTCATCCGCCGGCTCATCGGGGATCAACGGAGCGATCTCCCACTGAGCTAGTGGAGTTCGCTGAGCGGATCAGTTGGATTAAATGTGATCCTCAAAACCGCAGCACAAAATGCATGAGAGTGCCTGTTTCCACAATATGTAGTGCCCTATGCAAGCCAGTGTGAACAAACCTTTAAACACCTACAATGAGTACAATGTTTGCCCATGTTTATCACTGAGATGGTGGATAATGGAGTCGGTATTCATTGACATTTGTAGACTGCTGCACCTGTGTGTAAAATGCTTTGTTTAGGTGTCTCAGCAAGTATGCAAAGTGTCATTAAATATTATACCAGCATACTGTACATGCCGAGTGCACTGGGTGTGAGCACAATCTAAAATCACTCTAGAATAGAAGTGAAAGTATAAATAAAGCCTTCATCTTTGCTAAAATGTACCTAATCTTTGGACTGTGTTGACATTCCCATTGGTGCATTGGAATGTAGCACAAGTCGCTCAATAATTTAAATTAATAAATTATTTGAATGTATGCTAGGAACAATTTGACATACTGCTATTCATCCGTCCATATGAAATCACATGGATGTACTAAAGCCCTTCACAGAACCTTTTTCACATGCACATGCCTCTGTGGCTTTGTTTCAAAACAAATGAAGTCATGTAAATTGGTGTTACTAGTTAATTATTAATTCATTTGATACAGGTTTGAAAATATCACACTTTTTATTGCACTATTGTTTTGGTACTGTGAGTGCTTGCATTATTGCCAATATATACTGAGGCAATGAATTTAGTCTTATTCTTTTTTTTTTTTTTATATATATAGTTTTGGAATGTCAGAATACCAAATAAGATTTATTTTTTATTTTTTTAGAGTGTCATTCCTAAATTTGTTGTAGTGAAGCTTTGTTCTCTTTACCTATATGCCTTGCCTGCCATTGGTTATGGTATGCTAAAAAGCCTGTGTGGTCATCAAGGATGACCAGCCATTGCCTACCTGTCCAGCATGTTTGGAAACCAGGACGGATGCTTGATGTTCAACCCAGCACTATAAATGACAATGGGATAATGTTTTTTAAACTGATCTTGGTTAAAACGGGCAGTTAATTCTCTAAGGGCTCATTCTCACCATAACTTGTGGTATAATGTGCATCACCCATGTTATCATGAATGTAGAGATATGGTGCCCTCAAAGTGGTGATCAACCATTCCTTCTATGAGTGAGGTAGTGATATAACCTACATGGTGCCATGACAGTTTATAAGCAAGAACATGTATCCCCAGCACATCTGATTCTACAAAAAATGTTATTCATCACATAGGTACAGTTTTTTTTTTTTTTTTTGTTTTTTAGCTTTACACTGTCTGTGACCTGTTTTTATGTTAGCTGAAGGTACAGTTTACACAAGAGTAAAGTGCTAAGTCTAGTATAGCAAGTACAGTGAACCTGATGTTAAGGGACATCAATGGAGGCCTCCATGACTGAACACTCCTTTTCTGAATTCTAGTTCACTTGCTGTCATTCTGATAAGTCAATACTGTCTAAGTGGGTTCAAGATTAGTATGTTCTAAATGAGCGTCAGAACTACTTAAAGTATTCGGTCACCTTTTGTAACATGTTACATCCCTATTCAGGGTGTAACATGTTAAGGATGCCCCAGGCCCCCCCCCCCCCCGATCCCCAGTTTTGACAGCAAATAAGAGATTTTCACCCCCTGTTCACTGTCATAAAAAAAAAAAAACCCGGCCGTGCAGGACTTTGTATCATTCCCACAAGGGTAGGAAACCTTGTATCTCCAGCTGTGGTGAAACTACAAATCCCATCATGCCTCTGCCTCTAGGAGTCATGCCTGTGATTGTCAGGGCAATGTATCATGGGACTTGTAGTTGCAAAACAGCTGGAGAGCCAAGGTTCCCTACCCCTGAATGGTGTTCTGTGAAAACTACAAGTACCAACAGCCTTTGCGACTCTTGGCTTGTAGTTCTCAATGCAATACCAGGGTGCTGTTGAGCACTCTAGTAGTTCATTGAGTCCTGCTGTCGGAGTGTAACTGCCAATCACTTTAAAGTAGATCTAAACCCAACCATTGGAATCTCATATATGCTTTTAACATGTTCTTTTTAAGTAGAACTATAGACAAAACTTTGTCTTCATGTTGGTTAGTGTAAGGGATGGTTATGACCCTATCAGATTAAAATCCCTTCAAATTAAGGGAATTTCTCGGGGACCCCCAGGTCACCAGAATTCCAATTGGAAGATTTCCCCCCTATTACTTTTCTGGGGACAACCCGGAATTTGGGATTCTTTTTAACTGATATCTACAATGATAATGGTTAACAGGACAAATCGAATGGATGAATCTCCTTAACAGGGGCACAGACCGCAATAAAAACTACCAGGGGTTTTAATCTCTCTGCACTCTATTCAAAACTAGAAAAAAATTCTGCCATTGTAGTTACACTTTCATTTCAAAAGCTGACTTTAATTGTTTTAAATATGCGGCTTTCATTAAGAAACCCTGGTGATCCTACTACAAAGGTCTTTGTTAAGACATTCCACTGTTATGGGTTGACAATGGTCTCCGAAATTGATCCCCTGTGTTGCCACCCAACTTTAATCCATCATCCCACCTCCCAACACATAGTACAGGCATGGTCCACCAATGTGGCTATCAAGAACCTGATCTAGAGCAATGAGGTTGTAGCCAGTTTTGGAGTTAGAGTGAATGCATACAGGAAGTAGCGGAAAAAGGCTAGAGATGCAAGATAGGATAAAAAAAGGTATATTCTAAAAAAAATGAGGGAAATTGCTTATAACGCAGTGCCTCATTAAAATAAATGTCATCCAGGGTTTGTTTACTTTATATAGTTGGTTGCTCACAAACTAGTGATTGTGATGGTATTTACAGTCTATGTGCCTGGCAGCAACTGTTTTATTCTATTGATAATTTTTTTTTTTTTTTTGTAAACACAGGAACAGTTGTTACTTTCCATCTTACCACAGTATATTGCAACCGAGATGAAAGAAGAGATCATAGAGAGGCTGAAAGAAAAGAAGCCGCAGCAGGAGAGTACCAACAACTTTCATAATCTATATATCAAACGGCACAAAGATGTAAGGTGAGGAGAATCGGTACACAGCTCAAGATCATTATCTTTAAAGGAGCAAAGGCTAATAAAAAAGTCACTTTTATGTATTTAAAAAAAGTGCTAATTCTATCAATAAATATGGAAAGGTTTCATATCTGTGCAGCACTCGAACTGTTGTACTTTATTTGTTGGGGCCAAAGTCCTGTCTACCATTCCATAATGTAAACCATACTGATCCCTGTCTTCCAGTAGGACTACTGGACAGAAAAGTAGTGCTGGTATGAAAGTGGATCATCCACGTGTCCAGCAATATTATTTTCTTTTACATATACAGGCATATCCCACTTTTATGTACACAATGGGGTTTATTTACTAAAGCTGGAAAGTGAAAAATCAGGCTCACTTCTGCATCGAAACCAATGAGCTTCCAGGTTTTATTACCAAAGATTAATTTAACAAACTGGGATTAGAAGCTCATTGGTTTCTATGCAGAAGTGAGCCTGATTTTGCACTTTCCAGCTTTAGTAAATAAACCCCATTGTGTACTTAAAAGTGGGGTATGCCTGTGAATCAGATTAGATGTAAACATCCAGTATTGGAGTTATTCATGTAGGGAAAATGTCTAGTTTCATCAATGTCGACTTACTGTAGATATCAGATGACTGGGATGTACACTCTATTGTGACCATGTCAATAAATTTTTTTTTTTATTGCCGAAGTACCAAATATCTTAGTATTAACTGTACATAAGGTCAAGTGGTTGGATTGTAAAATGTATAACTAGCATTTTATTTGTTTGGGACAGGGGTGGGTTGTTTGTTTTTTAAGTATCTGGGCCCACCACAGCCATTACATAGTGGTCCCACTTCTACTGTCAGATTTGTTTATGTATGTTGTGTTTTGTATGTGACACAACCTTTTGTTGAATGTTGCAGTATCCTGTATGCAGACATTGTTGGTTTCACGCTCCTCTCAAGCGAGTGCTCCCCAAAGGAGTTGGTCCTCATGTTGAATGAGCTTTTTGGAAAGTTTGACCAGATAGCAAAGGTAAGTAGAGCAAGGTAAACAAGTAGTGGTGCACCAAAATTACAATTTTGGTACTGAAAATTCAGGATGCACTTGGCCAAAACTGAAATTGACTGTTTTTATATATTATAAAAAAAATGAATACTTGTATTGTATTCAACCTTTTTTTTCATGAATTTAAATGAATATGAATTTATTGCCAGCCATTATAGGCACCTTTTCTAAAGCTGTGTTTAAAGTGGTCGTAAACCCTTTACAACCACTTTTTGCTACAGGTAAGCCTATAATAAGGCTTGCCTGTAGCTATCCCCTGTATCAGCATGTGCACTGAAGCAATGGCGCGTCTGTGCCATTGCTTCAGCTAGTATACCGATACCGGTGGCTTCCGTGCACATGCGCGGGAGTGACATCATCGCAGCTCTAGTCAATCACAGCACTGGTGCCCGCAATACCCGGAAGAAACTCCGTGAGGGAAGTCACTGGCTAGAGTACTGTATGAGGACTGCTGCGAGGACTTTGATCTCAGGTAAGTAATTCATAATGAGCTAGTATGCTATCTTGCAGGTTTTTTTTATTTTTTTATTTAGTGGGTGTACAACCACTTTAAAAACCCTGCTTGCTGAATTTTTGCTGCACGTTTGATCAGTTAAAAAATCTGCACCACAAATGCACCTCCCCGTTGAAAACGCAGCAAGAACATGTCAAAAATGCACCCTTGTTGCATTTTTGAGTCACAAACCCATGAAAAAAAAGCAAGGTAAAATCATGGCATAATTGCTGGCATTTTCGGCAGCTATTACTGGCCGATATTTTTCCGCTGTAATTTTCAGTGTATCGGTAACTAGGGAAAGGTCATGAAGTCTAAGATCTCTTTTCTTCTCTATAGGAAAATAACTGCATGCGCATCAAGATCCTGGGTGATTGCTATTACTGTGTGTCAGGGCTGCCAGAATGCTTGCCGGACCATGGCAAAAACTGTGTGCAGATGGGTTTAGACATGTGCCAGGCAATCCGGTGAGAGAATTCATGATACCCTTCTAGACTTGTGTGTGGTGTTTTAGTTGTCATTGTTATTTTAACAGTAGAATGGTAGATCTGTGTAGGAAGTGTATACTTGTATAGACAATAGTTGCTTGTCTGTTTATGTCAATATTCCAGTCAGAGTAAACCCTGTGAATTTTTTTTTTTTTTTTTTTACTCATGATATTTTTTTTTTTTGAGCCTTTAAATTTACACATTACTTGTTTAATAACATTAGATGTTTGATAACAATTAATGTTTTTTAACAAAAGAACATATATTCCACATGTTACCAAAATTAGTGGGTGCTGTAAATTGCCCCCAGCATTGTTACTGCTTCTTTTTGCTAGGGGCTGCCATTTTGCTCAAGCCAAGAACCCCTGAGCAGCAGTAAATCTTTAGGGTGGCAGCAGGTTGGCCTCTACATTTTCAGCACAGTTCCAAAAAATAGGGAGCAACTGAGCATGTACAGAGCGGGGTGAGACAGTGTATTGCTGGATTTTAAACAGTATAGGCACTTATTCTTAATGTTTTACATGGCTATACCATGAAGTGACCTAGCAAGACTTAATTTTCTGACTAAAGTTCCACTTTAAAGTGATCCTGTACTTTTGTAGATTTAAACAGATTCACTTGATAGCCTGCCCCACTTTAATACCCACAAATAAATTTTACCCTTCCTGCCCTCGCCGCCCCCCCCCCCCCAACATTAGGATTTCACTTGGTCATCCCCACGGTCTGAACAAGAGAAGTCAACATAGTCCCCCCATTCATGCCAAACAGTGTGGATGGAGGAACCTCTATTGCTGACAACTGCTGCTTCCCAAATTTGGTGGGTAAGATCTCTTGAGATTGAGCTTTTCGGTGTGCACTCCTGCTGCTGCTCTAATAATGGGGATCTCACTCCCCCATTGTGAATTTACTTTAATTTGTGTAATGAAATGCAGCAAGAGGAGCAGGAACTTCACAAGGCATTTTGGAACACCCAGGTAGGCAAGTACAGATTTCTTTCAGTTGCAGTTCACCTAAAAGAAATAAGAAGCCTGTCCATTAAGGGCGCACGGGTGCCCCCCCCCCCCCCGTCCATTACCTCCTCCCCTATCAATGCGCCCGGCCCCTTTAAGGACATCGGCGCATGAATTCCAACAGGGGGGGGCTATTTTTTTGAAGCACCAGAGGCTCTAATAGGCTTCAATATAGGGTGGGCTTGGGTCACAGAGTGTGCTCTCAGCCCACCCAGGTGTGTTACAACAGCGAATTAACATTTGCTGTTGTAAAACTGATCCTCCTCCCGGCCAATCAGGAAGCTGGTTTTGATACCGATTACCCGATTGGCTGAAAGGACAGGTTATCCTTTTGGAAGCCGAGGAGGGGAGAAGCTGGAAGCCATCATGGAGGAGAGGACTCAGAGCTGAGTCACTACACCACGCTGCCTGCCACCTGCCATGATGGGGTAAGTGCCAGACCGCCGGCAAACAGTGGGGGGGGGTGGTTGGGTGCTGCGGGGGGGCTCTATGAGTGGTTGTTTGCCAGCCCTCCCAAAAAAAAAAAACCACCAGTCGCCAAAGGACTCTATAGAAAATGACTGTACACCAACGGGTTTCTTTAGCAATGAAGTAAAAAGTGCATTAGAGTTAGCAGAAGTCGGCTTCCATCAGCTTAATGTGGCCAGCCATACAAAAGCTGGTTTCTTATTCATACCAAATAGCCAAATGTGTGCAAATCTTTGTGTAGATGTTGATTTGTTTGTTGGATCCAGTCAATTGAATCATTTGTTGTAACATTTCTTTAGGAAGCTGCGTAAGGCTACAGGTGTGGATATTAACATGCGTGTTGGGGTACATTCAGGAAACACATTGTGTGGAGTAATCGGGCTCCAGAAATGGCAATATGATGTCTGGTCACATGATGTAACTTTGGCCAATCATATGGAAGCAGGAGGAGTTCCAGGGTAAGACTGGAAAATCAATGCAAGACCCCTATTTCATGCATTACCATTTAATACCAGAACCCTTCATTTTGATATTTTAATACCTTTTTTAGTGAAAACATAATTTCCTTTATATCAAAATGTAATGTTAAGCTCTTTGTTGGAGATAGCACTTTATAGTTATGTATAATTGTTTATACTTTAAAATGGTTGTAAACCCCATTTATGAAATCTGACCCAAGTACATATATCTGCAGTGTTTACTTATCCCTCTCCAAAGCTCTGAGTGCCGTTTCTCTCTGGTGCTCCGTTTCTCTGTTATCGGCATCATTCACTTCTGACAAGCTCTCCAACACATGGGATAACGACAAGAGAGTAGTATTAAGTGTAATTCATTATGGCCCCCATAATGGGTTACTCACAAAAAGTAGGTAGTGTACAAGCTCTTTATTAAAAGTAAATACTGGGGGGTCTGTCCGTGTACGTCTCATGCGTTGGGCAGCTGGATGTCTCACGCTATGGGGGAATGGAGCTGTAACCGGATAATATCCCCTAGAGCCCTCAAAGAGTTCCAAGTTTTTATCATTTTTTGAGACAGGGCTTTCATTTGGTGGTATTTAATCACCACTGGACTTTATCAAAAAATAAAAACGGAAAAAAAAGACTGACATTAAAAAAAAAAAAAAAAAAAAAGTTTTTTCATTGTTATAAAATTTTGCAAATAAGTAATTTTTCTTCTTCACTGCTGGACGCTGATGAGGCGGCACTGCTAGGCGCTGGTGAGGCCGCACTGATAACCTGCACTGATGGAGCTACACTGATGATCAGAGCCCTAATTATCAGTGTAAGCAATGTACTCACTGTGCCCTGTCAGACTTGTTGGTTATTGACTCTCCTTTCCTCACACAGACAGCGTGTGAGGAAGGGAATGTTAATAACCAGCAAGTCTAGTTACATGTGACCAGCTGTGATTGGACCTAGATGATCACATGGTAAAGGGTTGCTGTGATTGGCACTTTACAGAGATCTGTAATCAGCTGTGTCCACAGGACACAGCCATCACAGAGCGCGCTAATAGGCGGTTCTTGAAAGACGTCCATGGACAACCCCCCTAGAACTGGAGAGCTACACTGTAGCTGTCTTTCGGCTATAGCGTGGGCGGGAAGGGGTTAATTCAGCGGTGTGCATGAGAGCAGCAGTGCTGCTTTCTGTTTCTCTCCTCTCTGGACTCAGGGGGAGCCATTGGTTGTGAGGAGGGAGCCGGGGGGCGGGGCCAATTTGCAGTGTGTGTCTGTAGACGCACACAACCCAATTTGGGATGTAACCCACACGAGTGCCCCTATAGCAAGGGGCTTGGGGACCCCAGAAGAGGATTGAAAGGACTGCTCTGTGCAATACATAGAGAAGGTAAATATAACATGTTTATTATTTTAGGAAAGAAAACACAAGCCTTTATAATCATATAAGCAGGGCTCTAGTCCTGCGGGAACGTGTGGGAACGGAGTTCCTGCACTTTTTTCACAGCAGGAACGCAGTTCCCTTTGCAGGACTAGAGCAGACGAGCCGCCCGAGCAAATCCTTCACTAAGCGGCGATGCCCAGCTCGAGTCACTGTCAGGGGCAGGCGAACCTTCGTAATCTTTTATGTTACTGGCCGCTTCCTGTATATGGATTCATCGGGTAGTTGGGGGTATTCCGTCGCTTCCTCGATGCCGCAATGTCTCCTGGGAGCTTTTGTCATTGTTCCCAGGAGACATTCCAGAGGTCTGCCGCGAGTTATCGCTGGATTTAGAAAGAACTTGCTTAAAAAAAACATGCGGTTTAGTAATTTATGCATATGAGCATATCTTTTTTTTTTTTTTTTTTGGTGGGGGAGTGGATCAGGACTTGACCCCTGCATATAAGCTTATATTTAATAATGACATGCTATCTAACCTTTATCTATTCTTCTGTAGGAGAGTTCATATAACAGAAGCCACTCTCTCCCATCTTGGAGGGGAATATGAAGTAGAGGATGTAACTCATATGCAGAGGGACCCCTACCTTAAAGAACATAACATAAAAACTTACCTGGTTATTGACCCTAGGGTAAGTCGTCTTGTATTTCTACATTTGTATATCTGCTTCATGTTTCTTCATGTTCTATATAAACATTTCACATAAGTACGCCTGTGTGAATGAGGCCTTACTCGGGAATAAAAATGCATGTCCAGTCAAAAGCTTTAATTTTTGGCTGGAGCAGGGAATGGTTGGAGGAACATCCATTGAGGTACCTCATTTCCCTCTGTTCTGTTCATACCTGTATTTTGGATTTCTCATCACTTTTTGTCCTGGAAACAGTGGCTACCAGTACAGGAAGTAAGGGTGAACTTTCCTGGTGGGGACACAAGCAGCAATAGGACTCAAAATTGAAGTTTTGCATAATATACTTTATTTTGTGGGTTTTTATAAATATAGAAGCTAAATAGGTCATGTTATTGTATACTGTATTTCCTGGCTGCTCAATGCAGCTTCCTGGCTCTACAACTGGCTTCCTATGACATGTGTGCACCTTTTGGCCTGTGCAGTTTATCAGCATTATCCACATTGTCTAAGGAGAAGTAAAGTTGAACCAGGAAGCAGTAATGTGAAGCGGAGAAGTAGGAGGCTGGTCATCCTGACTAGCAGAGGGGTGTGTATTCCAATAATGGCCCAAATGACAAAACCTTTTGCAGCTAAAACACTAAACACACATGTATCCAATTTACACAGGCTCCACTTTAAGAACCGTAAGCCTGCCCTATGTTTTAAACCTCGTACACACGATTGGATTTTCTGCGGACAAAGCGTAGGACTTTTGTCCGAAGGGCGGTGGCCAGGAATTTGTATTGCATACAAACGGCAAAATTTTAAAGCATGCTATCCCACATTTGACAGTGGAAAAATCCGACAATTGCCCGACGGAGTATACAAACGGTCGGATTTTCCGCCAACAGCCTGTCATCACACAATTCCAGTTGGAAAATACGATCGCGTGTACGAGGCTTAAGACTGCGTAATATTTAGACTAAGCCGCTAAAATATTTGCATGCCTATAATTAGTTGCTCATAAACTTTAACCTTAACAACAAAAGTAACCTACAAATGATTTAGCTACTACAAGCAAACGGAGACTATTTCCAAATATAAATGCTGGCCAAGAATAGACTCACAATAGCAAGATGCTAAACCCAGCTGTCTCTTGTTTCAGGCTAGTGGTGACAGTGAGGAAGATGACATATTACCGAACAGGTCTGCCGAGGTCACCAAGACAAGGGCATCTGTTCGCATGACGCGCTATCTGGAATCTTGGGGGGCTGCTAAGCCATTTGCTCACCTTAATCACAGGGACAGCCTGATACCTGAAGACCTGAGTTCCTCCCGCATTACGGTGAGTATTGCTCATGCTACACTGGAACCTACATTACGGTTTATTCTTTACACATTACATGTTTAAACTTGTTTTTGCTTTTTACCCCACAGGATCTCCCAATGTCTTCTATACCTACAAACCGGAGTACTGACAAGTAGGAACTGAAACCTGCTTCTCTCTTGCTGCCCTTTACTTCCTATATGCCTTGTGATGTCAAATACATCTCTTTAATGGATCTACTGCTGCTGCTGTCTTGTTTTCTCCTGCTTGGCCCATCTGTCCTGTGGCCTTCTGTCTGATGTCAGCACGGCTTCTTGTGGGTAGAGACTAAGGATCCTGCTTTTCTGTTCTTGTATCTCTTTTGTCTGCGTGTTTTGTGCTCTTATTGTTTGGTTCACACCATGGCTCCCCTACTCCGCAAATAAACCAGAATACTATATCTTTTATTTATGTTCAGTTATTAAACTGGGTATTCCTGCAAGTTATGATTAGTGATGAAGTGTTGAACAGTTTTAATTGCTGTACCTACTGGGGAGATTCACGCAAATTGTCTTGGTGACTGTGTGATTGTTATCTAAGATCGTTTCTCTCTCCAAACTGTTTGCACCTCACCTTCTGACTCATTGCAGGAAGCCTAGACTGAGAGAAATAAGCCTGGCCTTCCGCTGCTTACCACCTCCTAAAAATGTTACACTAGCCTTACATGAATATATTTTTCTTCCATTCAACAGGTATACATAGCCGATCTGCATCTACGAATCTGTAGTGCCGACTAATGTATTATGAAACTCAGACAGTGGCTGCATCTGATTGGATGCAGCTGCTGTTCAGCCAACAGTTCTCCACACGGCTTTGCGCCCCAAGCCCACCCTTTTTTTTAAGCCAATTGGAGCCTTGGGCTTTAATCACGTGCTTAAAAAAACAAGCTACTGCTACATGGCACCCTAAAAGGGAAAATGTATATATATACACACACACACACCTGTATACCTGTATTTCAAGACTATTCCCCTTCCTCTATTACCTTCTGAAAACTGAATGCTCATTTATCAAGTATTGAATGTAACACAAACGCATAGATTTGTAAAAAAAAAAAAAAAAGGGTTTTGTCATTGCTGTATTTATTTAGTACAAATGTTTGACATCTAAAATATGTGCTGAACCACATCCTGTTGATTAATCATAGCAGATATGTTCTGTAGAGACTTGATATACCTGTATGCATGTTTTAGAGGATTACTAATGCATGCACTGGAGGATTTTTCTTGTGAATTGGGGGTACACTGTAAATTCCTGCAGCAGTCTCAGCAGGGTTTATGCAAACAGTTTGCACCCACCGTAATCATGTCTGATTTACATGCAAATGGTGGTGTGTACTGTCAGCCTCTCATTGCTTTGTACAGGGCTTCCCATGGCTGTTCGTAAAAAGTTACCCGCAGGAATTCGTAGCCCGCCCTTAAACGCAAAGTGCAAATGAAGCCCTGAACACGTTTCTTATAATCTGCTGTGATTCGGTTGGTTTCCTTTTGAAAGACTTACTTTGTAATCGCCTAATAGTTTAGGTTTGAACATTTTTTTAATTTTTTTAATTTTTTTTATTGGCGCATTAAGATTATTTACGACTCTAAGGGTTACTCAAATGGGCACTTTTCTAGGTGCCCATTGGTTTATCTACTAAAATAGATGAGATTATGTTGGAACGAAGGCTGTCTTTCATTTAATTTAATAATAATAATTGAAGCATTTTAAACTATTATCCACAGGATAGGAAAACTCGAGTGTATATAGTTTGCTGTAATAGAGTCTAATATGCAAGTTGAAAAAGCAGTAAATTGAAAGCCAGTAGAAGCAAGCAAACGGCTTTTGTAGGATATTGCTGCCCGAGGGAATATAGCACTAAATAATTGCAGTATTTATATACATGTATTGTTTTTTTTCTTACATTGTCATACTGAATTTATAGAAAGATACTGTACATGTATAGTAGTTTAGTGTCGAGCAGTACCCAGATATTTTTGCATTAATGCGTAGTCTAACAGAAGTGAGGATTCATCGCTGTATCTCTATCCTTCCGATAGCACTGATAACATGACAAGTTTTATGTGATTGACATGCCTACACATGCAGCCTGGCATACTGATGCTCTTTCTTAGTACAGCCAGTGTGCATGGCTATACATTCAGGAAAATATTCAGGTAGTTGTTGCAAGCTTGATCCATCACTACAGTTTATTGATCCAAGTTAGTGATGGTTTTCGAGATTTCATTGTAATATGTTATAGCACAGAAACCGATGAATGCTTTTGTGATTGAAAAGAGAAAGGATAATTGTCCAATTAAATATTGTCCCCACATGATATTTAATTAAACTGTCAGACCAAAGAACCCTCTGGGTTCAGCATATTGCAATTTAACTGTAACAGAGGGTAGTGGAAGCACTTCAAAAGCCACGTGGAATATATTTGTAATTTTATTCATGTTTTCTGGTGTTCTTGGCCGCTTTTTATGCTTCACTAATTCTGCTGCTCCTTACCAATTGCTGTACTGGATAACATTTTCATACAGAACAGAATTCAATTTTTTTTTCTTCCTACTTATAAAGTCATTCATATCTTTACATAATTTACATCTTATTTCTAGCTGACTCACTACCTGTGCCAACTGCTCTGCTAATGACCTTCAAATATCAGCCTACATTATAAATAGCTCCAGGCTTGTCCCCAGGATTTTTGTGCTGCTTTTTATGTGAAATTCAGTCCAAACATCTAATATTTAAAGAAGTCATCTAAGAGTCGGTTCACACTAGGGCGACACGACTTCCAGCGCGACTTTCAGAGGCGACTCCGACACGAGTTGAGCATGAACCACAGGGCGATCTGGGGAGATTTACAACACGACTTGAAGTCGTCTCCAGGACAGGAGACTTTCCAGTGGCCAATCAAACAACTATCAGCTCTAGGGGAGGGAGAGGTTTGCCTGAGAAATGTATGTTATCTTCCTGGAAAGTCGCTTCAGTTAAGACAGTGATCAGACTTGGATCAGACTTGGAGGCGACTTCCACTGAAATCAATGGATACAAATCGCCTACAAGTCGGATTGAAGTAGTACAGCAACTTCTTTTAAAGTCAGAGCGACTCGAGTCGTGTGTATTAACACCGCTCCCATTCACTTGCATTGTTTTTCTCAACAGCGCGACTTGGGACGACTTGAGGCGACTTCAAGTCGGATCCCAAGTCGCCCCAGTGTGAACCGGCTCTTACCCTTAAAACAAATTAATTTTAAAGCAGTCATTCTCAATCAGGGTCCTTTCAGAGCTTGCTAGGGATTCTTTGAGCTGAAGCTGATTAACCTCCAATCTGATGGCCCCTGTATAGTTTGGGGACCAGTGGCACTTGCCTGAGCCAACTATATGAACCCAATGTTTTTTTTTTTTTTAACTCTCTGTAAGGGTGGTATTTTGACCACCTCTGTAAGTATGGGTATGCTTTTCACTAGCCACCAATAAATTGTTTTTTGCAAGGGTTCCTTGAGATGTGAAAATCATTTCAGGGGTTACTCTGGAGTAAAAAGGTTGAGAGTGGCTAATTTAAAGGATACTATCATGTTTCTTATAATTAAGCCTTGAAGTGCTTATAAGAAATGCAGCCAACCCAAGCTGTATTTCATCTTTTCCACCCAGGCATTGTTATAATGTACCACGCCACGCCCATTCCCTTTTGCCAGTAATCTGGTGACCTGGGAACCACTTTTGAAATGCAGAGGGCTTTTCCCAAACTCACCTACTGCATTGGGCTTGCTGCTCTTCATATACACATTACAGTAGTAAACGCTTTGTGCCTTGGTAAAATGAATGTGATTCGTAATGAATTGAGCAGGAAAAGAAGACGATACATGGCACATGCTTCAGAAAGTTGCCACCTGCAAATGTAAAGAGCTTTATCTTTTGACTGCAGAGTATTACGGAAAACTCAGATTGAAAGGAAGATGTCATTATGGGAATGTTTGGGCTGTCATTGTTGATCCGATTTCCAAGTTTCAGGACTGGCATTTTGTACCGCTTTAACAATTTAGTTTGAAGGACCTGGAACTTTGCCAACTTCCCTTGCCTACATTGTTCTAACATACCACAGGTACTTCACACCAACGTACTTATTGCATGTCAGGAGCCTAATATACATATACTTAATGAGGATATCAACCCTAGAAGAATGCAACTTCAAAAACAAGTTGGCAAAGCAGCTTTCATATTCCTTTTATAACTCATGGGTTTCATAACGTTGAATGGATTTGCACAGTTGCAGTGTTTCCTGAACAACACTAGCTGCTAAGTGATTGGTTTCACTTGATTCTTAATATTTCCTATTTAGCACCTACTTTTGAAGGCACATTTTCACCCACATTTAAGCAATTTCTTTGCCAGGCTAGCAACTGAAATGAATAGAACAGTGGGGCTCAAATGGCAAGCTTAGCAATTAGCCCCATTTTAGTGTCCATGTGAACTTGGACTAAGGTTTACGGGAGCCCTGGTGTCTTGTGTCTTTGTTTCATCATGTTTATCCCTTTTTGTGTATATTTTGTGATCTTCCAATATTCAAAAGTGCTGCTGACTATGTGTGTTATATAAAGAATAAATGTATGCAAATCAGTCTGGAAGTTAACATAATGAAGTTACTATATCCATGTAATTTGAAGGTCAATTCCACTCTATACAAATTTCACTTAATTGATTTGCTGGCAAATGACACTACATTATGGCTTCTTGCACCATTCTCTGCCTTCACTAGAGTTGGTAATAAAGGATAATTTAAAACTTCTGCTGCAACAGAGATGTCCGAGCAGGCATGAACATACAGTGCCTTGGAAAAAGTATTCATACACCTTGAAATTTTCCACATTTTGTCATGTTACATCCAAAAACATAAGTGGATTTTATGTGGTAGACCAACACAAAGTGACACATAATTGTGAAGTGGCTGGCGAAAGTTAAATGGTTTTCAAAATGTTTTTACAAATAAATATCTGAAAAGTGTGGTGTGCATTTGTATTCAGCCTCCCTGAGTCAATACTTTGTAGAACCACCTTTCACTGCAATTACAGCTGCAAGTCTTTTTGGGGATGTCTCTACCAGCTTTGCACATCTAAAGAGTGACATTTTTGCCCATTCTTCTTTGCAAAATAGCTCAAGCTCTGTCAGATTGGATGGAGAGCGTCTGTGAACAGCAATTTCAAGTCTTGCCACAGATTCTTAATTGGATTTAGGTCTGGACTTTGACTGGGCCATTCTAACACATGAATATGCTTTGATCTAAACCATTCCATTGTAGCTCTGGCTGTATGTTTATGGTTGTTGTTCTGCTGGAAGATGAACCTCCACCCCAGTCTCAAGTCTTGCAGACTCCAACAGGTTTTCTTCTTGCTCGGTATTCGGCTCAATCCATCTTCCCATCAACTCTGACCAGCTTCCCTGCTGAAGAAAAGCACCTCCACAACATGATGCTGCCACCACCATGTTTCAATTTTGGTCTCATCTGACCAGAGCACCTTCTTCCACATGTCTGCTGTGCCCCCCACATGGCTTCTCACAAACTGCAAACAGGACTTCTTATGGCTTTCTTTCAACAATGACTTTCTTCTTGCCATTCTTCCATAAAGGACAGATTTTTGAAGTGTACGACTAATAGTTGTCCTGTGGACAGATTCTCCCACCTGAGCTGTGGATCTCTGCAGCTCCTCCAGAGTTATCGTGGGTCTCTTGGCTGCTTCTCTGATTAATGCTCTCCTTGTCTGGCCTGTCAGTTCAGGTGGATGGCCATGTCTTGGTAGGTTTGCAGTTGTGCCATACTCTTTCCATTTTCGGATGATAGATTAAACAGTGCTCAGTGAGATGTTTAAAGCGTGGGATATTTTTTTTTTTATAACCTAACCCTGCTTAAAGTTCTCCTACTTTTATTCCTGAAATGTCTGGTTATTCCTTGGCCTTCATGATGCTGTTTGTTCACTAAGGTTCTCTAACAAACCTCTGAAGGCTTCACAGAACATCTGTGTTTATACTGAGCGTAAATTACATACAGGTGGACTCTAATTAGGTGAATTCTGAAGACATTTGGTTCCACTAGATTTTAGTAAAGGGGGCTGAATACAAATGCACGCTACACTTTAAAGATATTTTATTATTTATACATTTATAATTATTCTTCCACTTATACCAATTATGTGCCACTTTGTGTTGGTCTATCACATAAAATCCCAATAAAATATATTTGTTTTTGGTTGTAACATGGCAAAATTTCAAGGGGTATGAATACAAGGCACTGTAAATACCATTTGTGCACATGGTGCAGAGAACACTGAGGGACAATTTATATTGGATGTGACTAAGAGAAGTACTGGGACCTTTTTCCATTTTATTTAGGCTTGGACATTTTTTTTTGCTCCTATCTAGCTTTTAGTTAATGCAGAGGGACTTAAGCTGCCCATACACCGATTGAAATTCAGCCAAATTTCAATTTGTGGGCTTCATCACTCGACCGGATGGTGATTGTTTAATCAACTTTTATTTAAGGGACACTCATTCTGCCACTGTCAGAATCCGAATACAATGTCCCAGTGGCGTGGATAGCGGAATCATTTAATTTTCAGCTCAATGGCTTGGAGTGTATTTCCACTTTTGCAGCCAGATTGCCATGACACCTGCTTCATATTTGTTAATTGTTCACATTAACACAGCATAACTTAAACAGGCTACCATTTTAGATGCATTATCCTTTAGAGGTTTTTGGACCACTTATTGAATGGCGGTCCCAGACATTGGCCCCTTGGTGACTTTGTCTACCACTGGGTCAAAAACAGAAACCTTTCCAGGTAAATGTCACTACAACAGTCTGTGGTTAATCTAAAATACCAGTGTATTATTTTACTTGTCTGCTCCCTCCCAAAGCCTGTTGGAGTTATCCTTTAAATTGACATTTATTTTACTTTGCTATTCTTTCTTTTATAAATTGTATTCTCTAATGTTTCTAGATCTCGTTCTCCAAAGGAGGCAAATGAGCCAACCAATGAGAACTTCTTTAATGTTTTGGAAGAGCTGAACTCGTTAAGGTAAGCAGTGTTAATACTTTTTATGTTCTTAATAAATGTATGTTTCAGTGTATGTGTATAAAGACATGTGTAAACTCCTTGTTTGATGTTTCTGCTTCTCAGGCAGTGGAAGAAATCTGATGATTTTAATAGGGTCACCCTCTACTTCAATCAGCCAGCAATAGAGAAAGAGGTAAGGTGTCATTTAATATAGGAAACAGAGCACAAAAGGTGGTGTTTAACCACTTCAATACCAGGCACTTTCGCTCCTTCCTGTCCAGGACAATTTTGAGCTTTCAGTGCTGTCCTACTTTGAATGACAATTGCGCGGCCATGCAACGCTGTACCCAAAATACATTTTTATCATTTTCTTCCCACAAATAGAGCTTTCTTTTGGTGGTGTTTGATCACCTCTGTGGTTTTTATTTTTTGCTAAACAAACTAAAAAAGACCAAAATGTTTTCTTAATTTCTATTATAAAATGTTGTTTTCTCTTTCACTGCTGTGGCACTGATGGGCACTAATGAGGAGGCACTGATGTGTAGAATTGATGAACACTGATAGGTGGCACTGCTATGCAGCACTGATGGACACCGATAGGGGGCACTAACAGGCGGCACTGATGGGCAGCACTGATTGGGCAGGTACGGACAGGTGTTAATGCTGGACACTGTGATGGACAATGATTGGCACTATGGTGGGCACTGAATTGCACTGTTCTGGGCACTGATTGACACTTTATTGGGCACTGACAGGAGGTTATGATGGGGCACCGCAGCTAGTGGGCACCGATTGGCAGCTGATGGGTATATTTGATGGGGGATCTGCTGATAATCAATGTGCTGATTATCAGCACAGATCACCCCTCTGACAGGGAGAGCCAACGATCGGCTCTCCCTGTCAACGCGAAATGAGGAATGCTGTTTACCGGCACTTCCTGGTTCACTCGATGATCAGCTGTAATTGGTCACAGCTGATCATGTCTTACAACGATCGGAGATGCGGCGTGTCAGACTGAGGCTCCTCACTCGCGAACGCCGCGCTGCGACTCAAAGACCCTAGGCTGGTAATTGTCTGTTTATTAAAAGTCGATTGCTACAGTATTTGTAGCTGCTGACCCTTAATTTAAAAAAGACTGTGGATAAGTTTCAACCGCCTCCCACCCGCTGTATCGACAAATGACGGTGGACGGGATCTCTTGTTCTAGGACATTGTGCGACCTCGATCTCGGTAAAGAGCCGATTATGTGGCTCTTTACCCATGTGACTAGCTGTATCCAATCAAAGCTGATCACATGTAAACAAGGGGATGCCGTTTATCGGCTCTCCTCGCCTCGCACTAGAGGTTGACCGATATGGGTTTTTCTCTGGCCGATGCCGATATTTAGATATTGGGGCAGCCGATGTCTGATATATGATGTCGATTTTTGTGGCTGATATTTTAGGCCGATTAAAAATGGCACTAGCAGGTTTCACACTGAGCCGAGTGTAACTGTGTGTGAAACTGACAACTCTCTCTCTCTCTCTCTCTCTCTCTCTCTCTCTCTCTCTCTCTCCCCTCGTCAGTTTCACTCGCGCGGCGCTTGATGCTTGCCAAAGCCGCTGAGTGTGGAGAAGGGAAGAGGAACAGCGGTCAGTGTTAAATATCAGTCTAATTTTGATAATAATCGGCCGATGCCGATTTATCAAAAATGGCCAAATATCGGAGTGTGAGGAAAGGAGAGCCAAGACCTGTACAGATAATCGGGGGACTGATTATCAGTGCAACCCCAGCAGTGACGTTAGTATGTGCCCATTGGTGATGCCAATCTGTTCCCAGCAGTGATGCAAGTCAGTGCTGCCTTTCAATGCCTGCTTATCAGTGCTGCCTCATCAGTGCCTCCTCGTCAGTACTTATCAGTGCAACCTTATTAACGCACATCAGTGAAGGAAAGAAAATACTTATTTACAAAAAAATTCGACAAAGAAAACTGTTGTTTTTTTATCAAAATGTTGGGGTATTTTTTAGCAAAAAAAAAAACACAGCCCTGTGGGCAAGTGTTTGAACATAGTGGCCCGGATTCAGATAGAGATACGACGGCGTATCTCCTGATACGCTGTTGTATCTCTGAGATCCGACGGTCGGATCTATGCGGCTGATTCATAGAATCAGGTTCCGCATAGATCTCCCTTAGATCCGACAGGTGTAAGTGACTTACACCGTCGGATCTTAGGCTGCAATCTCCCGCCGGCCGCTAGGTGGCGCTTCCATTTGTATATGCAACGAATATGCAAATGAGGAGATCCGCCGATTCAGAAACGAACGCCCGTCCATCGTTTTTTTTTTACGTTGCTTGCATTTGGCTTTTTCTGGCGGATAGTTACCCCTGCTATATGCGGCGTATCCTATGTTAAGTATGGCCGTCGTTCCCGTGCCGAGTTTTGAATTTTTACGTCGTTTGCGTAAGTCGTTTGCGTATACGAATGGACGTAATTTACGCTCACGCCAAAACCAATGACGTCCTAGCGACGTCATTGGGAGCAATGCATGCCGGGAAATTTCGCGGACGGCGCATACACTCCCCCTAGCCGCGGAATTTGAATTCTGCCGGGGGATTTATGATACGCCGCCGCAAGTTTTGAGGTAAGTGCTTTCTGAATACAGCACTAGCCTCTCAAACTTGCGCCGGCGGATCGTAAATCAGATAGATTACGCGGATCTAAAGATCCGCTAATCTATCTGAATCTACCCCACAGTATCTAACAGAAGTACACCCCTTACATTTTTGTAAATATTTTATTATATGTTTTCGTGTGACGATACTGAAGAATTGACACTTTACATTGTAGCAAAGTAGTGAGCGTACGGCTTGTATAACCGTGTAAATTTCCTTATAGCCTAGGCCATCTTTATGTAGGACAACAATAATTTTTTTCAGATTCCTTGAGTTCTTTGCCGTGAGGTGCCATGTTGAACGTCCAGTGACCAAAGAGAGCGAGAGCGATAACACCAAATTTAACACACCTGCTTCCCATTCACACCTGAGACCTTGTAACACTAACAAGTCACATGACACCGGGGGAAGAGAAAATGGCTAATTGGGCCCAATTTGAAAATTTTCACTTAGGAGTGTACTCACTTTTGTTGCCAGCGGTTTAGACAATAATGGCTGTGTGTTGTATTATTTTGAGGGGACAACAAATTTACACTGTTATACAAGCTGCACACTCACTACTTTACATTGTAGAAATGTGTAATTTCTTCAGTGTTGTCACATGAAAAGATATAATAAAATATTTACAAAAATGTGAGGGGTGTACTCACTTTTGTGAGATACTGTACATTCCTTAGAATGGCAAACTTCTAATTTAGGTGTATTTTTTTTTTTTTTTTTTTAAACCTAAAAGAATGTATCGGTGTAGATTTTCTCTAGTTGTCAAATATGAACAGGAGAAAAAGAAAACCTTTGGGCAATTAAGCTGTTCGTACACAGTCAAGTTTGCTTGATTCCTGATGAACTGGAGGAAATACACTCAGTGAGTGGCAATTTCAGCTGCGCCTCTCCCTACAGTCCTTGATTTACAAAATAAAAGGAGCCAGGGAGAAAATTGTTGACTGTTTCAGTGTCTTCATCTAGTCATATGCAGGCACTCTTTAAGCATTTTGACAGTTCACAGGGCCAAAATACAGTAGACGCATCGTGAGATTTGTCCGTCTGCATTGTGTAATGAAGGTGGAAGAATGTGCAAGATAAGTCTTATATGTGTATGACCAGCTTAACACTCAAACCCCCTCAGTATTGGCATAGGGCATCGATATATAAAGCTAAACGAGAGGATGTGGTATTGTTGCCCCAAGATTCATCTGTCATTTTTCTAATGAGCAGAAACTGAATTTAAATACCTATGGGCAACACAGATGCTTTTCATTTCCTCCGGTTTACAGACCATTATTTTCCTCTGCATTTGCCAATGAATGCAGCTGGGCCATCGGGTACGGTACACTAGCTTTCTGGCATCATTACCCACAGCAGTAAATTTCATATTGGGACTTTGGCACCATAAGCAAGATATAAATTAAACTGTAACCACTCATACCTCAACCTGTAACCTATTTATAATACTTATCCCAAGGTAATTGCTTAACCCTATCCCTCCCTGCAATAATAATGTTAAAATTTACACTAACAATAGATAACTTCATCTTCCCCCTAATGCTTAAATGTTGCTTTCTTCAAAAGCGTAAGTGTGAAAAGCTTACTACTACAAAAAGAATGTAAGTAACAATCCAATCTCCCAGTTAATGCTTAACCTTATCCCTACCTCTAACATTAACCTAGCACTTAAAATTAATCCCTAATCCTTGACCCCAATCCTAGCCATAAATTAATTCTTGACCTTTTCCTAAGGCTAGACTAACCCCTAAATGCTTGTACCTATTTTGCCACTGAAACCGGTATTCGGGCTCATACTGCGACGTATCCCTGCTGGGATAAGGCTCTACATGAAGGGGGGAGGAAATGTATAGTTTTATTTATATATTTTTTTATGGTTAGGACAAAAAGATAAACTTGAATTGTTTTTATCTTTTTTTTATTTTCCTTTTATTTAAATATAAGGCTATCTTCTGGCAGCCTCTGTTTACAGAGTTCAGTAACTCAAGCTGCAATATACAAACCAAAAGTAATGCTTAATCCAAGTCAAGCTACTACTGTGCTGGATCTTTAGCTATTCCTTAGTGCTCTGGGAATCTTGTGTTCTTTTAAAAGTTTTAGTTTTAAACACAGATTGTGTATATAAGGTTTAAGCCTAAGAGAAATAAAATGAACTCCAGACTTATAGGTGCCAGATTCTCAAAAGAGATACGCCGTCGTATCGCCTGATACGCCGTCGTATCGCCTGATACGCCGTCGTATCTCTGAGTCTGCCCGTCGTATCGATGCGCCTGATTCATAAAATCAGTTACGCATAGATAAGCATCAGATCCGACAGCCGTAAGGCTCTTACGCTGTCGGATCTTAAATGCAATTTTTTTTTCCGCCGTTCGTTAGGCGCATCATTTACGTGGGGTCACGATTCATTTCCATACAACACGCCCCTTAAAAGGCCTACTTTGAATTACACAGGCTTACGCCGGCCCGTTTACGCTACGCCGCCGCAACTTACAGAGCAAGTGCTTTGTGAATACTGCACTTGCCTGTCTAAGTTGCTGCAGGGTAGCGTAAATAGGATACGCTACGCCCGCACAAAGATACGCCCAGATACGTGAATCTGGCCCAAGGACTGGAGAGGGCTGTTCGGCATGCTGTGTATAGTTCATTTAAAGGAGAAGTCCAGCCTGAGCTCGTTTGGCTGGGCTTCTTCTATGGGTTACAGGAGTGACATTTGTTTTGCACTCCTGTGACCCGTTTTCAGCAGAGAGCAGGCTAAAGTCCACTCTATGCTGACGTCACAGAAATCAGTCCAGGCACTGTGTCATGTTGACAATGGGAGTCTGGATCTGCCAGGTGCCTGGACTGGTACCCGTCTCGGCCTCTCAGTGAGCCACTGAGATGAGAGCCTGAGATGGCCGCTCCCGGCCCCTCCATAGCTCAGTGCTCCAATGAACGTAGAGCAGAGAGCTGCTGGTTGACAGTCAAGAGCTCTCTGCTCGGGGAGCTGTGAGTACCAAGCCATCAGCGATGTTCGATCGCTTGGTTCTCAGTGTAGAGGCACTGGGGGACTTGCATAGGTAAATATGATGGAGGAAAAAACAGACATGTTTTTTAATATATAAAATTGTCTGTTTAGGACCACATTCATACATGTACACTTGAATGGACGTTTAGTTGCTATTTAAAGTGTATATGAAGCCAAAACTTGATCTCACTGGAACAGAAATACATGTTATATCTTACAATGGGGGGGCACTTTTTTTTCCAGTGACAACTGTCAACAGGGGATTTCCCTCACTTCCTCTTACCTTCTGATGTGTCCAGAGGATAGGAAGTAAAGGGAAGTCTGTACCGAATGAGGTTTTAATCCTTTTGCTACTCAATAAAAAAATTGGAAAAAAAGTTTAGTCTTTAAGCTCTACTTTAGGTGTAAAGTATAGGTAATTCTAGACGGCTTTTTTTTTACTAGAGTATATTTCTAACCCATGCCTTTTCATGTGCTGCATTTTTAAAGGAAAGCTGTGCTGAAAATTATGCAGGCATTTTATTAATAACTGTGCCATGTCTGGATACCCTTCATCTTTACTTTCGTCTCTCCAGAGACCCCAGCTCACAGTTCCTCCACTGCTTCCTTGGTAGCTGCCTGCAGTAATTGGGGTGGGGTGCATACAGTATTTTGCCCTCCAGGTATTGCTGTTGGTGATAGTGTAAGTTTAAAGGAAACCTGTATTGAGAGAAATGTATATGTCATTGCTGCCCTCTTCATCTGAAAATACTACATGCCTGCTGGTAATACTGCTCAAGTACCTTTTTAATAGTGTGATTCATTGACCTGGTATGCAAATGAGAATTTCGGACTTCATCATATGCTACATGATCTTGGTCAGGGAATCTGCATTTAAGTCAGAAGTAGATAGGCAGATTGAATGTTTAAAAGGATGTTAGCGATGGCAACCTCCAGATTTTCCTTGGTACAAGTTTCCTTTACAAAATGCCTGCTTGCCTTTTTAGGTGTAGCTTTCAGCAAACAGATGCCATCATCCATATAGATGATGAATGGTTTGACATGTTAAATTATACATACGTTGTCGTATGTGTCTTTTAATGCATGAAGTAGTGTTCTGATGCATCAAAAATACACCAGAGCGTATAAAAATGGTACCTGAAAAAAATATGTAATAAAAATCAATGCATTTTAAACGCAGAAGTGTGAAATAGGCTTTTAGTTGTTGTGAAAAATCAAGGCACGGTAAATGGGTTGTCAGCTTGCCTAATCTTTATAAATATCTCCCATTTGATAAAATAGTGTTGCAGATGTTTTATGAACATTATTGAATTTTTAAAGAAAAACCTATGAACAACTGGTCTCCAATTTGATTATTTTACACAGTACCGGCTATCTGACCTACCATCATTCAAATATTACACAGCCTGCTGTTTCTTCATCTTTACCTGCAACTTTGCTGTCCAGATGTTGGTGTCTCCCAAGTAAGTGATGGAAATACACCACATGACCACATACAGTGGACCCTCGGATTGCGAGTAACACGAGCGTTTCGCAATACGAGCACTGTATTTTTAAAAATCCTAACACGGTTTGCGAGTGTTGTCTCACAAAACAAGCAGGATTCAGGCCAAAGCGGTGTGCAGTATTGCGTTTGGCCTGAGGTGGGGGCGCCAGCGCTGAACAGCGCCGATCCCAGACGATTGGCACTGTTCGGAAATGCTTGGAAAGACACGAAAAAATACTCCGTTCCCGAGCCTTTCCAAGGTTTGCCAAGGTTAGCCAAGCTGTCCTCTGGCCTTTCCGGCTGTTTCCGAGGCTCTCTGGCGCCCACCCCCCCCCCGTGGCCGCATGCGGTATTGCATGCCATTGAAGTCCATGCAGAACAAATTAATTTAATTTCCATTGACTTCAATAGGGAAACTCGCTTTGCTATGCGAGTACTTTGGATTATTTTTTTAACTCTACAATATGCACCAAATTTTGTTGACCTGGAATGTTGGCCATAGTTGTTTACGAATAGCTTATCTAAGTACAAAGTTTAATGCAGTAACCCATGACAGACAGTCATAGATTAACATGAAGTGGACAACAAAATGTTTTACCAATAAGGATTGTGTAATATGCCTTTTATCTATATTGATGGTATAATAACAAAAGCTAAAAGAAAAACATCTGAAAGCCCTTCAAAAGACCACATACTTTTTGTTTCTACATTAGTGCTTGTAATGGCCCCAATTTCTCCAGAAAAATAAAGCCCATGAAAACAAAGAAATTATCGGTCTTCTAAATACAGTAGTTATATAGCTATTAGGTATTATTTCTAACGTATCTTACAACATTTAGTATTGTCACAGTGCCCTAATACACTGCATCTTGTCTTTAGGAACACCGCTCTTGGCATCTCCTATGGCATTTCTTTCTTCCTTTTCCTACTCTACCTTTTTACTTGCTTTGCTGGACATCTGGCGGTGAGTAGTATATAACTGGGTATTGTTTGTTTTTCCTAGGTCACAAGTGTGAAGCCTCACAATGCATCTCCTGCTTAAAGGATAACCGTATTTTTTTGTACATGTGTAGCAAAAAATTATGAAAATAGTACCACTTGAATGCCCCCCCAAACCTGTGTCAGGTGGATCAGCATGTGAAAAAACTGGTCCAAGACAGAATCGGCATGCCAGGCTCCAGTAGACTTCAACAAAATGGTAGCCGTCTGCACACAGACACAGACTCCCTGTTGCATAAATGTAATGAGATGGGTAAAAGGTCTTCAGCTCCTGTTCTCCACCTGTAGTAGTGAATTCCTCAGCTGTGTTGCGCCCTTCATTGTTTAATTATATCGGTCTCTACGATTAAGCCCCAAAAAGGGCGTAACATGTCTGAGGAGTTCTGTACAGCTTGAGAAAAGTAGCTGAAGCCATCTTTTACTCTTCTCATTCACATTTATGCAACGGGCAGTTGGTGTCTGTGTGAAGATGTCAACCATTTTGTTGAAGCTTTTTTGTACAGATGTACATCCAATAGTTGACCTTCTAATTCCGACACTTACCTGTCCACTTTCTACAGAGATCTTACTGAGAGCTGCAAAACCTTTTCATGAAATGACTCTTGGTCCAGATGACCGTTCATTATTGTCATGCATATGAGAGAATCTAATTCTCTTTAGCGAAATATGGAAACGCTTCTTTGGATGCATAGAAGACGTAGTGCCCGGATCATAAACATTGTCAGCAGATTTGAGGTCTATCTATAAATAATTTGCCGTTCAAGTGTCTTGGCATTTGCACAGCTTTTACAAATAATCTCTGTAATATGTCTAATATGATATTTTCTATAAATGGTCACTTTTATCTAGTGGCCATAATGTGGTATTTTCCTGGCTGAAGTATTTCCGGAAACTGCTGCACTGTGGTCCCTAGATGGAGCTGACGATCAAAGGTAAATAAACATATTAAGACACATTACAAGGATTATTTGCGATGGTTGTACGCATGCCGAGACAGCTAGGATCTCTGTGGAATCTGGATGGGTACATGTAATGTTGGGGCAACTTTTAAGGAGAACTTGTGATTTAAACACTGTGGAGAGTCCTGGTTTCCGTTCCAAGATCAAAGCTATAGTGCTCCAAAAAAAAAGAGACGTTTTTTTTTAAATGTGGCAATAAGGTAAAACCCTTCTGTGCTGCTATGCACAAGAGCTCCTGCTGCTGTGAATTAAACGCTGTGACTAGGGGGCTTTCAATGGGGGCACTTGCCAAAGAGGAGGGGCCTGTAGCGCCAGCAGGGTACCCCAGAAAAGGAGGACCAATGTTGCTCTGTGCAAAACCATTACACAGAGCAGGTAAGTATAACACGTTTGTTTTCTTTTTAACTAAAATAACAAAGGTTTAATGTTACTTTAATTCTTCCTGCACCAGAGCTTGCTAGACCTTTTAAAAAAAAGAAAAAACATCTGATTACAGGTTTAAAGGATGGCAGCCTCCTTAGCAAGAAAGAGGTTCATTAAAAAAAAAAAAAAAAAAAATTTAAGCCAGGTAGTCAGCATAATAGCCAAGCAACTCACATTTTCAAGAAGTCCACAACAGCAGCCTACCTCCTGTTTTTTCCGCAAGAGGTTTCCTTTTATGCCAAGTTGTATTTATCAGTACCAGACAGAGGGGAAGATGCATATCGTAGTAACATTTCTTATCTTTAGTGCCAACTAAAATCCAAATTTAGTAATAATTATGTCTGCCTGTGGTTTATCCACAGTTTTGTGTTTTTTTTACTGTCCCAAATCTTGCTGCTTCATCTCAGTACTGTCTGCCAAACCCTATCCTCTAGACTGAACATTCCTAGCTGAGACAGTTTATGGTACACGGTGCTGAAATGTGTTCAGTGAGCAAATGCAGTCTGGCAAGCAGAATCTCTGTAACTTATTTTCAAAGCTGGAAAATGATTAAAACTGTTTTTTTGTAGTACTGTACACATGAGAGCTTATTTCTTCTAAATGAGAAGTAGACTTTTTCTGTGTTCATTCGATCTCCACGGTACAATATGAGGTTGAGTCAAACATTTACAGCTTCATAGAGCTTTATACATTGCCAACTCGTTTAATAAGACCCTTCTTCTGTTTCTCCAACAGAAATGTATCCTCAAAGGACCTCAAATATTGCACTGGGTTCCCTCTCTCTCTTCTGCAGTATCCAGCCAGCCTTGGTTCAGAGTGCCCTTTGGAATCCTGACCATTCTTACTGTCTTGTTTATGGCAGTATTCAATTTGGTAATTTTTATCTGTGTATTTTGTGCCTTTAACAAATGGCCTAATAAGCCACTGTTGCAAGCCATTCAACCAGTGACACCAACTACATTTTAAACCTTATAGCTGCTTATGATCGCTAACATAATTATCAAAAAAAAATATATATCGTACATTTTTTGCAACTGTATATTTATTCTAAAACTTGCAGAAAACACTATTTGAAGAACAAAAATTTAATAAATGTATATACACAGTTGTGCTCATAAGTTTACATACCCTGGCAGAATTTATGATTTCTTGGCCATTTTTCAGAGAATATTTAATAACACAAAAACATTTCTTTCACTCATGGGTCATGTTTGGCTGAAGCCATTTATTATCAGTCAACTGTGTTTACTCTTTTTAAGTCATAATCACAACAGAAACTACCCAAATGACCCTGATCAAAAGTTGGCCTGATAACACGCAAGTTGACACAAAGGGGTTTGAATGGCTATTAAAGGTAACCATCCTCACCTGTGATCTGTTTGCTTGTAATTAGTGTGTGTGTGTATATAAAAGGTCAATGAGTTTCTGGACTCCTGACAGATCCTTGCATCTTTCATCCAGTGCTGCACTGAAATTTTTGGATTCTGAGTCATGGGGAAAGCAAAAGAATTGTCAAAGGATCTGCAGGAAAAGGTTGTTGAACTGTATAAAACAGGAAAGGAAAATAAAGATACCCAAGGATTTGAGAATGCCAATCAGCAGTGTTCAAACTCTAATCAAGAAGTGAAAAATTAGGGGTTCTGTTGAAACCAAACCACGGTCAGGTAGACCAACAAAGATTTCAGCCACAACTGCCAGGAAAGTTGTTCGGGATGCAAAGAAAAACACACAAATACCTTCAGGTGAAATACAGGACTCTCTGAAAACATGTGGTGTGGCTGTTTCAAGGTGCACAATAAGGAGGCACTTGGAAAAAAAATGGGCTGCGTGGTCGAGTCGTCAGAAGAAAGCCATTACTATGCAAATGCCACAAAGTATCCCACTTACAATATGCCAAACAGCACAGAGAGAAGCCTCAAACCTTCTGGCACAAAGTCATTTGGAGTGATGAGACCAAAATTTAGCTTTTTGGCCACAACCATAAACAGTACATTTGGGGAGGAGTCAACAAGGCCTATGATGAAAGGTACACCATTCCTACTGTGAAACATACGTGGATCGCTGATGTTTTGGGGATGTGTGAGCTGCAAAGGCGCAGGAAATTTGGTCAAAATTTGATGGCAAGATAAATGCATTATGTTATCAAAAAAATACTGGAGATACACTTGCATTCATCTGGCAGGAAGCTGCACATGGGATGTACTTGGATATTCCAACATGACAATGATCCAAAACACAAGGCCAAGTCGACCTGTCATTGGCTACAGCAGAATAAAGTGAAGGTTCTGGAGTGGCCATCTAAGTCTCCTGACCTCAATATCATTGAGCCACTCTGGGAAGATCTCAAATGTGCAGTTCATGCAAGATGGCCCAAGATTTTACAGGAACTGGAGGCTTTTTGCCAAGAGGAATGGGCAGCTTTTCCATCTGAGAAGATAAAGAGCCTCATCCACAAATACCACAAAATACTGTCATTGATGTTAAAGTGGTTGTAAACCCACAAAAAAAAACATACTAGCTCATTATGAATTACTTACCTTAGATTGAAGTCTCTGCAGCGGTCCGGCCCGGTGACATCACTACCAGTGTTACTTCCGGGTATCACGGACTCCGGCACTGTGATTGGCCAGAGCTGCAATGACGTCACGTCACCGGTAACGGCATACTAGCTGAAGCAACAGCACGGACGTGCCATTGCTTTAGTGCGCATGTGCTGATGACGTAGGCACATGCTGATAAAGGGGATATCTCCTAAACCGTGCCTTATTATAGGCTTACTTCTAGCAAAAAGTGGTTGTAAAGGGTTTACAACCACTTTAAAGGGGGCAATACACAGTATTAAGAACTGGGGTATATGAACTTTTGATCAAAAAAAGATTTAAAAAGAGTAAACACTAACCATGAGTGAAAAGAACGTTTTTGGAACACACTCCAAGGGAAGAAACATTTATAGCTAGCAAAAAACCTGGGAAAATCCCTAGAGAAATATGTACAGTATCTTACAAAAGTAAGTATACCCCTTACTTTTTTTTTTTTATATTTTATTATTATATCTTTTCATGTGACAACACTGAAGAAATTACACTTTGCTACCATGTAAAGTAGTGAGTGTATAGCTTGTATAACAGTGTAAATATTGCTGTCCCCTCAAAATAAAAAGACAGCCATTAATGTCTAAACCGCTGGCAACAAAAGTGAGTACACCCCTAAGTGAAAATGTCCAAATTGGGTCCAATTAGCCATTTCCCCTTCCCGTGAATGTGACTCGTTAGTGTTTAAAAGGTTATCTCAGGTGTGAATGAGGAGCAGGTGTGTTAAATTTTGTGTTGTCGCTCTTACTCTTTTATACTGGTCACTGGAAGTTCAACATGGCACCTCATTGCAAAGAGCTCTGAGGATCTGAAAAAAAGAATTGTTGCTCTACATAAACATGGCCTAGGCTATAAGAAGATTGCCAAGACCCTGAAACTGAGCTGCAGCATGTTGGCCAAGACCATACAGCAGTTTAATGGGACAGGTTCCACTCAGAACAGGCCTCGCCATGCTCGACCTAAGAAGTTAAGTGCACATGCTCAGCATCATACCCAGATGTTGACTTTGGAAAATAGACGTATGAGTGCTGCCAGTATTGCTGCAGAGGTTGAAGGGGTGAGATCAGCCTGTCAGTGTCAGACCATACACCGTACACTGCATCAAATTGGTCTGCATGGCTTTCGTCCCAGAATGAAGCCTCTTCTAAGATGATGCACAAGAAAGCCTGCAAGTTTGCTGAAGACAAGCAGACTAAGAACATGGATTACTGGAACATGTCCTGTGGTCTAATGAGACCAAGATGAACTTATTTTGTTCAGATGGTGTTAAGCATGGTGGTGGGAGTGTCATGCTCTGGGGTTGCATGGGTGCTACCGGCACTGAGGAGCTGCAGTTCATTGAGGGAACCATGAATGTTAAACATGTACTGTGACATACTGAAGCAGAGCATGATCCCCTCCCTTCGGAGACTGGGCCACAGGGCATAACATAACGACCCAAAACACACCTCCAAGACGGCCACTGCCTTGCTAATGAAACTGAGGGTAAAGGTGATGGACTGGCCAAGCATGTCTCCAGACATAAACCCTATTGAGCATCCTCAAACGGAAGGTGGAGGAGCGCAAGGTCTCTAACCTCCACCAGCTCCGTGATGTTGTCACGGAGGAGTGGAAGAGGACTCCAGTGGCAACCTGTGAAGCTCTGGTGAACTCCATGCCCAACAGTGTTAAGGCAATGCTGGAGAATAATGGTGGCCACACAAAATATTTACACTTTGGACCCATTTTCCCTTAGGGGTGTACTCACTTTTGTTGCCAGCGGTTTAGACATTAATGGCTGTGTGTTGAGTTATTTTGAGGGGACAGCAAATTTACTCTGTTATACAAGCTGTACACTTCAGTGTTGTCACATGAAAAGATATAATGAAATATTTACAGAAATGTGAGGGGTATACTCACTTTTATGAGATACTGTATATAACATTTTGCAGCTCCCACATTACATATGTTTAAACTAGTACCTGTCTTGTTTATTGGAGGCTTTTACGTCAAAGGCATTTTTTTAATTCATTCATTTTATTGAGCATTCGGATGCATTCAGTAGAGCTAATCTCCTTTGTTTTTCTTTTTCTTTCAGTTTTTTCTACCTGATGGGGCATGTCCAGGAATCTCTTTTAATACATCTGTAACTCCAGTCATTTTAACAGTATATAGCCTGCCGGTCCGTTAACATTCTCTGGGCGTATTATCTGTTTTCTCTTAATCCGTGTACAATATTATCAGCTTTGATGTACAAAATAGAATATGAGCGCTCCGCCCCATGCAGAACCATTTGTTTCCTTCTTTTTTTATGATTGCCAAGCTGACAATGCACCCCATCCTCGTGTACCTTTTGTACCTTTCAAAATGTACTGCCTATACAACCCATTTAATTGATATAGACTGTGCACAGCGGTAATAAAAAATGTAAACAAAACAGTGCTGCATAGAGTTGAGTGCACATGTGAATGAGCCCTTAAAAGGGAGAATTAGTAATTCTCCTAGGCTTTTGCTTTGTACTATGAGGAGAGAAATGTGGCCTGGCCTGTCCACATTAAAAAGGGTAGGCTTCCTGGAAAGGTAAACCTAGTCCCTACTCCTTCGGAACCTTTCCCTGTCTCTAAGCACTATCCCTGGCAGACAGGGATCCTATCCCACACTACCCACTCGCCAAAAGCACGCCAAGCCCAGGAGCCAGAGTTTTAAATAGACTCTGTTTGATTCAAGATGGCCACCAAAGCCACATGGGCACCAGCATCAATGGTCATCCAATGGTGCCCCCACTATGACAGAGGAGATCTTGGAGAAACCAAATTCCCCTCAACTTCCTCCCTATCTGCTTTGCTGCTGCAGTTGAGCACCATCTGCAGTGGAGGGTACTGCGCTTGCCTACATGTTCTTTACAGTATCTGGTGCTGTGTTCTGCAGCGTTTGAGCATTTTATTGTCTGCTGCTGGAACTAGATCAAGTAAACCTGAACGCTTGTCGGTCATTCAGTGAAAACGTTGTATTGTTGCCAATGAATGCAGGGCTTCCTCTAATTAGCCAAAGCGCAAATCATGACCTTATCTAACCACCTCTCAACTTCAGCCAATCAGATGAAACTTATGTTCATTGATAAGAATATAAGGCTTCAGCTGACTGGCTGAGAAGCATTCAGGCCAACTCGATTTTGTTTCGGCAGCAGACAAAAAAAATCGCCCATACTTCTTAAAAACACAGCACTGCTTCCTGTCATTTAGTGCTAATACAGTGAAGTACAGTGCACATAGCAGCCGCATCAATTATTAATGGACATGGATCATTTAGACCTATGGCAGACCTAGAATTATACTTTAACTGTACAAACACACGTGTATATTAATATATATAATTATATATGTGTATAGATGGAGATATATAATATAATATAATATATATATATATATATATATATATATATATATAAATATATATATATATATATATATATATATATATATATATATATATATATATAAATATATTGATATATATAAATCAGGTTTCCACAGTTGCATTCAGAAACAGGATCTGAATGTCAGATGACAGTCCCTAGATACAATGATTGTATTTAATGTGATACAGATGAGACGGATTGTAAATGAATTAGATTGTCAGCACATGTCAAGGTTTAAATTCCATGAAAATAATCACATAACCACATTATGCAAGCATGCCCTCTGGTCTCGGTGAACACATACGTTTAGAGCCTGTTGTACTGTAAAGTTCTGTGCAAGATTTTGGAAATGCTTGTCTAGTATATTTATGTATTGTGTTGTAATTGTTGCTTTATGTTTCTTCTTTTTAGTATTACATGTATTGCTGTATTCTGGGGCTTCTGGCTTGTTCTGCCTTTTTGCTTCTGAACTTTGAAGTCAAACTGATCCTTCTCAGCATTGCCCTGGTGATATACAATATTATCTTCCTGTACACTCACAGCTGGTTATCGGACTGTTACATTGACTTGCTTGCTGAGAACCAGAACATCTCTAGGTATTCACTCTTGTATCTTAAAGCAAGTTTTGTCTTCTCTGGTCTTGACTGTTGATGAAGATATAAAGCCAAATTCCCCCATGGTGTTTTATAAAATATATGAAATTATATAGTTAGTGATACTAAAGTAAAAAAAATTGTATTATTAAAAATAATTAACATGTTATACTTATCTGCTCTGTGCAGTGGATTTACACAGAGCAGCCTGGATCCTCCTCTTTTATGGTCCCTCATCGGTGCTCCAGGCCCCTCCCTCTGTTGAGTGCCCCCATGGCAAGCACCCAAGCCGAGCCAGAGCTCCCTGTGTCCATTAAGACACAGAGCCACGGCCCACCCCCTTTTTCTCTTCATTGGCTTACAATGGCGCCATGCTGCCGATTCAGCCAATGAAAAGGGGGGTCCCGGGCAGCCGAGACATTCCTACAACATCACCGGATAGAGAGGGGGCTCATGTAGGTATTAGAGGGGCTGCTGCAAACAGAAGGCTTTAAGATAAAAAAACTTCTGACTTTACAATTACTTTAACCGCTTCAATACAGGGCATTTTCACCCCCTTCTTACCCAGACCAATTTTTAGTTTTCAGCGCTGTCACACTTTGAATAACAATTGTAATGTCATGCAACACTGTACCCAAATGAAATCTTTATGGTTTTCTTCCCCACAAACAGAGCTTTATTTTGGTGGTATTTGATCACCTCTGCGGTTTTTATTTTTTGCGCTATAAACAAAAGAAGAGCGGGGAAAAAAAACACAGTATCTTTTACTTTTTGATTTAATAAATATCAATTTTTTTTATTATATTTATTACTAGTAATGGCGGCGATCTGCGATTTTTATTGTGACAGTGACAATGCGACGGACAGATCGGACACTTTTGACACATTTTTGGGACCATTCATATTTATACAGTGATTAGTAGGGTTGTCCAGATACCGATACCAGTATCGGTATCGGGACCGATACCGAGTATTTGCGGGAGTACTCGTACTCGCGCAAATACCCCCGATACCTAAATAGAATACTTTCCCCCCCTTCCCCCCCCCGCCGCTGCCGCCGCATCGCGCCGCCGCATCGAGGGACATGGCTAGAGGGAGATTGCTGCATATGTGAGGGACATGGCTGCATATGTGAGGGACATGGCTGCATATGTGAGGGACATGGCTAGAGGGACATTGCTGCATATGTGAGGGACATGGCTAGAGGGACATTGCTGCATATGTGAGGGACATGGCTAGAGGGACAGTGCTGCATATGTGAGGGACATGGCTAGAGGGACATGGCTGCATATGTGAGGGACATGGCTGCATATGTGAGGGACATGGCTAGAGGGACATGGCTAGAGGGACATTGCTGCATATGTGAGGGACATGGCTAGAGGGACATTGCTGCATATGTGAGGGACATGGCTGCATATGTGAGGGACATGGCTAGAGGGACATTGCTGCATATGTGAGGGACATGGCTAGAGGGACATTGCTGCATATGTGAGGGACATGGCTAGAGGGACAGTGCTGCATATGTGAGGGACATGGCTAGAGGGACATGGCTGCATATGTGAGGGACATGGCTGCATATGTGAGGGACATGGCTAGAGGGACATGGCTAGAGGGACATTGCTGCATATGTGAGGGACATGGCTAGAGGGACATTGCTGCATATGTGAGGGACATGGCTAGAGGGACATGGCTGCATATGTGAGGGACATGGCTAGAGGGACATGGCTGCATATGTGAGGGACATGGCTAGAGGGACATGGCTGCATATGTGAGGGACATGGCTAGAGGGACATGGCTGCATATGTGAGGGACATGGCTAGAGGGACATGGCTGCATATGGGGGGGACATGGCTGCATTTGGGGACACATTTAAAAAAAGTATCGGTATTCGGTATCGGCGACTACTTGAAAAAAAGTATCGGTACTTGTACTCGGTCCTAAAAAAGTGGTATCGGGACAACCCTAGTGATTAGTGCTATAAAACTGCACTGATTACTGTGTAAATGTGACTGGCATGGAAGGGGTTAACACTAGGTGGCGAGCAAGGGGTTAAATATGTTCCCTGGGAGTGATTCTTACTGTAGGGGGAGGGGACTCACAAGGGTAGGAGACCGATGTGTGTTGCTCTGTACTGGGAAGACATCAGTCTCCTCTCCTTTGACAGGACATGGATCTGTGTGTTTACACACACAGATCCATGGTCCTGCTGTGATTGCGGGCAATCGCGCGTGCCCGGCGGACATCGCAGCTGCCGGGCACGCGCATCGGGTCCCGGGCGATGCGGTGATCGTGCGCTACCCCTAGCGGCCCGAGAAGCTCAGGACGTCATGACGTCCACCCGGAGGGAGGGTTCCTGCCGACGTCATATTACTATGACTCGGTAAGGAAGTGGTTAAAGACAACAAATGTATACCCACACATACACCCCACCCTTACTATCAAAAATAAAAATGTTAAATCCTAAAACTTGTCCCTGTATAAAAATAAGAAAAAAAGTTATAAAAATAATATTCTTGCTAGTCTAGTGTTGTCTTGCGTTTAGAAAAGGTTCTCCCTAAACTGCTCTCAGATGCCACCATCTTGAATTGAGATTCGACCCATGCCCAGATCTATGGGACCTGACAGATCCCTGCAGCATGTCTAGACGCTCATTTTTTTGCATGTGCATGAGATCCCGCAAAGTGCCCAATGCGTGATGTGGAAATCCCAAGAAGCAGTGTGTGGAACCCATGCGCATGGGCAGAAATGCTGCAAAGGACCTAGGAATGAGCCACCCTGTTCTTTGCATGTGCAGGGATTGTATATGTCATCCAAGCCTATGCAAGACTCCCCCACAAATTCCTACTGCGCATGAGCAAAGCAAGTTGCATTTTGTGAATGGGTCCGCAGTCTTCTGGGACCTGTGACGTGTCCCAGAAGGCTGCCAGGGAAGGAGGGGGCTGAACGTCCAACTCAGTTTACCTCAGGGTACCTGTCGAAAACCAAGTAACCCCCAAGAGAAGCCAAATGTGGCAGCGGGATGGAGGAGGCAGACAAGCAGAGCCTCCCCTTTTGGGAGAGCTCCGCTTTAAGGACCTGTACTTTTTTATTTTCATTACTTTTTTTAAATAAGGGTGAAAGTCTGCTTTAATGTCCACTATGTTAAGTACACCAATGTAAAGCCACTTTTAATGTTAAAACTGTAGGAATGGTTTGAAAATTTTAGGTTTATGTGAACATTCATATGCCGCGTACACACGATCGGACATTTCGACAACAATACCGTGGATTTTTTTTCAGACGGAATGTTGGCTCAAACTTGTGTTGCATACACACGGTCACACACATGTTGTCGGAAATTCCAAACGTCAAGAACGCGGTCACGTACAACACTACGACGAGCAGAGAAAAAATTCAATGATTCCGAGCATGCGTCAAATTGATTGCGAGCATGCGTAAGATTTTTGTGCGTGGGAATTGGCTACAGATGATTGGAATTTCCAACAAGAACTTTTGAAAAATTGAGAACCAGCTCTCAAACATTTGTTGTCGGAAATTCCGACAGCAAATGTCCAATGGAAGCCTATACACGGTCAGATTTTTCTAAAACAAGCTCACATCGAACATTTTGTTGTCGGAATTTCGTGTGCATAGTGTTTTTTTGGTCTGTACCAACCAGATGGCATTGAAATAAAACCACCATCTCCAGACTGAACGGGTGACACAACAGGATGATCCACGGATTAATGCCTTGTATCCCAATGTTTGAGCCAACCAACTACATGTCACAGCAGAAACTAAGATGAGACGAGGTTTTCCTGAATTGGGTTGTCTAATTCTTGGCTGACACGTGGCAAAGCAGAATAGCCCATTTCTTTGGGCGGGGGTGCACAGGTGTGTGCAATCAGCCGTGACCAGGAGCCTGTACAAATCCGTGACAGCCTTGGCAGCTCTTTGCGTGTAACTGCATATCAGTGCGTCGAAATGTTATGTTCTGTTATTCCTATTGTGAAAGAATAAATAAAGCAACTGTTGAGATAACACATTCATTTTTGGAGTGCAGCTAGCCAAATGTTTTGAAACCCTAAATGATGGAATGAGGAAGGGAGAACTAATCTGGAAATGCACAAGAATAGGATTCTAGGAGGAAATGGCAAAGTGATGTCATGCAGGCTATTTACACTGGATGGTATAATGACGGGGAGAGATTTGTCAGCTAAACATTAATGTGAATTCTGTATGTAAAATAAGAAACTGATTTAAAACCAAAAATGTAACCTACCTTCAGGCTATTTTAACCTACTCTTCTCATTTTTTTAGGCCTGGAGTCCTAAAAGAGCCACAGATTATGGGCAGTATTGCATTATTTATCTTCTATTTCACTCTCCTTGCCCTGGCCAGACAGGTGAGTTTTTTTAAGGATTCATGGTCAGAAAACACATTTGTTCCAGGAATTTTTATAGCACCAAACCAGATTCTATTCTTCATTGTCCCATTACAGTTTGACAGCAAAAAATGAATGGGTTACAATAGTAACACAATTTTCCTGAGATGTTTCGTCTACAAGATGTTTTAATAAACTGCGAGAAGTGACAGATTGGGAACAGGCCCCTTGTCCTTTTTATGTCTCCATAAATCCATGGAATTTGCATTTTCAAACAGCGGAGTTAAGAGTGCCCATCTGAGATCTTGCCTAACTAGACTGCAATCGTTGATGAGGAATCACTGCGTAGCCCCAAGCTGTGGGCGCTTAGACCAAACTGGAATTTGTACAGTGACTATCATCAGTTATGGTGCTGTTAGTGGTGTGGCAGATTTGTGTTAAAGAAAGATATATATATATATATATATATATAATATAGTTATTTCAGTGTTTACTATATATACACCATACATTTAAATGAGGTCAGCTTGATGTGAACCAGTGTGTGTTCTTGTTCTACAAATGAGCATATTGGAGAAAAGAAGGCTTAAAAACATTGCCCGATTACTGCCGGTTTCCCTGGCCCCCCTTTCCTCCTTTAATTTCCAGTAGCATTCATATTCGGGGGACTATTGTTTCATGTTTATTGCCATTTTTTTCTATATTTCCCTATGAGTTAGCCCTGTGACTACCAACCTGTCTTCCCTTCTGCCACAGCTGATCTGGAAACAGCTATAGTTTCAGCTTTGAACACTTTCCCAAAACAAGCAAAGGCAAGAGGAATGCAGAGGCTGACGCATAGACCCCATCTCCTTGCATTCTTCTTGCTATTTCTTGTCTCAGGAAAGTGTATACACAGCAGAGGCAAGCTGCTGTTATAAATCGCGTGTCTCCTTCATAACTGTTGGATCGGCAACATCAGGATGGGAGAAGGCCTGGTTCACACCACTATTTCTGTTTTCCTGATGCTTTTCTTTAATGCCTTCTGGTGCGTTTTTGATGCCTTGAAAATACTTTTTTTTTCGCTGCTCTTTGAATTGAGGACAATTGTGTGTGTTTTGCTTCATCCCAAATGCATTCCATAAAGAATAAATGCAACATGTTCTACTTTTGTTGACTGTACTGGAACACACTGCACTGGTGTGAACTAGGGTCTTTGGAATCTGTTAACCGCTTGCAGACCGCCCCACGTGCATAAACTGCTACAGAGCGGCCGCTCTGTGCCAGATTGTGTACCTAGTATGTGATCCGACAATTCCGGGTCTGGGGTGCGTGCTGTTGGCAACCTGCCTCCACTGTGATTGGACACAGCGGGAGCCAATCAGCGGGTCTGCTGAGACCCACCGATTGTTCCGGAGACAGGCAGAATGGCGGTCTGCCTATGTAAACAAGGCAGACCACCGTTCTGTGAGAGGGGAATGTACTGATACTGTGTTTCTACTAAGCAGGAACACAGATCTTTACCTTCCCCCCCAGTCAAAGCACCTCCCCCACAGTTGGCAAGCACTCCATAGAAACACATTTAAAGTGAATGTAAACCCACTATCATCCTTTCTAAACTACTGCCATAGTACTGATCTATAAGGATATAGATGCCTCCTGCATGTATCCTTACCTGTCAAATGTCTCCCCTCTGTCTGTTATGAGACCTGAAAAACTGCAGATTCTGTGGGTGGGTCTGTTGTCTGGAGCTCAGTGAGTGGAGTTGTGATGTCAGTAGACTCTCTGCCCTCCTCTACACTCCCCTTGTCAACATGCATTTTTTCCTATGTATTTCTTACACTGAATTCTGCTATGATCACCAACATCCAGTCAAAATCCAGAAAAGTAACCACATGACTTCAGTGGGGTGGGAATTAAAAAATAATGCCTGTCTGAAGCTAGTGCATGAGATATGTAAATAACCTGTCACTCACAGCAAGGGGGCGGAACGGACTAAGGTTTTTCTCTGTAAGTCTGTTTTATTTCACTGAACAATAAAAGAGGATTGCCAAGAGCTGGATTAACGCTGTGTGGCAAGACTGGGCACAGATAATAGGAAATCTTTTACTGTACATTGTGACATAAAAAAAAAAGATTCTGGTTTACATCCACTTTAACTCTTTAATCACCCCTGAGGTTAACCCCTTCCTTGCACTGATCACTGTATTCGTGTCAACGGTCCCCAAAAAGTGTCAAGTGTCCGATTTTTCTCCACCACAGTATTGCAGTCCCGCTATAAGTCGCCAAGCGCCACTATTACCAGTAAAAAAATAAATAAATTGTTGACACTATATCTTTTGCGCAAACCAATATCCGCTTATACCGATTTTTTTTTTTACCACAAATATGTATCGGAATACATATTTGCCTAAATTGATGAAGAAATTAGATTTAAATAAATAATAATAAATATATATATATATATATATATATATATATATATATATATATATATATATATATATATATATATATATATATATATATTGTAAGGGGTTAGCTCGGTAGCGGGGGTGTGTGACCCCCTGGATGGGTTCACTACACACAGAACAATACAGAGAAACAGCTGAAGACGGTTGAAAACAAAGAATTTGGTTTATTCTTCCATCTTGCTGGAAACAAGTGCAAGCATCCAAACCGCATAAACAAAATCAAACATAAAATAAACCCTGGCCACTTGGGGCGTCTACCTTCGCCACACAGGAACCTATCTATGGAGTCTAGCACAGCCTACTGCTGTGCAGACACTGCTGGTCATACAGCAGAATAACAATAGTCTTTTGATTTTTGTTTTCACACAGAAAAATCAACAGCACCTCACCTCTTCAGAAGTATTTCTGCTCACTGCTCTCCTTCACTCAAAAGCCTCAGGATGCAGAAATCAGTAGTAATCCTCTGGATTACTTATTGAGGCCTTAATTGCCTCATTCTGAACAGCTGAAGTTTTCCAACGCCCTTAAATCTTTCTGGCCACTTCTGCAGCCGACACCTGATAATAATTGGTGTATAGTCTAAACAAGGCAGAAATATATCTCCCGTCTGTGACAACACCCACAGATTTACCTGACTTCCTGTCACAATATATATATATATATATATATATATATATATATATATATATATATACACATTTTATTTGGGTACAGTGTCACATGGCCATGCAATTGTCAGTTAAAGTAACGCAGTGCCGTATCACAAAAAAAATGCCTGGTTATGAAGGGGGGGGTAAATCTTTCTGGAGCTGAAGTGGTTGAACACTGTCCAATTCGTTTTTGATGCAGAATAAAAAGGCACAGGACTGCATCTGGTGTGTACCAGCCCTTTGTTCCATGTTTCTAAGTACTACATGTAAACCCCCCCCCCCCCCTTTTTTAAGTACTACATGTACCTTGGACAATAGGGAGGAGAACATTAAAATAAAAATTCTCATGATAGATCTGAAGTAAAAACTGAAATAATAACATCAAATAAATGACACTCTACTTTTACATATTGCAATAAATCCTAGTTTGAAATGACATGGCCTGGTGTAAACGTATGCGTTTATTCCTTCTGTAGAACGAATTCTATTGTCGTCTTGACTTTCTGTGGAAAAGGAAGTTTAAGATGGAGCGTGAACGTATTGAGACCATGGAGAATCTGAACAGGGTCCTACTAGAAAATGTCCTCCCTGCTGATGTAGCCCAGCAGTTCATTGGGCAGAACCTTAGGAATGAGGTAATCCATCACAATTTGTTTTCCAGTATTTGATTTCTTTTAAGTGTTTAGCTTTGTTTATTATGGATAGGTTATTGCCATTCTCAGTACATACTTGTAATCTCTGCAGGACCTGTATTACCAGTCTTATGACTGTGTTTGCGTCATCTTTGCCTCCATACCTGACTTCAAGGAATTTTACACCGAGTGTGATGAAAACCACGAGGGCCTAGAGTGTCTTCGACTACTTAATGAGATAATAGCCGACTTTGATGAGGTATGTAGGCCAATAAGTGTATAAAATTGTATAAATGTGGAAAAGATGTTACATCTGTGTGTTCTTCCTGTCTATGATTAATACAAATTTAATCCGAGTTACCAGACCTTAATGTAATTAATCTTACAACCCAGTGTATTTTCTTAGCATTGTCTTCCCCTGTGTTCAGACAATTCAGGTGTAAGTGAATAGTGTTACATAAAGTGACCAGTTTGTGTTTTCATTGATCTGTACACGTAGTAGTTAAAGTGTTATTAACCCCAGGACCCTCTAGTCACTATATCTGTTCTCCCACAGTACACAGAACATGGAAACGCAATTTTTTTAGTCAATATAAACTGCTAAATACCTTTTCTCGTCAGCAGTATATAGCAGTCTTGTGACTTCTATCAATGTCTTTTTAAAGCTTGGAGAAGTTTTTATTCTCCCCTGACTGTTCCATGGGGCTGCAGTACCCCCAACTCTGTCTGGACAGTGCTGATTGGCCCCATGCTGATCATGTGTACCCTCCCAAGGGGAAAAAAAAACTTTCGCAATACACACCAAACGAAGTGCCCCCAAGGCTCTGTTCTATCAAGAGATTGATTGGGGACTGTGGAAGAAGAGGAGGATCAGAGAAGATGGGATTAAACAGCTTTTTTACACAATGCGCTAGATTAATCACTTCCAAACCTAGTATAACAAGCATTCTTATCTTTACTGCATATACAGACTAATTTTACAGTTGTGGGTTTAATAACACTTTTAAATGATGTACACTTTATTACAGAAGATCATTTTTCTAAAAGCAGGGGTGAGAGTGGCAACCAGTAGCAGAGGAATAGGAACCAATGTTGTTATGCCCTCTTCGCTGTATCTGCCAGATGTTACAGCCCCACAATGTCTTTTCTGGGCCAGTTTCCAACATATTCCCTTTTTCAACAGAACCATTACTACGTCTGCTTCTTTGTTTTTGTTACACTAGTAGCCTGTATAGGGGTCCCCAAAGCAGAGAGTTGACCCCTAACCCTATGCCTCTTTCTCTGATTGTTAATGATCATGAATTTTGTCCACATGCTCGTTAGATTTTACATTTACTAACACATCTATGCATTTTATATATTCTTTAGCTACTCTCCAAGCCAAAGTTTAGCAGCGTAGAAAAAATAAAGACCATTGGCAGTGCATATATGGCAGCTACGGGATTAAATGCCACATCAGGACAGGAAAACCCTCAGGTATCTTTTTTACATCAGGTCTTGTTTTTTTTTGTATATGGAATGCATACAGACACTTGTGTGATATTATGTTTCTGCTATTCTTATCATAGCCACTCATACGATTGCGAATGTTGATTTTTACCATTGAGATACTTCTGTGTTGACATTGCATATCAGTATACTAGCTTTTTGTTCTCTCTATCCGCCAGGATGGAGACAGGAATTATAATCACATTGGTATCATGGTGGAATTTGCCACTGCATTAATTGGAAAACTTGACGTGATCAACAAGCATTCTTTTAACAACTTCAAACTTCGCATAGGTAATGCGTGTTTCAACCTTTTTCGTAATTTGATTTAGAATACATCTTCATCAAATTTTTGTTTATTGTATTTTTACTTCTTTGTAACAAGTTGCCTTTACTTCCTGCTAGGTATTAACCATGGACCTGTAGTAGCAGGGGTAATAGGAGCACAGAAGCCACAGTACGACATCTGGGGGAACACCGTCAATGTGGCAAGTCGTATGGACAGTACTGGGGTACTTGGAAAAATCCAGGTAGTACCTTACTTATTTCCACACTGGCTAAATCTTCTAAATTTAACAGTGAAATGTTCTTTTACTAGGTGGCTAAATGTGTCTTCCGCTGTGTAATCCAGTCTGCTCGGCCATCCATTGTAAGACAGCCCAGCCTCCTCCTCGTCTGTGATAGGCGGAACACTGATACAGTTTCCCAGCATCATATCAGTGTTCCTCTAACACGGACGGACGAGGAGGCGGCGGGGCTTTCTAACAATGGACGGCCGAACAGACTGGATTACACAGCAGCAGACACGCTGTTTTACTAATGAAAGGTACGGCTGCAACTGGGCACAAAGAGACTGCAAATGGGCATTGTTTACCTAGTAGCTGCTGCATTTTCCCACCCTAGGCTTATACTCAAGTCAATACGTTTTCCCATTTTTTTGTGGTAAAATTGGGTGCCTCTGCTTATATTGGGGTCGGCTTATATTCGAGTAAATACGGTATGTGGTCAGCTTTGGAAAATCCTTCTCTGTTGGTGAACCTTTATGTATTTTTAAGTATGCAAAAGACTTTTAGGCCCCTTTCACACTGGGGCAGTTTGCAGGTGCTATTGCGCTAAAAATAGTGCCTGCAAAACGACCCTAAACAGCGGCAGCTGTTTCTCCAGTGTGAAAGCCCCAAGGGCTTTCACACTGGAGCGGTGCGCTAGCAGAACTATACTGCCACCACACCTCCTGCCCCAGTGTGAAAGGGGCCTTAGTGGTTCTAAAGGCAGAAGGTTTTATTACCTTTAGGTAAAAAACCTTCTGGGTGCAGTTCTAACCTAGACCCCCTTAATAATTACCTGAGCCCAATCTCGATCCAGCGATGTGCATGAGAGCAGCAGCTCTCCTGGTGCTCTCTCTCCTCATCGGCTGCCACAGTCATTGGCTCCTGCTGCAGTTAATCACAGCCAGTGAGTCAATGAAAAGAGGGGGGGGGGGGGAGAGTGAGCCATGCTCTGTGTGTGAGGCTTGCTGTGTGTATCAGGGAGCACTCGGCAGGGAGTAGGAACCAGGGCATTGGTGGGGAACCCAAAAAGAAGAGGATCAGGGCTGATCGGGGCATTCTCTAAAACTATTGCACAGAGAATATAGGTATAACATGTTTGCTATTTAAAAAACAAAACACTAGCCTTTTAGGATTACTTTAAATTATTCCAGATCTCTCTGTAAGTAACATATTGGATTTGAAAGAAGAAGGGTGGCCAAGGATTGACTTGGTAAAGAAGGTTTGAGAACTCATCATCTGACCTGCTCTCAGTTACTAAGTTGAAGAAAAATCTTGTAATACATGTGAAATAAATCACCTGGGAAAAGTAGCCATAGACATGCGTTGACCATGACCTAATCCAGCAAAGTTTTACCCAGATTAGGTTATGAATAATCCTCGTGTCTATGGGTAGTGATACTCATCTTCCTGGGGTAAATTAACCATCAACCAGTTTATATTTTCTCAGCTATTTATTTCTATTGAGGTCAAGCCATGTGAAATCCTGCCAATCATATCCTTGATGTGTAAGGTTGTGCTGCAATGGCTACTTTGGGGGTTATTTACGAAAGGCAAATCCACTTTGCACTACAAGTGCAAAGTACACTTGAAATTGCACTGAAAGTACACTTGGAAGTGCAGTCGTTGTAATCTAAATCTGAAGGGAAGATCTGAAATGAGGGGAAGCTCTGCTGATTTTTTTATCCAATCATGTAAAATTCTGTTTTTTTTTATTTTCCTTGCATGTCCCCCTCGCATCTACAGCGACTGCACTTCCAAGTGCCTTTCAGTGCAATTTCAAGTGCACTTTGCACTTGTAGTGCAAAGTGGATTTGCCTTTCATAAATAACACCCAATGTTGGATGTTGTATCAAACCACATTGTTGTCAAGGTTTTATACCACTTACATTCATATAGATTAAGATCTATTTTTTTACTTTAATGCATTTTTAATAGCACTGCCCTTGTGCTAATTTTAGAGTGTTGTCATTATATACAAAATACCATAAAACATGTTACATTATTTAAAAGGGCTTCTGTTAAGTAGCTGTGCTAGCCCACGGTTTTCCATAGTCTCATTATTACTGTATACAATTTACCAGCCGACTGGAGATGAGCAGCTGCGCCAACTGTTCTTATGATATTAATTGGTGTAAAGTCTAGCGTGTGTGCAATACATTTATATAGATCACTGTGTGTGTATATGTGTGTATATATGTGTGTGTGTGTGTGTGTGTGTGTGCATATATATATATATATATATATATATATATATATATATATATATATATATTGTGTGTGTGTGTGTGTGTGTGTATATATATATATATATATATATATATATTACACACACATACAGGCCCTTCATTAAAATAAAAATGTTATTGAGTAATTCTAGGACTTAACTGTATAGAATGGTAGGCTGCTAGCTCCGAGTTAGACCTTTAGCCTTGGTTTATTGGATGCCTTCCAACCCATTTGCTCTGTCCGTCCAATCAACCCTCCTTGTTATTTGATCTGCACACTGTGCTTGTGATATATTAAACTTCCAGCATGATTATAACTGAAGATCAACATTTACTGAGCTACTGTGTGTAATCACTGCAGTATTAAAAACTGGGAATAGATCATGTCCTCTTTTTATTAAGTGCTGCAAGAAAATGAGTAGCTCCATTTTTGAGCTTGCAAACATTCTAATGAATGCAACGGCTAGCAATACTCCTTTTAGCATAGACACAGTATGCACTCCTGAATTGCCTTCTCTTTACTCAGCTCTATTTCCATATGTCTTTTTCCTTTAGGTCACAGAAGAAACCAGTAAAGTACTTCAGAAGCTGGGATATACTTGTGAAAGGAGAGGGATCATCAAGGTCAAGGGTAAAGGTCAACTCTGTACCTATTTTGTCATCACTGACATGGCGCGATCCAATTCCCAGGGAAACGTTCTAAATTAAGCCATGGAATGACAACGACATAATGCACAGTGGATTTCCAAGGGCAAGAACATGGAAAAAAAAAAAAAAAAAGTCCATTAGATTATTCCTCAGCTTTCAACTTCAGAGGGAGAAGACTCAATAGTTGAATACAAACTCTCCAGATGTAAACCACTTCTGAAAGACATGAAGGAGGCTCATGACTCCTCAAAGCCTGAGGAAATGTGGACAACCACATATAAGAGCTGTGGACCATGAGAAAAGACAAATCTACTCTGGGAGTGTCCTCTGCAGGACATTGGAGGACACTTGCCAAGCACTGCCAAACAGTACAATGGACATCGTCTTGACGGTTTCATGGAATCGCTCAAACATCTCATTTGAATGTTGTCATGTCTGATTTGCTACACAAAACTGTGACCATGTAGAACAGAAGATGCAAATGTTATCAGCCCGGGACCTGCCAAAGCAAAGTGCAGTTCCTCCCCCTAGTGGGGACTGCTGCACATTGCTGCCCAAATAAACCTAATGGTTTCTTTCTGTAATGCAGATAAAAGAAGGAGCGAGTGAGCAAGCTGGGACTGGCCCACTGTTATTACCAGAGACAGAGAAGGTGTTTCTGTACTCTATCACTGCGCCACGCAGTTCAGTACATGTCATGTACATAGTTATATTTATACAAAGCATTGTCACTCCCATTGTATTTATTCATCATAATAAAATCTTGTTAGTAAATATTTTTTCAATGGAATGTTCTAATGACCAAAAATGAAGAAGGTGCTCTGTTCCCCTTCATTAAACATCTGTCTTATTTTTTATTACAACTTTTTCACGTAGTACATTTTTAGGACCCAACTCTGCTCTTAGTAAAATATTCGACAAAAAAAATGTATTTTGATTATATGGCTGACTGGAGTGCCATTATATCATAAACCTTGGTTTTATTTACAGTGTTCTTTACGTCTGACGATCAGATAGTGGGTTCCTAACCAAGGAAACCTATGACTAATTATAGAAGTCTCAGGAACTCTGTAAAGTGAAAGATTCCTTTTTAAGATAATTTCACAAAACCTCAATTACAATGCAAAGCCATCAAAAATAGAAAATGTAGTCTTTGGTTTGTAATCCTTAAGGGGCCCTTCACTATGGGCGTGTAATGTAATGCATTATCGTGCATTAGGTGTGCAGGGCCGCTAATAAGGCGGTACAACTGGTCCTGTTGTACCTCACATGGGCCCTATCAGCTCTACAGGAGGGCCCAGGGCAACGTTGGAGCTAATTTCTAGCAAAAAAAAAAATAGGACTAAACCACATACCCAAACCTAATTTCTTACGAGAGTGTAAAATTGAATTTTCCCGGGCCCCATTAGGTTAAAAGAGGAGCAGAGAAGATACTTTTGTTTAAAAATGTCAGCGTAAGCAGATAATTCTGCGCCACATGTAGATCTGCACAGTCCACCGGCTATGCTGTTCCTTTTCTGGCGGATTGATCCCTATGTAGATCCACGCCTTTCCCGTAAGTACCAGCGCTGAAGCATAACTGATCCTGCAGGTGGATGGTGGTGCACAGGCAAGCAGTACCCTGCACTCACAGTGACACAGGCTACTGTGAAAAGTAAAGTACAGTTCCCAGACTCCCCGCTGTGTGCTTATGATCATCGTCATTATGTTTACAGCATAGCAGGTGCTGTATGGCTCTGTTACAGTGTCACGTGGCTGTTGGGTGCTGACTTTAACTTATGGCTGCACTGTGTGTTAGAGACCAACATTGTACAGCCATAACAAAGTCGGCACCCAACAGCCATATGACGCTGTGACAGAGCCATACAGCACCTGCTGTGATGTGATCATCAAAATGATGATCCTCATAAGCACAGTGAGATGCTGGTTTACACTTGTTTGTGGGGGCAGTAAAAACACACAGCTGAGCTGTGTTTTTACCACCCCCCAACCATTCCCATTTAAGAACTTTTCACCTAAGCTTTCCAATTAGGGATGCCTGTCAGGTTTTCATGCAGACATGATTGAAAGCTCCATGTAGGTCTATGGGAGCCTGGATGTAAATGAACCGTTTACGCTTATACCTGCCTGCCTCTGTGTCTATTTAGGTCCAAAAAAAATAATAATGGAAAGGGACAGCATCCATTTCTATTTTTCCAGACCTAAATGTAACAGATTAGAGGTATCCTCATTTAAATAGACACAAGTCCATTCACATCTGGCCACTGGAGTCATCGCAAGTCCACCCCTGTCCACTGTGTGGAGTATGCGGACACAAGCTGAACAGGCATGGATGTCAAAACATTTGAGGGGGGTGCCCCCTTCAGGTAGGCTGTATGGGGCCCATGATTTCTAACAGCGGCCCTGAAGGTGTGCTGCATTAGTACAAGTCCATTCAGTTTGAATGAGCTAACCGCATACCGAACACATGAAAAAATAAACCTTGCATTTTTCTTTTTTTTTTGCATTGCTCCAAACCACAACACAGAGCATGTGTGCAATAGTTTGTTTTCGCCATTCCAAATTATCAGTGCTACAACACACTACACAACATATTTTTACCACACTTTCTCTTAAGACAAAGCTGTGTATGGGCCCTGTGAATCATCCTTAAATCCCAACTGTAACCGATTACTATTTTTTTATTTATTTTTTATATTTTTTAGGGAGGGTTTGAACCTCTAACATGTTGTCTGTATTCCCCCCCCCCCCCCTCGTTTCCCATCTTAATAATGATAGAAAATGGGAAAGATCTTCCAAAAAAGTCATAGACCCAACTTGACATCTCTCATGTTAAAAACTCCATTCTTCCCCACTGTATTCAAAACGTAGAAAAAAGTTTTGGCTCGAGTCGCACTTTAACCACTTAAGGACCGGAACGATTAGCCCCCTTAATGACCAGGCCATTTTGTGCGATACGGCACTGCGTCACTTTAAATGACAATTGTGATGTTGTACCCGAACAAAATTGCCCCCCCCCCCCCCACAAATATTACATTTTTTGTGCTATAAACAAAAACAGACCGACAATTTTGAGCAAAAAAGGAATATTTTTTTTACTATAATAAATATCCCCAAAAAATTATTAATTTCTTCATCAGTGTAGGCCAATGTGTATTCTTCTACATATTTTTGGTAAAAATCACAATAAGCGTATAGTGATTGGTTTGCGCAAAGGTTATAGTGTCTACAAAATAGGATAAGATTTATGGCATTTTTTATTTATTTTTTACTAATGGCAGTGATCTGTGATTTTTAGCGGGACTGCGACATTGCAGCGGACAGATCGGACACTTTTTGGGACCATTGACATTTATACAATGATCAGAGCTAAAAATAGCCACTGATTACTGTATAAATGTCACTGGCAGGGAAGAGGTTAACACTAGGGGCAATCAAGGAGTTAAATGTGTCCTAGGGAGGTGTTTCAAAAGGGGGGGGGGGCTGGGACCAACAGGGAGTAGAGAGAGAAAGCTGTTCCTGATTACTAGGAAAAGCAGATATCTCTCTAATTCCCTGACAGAACGGGGATCTGTCTGCTTACTGCAGGGGGTGGTTGGCAAGTGGTTAAACCTCTAGAAGTAAAAACGCATCAGAAGAGTATCCTGCTTTCAAAAACAGTGGGCACTTTCTTTATTGGTGCCCTGATGCTAAATATCAGGGATCTCCTGTTCATACACTTGCAGGTTGGCTTGTGTCTAAAAAGAAGTCCCAAGGCTAATGCCGCACTCAAAACTATTTGTCAATTTGTGTGATGACACGACTTCATTGTGCGAAAGATACTTTAGGAGTTTAAACATTCCCCATACTTGCATATTCAGGATAAATGCATATCTAAACCAGAGGAACATTTTATATATTATCTTTAGATGTGGGGACTGCTTTTTTTTCTGCAAGTAAAATGCCTGTTGCAGACAGAAATTCCATGTCCTTGTAATTTACTATATACCGTATTTAATTGAATTATCAGTATTATTAGCCTTCCTAGCTATAGTATCTTACAAAAGTGAGTACACCCCTCACATTTCTGTAAATATTTTATTATATCTTTTCATGTGACAACACTGAAGAAATGACACTGCTACAATGTAAAGTAGTGAGTGTACAGCTTGTATAAACGTGTAAATTTGCCGTCCCCTCAAAATAACTCAACACACAGTCATTAATGTCTAAACCACTGGCAACAAAAGTGGGTACACCTAGAAGTGAAAATGTCCGAATTAGCCACTTTCCCTCCCCAGTGTCATGTGACTTGTTCGTGTTACAAGGTCTCAGGTGTGTTAAATTTGGTGTTATCACTCTCACTCTCTTATATTGGTCACTGGGAGTTCAACATGGCACCTCATTACAAATGACTCTCTGAGGATCTGAAAAATAATTGCTGCTCTACATAAAGATGGCCTAGGCTATAAGAAGATTTCCAAGACCCTGAAACTGAGCTGCAGCACAGTGGCCAAGACCATACAGCGGTTTAACAGGACAGGTTCCACTCAAAACAGGCCTCACTATGGTCGACCAAAAAAGTTGAGTGCATGTACTCCGCACATCATATCCAGAGGTTGTCTTTGGGAAATAGATGTATGAGTGCTGCCAGCATTAATGCAGATGTTGAAGGGGTGGGGGGTCAGCCTGTCAGTGCTCAGACCATACTCTGCACACTGCATCAAATTGGTCTGCATGGCACAAGAAAGCCTGCAATCTGTTTGCTGAAGACAAGCAGACTAAGGACATGGATTCCTGTGGTCTGATGAGACCAAGATAAACTTATTTGGTTCAGATGGTGTCAAGTGTGTGTTGCCGCAACCAGGTGAGGAGTACAAAGACAAGTGTTTCTTGCCTACAGTCAAGCATGGTAGTGGGAGTGTCATGATCTGGCGCTGCATGAGTGCTGCCAGGACTGGGGAGCTACAGTTCATTGAGGGAACAATGAATGCCAACATGTACTGTGACATACTGAAGCAGAGCATGATGCCCTCCCTTAAGAGACTGGGCTGCAGGGCAGTATTCCAACATAACATAACTCAAAACACACCTCAAAGACAACCACCTAAACCCTATTGAGCATCTGTGGAGCATCCTCATAGGGAAAGTGGAGGAGTGCAAGGTCTCTAATATCCACCAGCTCTGTGGTGTCATCATGGAGGAGTGAAAGAGGACTCCAGTGGCAACCTGTGAAGCTCTGGTGAACTCCATACCCAAGAGGGTTAAGGCAGTGCTGGAAAATAATGGTGGCCACACAAAATATTGACACTTTGGGCCCAATTTAAACATTTTCACTTAGGGGTGTACTCACTTTTGTTGCCAACGGTTTAGACATCCCCTATATATTATGAAGATGAGTCTGGGGATGTGTTCTGTATTCTAAATCAGGAGAGTAGCCGAGGGTAAAAATTCTGCAACTCCATAGATGCAGTACAGTGAATGAACGTCACACTAGGACAGGAAGAGGTTTTTTTTTTTGTTTTTTTTTTATTTTAGGGTAGATTTTATTATTAATAAACAAATTTTTTTTTTTTTTTCTTTGTGTAAATACAAAAGCAAATAATGTACCAAATCAAAACAAACAGAAAAGCACAGTAAGAGCCGGTTCACACTGGGGCGACTTGGGATCCGACTTCATGTCGCCTCAAGTCGTCCCAAGTCGCGCTGTAGAGAAAAACAATGGAAGTGAATGGGAGCTGTGTTAATACACACGACTCAAGGCGATCCGACTTCAGAAAAGGTTCCTGTACTACTTCAATCCGACTTGTAGGCGATTTGTACCCATTGATTTCAATGGAAGTCGCCTCCAAGTCCGATCACTGTCTTAACTGAAGCGACTTTCCAGGAAGATAACATACATTTCTCAGGCAAATCTCTCCCGCCCCCTCCCTCTCCCAGAGCTGATTGTTGTTTGATTGGCCACTGGAAAGTCTCCTGTCCTGGAGATGACTTCAAGTTGTGTTGTAAATCGCCCCAGATCGCCCTGTGGTTCATGCTCAAGTTGTGCCGGAGTCGCCTCTGAAAGTCGTGCTGGAAGTTGTGTCGCCCTAGTGTGAACCGACTCTCAGGGGAAAAGGGTATTTGATCCCCAGGGGGACCAGATTAATTTTTTCTGAATTTCTTAGGGCAGCCTTGGGACTCGTGTGTTAATTTTTACATCAGGATAACTTGATCAATGGGTCTAACCCATTTGTCCAGTGTAGGATATGTCTGTAATTTCCATTGAGCAACTATAAATTGATTTAACCCAACAAAACAATGGATGAAGGAGGAGTTTTGTACAGTTAGGTAAAGCATCATGCTGGGTTCACACGTGTGTGAATTGGATGCAGGTTCCCCAAATCCAATTCGCAATAGCAGGTGATTTTGACCAGCTCTGAAGCCAGTTCACAAATCTCAGCTGCGACTCTGGTGTGAATTTGCATCGGGTCCTGTGCGTCCATTGGTCCATTTCTGGTCCGAATTCAGCCAAAAATTTGGTCTGAAATCGGACCTATAACTGTGAATGGGGACGCACCGGACCCCTGCTGTGAGCCCTATACGACTTAGATGTGAACACAGCCTCATTCTCTAGATATCCCAGTAAATGCCAGCAGGGGTTACATATATTGGCTAGCTGAAGCACAGAACCAGTAAAATTTGTAACTGCGTATAACTGGGCAATCCCATACCATATAGTTAAAATGTGTCATCAGCTCCCAGGCATTTGGGGCAAGAAGGACATTCTAAAAAGCACATAAGAAGTATAGCAATACAATGCAGATTACTTTTATCTCTGGAAGAAATTACAATAGGGACCTGAGAAGACAGAATGTCCTGCCACGCTTCACCTGTTATTCAGGAATATCATTTCTCCAGTGAGATTCTGTAGGTGTGAGTCTTTTCGTTTTAGATTGGAGTAATAAAGGGAGATAAGCTTACAATGTTTTGGTTGAGACTAGAGACATTTCTTTATCGTACATCACGGGACACAGAGCGGCATATTCATTACTATGTGGGTTACATGGTTTAGCTTGCCTCCACATCCTTGGGATTAGGTGGGCTAACCGGTTCTGTCCAAAGGCCTCAGCGCTAAAGTGGTCAGTAACCGGACCCCAAACCAAAGGGGTATAGCCCATAATGCTTTCTTTTTAGAGAGCTGGACCCTGGGCCCAGAACTTAGAAACCTTTGGGGGCCTAATGTTTCTGTTGCCAGAGTGCTATATGGGCCCAGGACTTCATAGGAACCCAGGGCCTGAAGGTCAATGCCCCACGGAGATGGGGGAAGATTGGGCCTCTTGCTTTGCAAAGTCCTGCGGCATGGAGCAGGTAAGTGAGGGGAAACTTGCGGAACTTGGTTCTTAGCAGGTTTTTCTGGGGGGTTCACAGGGGACATGCCTAAAGTTATGCGCTGCATCTGGCAAAGTAAGTCACATGTCTTAAAGATAGGATGGCTCTATGTGTATTCCCCATAAAAGGTGACCTCCCTGGTAGTATTGTAAACATTGAGAAAGAGGCCTGTGTGTGTGTGTGTGTGTAAAGAGAGCTGTGCTTACCTGCAAAGCCTCCAGGCGATTGCTGCCACGGTTCTTCCTCCTAGCCTGGAGACAGGACAAACTGCCTCCTCGTGTGGTCTCCTTCCCCCCAACCCCCCCCCCCCCCGCCGGCGGGCGCGCGCGTCCCCGTGATATGGGCGCAATTTCGCGCCGTTAGCTGAGGGGGGAAGGGCGGGCCAGCATGTTAAAGGAAGGGGCGGCCCTTCCATTTGTTCCCAGCTCAGTGTATGCTGGAACTGAGAGAGGAAGAGACCAGAGCGGCAGCACGGGGCGCCGAGGACACACAGTGGCCAAAACAGATATTACAGTCTTCACTAAGACTGTCCTAGAGCCTAGAGTTAGGCTGTTCTTTTCTATCTCAGCAGTTTTTTGGCAATACTACTAAGGGGGACAGAATGTTTTTTCTCTCTTGGGTTTGAAAAAAAAAAAAAAAAAGAAAAAGAACCATTAAAGGGAAAGAAGGCATTTTTTATCCCCCAAACGGGTTTTTGGGCAATAACTATTTATAGTTCCAAACACCGATAAGTTAGCGGGCGTACCTCGGTATTGTACCATGGCATCTGGTTCATAGGGTACAAGAGGTGGGGATTCCCCCAGAGAGTCTGAGGTCTCGGACAAAGTTATGCCGCTGCTTTCCCGAGAGGGAGCCTTGATGGGACCATCGGGATCTGGGGCTGGAGCTGGCACGGGTCAGTCCAACCCTAGGGTGGTCACGGACGAGGTACTGTCCACCTCCTTAAAAGAGATGGAAAAAAGAATGGAAAAGATGATAGCCAAGGCTATGCGGGGCAGAAAACGGAATAGATCTCCGTCGCCCGAGCGTGGACCCTCAGAGGAGGAGGTCCTTTCCGCAGGGGAATTGGACGACCTCTTGGACAAGGACCAAGCAGGTTCGGGGATCGAGGATCCAGATACAGGGGAGTCTGGGGCAGCCTCCCAAGGGGAGAGCTGGTGGGTTCAAGCCTTAACGGACTTGGTCCATAGTGCATTCAACTTGCCAGTACCAGATCTCCAAGTATCGACTGTTTCAGCTTTGGGCTCACTAAAGGCGCCTCAAAACAACGCAGTTTTTCCGATCCATCCTCTGCTAGAGGAAGTTATGTTCCAAGATTGGACCAAGCCAGATAGAATCTTTTTACCACCTAAAAGATTCTCTGCCTTATATCCTATGGAAGATACATTTTCCAAGAGATGAGCAACCCCGGCGGTGGACGCAGCCATTTCATGTGTTAACAAATCTTTAACATGCCCTGTAGAAAACATACAGGTGTTCAAGGATCCAGTTGATAAACGCTTAGAAGCACTACTTAAAAGCTCCTTCACTACTGCAGGGGCAGTAGTGCAGCCAGCTGTGGCTGCGATTGGGGTTGCACAAGCATTATCGGATCAAACTAAGCAGATGCTTAAACTTATTCCTGCCCAGCAGGCAGAAGAATTTTCTGATGTCCCTAGGGCCATACGCTTTACGGTAGATGCGATTAAGGATTCTATCCAGCAAGCGTCACGTTTATCGTTATCCCTTATCCATATGAGAAGACTCTAATGGTTAAAGAGCTGGGAGGCCGAGCCCCCATGCAAGAAGCTCCTGGTAGGGTTCCCCTTCCATGGAGGACGACTCTTCGGAGAAGACCTGGATAAATACATTCAGACCATTTCAAGCGGCAAAAGTACTCTTTTGCCGACCAAGAAAAAGTTTCAGGGGCCTGCGTTTAAATGACAGCACTCCCCTGGGCAGGGGCCCTCTAATGCCAAACAGTATCGACGGCCTCCTGCAAGATCAAACTTTAACTTCAACAACAAATCGCAGGGACAGGCCGCTAGAGGCAAGAAGCAGTGGTTTCGCAAACCAGCAAAACCAGCCCCCAAGCCGACCTTATGAGGGGGCGCCCCCACCCACGAGGGTGGGGGGAAGGCTGCGTCTCTTTTCAGAGGTTTGGGAAGCCAGCATTCCCGACAGATGGGTACGGTCTTCCGTGGCTACGGGCTACAAACTAGACTTCCTAAAGTTTCCTCCTCCTCATTTCCAGGAGTCAAGGGTTCCAAACGATCCGGAGAAGGGAGCCGCATTAATGACGGCATTAAATCATCTACTCTCCCAGGAAGTAATAGTAGAGGTACCAGTCCTAGAACAAGGGCTGGGTTTCTACTCCAACCTATTCATCATCCCAAAGTCCAACGGAGATGTCAGGCCAATTTTGGACCTAAAGATAGTAAATGCATACCTAAAGGTCCGCTCATTTCGGATGGAATCCGTGCGGTCAGCAGCTGCCACACTCCAGAAGGACGACTTCATGGCATCCATAGACATAAAGGATGCCTACCTTCATGTTCCAATTTATCAGCCACATCAAAGATTTCTACGCTTTATGGTGGCTTCGCGTCATTTCCAATTCGTGGCGCTTCCCTTTGGGTTGGCTACGGCCCCCCGGGTGTTCACGAAGGTCCTAGCTCCAATCCTAGCCAAGCTAAGGATCCAAGGGGTCACGATCCTAGCGTACCTGGACGACCTCCTAGTCATAGATCACTCGTCTCCTGGCTTGGAACGAGCAGTGGCCCTCACGGTCCAGTACCTCGAGAGGTTCGGCTGGGTCCTAAATCGAGAAAAGTCAGCATTCCAGCCCACAAGGCAGTTGGAATATCTCGGCATGAGGTTAGACACAGAACAACAAAGGGTGTTTCTACCTCTGATAAAGGTCAAAGCCATCAAGGAATTAATCCTACTGGTTCTAAGCAAGAAAGAACCGACTATTCGTCTATGTATGCGGTTACTAGGCAAGATGGTGGCCACATTCGAGGCGGTACCGTACGCCCAGAGCCACACTCGCATCCTGCAGGCAGCCATCCTGTCAGCATGGAGCAGGAGGCCACAGGCCTTGGATATCCCTTTGCCGCTCTCATCAAGAGTCTGACAAAGTCTGTGTTGGTGGTTAGACCCTCAGAATCTAGTGAAGGGGAAGTCTTTCAGCCCAGTGTCTTGGAAGATAGTAACCACAGACGCCAGCCTGACGGGCTGGGGAGCAATTTTGGATGGTTGCACTCGCCAGGGTACTTGGGCACAGCCAGAGAGGCAGTTGCCCATCAACATCTTGGAGCTCAGAGCTGCTCGACTAGCCCTCAGGGCTTGGACGTCCAAATTGCAGGGGTTCCCGGTGAGAATTCAATCAGACAATGCCACGGCCGTGGCATACATAAATCACCAAGGGGGAACCAAGAGTCAAGCCACTCAGAGAGAGGTGAGTTTGATTCTCCTGTGGGCAGAGGCTCATGTGCCCTGCATATCGGCAATATTTATTCCAGGAGTGGACAACCTTCAGGCGGACTTCTTAAGTCGCCAGACTCTGTTGCCGGGGAATGGTCTCTACATCCACAAATCTTTCAAACACTCTGCCAAAGATGGGGAGTGCCGGACGTGGATGTCATGGCATCGAGACTCAACAAGAAGCTAGACAGGTTCATATCCCGCTCAAGGGATCCGATGGCCTGCGGAACCGATGCGCTGGTTTGCCCTTGGCATCAGTTCAAACTTCTTTATGTATTTCCCCCGCTCCAGTTACTACCCCGCCTGCTGCGCAGGATCAGGGTGGAGCACATACCAGTCATCCTGGTAGCTCCAGCATGGCCCAGAAGGGCATGGTATTCACTAATCCTGAAGATGGTAGTGGGAGACCCTTGGACTCTTCCTCTACGGCCAGACCTGCTATCGCAAGGTCCGATCCTCCACCCTGCCTTACGGCATCTAAATTTGACGGCCTGGAGGCTGAATCCCTGATTCTCAGGGGTAGAGGTCTGTCTCAGAAAGTAATCTCTACCCTAATCAGAGCCAGGAAACCGGTCTCTAGGGTGATTTATTACAGGGTCTGGAAGGCCTATGTAGGCTGGTGTGAGTCCAAGCGATGGCTTTCTCGCAAGTTTACCATCGATAGAGTATTAAGTTTTCTCCAGCTAGGAGTGGATAAGGGACTGGCATTAAGCACAATCAAAGGACAGATTTCAGCTTTGTCAGTGTGGTTTCAGCGGCCGCTGGCCACCCACTCGCTAGTTAAGACCTTCCTTCAAGGGGTCTTACGTATTAATCCTCCAGTTAAATCCCTGCTTTGTCCATGGGATTTAAATCTTGTTCTGTCAATTTCACAGAAACAACCTTTTGAGCCGTTGGCTGAAATTCCTTTGGTTTTACTGACAAGGAAGTTAGTATTTTTGGTCGCCATAGTTTCCGCCAGAAGAGTATCGGAACTGGCAGCCTTATCCTGTAAGGAACCATATCTTATTTTACATAAGGACAAGGTCGTTCTCCGCCCTCATCCTTCCTTCCTACCGAAGGTTATATCCAGTTTTCATCTAAACCAGGATTTGGTATTACCATCCTTCTTTCCTAAACCTACTTCCAGAAAGGAAGGGTTGCTGCATACCTTGGATATTGTCAGGGCCATGAAGGCCTATCTTAAAGCTACAGAGAAGATCCGGAAAACAGATGTGTTGTTCATTTTACCGGATGGGCCCAAGAAGGGGCAGGCAGCTGCAAAATCCACCATCTCGAGGTGGATTAAACAGTTAATCACTCAGGCCTACGGCTTGAAGGGGTTGCCTCCTCCGTTATCATTAAAGGCTCATTCTACTAGGGCCATGGGCGCCTCCTGGGCAGCACACCACCAGATCTCTATGGCTCAAGTTTGCAAGGCGGCAACCTGGTCTTCTGTCGACACGTTTACAAAATTCTACCAGTTGGACGTAAGAAGGAATACTGATACAGCCTTTGGGCAGGCAGTGCTGCAGGCTGCAGTTTGAGACCCTCGGATTCCGGGGGCTCCCTTTTGAGTTAAATTTAAAATTTAAAATTATTTTTTCTCAACTAAGTTGGATTTATTATGATTTGAGTATATCTCTAAATTAAATCCTTTTGTCTTTGGAAGATGTTCTCCCTCCCCTCATTGTAAGCATTGCTTTGGGACATCCCACATAGTAATGAATATGCCGCTCTGTGTCCCGTGATGTACGATAAAGAAAAAGAGATTTTTAATACAGCTTACCTGTAAAATCTTTTTCTTGGAGTACATCACGGGACACAGAGCTCCCACCCCTCTTATGGGGACCATTTTGGGAGGCATACTGCTTGCTACAAAACTGAGGTACTCCTCCTATGGGAGGGGGTTATATAGGGAGGGGCATTTCCTGTTTGAGATTGCCAGTGTCCATCACCTGAAGGTACTCCATATAACCCACATAGTAATGAATATGCCGCTCTGTGTCCCGTGATGTACTCCAAGAAAAAGATTTTACAGGTAAGCTGTATTAAAAATCTCTTTTTTTCCAGTTCAGTGAGTTGTAACGTTACATCGATAAGGCTGAATAGAGCTGCAACAGTGTGGCGTATTTGCAAATCTCTAAAGTAAGCTGTTTTTAATAGCCCAAATTCCTGTTGAAACGCTGAAAAATATTTGAAAGTACCCTTGTCGTAAAGATAAGAGACCTATATTTTACCCCATGTCTAGCCCAGAATAAAGTGTCTGTCCTCAAGAAAAATTCCTTCAGTTGTGGGTAATGCCACAAAGGGGTATTAGGTGAGCAGGCATTGTCCCCACCTGATGGGACCAAGTGAGAAACACATAATATATGAAGTGTCATTGCTAAGATTGAGTACTACATTTAGGTAGTTTCACAAAGAGTTAGGCCGGCTTATCTACAGATAAGCCGACCTAACTCTGAATCTAAGCCGGCCTATGTTTAAGTGTATTCTCAAACAGAGATACACTTAAACATACCTAAGATGGGCTGGCTTGCGCCATTCTATTTTAGGTTGCAATGTTTCTTTTGGCCGCTAGATGGCGCTGCCATTGCGGCCGGCCAAGATTATGTAAATGAGGGGATAAACTGATTCCCGACGATTTACGAGCATACGCCAGGCCTACACTGTCGAGTTACGTTGTTTCCGTGCGCGATAGGCCGCCTAAAGTTATTCCACCTATGAGGTGGTAAAAAAAAATGTTAAGTATGGCCGCCGTTCCGGCCGCGAGGTACGATTTTTTTTACGTCGTTTGCGCAAGTCGTCCGCGAATCGGGATTTACGTCGTTTACGTACACGTCGAAATCAATAGGTCCGTACGGCCTACTTAGCCACAATGCGCACTGGGAAATGTAGTCGCCCGGCGCATGCGCAGTGTAAAAAACTTCAAAAAACGTGAGGTCAAGCCTCATTTCAATACTACACGCCCCCCCTCCCAGTCATTTGAATTAGGCGCGCTTACGCCTGCTCGTTTTAGGCTACGCCTCCGAAAATTTGAAGGTAAGTGGTTTGAGAATCACGTCTAACCTAAATAATTTTCGGCGGTGTAGCCTAAAAAGAGTAGGCTAGGCCATCCTAATTTTAGGCGCCCGTACGTGAATCTACCCAATAGTATTTTAAAGAGATTCATATGATGTAAGGAAAGACACTTCTAAAGCAGCAGCTGCAATTTTTGGCCTCTATCTATAGCAGGCGTGTCCAAAGTCCGACCCGTGGGCCAATTGTGTCCCACGTTCCGGTTTAATGTGGCCCCCCTGGTGATTTGGATATATATATATGTATATATATATATCTTTTGTGGCCCACAGGGACACAAAACATATATATATATATATATATATATATATATATATATATATATATACTGTATTTATTGGAGGGGGCAGGACGAGTGCCGTCAGATTACATACAGGTGAAATCTCCTGTTTACTCAGCGGCCTCTGTAATAGGAAGTCCTGTCACCTGTGCTGCCATTGTTTGACTGTTCTGGTCATAGGAGGCGGTACTTTGTATTAAAGGGGCCACCAAGTAAACGGGAGATTCTCCTGTATGTAATCTGTTGGCGCTCATCTCGCCCCCCTCCCTGTCCACTCCAAGGCTGCAGATGGGCATTGATCAGGCTGCATTCATGGCAATGGTTAGGCTGCATTCATGGAAATGGTGAGGCTTCATTCATGGGCACTGACCCTTATTTTTCTTCACAGTTCCTTATTTAAAATTTAAGTTTTTTCCTGATACTTCATTTTGAAAGTGAAGGTGTGCCTTTTACGCTGATAAATACGGTATATGCAAATAACACGTCCAAGCTTATCCTTGAGCCTCATACACACGAATGGATTTCCATCGGACAAATCTGTGGAATTTTGTGCGAAGGGCGTTGGCCGTGAACTTGGTATGCATACAGACACCAGAATTTTTTCAGCCAACATACACGAAACTACGTGGTTTTTCAGCTCTTTAGCGCCACCCTTTGGGCAACTTCTGCTAATGTAGTGCTATGGTTAGCATTGGTTCGGAGCATGAATGTTTGTACTTTGGATTTTTTCTGACGGATTTGTGTACACAGGATGGGATAATCCGACAAGACATTTGTTGTCAGAAAATTTGAAAGCATGCTATAAAAGATTTGTTGTCGGAAATTCCAACAACAATTGTCTGATGGAGCGTACAAATGGTCGGAATATCTGACAAAACCCTGCAATCATACATTTGTTGTTGGAAAATCCGATCGTGTGTACGAGGCTTAAGACTCTTCACCAGACACAGCAACAAAGGCAAGAGAATTCTTGTTGGGCAGTATATTGGTGCTCAGATGAACACACTTAGACTGAATTTTAATGGTTCAAAGAATGTCAGGAAAAATGGTCGTCCCTCACTCATGTTCACTTCACTAAATCTGGCCCTCTAAAAAAAGTTTGGACACCCCTGGTCTATAGCCACCAGTGGGCATGAGTAATTTGTGAGACAATATAGCAAGTATGAAAATTGGATACCACCAGACCACCCACTGATGGCATTAATTGTAAAGTATCTTTAGCAATCCTGGCTTGTTTACCCTCCCCAAAAAGAAAAAAAAAAGCAATTATTGATTCTGTCTCGAAAACAACATTTATTAATATAAAATTTGTTAGTTACCCTAAAATATAGAGAAAGTGAGGTAGGAAAATGATTTTGAAAGTATTTATCCCACCCAACAAATTTAACCTGCCTGGCGGTATTCCTGAGTCAGGCTCGGGGTGAGAATTTTGTGCGATCGGTAACCCCGAGTCAGACTCGGGATCGCCTCGCGGCATCCACAGGCACAAGTTACTTACCTTGTCCCTGGATCCAGCGATGCATCCCCGCTGTGTGAGCGAGCGGGTCCTCGCTCGATTCACACAGTGTCCCCGTGTGCCGCCGATCTCCATTCCCTGCGACGTTACGACGCACGGGGGCGGAGAACGCCACCAAATTCGTATGTAAAAAATACACCCCCCCTTGTCCCTAGTGGTCTGCCCAGTGTCCTACATGTACTTTTATATAATAAAAACTTCTTTCTGCCTGGAAACTGGAGATTGTCCACAGCAACCAAAAGTGTCCCTTTATGTCAAAAGTGATTTTAGAGCAGCTAGGAAACAGCGATAATAAATTATAATCACTTGCAGAATTGAGCGATAGCGATTTGTGGGGAAATCCGTCATAAAAAAAATAAAAAATAAGTAATGACAGCGAAAATTCTGCAACTGAGCAAATTTCAGTGATTTTGAGTTGATTACATTATTGAATAATTTTTATTATAATTACATTATTATTTTTTATAGTTATTTATTATATTATGATTTTGTTTTTCAAACTTTATCATACCCGAGATGTCTACTAGTCTCTTATTTGGACAGATTTAAGTGAGTTATTCCTAAGAATTGCAGGCCTACAATGTAAAACGCCAAATTTCCATGCAAAATAATGGTACCGCTTTCAGCACCTAAAACCAGAAAGAATCATACCGCCAGGAAGGTTAATGGGAGTTTTGACCACACTTGAAGACCATTCTTAAGTCTATTAATATGTGGGTTAAGGTTTTATCTAAGATATCGCTGGATGGGTTGCTGTACAACAATACCTATGTGCCAGATATCTGCAATGGACACGAAAACGGCGTTGTAAAGATGTCTCTGCAACAATCCGAAAAAAAAAAAAAATAGATTATTCCCAGTTATCCTGGGAGCCTAAGAAAGGACCAAAATCCTGTATGATTGTCAGTAATTCTGTAAGGGAGGTTTACAGAGCAGCTAAGTAGATTATCATTTCATCCATGTAGAGAGACACTTTTTGCTCCAACCCAGGGATGAACAGGCCTGAAAGAATGGAATCAAAGCGTAATAATCCAGCTTAGACAGGAAGAGTCAATGTTTCACTTTGCTTTATGAGGCAATTATCCTGCCATAGTATCTTCCATCATTAAAATTACAGTCAAAGGAAATTCTACGTACTTGTCTACTCCAGACGTGACTTTTTTTCGTAAATCGCACCCCCAAAATGTGTGTCAGGAAGGATGGATAGATCGATTATCTGACATCCCTATAGGTTGATATTGCCTGCCCACATATAGGGCCAGATCCACGTACATCGGCGCATATATCCGTCGGGCGTAGCGTATCTCTGATACACTACGCCGCCGTAACTTATTTTTTTTTTTTAATCCTCAAAGAATGCGCGCCGTAAGTTACGGCAGCGTAGTGTATCTTTGGCGGCGTAAGGGCGCGCCATTCAAATGGATGTGATGGGGGCGTGTTTTATGTAAATACGTCTTGACCTGACGTAAATGACGTTTTTTTTCAACTGCGCATGTGCCGTCCGTGGGGGTATCCCAGTGCGCATGCTCGAAATTAAACCGGAACAAGCCAATGTTTACAACGGTGACGTCATTCTACTCAAAGCCCTATTCGCGAACGACTTATGCAAACGACGTAACATTTTTAAAATTCGACGCAGGAACGACGGCCAAACTTAACATAGGATACGCCTCATATAGCAGGGGTAACTATACGCTGGAAAAAGCCGAACGCAAACGACGTAAAAAAAATGCGCCGGCCGGACGTACGTTCATGGATCGCCGTATCTAGCTAGTTTGCACACTCAACGCGGAATTCGACGGAAACGCCACCTAGCGGCCAGCGTAAATATACACATACGATCCGACAGGCGTACTAAGACGTACGCCTGTCGGATCGATCCCTCATTCCGTCGTATCTTGTTTTGTGGATACAAAACAAAGATACAACGCAGAACTTTGAAATTACGCGGCGTATCAATAGATACGCCGGCGTAATTCGTTTGTGGATCTGGCCCTTAATGTTCAAGGCCAATGTAAAAACTAAGCTTAGATCTGTCCTACAGAAGGGTCTGTGTGTATCACATCATAGTTTAGCCACTAGTGGTACACAGAGGCGTATCTAGTGAAAATGGCGCCTGTGCCTCTGTCAAAACATTTGAAACCTTTCAGATAACCAGGGACACAGTGCGACGAGGACAGAGAGGCACACTGGGGACCACTGGCGGCTGGTGCTGAAAATTTTGGGGGGGGGGGGGGGGGGGGCACAAGCCAGCTAAAAAAAAATAAACAATTGCAGCCACTGTGCCAATCATCGGCCGTCATGGGGGCACCTGTCACTCCCCTCCCCAGGCCAAGTAGCAATATTGGCAATTGCTGTGCCTGCGCCACGCTTCAGCAGGCTGCCCGCGATGCCAGGAGCTACATTAGTGCGGGAGGCGGCCACAGGAGGACTGGTGTTTTTTTTTTGTTAGGGGGGTAGCCATGGCTGCCATACCCTAGATACGCCACTGGTGGTACATGAACCCCAGAGGGTACTTGTGGCAGATGAAGGGAAGCTTCTGCCCATTAAAAAAAGTAAGTAGTTTCTAAACCATGAGAGATTGTTAAGAAAGTAGGGATACATCTTTAGTCAATGTTGCCCATATGTTTTTTTTAAGTTGTTCCACTGGCACTTAGAAATACAGTGGTATAATGGTACTCCTGGTTACTGTCTGAGCATGAACTTAATTATACTTTTAAGCACATGCTTATTAACCTCAAGGCCTATAACGCAAAAAAGATTTTTAAATTGGTTTTCAGAATTGCAATAGGTCAGTAAGATGCATATGTCACTGTAGGGTTTTAAGAGGATTATAATGAGACCTTCTTGTATAAAAGCAAGATGTTTGTGTCCTATATTTCTATAGGTAGGGACAAGGAACATCGAACCAGACAGGAGGTGTTTTCATTTTAAAATTCAGCATTGACAGTCTGTGCCTAAGTGGTTATGGTAGACTTCCAATCTAGTTAGTGGTGCATCCAGCAGTGCCCTTTGTGCTAGGAATTGTACATTAGCAAGGAACTGAAGATTTTGCAGTTTTTTTTTTAATGAAGAGACAGGGTAGTTTATATCCGTGTATATTTTCTTAAAACAGAAATTATCGGCTATAGGTCCCTTATAAGAGAATCAAATGAGATTGTAATAGTGGTAATAAAATAGTGGAAATCTCTGTTCTCTTCAATATTTATGCTAAAAGATAGCCACATCATGGGAATGTAGGCTATACAATGTTATCAATAATAAATAATAAACCAAACCAAGACCATCAAAGATGGTGGCCGCGGCACCTTTATTGGTATAATTTATAATACAAACATTAAATCTATTTAAATAATTATCTTTATTAAAATCTCAATAAATAAATATTTAATTTCAAAGATATTTTTCAAATCTTTCAATACATTCTCACTCAGTCATAAGACTCAAGTGATTGCCATAAATGAAATATCAACCAGGTCCCCCCTTGATTCAAGGGTGACAGACCACATAAAAGGTGCAGCGACAAGGGCGGGGGGGATGGGGAGCTCTTAACCCGACAAGGTAAAATTTTTTGTGCCCTGACCCTCACACCTGTGGGCTTTATATACCCCTCTACCTCACGTGTATGAGTCATCAGTACACGTGTTTTTCCCGCCTGAACACACACGTCCTTCCCGCTCAAAAACACGTGCAAATCCCGCCTAATCCTGTTTTCCTACCTCACAAAAATGTGTTCACTGAAACCCAGTTTTGTTTTTTTGTTTTTTTTTTAAACTCTATAACCCAATTTTAAATTAAATATTGTGATAGCCACAATCCCATGTAGTGGGCACTGATGATGCCCCCTTTTCCATTCTCTGTTCATATAACCTTTGTTTGCAATGAAATCAGAAGTTAAGGTAGATTGTTGCTACGCATTTACACAATTTATTTGACATTGCATTTATGAGTATAAGGCCGGGTTCACATTGGTACGACAAACGCTCCGACATTAGGAGCTCATGTCGCATGACGTGTGAAAATCAATGTTTCCCTATGGGAGCCGTCTTAACTGGTCTGACACAAGTCGGTCCGACATTGAAAATGCTCCCTGTACTACTTTTGGTCCGACTTTGATCCTACTTCAGCCCATTGAATATCATTGAAGTCGGATCAAAGTAAGATCCTTGTCCTAACCATCCAACATTGTAATTACAGCAGCAGTAAAAGGAATTTATGTCACTCTGGGATTGTTTTCATTGGTCAAATGGCAAGTCAGACTGTCACAAAGTTGGATCAAAGTAGTATCCTGTTCATGAAAGTCGGATGGATGTAGGACTGATGTCTTAGAGCAAAGTAGGGTGATAGTCTTATGACTGTTGTGTCATATCAGTGTGAACCCAGCCTCAGGTCGGGTTCACACTGGTATGACACGACAGTCATTCTACTTTGGATCCAACTTTGCCCTGCGACTTGAAGTCCGACATGTGTCCGACTTCAAAGAACAGGGATCTGATTTCGATCCCTGACAATATCAGGCACTGTGTCTAGTATGAATCTTTAGGAAGAACTCTGCACCAAAAAAAAAAAACGTCATGGGTTCCCCCCTCTAAGAGCATACCAGGCCCTTCGGTCTGGTATGGAATTTAAAGGAACCCCTTACGCTGAAAAAAACGTGTGGAGGGCCCCCCCCAAAGTCCATACCAGACCCTTATCCGAGCAAGCAGCCTGGCCGGTCAGGAAAGGGGGTGAGCACGAGCAAGCGCCCCTCCTCCTGAATTGTACCAGGCCACATACCCTCAACATAGGGAAACATTGACTATTGACCATTCACTGTTTCAGTCCAATTTCAGCCTGAATTTTTGGGCTGAAAATGGAGCAAAAGACGCACAGGACTCCTGTGCAAATTGCACCGCAGCAGAGATTTGTGAACCGGCTCCATAGAGTGCCGGTCACAATATCTGACATGCAAATTGGATGCAGGGTAACCCGCATCCAATTTGCATAGGTGTAAACCCAAGTGTTAATTTGCAGAATTTGATGAATAAGCCACATTCTTTACACACATAGACAAAAGTTGCAAACTAAAATCCTGCTAGAGGACAATTTATTTGTATAGGTAAGTAGCATTCTTTAGAGAATTAAAGTGAGGGCAGGCGGTATGTTCCTGATTTTTTTTTTAGGAGCAATATGCAAAAGCTGACCTATAATCTCCCATTGCATTCTCTGATGTTTGTTTAAAATGTAGAGACCCTAATCTACCTAGTCTGACATCTAAAAGGAACGCACATAACAAATGTGTAGGCCCAATGAAAGTTAATTAACCACTTCCATACAGGGCACTTATACACCTTCCCGCCCAGACCAATTTTCAGCTTTCAGCACTGTTGCACTTTGAATGACAATTGCGCGGTCATGCTACACTGTACCCAAACTAAATTTTTATCATTTTGTACCCACAAATAGAGCTTTCTTTTGGTGGTATTTGATCACCTCTGGGATTTTTATTTTCTGCAAAAAAAATGACCGAAAATTTAGAAAACAACCTTTCTTTTTGTTTCTGATATAAAACATTGTAAATAAGTACGTTTTCTCCTTCACTGATGGGCACTGATGGTACTGCACTGACGGGCACTGATAAGGCGGCACTGATGGGCACCGATGAGGTGGCACTGATGTGGCATTGATGGGCACTGATAGGCAGCATGGATGGGCATGGATAGGCAGCACGGATAGGTGGCACAGATGGGCACGGATAGGCGTCACGGATGGGCATAGATAGGTGGCACTATTGTATGTGTTGTACTAATGGATGCCAATCAGTGCCAAACAATGCCTGCCAATCAGTGATGCCCATTGTGGGCACTGATTGGCATCCATTGCGGGCACTGATTGGCATCCATTATTTGTGTCATTGTCATCCCTGGTGGTCTAGGGTGGCATACCTGTGTTTTGGTTTTGCATCCCTGGTGGTCTAGTGGCATCCCTGGTGGTCCAGTGGGCATCCTCGGGGGGGCTGTGCTGATAATCGATCAACACAAACCCCCCCCCTGTCAGAGGAGCAGCCGATCGCCTCTCCTCTAATCGCGTCTGACAGACGCGAGTGAGGAAAAGCCGATTACCGGCTTTTCCTGTTTACATCGTGATCAGCCGTGATTGGACACGGCTGATCACGTGGTAAAGAGTCTCCGTGAGAGACTCTTTACCTAGATCGGTGTTGCAGGGCGTCAGACTGACACCCTGCAACAATGATCGTTGCGATGCGTGCCCCCGGGGGCGCGCAGCGGCTCAATATCCTGAGGACATCATATGACATCCACTCAGGATATTGAAACCACTTTGCCGACGTCAATATGTCATTGGCGGGCGGCAAGTGGTTAAAGGTCATCAATGAGGATTTATTAAAACGTAGACTTCAAAGTGAGGCCTCTTGTCAGCAATAGCAGGGATGGTCAAATTTGCGTGGATACACTGAGAAAACTGGTACAGACTACAGTATATATGCTTTAAAGTGGTTGGAAACCCTCCTATAGTACTTTTCTACATTCAAAGCAGACTGCAATAATTTATGTAGCACTACCCCCGGAGGAGCTGCTGGATTGCTTTGGGTGGCACATTTACCTCATGGCTCCCCCGAATTCCTAGGGGTGTATGGTGCATATAACAGTAGTAACGGAATGTCCATAACAGGTGTCTTTTCTGTGCTCTTTATTACCCAGCCATGTAAAAACAATGAACCGGTGATGAAAGGGATAGAGGGCCAGATTCACAAAAGAGATAAGACGGCGTATCTCCTGATACGCCGTCGTATCTCTGAGATACGATTGTCGTATCTATGCGCCTGATTCATAGAATCAGGCGCATAGATAGCCCTAAGATCCGACAGGTGTAACTGTGTTACACCGTCGGATCTTAGGCTGCAATTCTAGGCCGGCCGCTAGGTGGCGATTCCATTGCGGTCGGCGTAGAATATGCAAATGACTAGTTACGCCGATTCACGAATGTCCGCTTTGCCCGTCGATCCAAATTAACGTCGTTTCCGTAGAGATGCGTCGCGTAAAACTAAGCATGCCCTCTAGGTGGTCTAACCAATGTTAAGTATGGCCGTCGTTCCCGCGTCGAATTTTTAAATTTCACATTGTTTGCGTAAGTCGTCCCTGAATGGCGCTGGACGCCATTTACGTTAACGTCGAAGCCAATGACGTCCTTGCGACGTCATTTAGCGCAATGCACGTCGGGAAATTTTAGGGACGGAGCATGCGCAGTATGTTCGGCGCGGGACCGCGCCTAATTTAAATGGTCCCCGCCCCATTTGAATTAGGCGGGCTTGCGCTGGGCGGATTTACGCTACGCCGCCGCAAGTTTACAGGTAAGTGCTTTGTGAATGAAGCACTTGCGCTGTAAACTTGCGGCGGTGTAACGTAAATGGGATACGTTACGCCGCCGCAGCGTAACGCAATTGTATGTGAATCTAGTAGGAGAACAGCAGATTCAGGCATAGTATTTGGAACAGTCCTGTTCAACTCTACCCATATGAACAGGCAGGAAATAAATAATTTTTATCAAAAAAAATTTAAGCAAAGAAAAGATATTTGGGGTCTTTTTGACCCCAGATCTCTTTATAAAGAGGACCTGTCACCCCTTTTTCTATTACAAGGTATGTATGCATTCCTTGTAAAAAGAATAAAAGTGACAAAAAAAAAATATTAAAAAGGGACAGTGTAAAAATAAAAAAGTAAAGTGCCCTCATCCCTCCGTGCTCACGCGCAGAAGCAAACACTTACGCAAGTCGCGCACGCATATGTAAACAGTGTTCACACATGTAAGATATAGCCACAAACGTTAGCGCAAGAGCAATAATTCTAGAGCTACATCTCCTCTGTAACTCTAAACAGGTAACCTGTCAAGGCGTTTAAAGGGTAGCCTTGGAGATTTTTTAAGTACCATAGCTTGTCGCCATTCCACGAGCGTGCGCAATTCTAAAGCGTGACATGTTAGGTATCTATTTACTCGGCCTAACATCTTTTTTTTTTAAATCAGAAAAATTGTTTATTGTGCCAAAAAATATAGGACATGAAGTCAGGTACATGAATATAGATCAACATTCAGAGCATTGTACAAAGCATCATCACACAGATATTAGTACCATACACTTGCCAGAACCGTAGCACCTGAAGAAATAACATTGTTGTCAATAGCACAATTAACACAGTGTCGAGAAGGCGAGAACCGCCTCACCCTCCCACACAACCAAACACTTGGCCAACGGGCAATGCCCAGAATTCCGCGTTCCACACTCTGCCCAAATAATTGTAACAACTGCCTGTCCTTGGTGTGCATTCTCGTATCCACATTATAATGTTCATTATCACAGACATTGCTATAGACACTCAGATTCTAGTCCCGGGGGGAGAATGTCACCTACATCTGCAACAACCGAGTCATAATCAGTCTCGGAGGTGCCAATCCAGGCGTCTCCAGCCAGGGCTGCCAAATGGAGTTGAATTTCTTGGACGCATTTCTGTGCTGATATGTATAATGTTCCCTCACAATAATGAGGTTCACTTGGTCTATCCACTGTTTTTTGGTCGGGACATGCGGGGACAACCAAAATCTAGCTATCTGTTTCCTTGCTAGATATAAAAGCCTGATCACTGCGATATTAACTGGAGGAGGGTACACCTCTTCATCCACCGCACCCAATATGCATATCAATGGGTCCAGCGGGACCCTAACCTGGAACACCGAGGAGACAACCTCCGTGACACTCCTCCAGAACCGATGCAGCTTGGGACAGCGCCACATTAGGTGAATAAGCGATCCCTCCTCCCCGCATAGTTTGGGACACAGAGAAGAGTCCCTCCTGCCCCATCGGAACAGCTGAATGGGTGTGCGGTAGACCCTGTGCAACAGAAACAGGTGAGACAATCTATGCGATTGTGAAACTGAGGTCAAAGGCCCCGCTTGTAAACAGGATTCCCATGTCTCACCGTCAATGTCCCCCAGGTCCTCCGCCCAGCCTCTCCTACATGGTAAGGTCTCTGAATTTTGTATGGATGACAAAAGGGAGGAATACACATGAGATATCATGCCCTTTTTGTCTTTACCATGGAAAACATCTGTTATCAGCCTGTGACTGGATAGTCGCAAAACAGATGTCCGACCCTGGGCCTGTAAAGCATGTCTGAGCTGTAAGTATCTGTAGAATTGATGTCTAGGTAAATCAAACTCATTTTGTAGGTCTTGAAATGACTTAAAGCGGGGGTTCACCCTTAGAGGGCACTTTTCCCCCTTAGATTCCTGCTCGTTATTACTAGGGGAATCGGCTATTTATTTAAAAATAGGTGCAGTACTTACCCGTTTACGAGACGCATCCTCTCCGTCGCTTCCGGGTATGGGCTTCGGGAATGGGCGTTCCTTCTTGATTGACAGGTTTCCGAGAGGCTTCCGACGGTCGCATCCATCGCGTCACGATTTTCCGAAAGAAGCCGAACGTCGGTGCGCAGGCGCAGTATAGAGCCGCACCGACGTTCGGCTTCTTTCGGCTACGAGTGACGCGATGGATGCGACCGTCGGAAGCCTCTCGGAAGACTGTCAATCAAGAAGGAACGCCCGCTCCCGAAGACCATACCCGGAAGCGACGGAAGAAGATGCATCTCGAAAACGGGTAAGTACTGCACCTATTTTAATACAAATAGCCGATTCCCCTAGACCGAACGAGCAGGAATCTAGGGGAAGAAAAAAAAATTTTTTAGAAATGGGTCAACTCCCGCTTTAAGTGTGTCATTATGGTAGATCTGAGCAATATTCTGGATCCCTGCTAATTTCCAGGATATAAAACCCTCAAGACTGGACACTTCTGTCAGATTTAGATTATCCCACAAAGGGGTGTCCGTAAGAAATCCCGAAACGCCCACAGTCGTCTTAACCATGGACCACAGCTTTCCAAGGAGGACAACCGTGGGTGCTGCCCGTGGAAGGTGTGGGAACCCAGCCTCCAGACAAGCCAAAACCGACGCATTCCCGGACCCACCCCGCAACAGCGTGTCAATGGAGTCCCTGCTATTAATCCGCCCCATACCACATAGGTGCTGCATTTGGGAAGCCAAAAAGTAAAATTTAGGATTGGGTACAGCAGCACCCCCTTGGTCTTTGCCGTATTGCAGTGTAGACAAACGGATACGGGCGACTTTCTTTTTCCAGATTAATGATCTAAACAAGGAATCAATCCGGGTAAACCACCGACGGGGTGGCCTAACATCTTTCACATTATACAAAAAAATATATATAATTTTTATTTACTAAAACACATTTTTTCCCCAAAGAATGTCGTTTAAAAAAACGCTGCGCAAATACCGTGTGACATAAAAATTGCAACGACCCCCATTTTAGTAATTTTCTAGCAAAAAATACGGATTTAAACTTGTAAAAAAAGCATTTGCTAAAATAATTTAATTTTAATAAAGACATATTAATTTCTAAAGACAAAAAAATAAAAAATAAATCGCATTTGAGCCTGCAATGTATTGCGACTGCGATTAGTTGCTGGCGGGTGCAATGCTCTGTCTACCTCCTGCAGATTATTCTTAAAAAAAAAATAAAAAAAAATAAACAATACACCACAGTAAAAACATTTTTTAGAGGATTTCAGCTAAAATATTGATTTCCAAGAAAGGTTAATACATTTGGATGAAAGAAAGTGATTTTTATTGATTATTGCATGTAGTGAGGTACAGACAGAGAACACACAGCTATCCCCTCAGAGCCAAGTGCTGAACAGGTACTCTGTATAACCCCGCCCTCCCCACATCAGGAACTCTACTCTGCCCCGCCCACAGCTACGTCTGCTTGTTTCGTCTCGGCTCCCTGAATGGGATTTTCCGTTCCCCGCCCACCCCTGCTTTCTACCTTTTTTATTGGCTCGTACAGCTCTTTCTTTCCGCTGATTGGCTGACGTTGCAGCCTACTCTTATCCTCGTACACTTCCTCTTTGTAAATTCCCTAACTTGACTCAAGTGATAGAAGGGACTTTATGTCAGCGTAGAGAATACCTATTTCCCAGGAAACCCCTGTATAGCTATGGGGAAAGTCCAGAGCGAAGTAGCTGCCTAGTTGTGTGACTTACCTCTGCCAGCACACTGCTGGACTACACAGAAGCAGCGACACGTGAGTACTCATCACCACCGGGCTCTGGGGGTACACTGGGGGCATGTTCAGTCTCAGCAACCAATAGGAATGTAACCCGAGGGTTTCCAGGGACGGTGCCTAGTCCTGTGTGACAGGTCATTTAGTCCCTGGTAATGGGCACTCTCCCAGTACTGATCAACTCTACTATTTATGATTGCTATATTGCTGGCATCAAAACAATAATTAAATACAAATATAATAATCAAAAAGATATATATATATATATATATATATATATATATATATATATATATATATATATATATATATATATATATATAGATATATATATATATATAGATATATATATATATATATATATATATATATATATTCTCTTAGTTATGATTGCCAACAAGGGGTTAAATATTAGGAGGTTTAAGGTCCACTGTAATCATGGTGTTCCCCACCGTGCCTGTGGGTGTGTTTGAAATCCCACCCGTCCAGTCCTGCCAGGAAGCTGATACTGCACACCGCTAATCGCAGGCAGTGAGTAAGGATGAGCTCCGGCGTGTTCGCAAAGCTCACGTGCAGAGCCCACCAGAAAGTTGGCACTGCGCTGTGCTAATCACAGGAAGTGAGACATTGTCCCGATGCGCTACCTGTGATTAGCACAGCGCAGTGCCGACTTCCTGGCGGGCTCTGCACGTTGGGCTTTGCGAACGCGCTCCGGCTCATCCTTAGCAGCGAGACATTTCACGGATTGGAGCTGCACAGAGTCCTGACCTCAACCTGATGGAACACCTTTGGAATGAATTAGATCCCTTTCATTCAGGCTGTAGCAGTAAAGTTTATTGGTTTTATTGGCGCTTTACAGTTGTTTAAGCGGCGCTTTTTGGCCGATAGCGCTTTTAACCTCCGCTAGCGGCCGAATAAGGGGTTAAAAAACGCCAATGTTGCAGCACTTCTTTTCAGGAGGCGCTGCCCATTCATTGCAATGGGCAGGGGCGTTTTGGGAGTGATGTATACAGCACTCACAAACCACCCCAAAGATGCTGCTTGCAGGTCTTTTTCTAACGTCCCGCAAGTGCACCACCGCAGTGTGAAAGCCCTCAGTGTGCCATGCCATCAAACGCAGCCACTGTGCCATGCCATCAAACCTAGCCACTGTGCCATGCCATGAAACGCAGCCACTGTGCCATCAATTGTCACCACTATGCCATGCCATCAAACGCAGTCACTGTGCCATGCCATCAAACACAGTCACTTTGTCATCAATTGTCACCACTGTCCCATGCCATCAATTGTCACCACTGTGCCCATCAATTGTCACCACTGTGCCCATCAATTGCTGCCACTGTGACCTGTAAAATGCCCCCCCTCCCCCCTGGCACTTACCTTTCTCAGGTCAGCCGTGCTTCTACCGTCCCTCGATGTCCCTCGTCCCGCCCTCGATGACGCTTCAGCCGATCAGGTTACCGATTACCAGAATCAGATTACCTGATTGGCTGAGACGCCTGTCAGTCTTATCCAAGGAACGCACCGCCGGTACGTCCCGAGGATAAGCATTCAGGAAGCCGACTACAGCCTTAGGCCTGTACTCGGAAAGCCTATCAGAGCCGCTGGCTCTGATAGGCACTTCCACACAGCCAACCAGCTGCCGTTATTCAGCTGGCTGGCGCTCAACATCCAGCCAGCTGAATAGTGGGCGGCAGCGGCGAAAATATATAGATTCATACAATACATGAATCTATATATTTTAGTGACTGTGCGAGAGCCAGAGGGGGCGGCGCTCCGGCGCCCTCTATGGACGAACCGCTCCTGGTGCCTCACCTCCCAAATGCGCTTCAGGAAGAATGGTCAAACATTCCCATAGACACACTCCTAAACCTTGTGGAGCCTTCCCAGAAGAGTTGTAGCTGTTTTATAGCTGCAAAGGGTGAGCCAACTCAATATCAAACCCTATGGACTAAGACTGGGATGCCACTAAAGTTGTTGTAAACCCTAAAAAAAAAAACCTTCAAGGCAAAATGAAAACGAGCTAGTATGCAGATCGAAGCCCCCGCAGTGGTCCTCAGACGGTTCAAATCTTGGCAGGTTCAGCAGGGACCAGCCGAGATTTGAACCATGTATGGGAAGGCTGATTGTACCCCCCCAAAAAAATGCGCAGGCTATGTAGCACAGATGACCTCTGGTTGAGAGATATGAAGGATTAATTGTAACCAAGCTGGGTTACAGTTCACTTAGAGATGAAAACATCTATAAATAAGCAGTATTGCCCTAAAAATAAAAATGCACATTCATAAAGCACAGCAATGAATGTTTAGCGCCCCAAAGCAAGAGGAGCTCTATGCAGGGCCATCTTAATAGCATCATGGGCCCCTGGGCAAAGTAATGCTCTGGGGCCCCTACAACGGAGACAGTGCAGGTAAACAGAAATTGAGTAGGTAGGAGGCAGGGGATATCTGGGGTGTAGAGGGGTCAGAGTGCTGGGGGGATATCTGGGGTGTAGAGGGGTCAGAGTGCTGGGGGGGGGGATATCTGGGGTGTAGAGGGGTCAGAGTGCTGGGGGATATCTGGGGTGTAGAGGGGTCAGAGTGCTGGGGGGGGGATATCTGGGGTGTAGAGGGGTCAGAGTGCTGGGGGGATATCTGGGGTGTAGAGGGGTCAGAGTGCTGGGAGGGGGATATCTGGGGTGTAGAGGGGTCAGAGTGCTGGGGGGGGGATATCTGGGGTGTAGAGGGGTTAGAGTGCTGGGGGGATATCTGGGGTGTAGAGGGGTTAGAGTGCTGGGGGGATATCTGGGGTGTAGAGGGGTTAGAGTGCTGGGGGGGGGGGATATCTGGGGTGTAGAGGGGTCAGAGTGCTGGGGGGGGGGATATCTGGGGTGTAGAGGGGTCAGAGTGCTGGGAGGGGGATATCTGGGGTGTAGAGGGGTCAGAGTGCTGGGAGGGGGATATCTGGGGTGTAGAGGGGTCAGAGTGCTGGGGGGGGGGATATCTGAGGTGTAGAGGGGTCAGAGTGCTGGGGGGATATCTGGGGTGTAGAGGGGCAGCCCAGACTCAAGGACCAGCTGCTTTGGGGAAAGGGCAGGGGCCCCCAATGCAGCTGGGGCCCCTGGGCAGTGCCCAGGTGTGCCCTCTCATTAAGGCAGCCCTGGCTCTATGTAATTTGGGGGTTGAAATTTGCAGTCTGAAAGGAAGTTAAGGGCTCGCCGGCCTACTTTTAGTAAACAAAACAACAGTTGTCAAAAATAATTGCAGGGGATTTTCTCTATCAAAACAGGTAATGAAAATGTCAAGCCACTTGGCTTTCTCTTCAGCTGCTCTTGTCAGGATCCTTCAGTTACAGCACCCAGCTGCACAGGCCCAGTCCTTGGCCTCCCAATATGGGATCTCCTGACACCCCGAGCTCTCTCACTCCACCAATAGGGATGAGCTCCGGCATGTTCGCATAGCCCGCCAGGAAGTCTGCACGGCGCTGTGCTAACCACAGGCAGGGAGACATTGTCCCGATGCTCGGCTGCAGAGATCGGGAAATTTGCAGACTTCCTGGCGGGCTCTGCACGTGGAGTGTGCGAACATGCCAGAGCTCATCCCTATCCACCAATTCTCACAGACTCCATAAGTCCTATGAATGCACCTAGTTGCCTCAGCTGTCCCAACTCTCCCAGCCCCGTGGGTAAGGAATCTCTCCAACATGGCGTACTGTCCCCTCAGTCGAGCACCTCTCCTTATGGTAGTAGCACACACCTGTCTCCAAACAGGAGCCCTGCACTATGGTCAGGTCCTTGATTATAACAAGTGTGCACATTCACACAGCCTGCAGGTCTCCAATAAGACCTGGACACTGGATTGGAAACTTCTTCCCACCCTTCTTTGAAGTCTCCAAACTCAAGACCCTGATCTGGGATTACCAATCCTGGAGAAAATGTAAACCCCAGTCTCCTTCATTCAGACACGATTCTCCGGAGCCCCTTAACGTGGAATTTGATTCAGAAAATCAAGTCCTGCTAAATCACTTCATGCTGGCCCCTTTTGCAGGTAAAGCTGTTAAAATCATTACAAATAAGCGCCTATACTGTCTCACCCTGCTCTGCACATGCTCAGTTGCTTTCTATTAGGTACTGTGCCAAATTCATAGAGGCCGATATGTTGACAGCCTAAAGATTTAGTGTTGTTCAGGGGCTTTGGGCTTCAGCAAAATGGCAGCCTCTGGCAAGAAGAAACAGGAGCAATGCTGGAGGCAATTTACAGCACACACTAATTTTGGTAGCATAATTATTATAGTGGAAATATTTGATTCCCTGCAAATATATGTATGCCCACTTACAAAAAAATGAAGAGTCTATAATTGTTATCACAGGTGTATTTTAAATGATAAATTGAGAAAAAACACATGGTACAAAGGTTATAAAAAAAAAAAAAAAAAAGTATCCGATGCCCAGCAAAACACGACTTGGTACTTGGCGGAGAAATCCTTGTTGGCAAGCAACAGGTAAGACATTTCTTGTAGTTGGTGACCAGGTTTGCACACATCTCGAGGGATTTTGGTCCACTCTTCTTGATAGATCTTCTCTAAATCCTTAAGGTTTCTTGGCTGTCACTTGGCAACATGAAGTTTCAGCTCCCTCCAAAAAAATTCTATAGCATTAAGGACCTGGCTAGGCCACTCCATGACCTCAATGTGCTTCTTTCTGAGCCACTCCTTTGTGGCCTTGAAGGTATGTTTTGGGTCATTGTCATGCTGGAAGACCCATCTTCAGTGTTCTGGCTGAGGGAAGAAGGTTCTCGTGCAATATTTTACAATACATGACCCCGTCCATTGGTCCCTCAATGCGGTAAAGATGGCATGTACCTTTAGTAGAGAAACGGTCCTAAAAGCATAATGTTTCCATCTCTGTGCTTGACTGTAGTGATGGTGTTTTGAGGGTCATAGTTTCAGCATTTTTCTTCCTCCAAACACGACAAGTCAAGTTAATGACAAAGAGCTCAATTTTGGTATCATCTGACCACAGCACTATCTCCCAAACAAAGTCCCGCCTCCTGGAGTTGGCTCCTATGATAGACAGCACACTGTTCCAATGCTGGGAAAATTAAAGTGGAAGTAAACCCTTCAATTTGATAGTTACAAAAAACAGTTAACATTCCCGGCATGCCGGAAATTATAGCTGTCACATTTGCTTGTGCTCTCAACCAAACTGTTAAACCATCCAATGGCTGGTTTCATAACAGGTCACATGTACAGCATTATGGCAGTTACAGATTAAACAGAGGTCAAGATGGCCGCTTCCTTGGCTGAAACCGATAGGAGGGTTTACTTCCACTTTAAGTAGTGTGATGTCTATCATAGGAGGTGATCCAGGAAGTGGGACTTTGTATGACAGCAGAGTTCCCCTCTCTGTGTGATTTGCCGGCTCTCCTCCTCTCTACCTTCCTCATAATTTTACTGTCTGATTGCTGGGAGGAAAATTGGCTCCCATGAGGCTTTGCTGATGGACACTGGTAGGCTGCGCCGATGGGCACTTATGAGGCTGCTCTGTTGTGACTGCACGGATAGGCTGCACTGATGAGGCTGCACTAGTGGGCACTATTACTCTGAACTGATGAGCAGTGATATACTGCACTGATGGGCTGCATTGGTGGCCACTAATGATGCTGCACTGATCCATTTGTTAATATTTATTTCTGTAACTAAACTCTGCATAAAACATTCAACAGTGTAATTTCATGAGAATTTATGAGGGTAGGGGTTGGGTGGGGCAACTGGTAACTCTTAAGGCCTGGCTAGTAGCTCAGGACTTGACATTTTGAGCCCTGTGCTAGTGTATAGTGATAGTCAATTACCAATTTTAAGTGGTAAAAAAGTCCATAATATAAAAAAGTTCATATAAAAGTCCCATGCACAATCCAGTGAATGTGCAATCCCAGACGGGTATGCAAATCTGTTCTCAAAAGATGATCTTCACGCCGTACCGATCATCTGTGAGGCTTCCCGGCCCCCCTGCTACACTCAGGACGCCGGGTGTACAAGTACTCGTGCAAATGCTTGGTATCGACCCCGATACCAATACTGGTATCGGTGAAACCCTAGTTCAGAGAGCTAACATCCCTTATGATGGGATAGTTAGTTGTAAAGGAAGATCCTGTCATTCTGTGTAACAGTCACACAGGATCCTTGTGTACTATTATGCTGCTAGTGCTAGTAACAAACTGTATTAGAAACTCCTACCCGGTACTATAGGCCAGTGAACAGGCAGACAGACTTCTCCTTCTCTCTTGGGCCAAGCAATACTCAAGGTACTGGGGAAGAGGAAATAGAAATGGGAAGCAAGACTGGGAAAGAGGAAATAGAAATGGGAAGCAAGACTGGGGAAGAGGAAATAGAAATGGGAAGCAAGTCTGGGGAAGAGGAAATAGAAATGGGACGCAAGAAGAAAAAGGGATAGCAAAAAAGGACAGGAAGTGCGTTAACACCAGCAGTCTGCAACTTATTACTGTAGGTGGGGTGGCCAAGGGGGCCCTGGGTTTTTAAGACCACTCCTTTCATTGAGGGCTTGTGTCTTAGTTTCTGTTGGTCAACAATGACAGCTGATTTTTGGAACACCTTGACTAGTAAGGCCCATTTCTAATAGCAGGAATTGTTGTTGCTTTCAGCAATTTAGACTGGAGAGTAGCAAATGCTATGAGATGAGAACCTAGGCCCAGATTCTCGTAGATGGGCGTAAAACTCTGCGGGCGTAACGTATCTCATTTACGTTACGCCGCCGCAAGTTTTACAGGCAAGTGCTTTATTCACAAAGAACTTGCCTGTAAAGTTGCGGCGGCGTAGCGTAAATCACCCGGCGCAAGCCCGCCTAATTCAAATTAGCCGGGTAGGGGGCATGGAGCATTTAAATTAAGCGCGTTCCCGCGCCGGACGTACTGCGCATGCGCCGTCCGATAAAATATCCCAGGGTGCATTGCTCCAAATGACGTCGCAAGGACGTCATTGGTTTCGACGTGAACGTAAATGGCGTCCAGCCCCATTCACAGACGACTTGCGCAAACAACTTAAATTTACAAATTTCGACGCGGGAACGACGGCCATACTTGACATTGATTGCACCTCATATACCATGGGGCAACTTTACGGCGGGACAAGCCTAACGTAAACGTCGTAACTTTACTGCGTTGGCCGCGCGTACGTTCGGGAATTCGCGTATCTAGCTAATTTGCATACTCGACAGGGAAAGCGACGGAGGCGACACCTTGCGGCCAAAAAAAAAAATTACATTTAAAATCCGACAGCGTAAGAGCCTTACGCCTGTCGGATCTAATGGATATCTATGCGTAACTGATTCTAAGAATCAGTCGCATAGATACGACGGCCCAGATTAGGACTTACGACGGCGTACATGGCGTTGCGTCGTCGTAAGCCCTTTGAGTATCTGGGCCCTAGTCTCTAACCCAGGGGTCAGCAACCCATAGATCACAATCTACCAGTAGATTGTGATCAGGTAACTGGTAGATGGGCTGGGCTTGCTTATCCACCATCCCAGAGCATTAATCAGAGTGCAGTGTAGAGTGTCTACTTGTAAGTTGGAGCTGTAGTAGGGAGAAAAAGCTGCATTACCCAATGCCTCTTCTATAGTGCTGGCTCCTGTGCCAACTGCACGCCACCTCTTATCCCGGCTAGTGGTCTCCAGAATGGTGCCAGCAGCAGGAAAGAAGAGATCTTCGTGTCAGTTTGAAGCAATACACTGGTTATAATAGTATCGGGCTGATATCACACTGATGTGCGGCGGTTTTCCCACACCGCAGGTGTAGTGCAATGTACCTGCAGCTTTCCTGCGAGTTTCCTGCGCTTCGCCATAGGCTTCTATTATATCCTGCGGGTTTGGTGCACTTTCAGAAAGTGCACTAAACCTGCAGGATATAAAAGTCTATGGCAAAGCGCAGCTAGCCCAGGAAAGTCACAGATGGACTGCGCTGCATCTGCGGTACAAGTAAACCACAGCACATCAGTGTGAATGCAGCCTTATAAGGGGGCTCAGAACATTAAGGGTTCACTTACATTTGCAGTTTTGGGCGTGGTAAAACTTGATGTGTTTTTACCACATCTCCCCTTGGACTAAGCAGAAGCTTGCAGTTGTGGGGTTCTTGTAGAATGGCCCCATTTAATCAAATGGGTCGCGATTTTCAGGTAGCACCCACCAAAAGCCACAGGGGATTTAATTCCTGCTGTGGCATGTGTATACCTTTTGACTGCTGCCTCAGCAGCTAAATGGGGTAGGGATTGGGGGTGATAAACTGCAGGGTTTTACTGCCCTTCAACTTTACATGTGAACAAGCCCTAAGGGTGCCACTGCTGAATGCAAGTAAGAGCTCATTCACAAGTGCAGCAGGCACTTCTGTTCCTCTGAAAAGCGATCCAAGTTCGTTTGACAAGAGGTGAGGAGGCGATGTTGCCTCCTCACCTCCTGATTTTAAACTTATGATTGCTGTGCAGTGCATGTGATTGCAAAACGATAGTACGGCATTTAGAAGTTTAAATCGGGTGTGAGGTGACACTGTGCCCGGTGATCTTTGACTTCTCCCATGTTGTTCAGGTAGATCTTCACCTTATTAAAGTGGCTGTAAACCCTCAAATATACCCAGTGAAGTAAGCAGCCTCAGATGATACACCTAGATTAAACAAATCCTCCTACAAAAGTTTTTTACATGTATATCTGCTGTCTCAGCTTTATCTACTGTTAAGAAAGTGCACAGGGATGGGGGGGTTATTTACTAAAAGCAAATCCACTGTGCACTACAAGTGCACTTGGAAGTGCAGTCCCTGTAGATCTGAGGGGGACATGCAAAGAAAATAAGACGGCATTTTTGATTGGATGATAGAAATCAGCAGAGTTTCCCCTCATTTCAATCCCCCCCCCTCAGATCTACAGCACTTCCAAGTGCACTTGTAGAGCAAAGTGGATTTGCTTTTAGTAAATCAACCCCACGGTGTTAGAATTTTCATTTCCTCATTCAGCAGTAGAAGTGTAGTGTTGGATTAAACAGGGAGACTTGTCAGAAGTTATCATGCAGATAACAGAAGAACGGAGCAGGAGAAAGCCACAGGACTTGGTGCTTTGAAGAGAGATAAGAAAACATTGCAGATATACAGTATGTGCCCAGCTCAATTTTCATGAATCGGTTTTACATCCACTTTAAGGTTGCCTACCTCTGCTATAACTCTTTTGATTGCATATTGAAATTATTCCCCAAATTATGCCATGGTGCTGTCTTTTTTTAAGAGCAACATTACTATTATGTTATTAATCTGGTTTCTGTTACTGCCACATGCTCAGGGTAATAGACCCAATTTTGCCTTTATATAAAGCCTATACTGAGATCCGTACCAAACGTGACATTGTTGACGTTGGACAATACTGATTGCCTCCTGACTGTCTTTGGTATAAATTCAGAGTAAAGATACTTGTTCCAGATAAGTATTACGTGAAGCGTTGAAGCTTTTACATCAGTATAACTGCCAGACAGTTGCTTGTGCTAATATATTACAGCAGATTTTGACCCCTTTCTTTACCCCCTTTTCTTTTACCAGGTATTTTTGTGAACCTTCACATTGACTGTAATCAAGACTAGAATGTCATCTCCAAGATTTTTTATCGCAGCCCGGGACTTTTCATCACTTCTCCAGTCTTCTGATGGCACACCTGAGAGAGTAGAGAGAGGGAGCCTGTTAACATTAACCGGAAATCCGCCTTCTAATCCCAACAGGAAGGACAGTGCCCTTCATCATCCAGAGACACTTTGGCTTAGGGTTCATGAATCCAAAAAGTTGGTTGGTGTAAGCTCCGAGTCAGTACATGAAGTTGAAAAGTTGATTTGGAGTATGTTATTGGCAGTTACTGATGCAGAAGAGCGTCTAGTCTTTTATCGGGAACGCAGTAGGTTGAAGGAAGTTATGAACCTCGGCACTGGAGACTACGTACGTGTTCAGGTTATTTCATCCAGTGGACGCAAGGAGAGGGGTGTTTTGCGGTACAAAGGATCTGTCAATCACAAAGAAGAAATTCTTTTTGGAGTGCAGCTATTGGTAAGATCTATGCAGATATTCATATTTTGTACATGTATGTGACTCTAATGAGATTACTAACATATGCAATCATTCAACACGTTATCTGCTATCTGGACTACTGGAAGTTTGTGAAAAGGCTTACGTTAGCAACACTATGGTACAATTTTTTTTTTCCTAAATGGCTTCCTTTACCTTAGTGAAGTCCTCCTTCACTTACCTCATCCTTCGATTTTGCTTTTAAATGTCCTTATTTCTTCTGAGAAATTCTCACTTTCTGTTTTTTCTGTAACTACACACCGTAATGCAAGGCTTTCTCCCTGGTGTGGAGTGTAACAGCTTGTAAAATGCGGTATCTTGCGTTTTGCCACGTTTTGTTTATAGACATTTTTCATTCATATATATACACACACTCAAACGATAAATAGAAGCGTTATATATATATATATATATATATATATATATATATATAAATTCATTTTATAACACAGCATGTAAACGTGGCAAAACTGATGTTTTTACAACCGCCCTTCAGGGGCGGTTGTAAAACGTCCCGTGTACATTAAGCCTTATTGTCGCTTTCTTCCATGCAAACATCTCGTTCCTGTGTGTGGCCTTCTTTCTACATACCGTACCTCAGCAGTGACGGTGAGCCGGGGCGAGCACCTGTAGAGATATTGCACCTCGATGGCCTGAGCGGTGCTTGTTTTGTGTTTTAGACAGAAATTACACTTAGAGATTGATTTACTAAAACTGGTGAGTGCAAAATATGGTGCAGCTCTGCATAGAAACCAATTGGCTTCTGAATTCAGCTTGTCCAGCTTTAGTAAATCAACCCCCCTTAGTGCTCTGGATAGAGACACGTGCACACTATAACACAGGGGTCTCCAACTTCCTAAACAAAGGGCCAGTTAACACTGTCCTTCAGACTTTTGGGGGCTGGACTGTGGCCAGTGGGAGTTAATTAACAATGCAACTTTGGCATTGGGGGGGTGCCAGGGGCAGGAATAGTGCCCCATCATTGGCGTCAATAGGAGTAATCATGCCCCATTGTTGATGTCAGTAGTACGAATTATGCCCTATTGTTGGTGTCAGTGGGAGGGTCTTTTATCAGTGAAAGGGAACAGTGCCCCAAGGGCATGCGCAGTAAGTATTCAGCTGACGGAACATCACTTCTGTTACCTAATCTGACCGGTCACCTATTCTGATGGAACACCGGAGAAAGGCAAGCAAAGGGCCACAGTTTGGAGACCACTTCTATAGAGAGATATTCTTTGTTCATAATTCATGTCTGAGGTTTACAACCAATTTAAAAAAAATTCAGTTCTAGCTGGTAGCCTTCACTTCCAAGGCCTAGTTAAATGATGCACATGCCTTGGAGTCTTCCTTTCTTCTCATACTACAATGTGTTCTATTAGATGTACAAGTGAATGAGAAGGGTCACCCTTATGTGTTTCAACCACCCATTCTCACAACTGTCCCAAACATTAGGCCTACATTTTTTTATTATTATTATTTTTTCCTCCTATGACATATGTGACCTCACGTGTAAGTCATTTTTTTTGTTTCATTTTCTTTTGTTGTGCATTCACAGGGATCTGCAGAGGGAAAGGGCTTCACCGATGGCTCATTCCGTGGACACAGGTTTTTCCACTGTAATGAGAATTGCGGAGTCTTTGTTCCAGGAAGTAGGCTGGAGCGGGATTTGGGAAAACACCAAGTTCGGAAACAGAGTGACATGGATGACAAGCCTTCAGGAGAGCAAGACGAATTAGTGCACAGACCCAGGAACCACCAGAAACCACTGACATTTTTGCCACGGGGAGTTAAGCACCCGAGCCCACCAAGAGCTGTGGAGAAAAGCCGGGAGGTTCAGAGAGCTGATGAGAAAGACAGAGAAGGACCAAAAGCCAGCGAGAATAAGCATGAGGCTCCAAGAGTTGTTGAGAAAGACAGAGAGATGCCTAAGGGTGGTGAGATATCATTTTTATATATACTGTATATGCGTCTAGTATTTTCTTTTGGGTCTGTTTCTGGTTTAGGAGTTCCAATTAAACTGCAGCAAGATTGTGTTTTTTTTTTTAAATAATGCTACAAAGTGCATTGAGGGAGTGCTGACTGCAGTATCCAAAAGAACCAAATCATCTCAGAATTTTTCTATCCTTTTTTTTATTTTTTTTCAGTGTGTGTGTGTGTGTGTGTGTGTGTGTGTGTGTGTGTGTGTGTGTGTGTTTTTTTATTTTTATTACAAACATTTCATACTTGCCTCCTCTGTGCAGTTGGTTTTGCACAGAGCAGCCTGGATCCTCCTCTTCTCGGGTACCTCTTTGGTGCTTCTGGCCCCTCCCTCCTGTCGAGTGCCCGCACAGCAAGCGGCTTGCTTTTGTCGCCCTACATGGAGACCATAAGACCCCACATCTCTCCTCCAGGCTTGAAAGCATGAGATCGTGAAAAATTCACCGATCACCGATCTCATGCCGACAGCCGCGATTGCGGCTTTGTTTATTTCCGGGTAAAAAATGTGTATATATATATATATATATGTTTTGGGCATATTTTATTATAGCAAAAAGTAAAAGATATTGCATTTTTTTTCAAAATTGTCGCTCTATTTTTGTTTTGTTTTGTTTTGTTTATAGCGTAAAAAATAAAAACCACAGAGGTGATCAAATACCAACAAAAGAAAGCTCTATTTGTGGGGAAAAAAGGACGCCAATTTTGTTTGGGAGCCACGTCGCAAAAAGTGGCCTGGTCTTTGGCCAGCGAAATGGTCCGTGGCTTAAGTGGTTAAAGTGCATTTTTTTTCCCACAAAAGAAAATTGCATTTGAAGGACCGCTGTGCAAATATATAAAATATTGCAACAACCACCATTTTATTCTCTAGAATATCTGCTAAAAAATATATATATATGCATGTGTGTGTTGGTTCCAAGTCATTTTGTAGCAAAACAATTATGATTTTAACTTGAAGAGTCAGAAAGGTTTAGAGCCCTTTCACACTGGGGTGGTAGCGGTAAAGTGCCGATAGTTTTAGCGGCACTTAACCACTGTTCTAGCAAACACACAGAGAGTCGTCCTGGGACTTTGAGTGAGGTGAACACAATAAGCCACTGAATATCAAAAGATTAAAATGGTATTTACTATATTTACAAGAAATAATATACATGAATGGTGTAGACAAAAGCATAGCCAATAAAAAATTGCACATGATAGAAGTAACATTGGTACATGTAGATATCATACAGTATGCACAGTATCTCACATTTTGTGAGACATAGCTCGCTTCCCTTGGGGTGGATGCATGTGTGATGTAGCGATCTGCAGAGCCAAATTGCTGAATCCCAAAAGGCAGCAGTGGCTGATGTATGGCATGGTAGCTGAGGAGGAGAGAGCGGCTGCAACCACCACCAGGGGACAGACGAAAGGTAGACATAGTGGGAGTGTGTAACCCTAAGGGTCTCACATTGTCCATTTGTAAATGTCAGCTAATCAAATGATAGAACAGACATTGAGGCCCAAGGATGAGTGGGAGGAAGGTGCAACAGAAAAAAAGGGGATATCTAGGAAGGCAATCCCTGTATAAGATATTGGCAGAGTCCGCTGTCCCGCGTGTAATGGAAATCGGTAAATCTCCTCGTTAACCGATTCCCATTCCACACGGGACGGTTGGGTTAAAGGGTTTAAAAGAGCCCGTGTTGCGCCGCTGCCAAAGTGCTTTGCAGGCGATTCTGCAACGTTGCCCATGCATTCCAGTGGGCAGGGCCAGCGGAGGAGTCGTGTATACACCACTCGCAAACCACCCTGAAGATGCTGCTTACAGGACTTTTGCTGCAAGCGCACCACCCCAGTGTGAAAGCACTCAGGCTTTCACACTGGGACTGCAGATGAGGCATTTTTCAGGTGCTATTTTTAGCGCTAAAGCGCCTGAAAAACGCCCCAGTGTGAAAGAGGTCTAAGTCTTTAAGAGATTACATTTTCTCCCTCATTTACAGACCGAACTTCATTCCTCTGATCTAAAGAACAAAAGGTTACACTGTTTATAGTTGGCTCAGCTGCTGAGGAATGCTGTGAAACTTGGCAGACTGCCTGTTTTTTGTTTAGTTTTTTTTTTTTGACAGCTGTCGGCTTGCGCAGCTCTAATATGTGCCTATAAATGGCATATTCACTTCATCTTTAGGTATGTACAATGTATTGTGACCTTGTATTGATGCACAGACAGGCCTAGAAAAGACCCATGTAAAAATAGTGCTCTGGGGCCGCTGCTCTTGTTCCTTGCTCATCAGCCCTCCGTTAACATAAATTTTCTCTAGCTGGCTAAGTACTACCGAGACTAAGGATAACATCATCCCTCCATATACTTGCATACTTAAAAATCCTTGTGACAATGTGGTAATCAGCCATTGATTCACATAGCCTGAATTATGCCCTGATTAGCATCGTCTTCTCTGTATCCTGATTGTAATCTGAATTTTAAAATGCATTCATTATCCACCTTTTTTGTGTTAAATAGTTACAAGAGCCAAAAACTGTGCTTGAAATCGAGAAATACATTAAAGCGTTAGTAGTATATACTGACGTAGCACTGACATTATAGGAAGCAACATAAGGGGCTAGGTAATGCTATTTGGTTATGAGGGCTGAACCATTTCAAATGAACTGACAGATGGAGTGAACTCTCTACCAAATCTTCCGCCACACTGTTTTAATCCTGGCCACAGGATATGCTTCGCCACATATAACCAGGGATTTACATAATGGAGTTTATTTTATTTGAAGCACAAGTTCAGCTTTTTTTTCTTGGAAAGAATGTGGTGTCACAAGAACGGGAAACAAGCTGATTTTTTTTTCCCCAGGGGGCATCAGAGACCGTAATAAAAACTTGGCAGTTTGTTAAAACAGAATTGTTAATGCAAAAGTTTAATGTATTCACTGAGAAAAGAATTTGGGTTATTATTTGCAATGGTTACCATAAGAACCCTCAGATATAAAAATATGCGCATATATATGATCACAAAATATTAACAAAAACGAATTGTGATATTTACATAGGTGAGTATCATGGTAAAATGATAAATCTTTAACCACTTGCTTACTGGGCACATATACCCCCTTCCTGCCCAGGCGAGATTTCAGCTCCCAAACAAAATTGGCGTCCTTTTTTTCCCACAAATAGAGCTTTCTTTTGGTGGTATTTGATCATCTCTGCGGTTTTTATTTTTTTTGCGCTATAGACAAAAATAGCGCGACAATTTTGAAAAAAACACAATATTTTTTACTTTTTGCTATAATAAATATCCAATTTTTTTTTAACCACTTCCTTACTGGGCACTTAAACCCCCTTCCTGCCCAGACCAATTTTCAGCTTTTAGCTCTGACGCATTTTGAATGACAATTTCTCACAAATAGAGCTTTCTTTTGGTGGTATTTGATCATCTCTTCGATTTTTATTTTTTGCGCTATAAACAAAAAAACTCAATTTTTTTACTTTTTGTTATAGTAATATCCCAATTTTTTTTTAAAAAAATATATATTTTATTCCTCCAGTTTAGGCCGATCCGTATTCAGGACTGCGATATTACGGCGGACACATCGGACACTTTTCATACATTTTTGGGACCATTCACATTTATACAGTGAACAGTGCTATAAAACTGCACTGATTACTGTATAAATGTGACTGGCAGGGAAGGGGTTAAAACTAGGGGGTGATCAAGGGGTTATATGTGTACCTTGCTAGGTGATTCTTACTGTGGGGGGAGGGGACTGACTGGGGGAGGTGACCGATGGTTGTCCCTATGTACAAGGGACACATCATTGGTCTCCTCTCCCTGACAGAATGTGGATCTCTGTGTTTACACACAGAGATCCACGTCCCTGGCTCTGTGACTGCTGATCGCTGGTGCCTGGTGGACAGCGCCGGGAGGCCAGAGGCCGTATATTGATGGCCTCCTGGCATTTTAGGGCCGTAAAAAGTCGATGGGCGGATGGGAAGTGGTTAAAGTATGTAAAAAAATAAATATACAATAGGAAATTGGAAAAAAATCATACAAATTAAACAGTCCACCAATGTGCATAGACAGGAGGTTCAAAGTAAAAAACCCAATATGATAAGATGAATGTACATCAACCACTTTCACTGGAACAGGGGCCTCAAAAGAAGTGGAATTAAGACTTGCAGAGAAAGCCGCCACCAACTGTATCAAGGCTTACCAGAGGTTGTGGACTTAAAGGGGTAAATACTAGGAGGATAGTCTCGATATTCATACGTGTGTGAACACACCCGATGTCTTATCAGACGAAACGCATCAGGGGACACCTGCCTCTGAGCCAGCACAGATGGTAATTAGACACTCCCAGAAGAGGAGAGCGCTTTGATCTGCAAGGAGGTGGGCTCTGTTATAGAATTGATTTTTTCCTGGAGTAGTCAAATTTGCTAGCAGGTTCAGAGGCACATTTACAAGTGAAAGCAATTATTTATGGAAAAGAAAAATACTGCACGTAACCATTTAAACAATTTTCCTGTGCTTTTACTTGTAATTTTTAAAGCGGAACTTCAGTCATTTTTTCAACGTTCCATCTATTAAATCTTCTGCCCTTGTTGTTTTTAACTTTGGATAGTAAAACATTTTATTTCTGCCAGTAAATACCTTATACAGCCCACTTCCTGTTTCTTGTCTGGTAAAAAGCCTAGGCTTATCTTTTCTTCTCTCTCTCTCTCTCAACAGCCCACTGTTAAAATGATTGCAGCCAGACTCGGTGGAGAGAGATTTAATATGCAAAGTGGTTGGAGGGAAACTTATTTAAGTTGTTGATAGGGTCTGTTTAAAATGTTTTTGTTTTTACAAGCTTCCTTTTTGATATTGTATTTCATAATGTACAGTACATGTTGCCGAGAATGTGTTTCTAGCACGACAGCATCGCGCTGATTCTCGGCGACATGGTGCCGACATCTCGCACTCGCTGGAATAGACAAAGCACATTCCAGCGAGCGTGTCATAGAAGCGACGGGAGATCCGACTTGGATTCCCGCCAATTCTAGCTGCGGCATTTGGTATGCATGCCTGAGAGGGAGAACTCCACGCCAATTGTTTAAATAAAAAGAACGACATGGGTTCCCCCCATAGGAGCATACCAGGCCCTTAGGTCTGGTATGGGTTGTAAGGAGACCCCCCCCCCCTACGCCGAAAAACCGACGTAGGGGGTCCCCCTACAATCCATACCAGACCCGTATCCAAAGCACGCTACCCGGCCGGCCAGGAAAGGAGTGGGGATGAGCGAGCTCCCCTCCTGAGCCGTACCAGGCCGCATGCCCTCAACATGGGGGGGTTGGGTGCTCTGGGGCAGGGGGGCGCACTGCGGGGCCCCCCCACCCCAGAGCACCCTGTCCCCATGTTGATAAGGACAGGGCCTCTTCCCGACAACCCTGGCCGTTGGTTGTCGGGGTCTGCGGGCGGGGGGCTTATCGGAATCTGGGAGCCCCCTCAAATAAGGGGGCCCCCAGATACCGGCCCCCCACCCTAAGTGAATGGATATGGGGTACATCGTACCCCTAACCATTCACCTGGAGGCAAAGTGTTTAAAGTTAATAAACACACGACACAGGGTTTTTAAAATAATTTATTAGTCTGCTCCGGGGGCCCCCCCTGTCTTCTTTAGCTCTTTTAGCAGGGGGGGCTTCTTCTTCCGCTCTCCGGGGGTCTCCTCCGCTCTCGGGGGGTCTTCTTCCATCTTCGCCGCTCTCCGCTGTTGACTCGGCGCTCCCCCGGTTCTTCTCCCGCTGTCCGGTGCCTTCTCCTTCAGGGCTGGCCGCCGCTATCTTCGTGTGTTAGCTCAATTACTAGCAGAAGGCCAGCCCGGCTCTTCTGTGACGTCTTCTCTTCTCTTCTTCTCCCTTCTTCCGATGTTCAACCGACGCCTCTTCTCGCTGCAATGACGGGTGCGCGGTGTGCATCCGACTTATATAGGCCTCACAGTCCCATCATGCTCCGGTACCTACCCACGTGTGATAAATGTAGATGTAGATAAATGTGTAGATAAATGTTCCGACGACTCAGTTTTTTGTACTTCTGACTCCCCGACTCCGACTCCGCTGTATTAATATGCAAATGTATTTTATACATTCCTTGAACGAAAGAAAGGCAACATACATGTCATTACCACAGGACTACTGGCTGGGAAGCCAACAGTCTACTGTATTGAACAGTTTAAGAAAAAGACAAACACAATGAAAACAACAAAGTTTTATTAATTTTTAAAAGTATAAGTATTGCTGCTTCTAATTGTGCGTTGCGTGCCATACAGTGAAGCACATGAAAAGCATGCTTCTTCACGGTCACTTAACGTGTTCGTTTTGCGGTTACGTGAGGCACTGCATGCATTGGTCTTTATTCTTACAGTAGAGAAGTCATTAATTATAACTTTTTGTGAATTGGGACATTTAAATTTGCAATCTAAATTTAGTAGGAGTCGTGGGTTGGAGTCGGTGCATTGTTTACCATTGGTACCCAAAATTTCCTCCGACTTCGACTCCGACTCCACAGCACTGGACAATTTTAAAAATAAAAGCAATATTTTTCTTTTACTTTTTTGCTTTAGTATCCCCGAAAATATAGTAAAAAACTAATTTCTTCATCAGTTTAGGCCAATATGTAGTCTACATATTTTTGTTAAAAAAAAAATCACAATAAGCCGATAATGATTGGTTTGCGCAAAAGTAGCGTCTACAAAATAGGGGCATTTTTATTATTATTTATTTTTACTAGTAATGTCGGTGATCATGTATTTTTATCGGGACTGCGACATTGCAGCGGACAAATCAGATTTTTTTGGGGGGGGGATCAGTGACATTTATACAGTGATCTGTGCATTTTTATAGCACTGATGTCACTGGCAGGGAAGGGGTTAACACTAGTGGTGATCAAGGGGTTAAATGTGTTCCCTAGGCAGGTGTTTCTAACTGTGGTGGGACTGTACTGACTGGAGGAGGAGAGAGATCACTGTTTCTGATCAGACAAGCTCTCTGTGGCGCGATTGCGGGTGGCCGGCCGACATCACGGGCGCCAATCACGCGCATCGGCTCCGTCGCCACGCAGCAGGTGCACTCGTCGCACTGTATCTATTACACAAACTGATGTACAGTTACGGCAATTTGCGTAATTGTACCAACCTGCCGCAGTATATGGACAGCGACTGGTCGGCAAGTGGTTAAAGAGACACTGGCACAAAAACATCTATATTTCTTACCTTGGATTCTGAAAAAAACATTTGCCAGGGTACCTGTGGACTACCGTACATAATGTATTTTTAACTATAATGGAATATATTCTGAACCTTCTGCTTGACTGTACACATCCAGGGCTGATGCAAGGATTTTTAACACCCTAGGCGAAACCTCATTATTTTTGGGGAGACCCAGAGAGAGGGGGCCCTACAGGACTATCCATGGAGAGACTGTCTCCTTTCCTTCTCAGGCTGTCTCACGCAGCCAGCCAATGAGGTAGAAGAAGCCCCTTCGGCGCCCCCTAATGGTGTGTGCTCTAGGCTGGTGCCTACCTTGCCTATTGGTAGCGCTGGCCCTGTACACAGCTAATGTATTATTAGACAGTTTTATAATTACTAGTAGCATTTGCCAGGGATGCCTGCTTTCTCCTTTATTTTTTCTTTAATGATGGAACCCCTGGCGACAGTAATCGGACATAACCAATTAGTCTCGGAAATTGATATTGCTCACCGCTCTCACCAGATTGGATTGTTTGCTAATGATGTAATTCTTATGTTAACTAAGCATGCTGCTTTCTTGCATGTAGTGCAGGAGGTGATTCATTTGTTTTGAAAAGTGAATGCTACAAAATCTCCAGTCTTGCCTGTTGGTGTGGACAGTTCTACACCAACAAGTACATTCCATATTTGAGCATTAATTTAACCTCGCATTTTGCTAAGATATACAGTATCTCACAAAAGTGAGTACACCCCTCGTATTTTTGTGAATATTTTATTCTATCTTTTCATGTGACAACACTGAAGAAATTACACTTTTCTACAATGTAAAGTAGTGATTGTACAGCTTGTATAACAGTGTAAATTTGCCGTCCCCTCAAAATAACTCAACACACAGCCATTAATGTCTAAATCGCTGGCAACAAAAGTCAGTACACCCCTAAGTGAAAATGTCCAAATTGGGTCCAAAGTGTCAATTTTTTTGTGTGGCCACCATTATTTTCCAGCACTTCCTATACCACTTAAGACCCGGACCATTATGCAGGTTAAGGACTTTGCCCCTTTTTGCGATTCGGCACTGCGTTGCTTTAACTGACAATTGCACGTCGTGCGACGTGGCTCCCAAACAAAATTGGGGTCCTTTTTTTTTTTTTTTTTTTTTTTTTCACAAATAGAGCTTTCTTTTGGTGGTATTTGATCACCTCTGTGGTTTTTATTTTTTGCGCGTGACTCCATATAATGGATAAATTTAATAAAAAACAAATAAAAAACTCACATTTAGGTAGTGAAGTCGGAAAAAATATCAACGAGCGCCAAACTCGTATTTAAAATTTCAGACTCGGTCAGACTGCATTTTCTCAAATCTTTACCTGTTCGAGGTACCCCACAGTGTCACGCTATATGCATTGCATATATCTTCTCTTTTCCATGACACACATTGGCTGTCTTAGGAGTCAGGAGGAGGTGTTTTATCAGCCCACACATCCAGTTGCGATCAGGATCTTGGTTAGCTGTTTGGATAAGCAGCTGTGAGGTGAGCTGCCAGCACATCAAAGGTGTCATCACTGAAGATTTCATTTGTGCACATTGCAATTTTGGTGGAGGTGTTTTATCTAGACACTGTTCTGTGGAGGAATAGCTGGACTGCTAGATTTGATCTTATTTATGGACAGGTCTTTATCACATGTGTGATTTTTGATAGTTTTGCAACTGTTAAATCTTTACAGGATTATAGGCGTTTGTTCACTTTCATCTGTATTGTTCATTGTAGTATCATCAGATACCTTAATAAAAATTTTTTTTTAAATGTTTTTTATTTTTTTATTTCACTGTTTAAGTTCACCCACGATCCCTTTACTTTGCATTCCCTTTTCACTTCCACCTTCCCATTTCCTCCCTCCACAGCGCAGCTACCATACTTCACATTATTATCACTTTTTCTGTTGGGATCAGATCCACAGTCCCCCCCCCCCCCCCCCCAGTCCGTCAGACAGCGCCGGAGTTCTCTATTCCTTTAGTATTCTTCTACCTATTTCTGGTAAAAAAAAATCGCAATAAGCGTTTATCGATTGGTTTGCGCAAAATTTATAGCGTTTACAAAATAGGGGATATTTTTATGGCATTTTCATTAATAATTTTTTTTTTTTTTACTACTAATGGCGGCGATCAACTTTTTTTTTTTTTTTCTTGAGTGCGACATGGCGGACACATCGGACACTTTTGACACATTTTTGGGACCATTGTCATTTTCACAGCGAAAAGTGCTATAAAAATGCACTGATTACTGTGAAAATTACAATGGCAGTGAAGGGGTTAACCACTAGGGGGCGCTGTAGGGGATAAGTGTGTCCTAGGGGAGTGATTCTTACTGTAGAGGGGTGTGGCTGTAGGCGTGACGTCACTGATCGTCGTTCCCTATATCAGGGAACAGACGATCAGTGTCACTGCCACATTGAAGAACAGGGAAGGTGTGTTTACACTCACCTCTCCCCGTTCTTCAGCTCCTGTGACCGATCGCGGGACACTGGCGGCGATCAGGTTCCGCAGGAGCCTTTAAGAGCCCAGCCGTGCCATTCTGCAAACGTAAATGTGCAGGAGGCGGTCCTTAAGTGGTTAAAGGGGTTAAAAGGGTTGCATAGAATGCATTAAGGTGAAAAAACTTTTACCTTTACAACCCATTTAACCCCCCTGGGCATGAAGTTCACAGGTTGCCACTGGAGTCCTCTTTCACTCCTCCATGATGACATCACTGAGCTGGTGGATGCTATAGACCTTCCGCTCTTCCACTTTCCATTTGAGGATATCCCCACAAATGCTCAATAGGGTTTGGGTCTGGAGACATGCTTGGCCAGTCCATCACCTTTACCCTCAGCTTCTTTAGCAAGGCAGTGGACGTCTTGGAGGTGTGTTTGGGGTCGTTATCATGTTAAAATACTGCCCTGCCCTGCGTATATACTGGATCAAGCTCTGCTTCAGTATGTCACAGTACATGTTGGCATTCATGGTTCCCTCAATGAACTGTAGCTCCCCAGTGCCGGCAGCACCCATGCAGCCCCAGACCATGACACTCCCACCACCATGCTTGACTGTAGGCAAGACACGCTTGTCTTTGTACTCCTCACCTGGTTTCCACCACACACGCTTGACACCATCTGATTCAAATACGTTTATCTTGGTCTCATCAGACCACAGGATCTGGTTCCAGTAATCCATGTCCTTAGGCTCCATTCACACCTAGGCGTTTTAACGCCTGAAGCCCGACGCTATTGCAGCCTAAAATACGCTGGAGGGGTGATTTAACATTGTTCTCTATGGAGATGGTTCACATCTCCACGCCGAACGCCAAAACGCCGTACGCTTGAAGCTCAAAACAAGTCCCTGACCCTTATTTTCAGGCGGGTTCGGCATAGCCGACAATGTTAAATCACCCCTCCAGCGAAAACGAGGGTAAAAAACTACGCGTTTTGTCGCGGCAAATCGCGGTACAAAACGCCGCGCTAAGGTGTGAATGCAGCCTTAGTCTGCTTGTCTTCAGCAAACTGCGGGCTTTTTTGTGCATCATCTTTAGAAGAGGCTTCTATCTGGGACCACAGCCATACAGACCAATTTGATCCAGGTTGCAATGTATGGTCTGACACTGACAGGCTGACCCCCCCTGCAGCAAAGGATCCTATATAACATACTGTCAAAACACAAATCTCTAGGCAGCATTTTTTTCTGTTTTTACAGGATTATTATAGGGTGTGCTTATTGGTTCAATTGAAGGCATGGTTGAACCTGGCAAACTTTGCACCTATAGAGTGAGCAATATACGTAATTGAGATCTTTAAATCCTTACTATAATCAAAAGCAACAGCTCAACAAGTGCATACCCCTCCATAAAGCATCTTTACTGGCTTGGGAATCTATTACAATTCAACTCTTCAAAGGTATTGCATGTGTTGCTTAGTTTCTCTTTAAGAGTAAATAAGCATTCCTTTCCATCTTTAAACAACTGTTCTTCATAAGGCTTCATTCACACCTGAGCGTATTGATTTACTGGCGTTTTTTATTTTTTTGCAGCTTTTTACAAGCTTTTTAAAAACATTTTAGAAGTGTATTACAAGCGTTTTACAGCTTCAGGCGTTTTTTGTTTAGCCAAGAAAAAGCACTAGGGGGCGGAGAGCTGCTATTTGAGCGTTTTTCTGCTCAAGTCAGTCGTTTCTATTGAAGTCTATGGGGCCAAAAAATGCTTGCAATCTGCCCAAAAAAAGGTCATGTACTTTTTAAGCTTCAGGCGTTTTTTTTTTTTTTTTTTTTTCCACTGCTTCGACATTTCTGCAAATTTTACATTTTCTAAGCACCGAGAATTTTATGTAGTGCTTTACATATACCGTATATTGTACATTCATATTAGTCCCTGCCCTCAAGGAGCTTACAATCTAAGGCACCTAGCTCACAATAATACATACACATACTTAGGTCAATTTAGACAGGATACGATATGGAGTATTTTCTATGCAATTCAAAATGTAAATTGGATTGCATGTTTTACCTTATGGAGGTGTATGTACCTGAGCAATAATAAAAAATTATTGGAAAATAAATTCCCTTTAAACGTCATGGCCTGCCATTCCTAGCTACAGCAGATTGCAGCATGATTTGTTTTCATGCTGTGGGCTTCCTTTCCATTCTGTTGATTGTATATAGGCATTTGTTATACATTGTCTGAGTTTTTTTTTTTTTTTTTATTTCAGCAATGCCACCGGATGAAGAACGAAAAAGGAAGCGATCTGCTCCAGAGGAGAACACATTACATGGTAATGTCATTTAGTCAAGACAATGTGGCTCTAATTTTAGTCTCACATACAGTAAATACGTCACAAAGGCCTAATGTGAACTTTAGGTCACAAGTATATGCAGCACATGCATGGAAGCTGCTGATTAGGCCTTCATCCTCTATTTTCTTTCCTAAAAATTAAAGTGGAGTTCCAACAACATATAGACTTTAAAAAAAAGAAAATGCATCTATTCACATCATACTATACTAATGTGGCACTCATTATTCTTCTAAATTACATCACTACAGTTAAAAAATAACCTTATATTTGTCCTTCTTGTGAGTTCCCATCTTGCTTGTGGGCAGGTGAAATTCACAAGGATAATCTTCCGGTATACGGTGCTGCTGAATAACCAGCACGCACCGCCTGTTCTCACGCATTGGACAGTTTGCAGCGCAGCAAACGTCTCAGGTTGCCATCACAATGGGCGGTGGCAGAAGTGCCCGTCCTGTTGTGATGGCAATGAAGATATCTTGTGATGATGAGCGGCGGCGATCCACACTGACCCCTGGGAATGATGACACAAAGGCCCCCGGAGACAGTGCGCCACCCGATATGAGACAGATATCCGCGGGTGGGAGAAGGCGGAAGAGAAAAGGAAAATCTTAGAATGATGGTGAGCTACCAAGAAAAGAAATGCCCATTGCTGAAAATATGGCCAATATCAAACACAATGCGCATAAGATAAAGTGAGTGGAACTCCCCTTTTAACATTCTTATATATAATAAGGGCAGAGTAATAGTAGGCGGGAGTTCCATAAAGTCTGTTTTTTTTTTTTTAAAGTACAAGGCTAATGGATAAAGATATATAATATATGTCAAGTTGAGCAACTGTAAATTATTCTGTAAATCTCCTTTTAAAACAACAAAACGAGAATGGACAAATTGAACATTTTTTTTATATGTGCTTTTAAATCTGCTGGCAGGATTGGTAGATTTACTCTGCTCATACATATAACTGACATTATATGCATATTAATGCCCTTTACGGTCCTTACATATGATACTGATATATGAATGCCCGATCTTCATGGCAGTAAGTTCCTGCACAAAAAAAAGTGAGTATGGGCCATATAGTGCCAGCCAATGTATGCGCGCATACAAATTCTAGCTCCCAGAATGCCATGTGTACATGTGTACTCATGAAAAAATACTGCATAGTAACGCAGATTTTTGTTTAATGCTCTAAGCACAGTGATAGTTTACTGATATGTAAATCAATGTGCTGCATTCAGATCAGTATAATAAAAAAAGCTTGGGGGGGGGGGGGGGCGCCCAACATTTTTGTGGTTTTGGCACCAGTGTGCAAGAGTATCTGCAAATGAATGAATGAATGAATAGAAAAGTACCGTTGTCCTTTGTAGATCTTAATTCCCACTTTTTAACAATGTATATAAACACTGGGCTAGATTCAGATAGGTTACGTGGATCTAAAGATCCGCTAACCTATCTGATTTACGTTACGCCGCCGCAATTTTTTGAGGCAAGTGCTTTATTCAGAAAGCACTTGCCTCTAAAGTTGCGGCGGCGTATCGTAAATCCCCCGGCGGAATTCAAATTCCGCGGCTAGGGGGCGTGTACAATTTAAATCAGGCGCGTCCGCGCGCCGATCGAACAGCGCATGCGCCGTCCGCAAATTTTCCCAGCGTGCATTGCTCCAAATGACGTCGCAAGGACGTCATTGGTTTCGACGTTAACGTAAATTGCGTCCGGCCGTATTTGCAAACGACTTACGCAAACAACGTAAAAAATTCAAAACTCGGCGCGGGAACGACGGCCATACTTAACATAGGATACGCCGCACTTACCCCTCCTATAGCAGGGGTAACTTTCTGCCGGAAAAAGCCGAACGTAAACGACGTAAAAAAAAGCGCCGGGCGGTCGTTCGTTTCTGAATCGGCGTAAATGTTCATTTGCATATTGGACGCGTAAAAGGTACGGAAGCGCCACCTAGCGGCCGGCCTGGAATTGCAGCCTAAGATCCGACGGTGTAAGTCACTTACACCTGTCGGATCTTAGGCATATCTATGCGTAACCTGATTCTATGAATCGGTCGCATAGATACGACCGGCCGGACTCAGAGATACGACGGCGTATCAGGAGATACGCAGTCGTATCTTCTTTCTGAATCCGGCCCACTGTGTCTGAAGGTCTGTTTTTTTGACAGCAGCATCTATGACTGTTTTTATTTACACAGCAATTCTCAGCTGTCATTTGGATGACTGAAAATTGCTGGAAAATACAGGGGGTGGTGGAGCGGCAGCAGGGCTGAAGGACCGGTCCAGATATACACAAGTGGTTAATAAAACTTGCAAAAGCTGAAAACCGAGCAATCTCTTCACTTTATTAAAACTGGATTATTAGTTGCCTTTGCAAGTAGTACAAAGAAGGATGTATGTGAATAATATGCCTTTCAGAAAAAACACACAGACTCTGGGAGTATTTACCAATATCATACAGGATACACTAAACTGAACTGTATGTGTGTAGACAGGCCTATTTAATAAAGCATTTGGGTCTATGATCAATGCAGAATTCATAATCAAAAAGAGCTTAATAATAATTACAGCATGATGTGATGTTTAACAGCTGAAGAGGATGAACCACAACCATTGAACAATCCTCTTGAAGTGGAAGACCAAGTATGTAACCATCCGACAGAAGACCACCACCCCCCATCCAGTCTGTACCATCCTCCTGGAAATGGCAGCCTGTTGTCTGAACCAGAATCTATAAGACATGGTTTGGAACTCAATTCTATGGTTGAGGTGAACGATCCTCCCATATATGGAGTGATCCGATGGATAGGACACACCCCTGACTCTCCCGGGACCATTGCTGGCCTTGAAATGGTAATCTTGCCTTTTGTAATATTTTGTGTATTATTCCTAAAAAGTGTTAGAATAGTTTTGCATGTACTGCCAAGCTAGTTGATGAAAACGGCTATTTTTAAGCAGATCATTTTTTTGGGCCCAGAAAGATCGGTTCAAAAAAAAAGTTAATTTTTCAGACTGCAAACTCATAAAAAAAAATAATAATTTAAGCTGAAAAAAATTAATTAGCTTTGTTGTAGATACCAATAGTATATTGAATTGGATTTTTGACGACTAGATTAAAACATCTGTGGGCACCGTTGGGTAGATTTTGCTGTAGGCGGCTAATTTGTCAGTGCACAGTGGACTGACATTTTTTTCACTTGAATGTCAAACAGCTGACCTAGAATATGCAATAAGAGGATGACAGATCTTCACCTGCACGTGGTGTTCATGTACTCCTTTCCATTCACCTGCATGTAGTCCAGAACTTTGGATTGGTTGCCAAATAATTCCAACATGTAAAGCCAAAGTAATTCCAACCATTGTAAATGTTTAAATTCTTATTTTAAAGTGTTACTAAACCCACAACTGTAAAATCAGTCTGTATATGCAGTAAAGCATGCTTGTTATACTTACTGTGGAACCTAAGGGGTTAATCCTCTGCATTGTGTATAAAAGGCTGTTTGATCTTGTATGCACAGATCCTCCTCCTTTCTTCCACTGACTCCAGAACAGGTCTGATAAGATAGTTACTGGAGTCATGCTGCACATGCTCAGTTTGGTGGGTTTTTTTTTTTTTTGTTTTTTTTTCTTGGGAGGGTGCATGTGATCAGCATGGTCTGGACAAGAGGGTCAGGGGTTCTGGATTCTAAAAAGGGCAGCTCAGTGTAGTATGAAAACTCCTCCTACAAACTTTAAAGTGGTTGTGAACCCTGCTTTGTATTTTTTTATTTTTTTTTTTACCTACTAAGACTTGCCTGTAGGTAAAATAAATATCTTCTAAACATGCACAGTTTAGGAGATATTCACCCTGCATGCAGCCACTGATGTCGACAGCGCATGCGCTCTGAAGGTCCGGCATACCGCAACGGATCTTCAGAGCTGCTTGCTGGAACCGAGGGCTCCCATGCGCAGGAGTGACTTCAACGCGGCTCCAGCCACTCGTAGCGTCTCAGCCTGCGATCCCAGAAGAAAGGACAAGAGTAGATGTCGGCCCCAGTCGCGGTTGGAAGGACTTCGTTCTAAGGTGAGTATTTTGTAATGTTCTAGTATGAGATGCATGCTAGCACATTATGCCATTGCCTTGCAGGATTTTTATTTATTTTTTCAGCGATTTACAACCGCTTTACCCAGGAACTGATAGAAGTCACAAGACTGCTATACTGCTGATGAGAAAGGGTATTTAGCAGTTTATATTTACTAAAATAATTGCAATTGCATGGTCTGTGTACTGTGGGAGACCACATATAGTGAACGCAGGGTCCTGGGCCTGGGTTTAGTAACACTTTAAACATACCAAAATAGTTTTCTGCAGTGTTTTTATTTACATTCTACCCACTAACCCATGCTACATTCAAGGCATGCCTCTGGTGATAACGGCCATTGTGCTTATGTCAACTCTCAGATAAACTTTAATGCTCTAAGATCACTGGGGCTATAGGTGGTCATGAGTGCAGTACCATAGCATCTGCAGATTTAAATAGCGGCTAAAATGGAACCAACCTTGGTGGACAGAAGGGATTATTTTCCCTTTTTCTCGAAAGGTAAAATTTACTGACACAACCAGGTATGTCTCCACCAACCACTGGCAACTGAAGATCAAAGATCATTCATTGCTGTAGTGTGCCATCATCGCATCTGCATATAGAAAGGAAGTGTAAAGTGTGGAGGGGACTTTAAGGTGCACACACACAAGAATGAACTTGTTTCCATACCGCAATACTTTGTTGTATAAAATCAACACCTTTTGTTAAACAACACTTATTGAGTGCTCGTTCACACTAGGAACTGCATTGGAACGCACAGGAATGCTATGCGATTCCTGTGCTATTCACATGCAGTTCCGTGCAGTGCGATTTCAGGCAATTCATTTTTAATGGGCTGCAATTGCACCGCACCAAAGGTTGTGCATGCACTACTGTTTAAAATGAACCTGCTTACATAGTACTTTTGCTCCATACAATCAGGTGTGAGCAATCGCACTGCATTTGCATCCTGCATTTGGAGTGTTGATAACTCGGCACTGACACCCGCTGAAGATCGCAAGGGCAGTGTGATTGGAATTCAGTGCATGAAGCTGCATGGGAACATGTCTTTCCTGCACAGTATTTTAGTGTGAACTGGCTCCAAAAACTTATTTAAGTGTTTAATAAATGTTGCAAGTCATATACAATATTTTTTGCAGCATGGAAATAATGAAATTCTTGTGTGTGCCTTGAAAGTCCCCTCCATACTTTACAGTTGTTACTTTCTATATATGTCTCCACCAACCACAGAAAGCAGTCACCTACTCTCTCATCCGTTAGGGGCCCTGTGGGTGTGTAACTAAGTATATGAATTTGTTATTGTCAGCCAGTGAATCATATCTTTTTCTGTTTTAATGCCCTGCATTAAAATCAACTTTTTTTTTTTTTTAACTGAGCGATTTGTTCACTTGGGTTCTATAGTGATGTGTTGATAATCACACAAAGGCAGCCCTCTGAATGCACCAACAGTAATTCCTTACCCCATCTTATAGTTCTGGTTAAACCTGTTAAAGCATGTTTGTATGGCAAGCATTTTTCTTGCTATAGTAAAATATATTATGGTGCCTCTTTATGTGCAACTACCAACTAACAAAAAGTTTGTACTTTTTCGTAATAGATTGTGGAACAGATTTTTTTATTTTATTTTGTGATTGTTTTGATAGGAGGACGAGCTCCCCTCTGCCTACACTGATGGAATTTACAGAGGAGTAAGATATTTTTTCTGTGGACCCAACAAAGCCTTGTTTGTGAAACTGCGAAACTGCCGCCCAGACTCTCGTTTTTATTCATTGCATGATCCAACCAATCCGATTCTGAGATGTAACTCTATTGGTAAGCATTGCAGGCTTAAGTTGGTTTTAGGATTTAGAATTTGAAATGACAAAGTTTACAGATTTTTCTAACTTCTGGGATCTATCTGCATCACAGCATTCCAAGAGTACAGTAGCGAATGTGTTGAGGAGAACACGCCACCTGCAGCAGACAAAGAAGGATTAGAGCGTATGATTGGCTGGAAAAAGGGGATACAAGGACATTGCAACTCCTGTTATTTGGATGCAACATTATTCTGGTAAAAAAAACATTGTTCTGATATCCCATGAAATCTGTGATATAAAAAGTAGTACAGTTTATGGTCTATAGTACTGCCCACTTCTAACACCAAAAATGATTACTACAGGCCTTTTGTAGGTCAGTTTTGCAGACCATTTTTAAAGCAAATGTAATGCTTGTAAAGGATGCATTTTTTATATTATTTACCCTTCTCTGATGTGCGGTTACCAAATGAACACTTACTTGAGGCTGGATCTATATAAGAAGCTGGCGCCTTGTGCTGACTTTCACTGGCTCTGTTGCTAGTGTCCCTATGCTCTGACTTGTAGTATAACTCTTAGGTGTACTGCTTTTGCATACTGTATTACTATATTTAGATTATTTTTTTTATGGTTGTTGAATATTTAGTTCTGAGATTCTCAATGCTGTTCTATTTATGTCTGTTACCATCATCTGTTCTATTTATGTATGTTACTGTCATTTGGATTCCCTTGTTGCCCCGACTTCCCTTTGTGTCATGACTCTGCCTGGCCTGACCAATGCTCATCTTTTGCCTAAATGCGGCCTTACCCTGACCACAGCTTTCTTACAGAGTCAATACTATATACCCACTTGCTTATTGACTTAATACTTTCAATCCTCTACTAGCACACCAGCTGTCAGTACAGGAGCAAACAGCAAAGCATCGGTAGAGCAAGTTTCTTTGCAGGATTTCCTGGTGAAGACTGCACGCTTGTATTTATTTTTTGCACCTCAGGTGAGCCCACACTTCCCTCATGTGGCAAAGCAGATTGACAGTCACCCCTGACAATGGACAAAACTGAACTACCCTTTGGCAATAGGGTGTTCTAATGCTGTACGTTTTTGTTTAATATGCTAATTTCAAGGAGGTGGGGGGGGGGGGGTTATGGTGGCTGACAGGTCCTACAAAGTGGTTTTAGAGCAGCTAGAAAACAGTGACAATAAATTATAATCACTTGCAGAATTGAGCGATAGCGATTTGTGGGGAAATTCAACATCAAACACTGAAAGTGACGACAATTCTGCAACTGAACAAATTTCAGTGTTTTTGATTTGATTACAATATTGAATACATTTTATTATATTATTATTTTTGATAATTTTTTATAGTTATTTATTATAATTTATGATTTTGTGTTTCAAACTTCATACCTGGGATGTCTACTAGACTCTTGTTTGGACAGATTTAAGTGAGTTGTTCCTAAGAATTACAGGCCTACAATGGAAAACGCCAAATGTCTATGCAAAATAATGGTACCGCTTTCAGCATGAAAAATATGACATAATCATACCTCCAGGGAGGTTAATGAAGGGTTTAGTACTGTAATATCCTTTTTTTGGAGTTAAGGGACACAGGTCCCATCCTCTGTGCTTCTGATTAACCCCTAATATTGCATTTCCACAAAACTGTAGCATGATGGGAGAGGGAGGGGTTTTACCTGTCTCTCTCACAGATTTGTTTGATGGTATCCAATCCTCCTGTAGGCAGCAGCATAACCCAGTGTTTCAGAATTGCTTCTACCTTGTATCCTTTAATGAACTTCGAGAAAAGGTTTTTACAGTTTCCTATAATTTCAGCCCTTGTGCACTGACCACTAACAAATCTTAAGACTTTCGAAACTTCTCACATTAAAAAATTCTTCTCTTCTGCTTAATCTCTGGAGAGTTTGAGCTAAAAGAACAAACCCGCTAAATATACTGTATATAATTTGTTGGAAATTTAGCAGTAACTTTGCCACTAGTTGGTGCTATTAAGGGCTATGTTAAGAAAAACACAGAGGGTCTGTAAGGCTGGTCATAAATGGCTCTAATTTAGGTCATTCAGCCTGCAAAAGACAGAGAAAATCACTTAAAAAAATATATATATATATATATATATATATATATATATATATATATATATATATAAATAAATAAAGAATGAACTTCCCATGTTAATCCCCTACTGAGCAAAGAGGGCATAGGAATATCAGAATTGCTTTAACCACTTTAGCTCTCGCCTGTACACCATCAGACCAATTTTTACATTTGTGATATGGACCGGTATATTTTGAAATAATTTTGTTATAACATAAGATAGCAAAGCGTTTTGTTTTTTCTTTGTTTTTTTGACAAAGAGGGCTTTCTTTTGGTGATATTGATTTGCCTACAAAATTTATTTTATTTTCAATGCAGTCTTTAGACAAAATGTCATTAGAAAAAAAAAGTTAATTTTAGTTTTTCTTTTGTTTTTTTTGATCAGTGTTTAAAAGATTTTGTCACTGTAGATACAAAAAAATAATTATTTTGTTTCAGAACATTTATATCTATTCCTCACACGTTCTCTTCCTCCTACCAGTTTGTTTTGTTGATTTTTATATAGATAGATAGATAGATAGATAGATAGATAGATAGATAGATAGATAGATAGATAGATAGATAGATAGATAGATAGATAGATAGATAGATAGATAGATAGATAGATAGATAGATAGATAGATAGATAGATATAGAGAGAGAGAGATATCTATATCTATCTATCTATATATAATAAAAATCAACAAAACAAACTGGTAGGAGGAAGAGAACGTGTGAGGAATAGATATAAATATTCTGAAACAAAATACTTATTTTTTTGTATCTACAGTGACAAAATCCTTTAATATATATATATATATATATATATATATATATATATATATATATATATATATATATATATATATATATATATATATATATATATATATATATATATATATATATATATATATATATATGTATATATTTTTTTTTAAAGCATTACTATTTCAACTTTTGGATTTGTTTTGTTTTTTTGGTGTCCCATTAAAAATGCACATAATTGATTTCAGTCGTAAAAAGCTTTGCACCGTAATCTTAACTTTAGTGTAATTTTAAAAGGGACAAATTATAGAATTATAATTTATACATTATTAATCAAAGGTTGTTTTAAGTGACATTGTATGCAGATCAAAGGTAACCCTTTTGCTCTGCATAAGGATAAAGAAAAGGTATTCAATCAATAATGTTACATTGTATTTCCCTGTTATGCTCCTGAACAGTGTTTACAAAGACTCTGTTTTCAAGCTCTGTGTTTACTTGGCAGAGGTTGCAGCCACTGCTGTGTTAGAGAACAGGTCCCAGCTGTCAAAACGAATTGCTGTTAAAAAGTGGCAGGTTGGGAGCAGCGCAAACACAGCATGCCAACTAGCACTTTCAAACCCCTAAATTGCTCTTGTGGCAACTGTACTTTAAGTTCAGGAAGCAAGATTAAATGAAAGAAGAATCAACATGTCAACAGCAAGGACAGTAAGCCTATTTTGTTAGATGACAAATTTATGTTCATCTAAAAAAAAAATCTGGAGAAAGTTTTCCCATATTACAAAAAAATAAATAAAAGAACTACAGCTTTAAAACATACTAATTGTAACAAGTTTGGTTAGTGTGCTCTTGTTGTTTTTTATTTTTTTCTTAAATATCTTAATATATAATTAATGTAATATATCGTGACAATACTTTATTTCTTTTTTTTTTCCTACCAGTATGTTTGCATGCTCCTCGGTAATGGATACCATGCTGCATCGTCCTCCAGATAAGAATGATAATGATTCATATGTTGATACCCGAGACTTGCTGCGCACTGAGATAGTTAACCCTTTACGGAAGTGAGTGAATATATTAATAAAGTGTGTTTGTGTGTAAGCCCCAACAATGAAATTCTGCTCCCTTTTGGTCTATCTAATAAATTACTGGAAGCATTTTGCTATTTTTATTGGGTGCAAAAAAACCTGCTGATCTTGTCAAAAATGGAGAGCTGTCCTGTGTCTTCCGTTTATTTAGGCTAGATTTCCACCGTGACCTGAAAGTCGCGCAATTTTGATGCGACTTGAAGCAATGCCTGTGTATTCTTGAGGTCTATGGACCTCAAGTCGCATTAAAGTGGGACAAAAGTAGTGCAGGTAGATTGGGGGGATCCGCGCTTAGGATAAAAAGATTTTTAAGCTGCTGCCTCCCTGACAGGTTTCAAGGAAACCTGGATATATTGATTAATTAGATTTGGGGATAATGGCGCTGCTTATACTTTGTGTTTGAGTGTCCACAAGATGTCCTATATTATGAAATGATGTTGTATTTGTAGGGGAGCTCCAATTACTAGGAGAGACCAATGGAAGTGGGTCTCCTAGACCTTATTGTCGTTTATCCAAACGACCAGGTGCTACCCCCTTTTTATTGCTTATAAACCGCACTGGTGTCCCAATGATCCGTTGGTTCTTCCAGTGAAATTAGTGCGTATGCTTCAAAGGGAGTGTGGAAACAGCCAGTAAGTTAAATTGTAGTTCTGGTAATGTCCTATGTGCTAAGTGTCACAAATGCTTTCAAAGTGTAACCTTGGAATGGTGATATGTGCAATATGTGCCCAAGTCCGGTATTCCGTGATATCCAAATAAAATATATATAAAACACAAAAGATATGTATAGAGTGTCCCCCAGGGCACTGTAAGTGAAAAATCAGGGTTTAACACCCTGTAGTGACGAAAAATAAATTTATAAAAAATGTCAACCAATTTATATATGGATAGTGCCTTATTCCAGGACACTGTGCAGGCAAGAAGTGATGGTTGTACTGTGAGCCTTAATGTGAATCACTTCTACCAAAAAGTGAATTAAAAAATGAATGTAAAGAAAAAATAATACATAAAAAAATATATAATGAAAAAAAAGGGACAATACTGTTCGGTTATGACCAACCACAAATAATGTCAAACCTATTACAAAAATTAAATGCAGAGCGACAGTTGATTCATATCAATATATACCATCCCTAGAGGGTGCATGGAATAGGATAAAAATATATATATATATATATATATATATATATAAGCTAGCTGTTATTACTTAAAAAAATGTTCACAATGAAAAGAGAACATGTGAGGAATGAAGTGGAGTGTCCGAGATCACATATACAAATAATCAAAAATCAGCAACCCTCAGTGGGTGTAAGCAATGATTTTGCTAAGAAGACCTCTTGATTAAACAGGATCTCAAAGACCAAACAATAATTCAGTTTGGAAACAATGTATCACTGATGATAAAAGTGCATGATTGGAAAAACAAAATAGTGACTTCATGTGATTTTCTTCTTTATCGTGACTTTTGTGCTCCCCCTGTTGGGTCCCCACTCACCAGATGTTGGCACCCCAAGGGGCAAAAGGCAATGGTGGTGGTACCTCGGTAGTTGTTGTTGCAACAACAACTACCGAGGTACCACCACCATTGCCTTTTGCCCCTAGGGGTGCCAACATCTGGTGAGTGGGGACCCAACAGGGGGAGCACAAAAGTCACGATAAAGAAGAAAATCACATGAAGTCACTATTTTGTTTTTCCAATCATGCACTTTTATCATCAGTGATACATTGTTTCCAAACTGAATTATTGTTTGGTCTTTGAGATCCTGTTTAATCAAGAGGTCTTCTTAGCAAAATCATTGCTTACACCCACTGAGGGTTGCTGATTTTTGATTATTTGTATATGTGATCTCGGACACTCCACTTCATTCCTCACATGTTCTCTTTTCATTGTGAACATTTTTTTAAGTAATAACAGCTAGCTTATATATATATATATATATATATATATATATTTTTTTTTATCCTATTCCATGCACCCTCTAGGGATGGTATATATTGATATGAATCAACTGTCGCTCTGCATTTAATTTTTGTAATAGGTTTGACATTATTTGTGGTTGGTCATAACCGAACAGTATTGTCCCTTTTTTTTCATTATATATTTTTTTATGTATTATTTTTTCTTTACATTCATTTTTTAATTCACTTTTTGGTAGAAGTGATTCACATTAAGGCTCACAGTACAACCATCACTTCTTGCCTGCACAGTGTCCTGGAATAAGGCACTATCCATATATAAATTGGTTGACATTTTTTATAAATTTATTTTTCGTCACTACAGGGTGTTAAACCCTGATTTTTCACTTACAGTGCCCTGGGGGACACTCTATACATATCTTTTGTGTTTTATATATATTTTATTTGGATATCATGGAATACCGGACTTGGGCACATATTGCACATATCACCATTCCAAGGTTACACTTTGAAAGCATTTGTGACACTTAGCACATAGGACATTACCAGAACTACAATTTAACTTACTGGCTGTTTCCACACTCCCTTTGAAGCATACGCACTAATTTCACTGGAAGAACCAACGGATCATTGGGACACCAGTGCGGTTTATAAGCAATAAAAAAGGGGGTAGCACCTGGTCGTTTGGATAAACGACAATAAGGTCTAGGAGACCCACTTCCATTGGTCTCTCCTAGTAATTGGAGCTCCCCTACAAATGCAACATCATTTCATAATATAGGACATCTTGTGGACACTCAAACACAAAGTATAAGCAGCGCCATTATCCCCAAATCTAATTAATCAAAAGTAGTGCAGGGACTACTTTGAAGTCGCACAGATATGAACGGTACTCATTGGAAATCATGGGGTACGACTTGTCGTGCGACTTTGCAGTCCCAAGTCACATGACAAGTCACACTAGTGGAAACCAAGCCTAAAGGCTTGTTTAAAAAAAAACGTACCTCCTCTGTGCAGTTAGTTTTGCACAGAGCAGCCTGGATCCTCCTCTTCTCTGGTCCCTCTTTTCTGCTCTTGGCCCCTCCCTCCTGGCGAGTGCCCCTCAGCCAGCAGCTCTCTGTGGGGGCACCCAAGCCCAGTCAGAGCTCTGTGTATCCATTCAGACACAGAGACCCGACCTGGCCCTGCCCCATCTCTCCCCTGATTGGCTGGCTGACTTTGACAGCCGTAGGAGCCAATGGCGCCGCTGCTGTGTCTCAGCCTATCAGGAGGTGTGTCCCTTTTAGACACTCATGGACATCACTGACATCACAGAAAAAAAAATATTACCAACCATTATTTTAGGACCTCACAGGGAAAAGACATTATCTTGAGAAATGGGCCCTGCAAGGTCCAAAAACCATGGTTGGTGGTATTCTGTTTCTAAGCACGGAATAAAGATTTTCCTTCTTTAGGATTTTTTTTCTATGTGATTTGGGGTAAAATCGCACGTCTTGGGAACTCTAGGGGCAAGATTGATCTCCTCTCCAAAATAAATAGACATTCAAGGAGTGTACCAGCTTATTAGTGTACAAACCAGACTGGGCATTGAATGCAGTTTTCCTGCATCACTTTGAAAATGTCAATGTTAACTTAATTGCACCGCAAATGCAGTGCACTAGATCACATGGTACATTAGTAACATATGATCCGGTTTCTGTGCATGCACAACTTTTAGCGTGGTCCATGTGTTTGAAATTGCCCTGCACCCAGATTGCTTGTGAACTGCACAAGAACGCACAGCTAATTCATGGTGTAAACCGGTACTTAAAGTGTAATGTTAAAATGTAAACGTATATCTGGATTGGCCAATTCTTTCTCCCCCTATGCCTTACTATCTGCAGCTTTCTCACCTTTAACACTGACTGTTTTCCTTCTTTTTTCCGTCTTTTTTCTCTATTTCATGCTCTCCTCTCAAGGCCACAGTAGACAGTTATCTTCATACAATCTCTGCTTAGTTGTCAGTTAACTCCTTGCTTGTTCAATTGCAAAGTATTTTCACTTACTTTGGCTCACATGGATGTACCTCCTGACAGGTAATATTGACTGTTTATTTTACTACTGAACGGAGTATTTTAAAATGATTGTCTTTGCATGGCCATTAACCTCTTGGAAATCCAGTCAATTATTAATAGATGTGTGGTAAACTGTGTTTTTTCTTCATTACTTTTTTAAGTAACAGAAAAGTTGATTTTAACTTTTGTGTAAAATATTAAATGGATATTTTTTTTTAAGTTATCTCCACTTATTCCTTCTGTAATGTGTTCTCTTCATTTAGGAATGGCTATGTATGTGCCACTAAAATAATGGCCTTAAGGAAGATTTTGGAGGCTGCAGGGAAGAGCACAGGCTTCACCAATGAAGAAAAAGGTGACTACAGTGATATTGTAGAATACATTATAGAGTGATATTTTAGAATACATTATAGTAATGCAAACTTGTACACCAAGCTGTCTTGCGGCATTGTGAAATGTAAAGTTCTACTAAAATATCCGCTGTCGGCCAGTGTTGAAGTTAACAAAGGGCGATGATCACTTACTTTGTCATATGACAGTGTTTTGATTTAGGGATTGGCTACTAGGCCTGAGCATTGTCATGTTCCTATATAGTATCAGGTGTTTTGGAGTCGCAGCAACAGAATTAAAAGCGATGCTCCGAAGGTGAACCACATAAGGACCTGCGCACGACTATATACGTCCTCTTTTTGAATGATAATGGTGGTCTCCGTGGCGGATTCACAGCGAGATCACCGTTATCGGCGGTGGGAGAGGGCCCCTGCGCCCTCTGCTTCTTACCAGCAGCGGTGGAGGGGATCGGGTCCTGTCCGTAACTTGTCAAGTATACGAGTAAGGCCAAGATGGCCCCCACCAGTCTCCATAACATAGCAGGGCGAAAGCAGCGTCAAAACGTCACTTCTGCCCATATGTCTTAAAGAGACAATTTATTTTTGTCATTTTTTTCAAATGACAATTTATTTTTATTGCATTTTAGCCCAAATATGACATCTGCAGTCTTTTTGACCCCAGATCTCATATTTAAAAGGACCTGTCATGCTTTTTCCTATTATAAGGGATGTTTACATTCCTTGTAATAGGAATAAAATTTATCAAAAATTATTATTTATTTTTTTAAAGCGCCCCGTCCCGACTCGCTCGCAGAAGCAAATGCATACATAAGTCCCGCCCACATATGAAAACGGTGTTAAAACCACACGTGAGGTATCACCGCGATCGTTAGACCTCATCTGTAACTCAAAACATGCAACCTGTAGAATTTTTTTAAATGTCGCCTATGCAGATTTTTAAGGGTAAATGTTGGACGCCATTCCACGAGTGGGCGAAATTTTGAAGCGTGACATGTTGGGTATCAATTTACTCGGCGTAACATTATCTTTCACAATATAAAAAAAATTGGGCTAACTTTACTGTTGTCTTTTTTTTTATTCCAAAAAGTGAATTGTTTCCAAAAAACTTGTAAGACCACTGCGCAAATATGGTGTGACAAAGTATTGCAATGACCGCCATTTTATTCTCTATGGTGTTAGGAAAAAAATGTATAATGTTTGGGGGTTCTAAGTAATTTTCTAGCAAAAAAAAAATAGTTTTTAACGTGTAAACACTGATTCTTAAAAACAGGCAAGGTCCTTTAAGTGGTTAAAGTGATTTGTAAAGTCAAAAGGTTGTTTTATCCTAATGCATTTTTTTTGCATTAGGATAAATAGCTTTCTGTGTGTAGCAGCTCCCCCCCCCCCCCCAATACTTGCCCGAGCCCCATCTCTATCCAGTGATGTCCATGAGTAAATCGGCAGTCCTGGACTCTCCATCCTTATTGACTGAGACACAGCAGTGGCGTCATTGGCTCCCTCTGCTGTCAAACGCATTTAGCCAATCTGGAGAAAGGCCAATCTGGAGAAAGGCCAAAACCACAGCTCTGTTTCTGAATGGATAGATGGAGCTGCAGCTCGGCTCGGTGTGCCCCCCATAGCAAGCTGCTTGCTTGTGGGGGCACTCAGCAGGATGGAGGACCAGGAGCTCCAGCCAGGGACCCGAGAAGAGGAGGATCCGGGCTGCTCTGTGCAAAAACCACTACACAGAGCAAGTAAGTATAACCTGTTTGTTATTTTAATATAAAAAAAAATGAGACTTTACATTCACTTTAAGATACTATAGAAATACATTAAATGTCCCGATTGATCACATATCCTACTGTAGGTCTAATATTAAAGTCTGATATGCATGTCTCATCTCCCACTTTTTCCCATTTACAGATCCTGAGGAGTTTCTAAATCAGTTATTCCAGGTTCTCAGGGTAGAGCCGCTCTTTTATATTCGGTAAGAAAAGGCATTGTCCTGAAAAACATACTTTACTTACTTTTTATTTAATATGGACAGTACAGTATAAGCTGAAGAATTACATTTTTCTAATTGCTCTGGAAATGTTTCAGTAGTAGAAAACAAAGAAGTATACAAAAGAGGTCTGTGTGCAGCATGTATAACTTTGAAATGGTTACATATAGTTACATAGTAGGTGAGGTTGAAAAAAAGACACAAGTCCATCAAGTCCAACCTATGTGTGTGAGATTATATGTCAGTATTACATTGTATATTCCTGTATGTTGTGGTCAGTCAGGTGCTTATCTAATAGTTTTTTGGTTCTAAAGCCTTATGTTTTTTTTTACCTTAAAGGGTCACTAAAGGAAAAACATTTTTTAGCTAAATGGCTTCCTTTACCTTACTGCAGTACTGGTTTCATGTCCTCATTGTTCGTTTTTGCTTTGAAGTAGCTGTAATTCTGCTGTGATCTCCACACTTCCTGCTTGCCTGTTTCCTTATAACCATGGTGCTGGGAGATTTTCACGGTGGTCTAAGCTGTCATTACTGTGTGTCTAAAACTCCTCAGAACCAATCAGATTCATTTTAAAAACAAAACACTGCCCAGGATTTGTTGTTTTTGTTCTGTGAGTCTTCCCGACTCACCTCTCACCTGGAAATTCATGTATGTACCTTTAAAACCGAACGTGAAACTAGAGGCACATTATATGATAGATTAAATTCAATTTTTAATCATTTTTAAAAGGAATCAGTTAACTTTTATGTCTCTATACCCTGTAAACAGTCATTTCAGCAAAAAAAAAAAAAAAATTCCTTTAGTGACCCTTTAATCCATTCTCTACATTATGATAAAATCCTGTGTCCTGGATAACCCAATACTTACCTGAGCCCAATCTTGACCTAGCTCTGTGCCCAAGAGCAGCTGCTCTCTCCGTTCTCTCCTTCCTCATGGGGCAGATTGATAGCGGCGAAAGCCATTGGCTCCTGCTGCTGTCAATCAAATGACGAAGGAGTGGGTGGTCTATCTGTGTTTATAGGCGCATGCAGCGGGGTTTAGGATTGAGCCTACATGAGTGCCCCCATAGGAAGCGGCTTCCTATGGTGGGCAATCGCCAAAGAGGAACCAAGAGCGCTAGCGTCGGATCATAGAAGAGGAGAAAGGGGGCTGCTCTGTGCAAAACCATTGCTTGTGAGTATATAAAATTAAGGTTTAGAACTAAAATCTCAAATTGGCCATTTATTGATGGATTGAATATCTGTCCGATTTGTATGGTCTGTTTGTCCTCATCACCAGGATAGGATATGAGGAGAAAACATAACATTGGCAGTAATGAGGGGGAAAAAAAACGGCAGAAATAAGCTACCTGGAGAAGAAATTAACAGTGATCAGTGCACAGGGATAAGAGGTTTTACCTCATTTAAGTGTGGTGCCAATCACCAGTTTAAAAATCGAATATCTAAATCTAGAATTGATAAGTGGCCACGTGTCCCACTGCCTTGAGAAAGGAGTGTGCGGTGATAAACGTCTGCCTATTTTTAGTTGCGTACTAGTGTTCATTTCTAGAGTACAGTTAGATCTGCAGGCATCTTTTCCAGCCAGCCCATGCCTGTTGTTTTGGGTGTCCATCTTTTAACCTAAAACTACACATAAAGTTTTAGGTTAAAATCTTCTTCTGGAACTGGAATGCCATGGAACTGACCACACTGGTGTGAATTATGCCATTGGAAACCATATAACATATAACCTACGTTCCATGTGTTTTTTGATGCAGAAAACAACACATTGGACTGTGAACTGGTCCTTAGACAAATTGTCTATGAATAGAGATAGTTTAGCCCAGCCAACGCAGAATCCTCAATGAGGTAAAACAGAATTCTCGAGTAACACCAAAATGCTGCGTACACACGATCGGTCAAACCGATGAGAATGGTCTGATGGACCGTTTTCATCGGACCAAACCGATCGTGTGTAGGCCCCATCGGTCATTTATACATGGGTTAAAAAAAAATCTATTTTGTTTTAAATTTAACCGATGGATACCTAACCGATAGAAAAAAAAACGATCGTTTGTAGGCACGTCCATCGGTTAAAAATCCACGCATGCTCAGACTAAATTAGGAGACGGGAGCGCTCGTTCTGGCAAAACTAGCGTTTGTTATGGAGATGGCATATGGACGTCTCCGGGATGATGATCCCAAGCGCCTGGGGGGAGATGCCTGTGGAGAACTTAAGGTCCTGAAGGCTTCTCTCAGTCGCCAGGTACCTCAACGTAGCAATGAGCCTCTGCTCGTGATGGCTTGGCGCATCACAGTGTCCTGCCTCTTGATATAGGGGGACAGAATATCCAAAAGACTGTGTAAAACGGGGTCCATCATACGGAGAAAGTTCCTGAAATCATCAGGGTTATTCTCCTGGATTTCCCTAAGCAGAGGCATATGAGAGAATTGGACACGCTGGCGCAACCAATTCTTGGCCCATGAACTCCTCCTCGCCCTGTTCATGGCCACAGATCTAGAAAGATTATGAACTGCAGAAGACAGCCCATACGCAGCTCGAACTCGAGAATGAAAACGCGCTTCCAACATGGCTTCAAACCGGTCGGCTGGTCAGAACGCACTTAAAACAAAAAGCAACCAAGTACAGCAAGGCCTGTAAAGAACGACCTGAAAAACAGAAAATGAGCGGACAGGAGTGCACTGCAAAACAGATACGACCTGACTACAAGCACTGAAAGACAGATACGAACCCACAAGCACAAACTGAACCCGAGAAAACGATCTGCAAAGCACGAAGACTGAAAAGCGCGAATCGGTTCTAACCAAACTTTTACTAACACGCGGTAACACGGAAACGGCAAAAGCAGAGGCAAGGGTGGCGCCATTGGATTTGAACTTCCCCTTTTATAGTGCCGTCGTACGTGGTTTACGTGACCACGTTCTGACACGATCGATATTAACCAATGGTGTGTAGGCACGACTGACCATCAGTCAGCTTCATCGGTTAACCGATGGAAACGGTCCACCAGACCGTTCTCATCGGATGGACCGATCGTGTGTACAGGGCAAAAGGCTTGAAAACATTACTGAAACTGGCAAACATGCTCGTTCATAAGTCTACCATGGAGGAAGCCGCTGCTCTCCAAAAAAAACACTGCTGACCTTTTGCCAAATAGCACCTTGGCAAACCACAATGCTACTGGGAAAATATTTTGTAGACTAATGACAAAGAAAATTGAGTCCTGTCCGTGATCCTTTTTTATTTGCACTAACATAATTTTTCATGGACGAGCTAATGACTAATGGACAAATGAAAATTTAATTGTTTGGGGAAAATACTCAAGCACTATGTATGGGGCAAATGGGGGTACAGCCCCCCCCCCCCCTTTAAGGTGAAGTTCCATTTTAAGGACATTGTGTTTGTCTATTGTTGTGACTTAGATGAGGTTCAGGTCACATTTTATGACAAATGACTGTAGAAAACCCATATGCATTGTCTTTGCCACACTTGCACCAGCTTTAATGAAACCAACAAAGATGTTTTATTAGTGTTAACATGGAAACATTACATTTGCCAAGGTTTGTATGATGCGATTTTATTAGTGTCTCATTAAACACCTCCTATTTATCTATTTAGGACACCCAAGAAGGAGCCACAGGGTTGTATATTTTATCAGATCTTCATGGAGAAGAGGCAGTCAGTGGATGTGCCATCAGTGCAGCAGTTGCTAGAGTGGTCCATGGTTCATGGTGATCTCAAGTTTACGGAGGTAAAACAGCTTTAAAAAGCCATGTGTGCATTTAATACACACTCGGAAAGCAATTTATTAGGGACAACTGTACACCTGCCTAATTGGCTAATCAAACAGTAGAACCAAAAAGACGAATGGCTGCACTCCCCCAAAAAGGCTTTATTAAAGGGGAGTTCCAGCCTTTTTTTATGTTTATTAAAAGTCAGCAGCTACAAAAAGTGTAGCTGCTGGCTTTTAATAAACAGACACTTACCTGCTCCACGGTTCCAGCGACGCACCGTCCGGTGCTCCGCTCCTCTCCCCCCCGCTGGCGTCTTCATTCCAAATGTGGGCACCTGGCCGTGACGGCTTTCGGCTTCACGGCCGGGCACCCACTGCGCATGCGCGAGCGGCGCTGCGCCGTCCGATTGGACAGACGATCGCCTACAGGGAGGGGCTGCAGTAAGGCGATTAAGCTATTCGCCTTACCAGCCCCTCGGCGGAAGGAGGAAGTGGGACAGGAAGTCCCACTCCTCCTGAAGCCCCCACTCCCCCCCCAAAAAAAATTACATGTAAGGGGGCGAGGAGTGGATTAAGCGGAAGTTCCATTTTTGGGTGGAACTCCACTTTAATATCCAAAAATCATAAAAAGCAACAACACAGGCAGGGGAACAGAACAGGAAGATTGACGCTTTTTTTTTTTTTTTTTTTTTTTACACAGGATTCGTGGTTTTGACAAAGCACGAATCCCATGTGAAACGTGTCAACCTTTTTGTTCCCCTGCCTGTGTTTTTTTGCTTTTTATGACTCTTGGATATTAATAAAGCATAAGGGAGTGAAGCCATTCTACTAGTTTTATGCTGGCAGTGGCAGGGCGTGCACCCCATGTTTTGCAGCATGGTCTGTGAGACTCACCAGGGAGCTGCGTTTTTCTTTTATTAGCTAATCAAACACTCATTTGGCAGCAGCACATTGCTTAACCACTAGCCTACCAGCCACCGTCATTAGACGGCGGCAGGTCGGCTCTCCTGGGCGAGAGCCCGTAGCTATACTACCGCTCTTCGAGCGGCCACTAGGGGGCGCGTGCGCGATCGCTCGTTACAGAGCGGGGACCGGGAGCTGTGTGTGTAAACACACAGCTCTCGGTCCTGTCAGCGGGGGAAATGCTGATCTTCTGTTCATACAATGTATGAACAGAGGATCAGTGTTTCCCCTAGTGAGGCCACCCCCCCCCCCACAGTAAGAACACACACAGGGACATACTTAACCCCTTCCCCGCCCCCTAGTGTTAACCCCTTCACTGCCAGTGGCATTTTTATAGTAATCCAATGCATTTTTATAGCACTGATCGCTATAAAAATGGTCCCAAAAATGTGTCAAAAGTGTCCGAAGTGTCCGCCATAATGTCGCAGTAACGAAAAAAAATCGCTGATCGCCACCATTACTAGTAAAAAAAATATATTAATAAAAATGCCATAAAAATACCCCCTATTTTGTAAACGCTATAACTTTTGCGCAAACCAATCAATAAACGCTTATTGCGATTTTTTTTTTGAAAAATATGTAGAAGAATACGTATCGGCCTAAACTAAGGAAAAAAAATGTTTTTTTATATATTTTTGGGGGATATTTATTACAGCAAAAAGTAAAAAATATTCATTTTTTTCAAAATTGTCGCTCTATTTTTGTTTATAGCGCAAAAAATAAAAACCGCAGAGGTGATCAAATACCACCAAAAGAAAGCTCTATTTGTGGGAAAAAAAGGACGCCAATTTTGTTTGGGAGCCACGTCGCACGACCGCGCAATTGTCAGTTAAAGCGTCGCAGTCCCGAATCGCAAAAAGTGCTCTGGTCTTTGACCAGCAATATGGTCCGGGGGTTAAGTAGTTAGTGACAATTTTGAAAAAAAAAATATTTTTTACTTTTTGCTATAATAAATATCCCCCAAAAATATATAAAAAAATGTTTTTCCTCAGTTTAGGCTGATACGTATTCTTCTACATATTTTTCGTAAAAAAAATCGCAATAAGTGTTTATTGATTGGTTTGCGCAAAAGTTATAGCGTTTACAAAATAGGGGGTATTTTTATGGCATTTTTATTAATATTTTTTTACTAGTAATAGTAGAGATCAGCGGGTTTTTTTTCGGTACTGCGACATTATGGCGGACACTTCAGACACTTTTGACACATTTTTGGGACCATTGGCATTTCTATAGCGATCAGTGCTATAAAAATGCATTGGATTACTATAAAAATGCCACTGGCAGGGAAGGGGTTAACACTAGGGGGCAGGGAAGGGGTTATGTATGTTCCCTGGGTGTGTTCTAACTGTAGGGGATGGTGGCCTCACTAGGTGAAATTACCGATCTTCTGTTCATACATTGTATGAACAGAAGATCAGCATTTCTCCCCCTGACGGGACCGGGAGCTGTGTGTTTACACACACAGCTCCCGGTCCCCGATCTGTAACGAGCAATCGCGGGTGCCCGTCGGCAATCGCGCCCGCCAGGGTTGGGGGCAAGCGGGTGGCGCGTGCTCTCGCGCAGGGGAGCCGACTTGCCGCCGTAAATGACGGTGGGCGGTCGGCAAGCGGTTAAGGACCGCCGCACGACGATATACGTCGACAGAATGGCACGGCTGGGCACAAGGCACTCCGTGACCGGCCCCGCGGACCCGATCGACGCCGGTGGCCCACGATCGGGTCACAGGAGCTGAAGAACGGGGAGAGGTGAGTGTAAACAAACCTTTCCCCGTTCTTCCCTGTGGCTTGTCACTGATCGCCTGTTCCCTGTCATAGGGAACGACGATCAGTGACATTACACGTCCAGCCACGCCCCCCTACAGTAAGAAACGCACACTAGGACACACTTATCCCCTACAGCGCCCCCTAGTGGTTTACCCCTTCACTGCCCGTGTAATTTTCACAGTAATCGGTGCATTTTTATAGCACTTTTCGCTGTGAAAATGACAATGGTCCTAAAAATTGGTCAAAAGTGTCCGATGTGTCCGCCATAATGTCGCAGTTACGAAAAAAATTACTGATCGCCGCCATTATTAGTAAAAAAATAAATATTAATAGAAATGCCATAAAACTATCCCCTATTTTGTAAACGCTATACATTTTACGCAAAACAATCAAACGCTTATTGTGTGTTTGTTGTTTTTTTTTTTACCAAAAATATGTAGAAGAATACGTATCGGCCTAAACTGAGGAAAACAAATGTGTTTTTTTTTTTATATATTTTTTGGGGATATTTATTATAGTAAAAAATATTGATTTTTTTTTTAAATTGTCGCTCTATTTTTGTTTATAGAGCAAAAAAAAAATATCGGGGGTACAATTATCAAAATAAAAACCGCAGATCAAATACCACCAAAAGAAAACTCTATTTGTGGGGAAAAAAAGGACGTCAATTTTGTTTGGGAGCCACGTCGCACGACCGCGCAATTGTCAGTTAAAGCGACGCAGTGCCAAATCGCAAAAAGGAGCCTGGTCCTTTACCTGCATAGTGGTCCGGGGCTTAAGCACTTAAAATAATCAAATAGATTCAGGTCAGGAGTTTCAGTTTAAACTCCAGTACAGGTAAAACTATTTGATCTTGGCAATTTTGACCATGATATGATTGTTGGTGGCAATGTACTGGCTTAAGTATTTCTGTAACTGCCGATCTCCTGGGTCTTTCACAGTAATCTGTAGCATTTATTCAGAATTGTGCGAAAACCCAAAACATCCAGTGAGCATCATTTTTACAAAAAAAAATGCCTTGATGAGACTAAGATAACCTTTTATGCTCTCTACAACTGTGGTGAGCAGAAAAGCTTTATCTTGAGGCAGATGGACTGCAACAGCAGAACACTAATGCCCTGTACACACGATAGGTTAGTCTGATGAAAACGGTCTGATGGATTTTTCCATCAGTTATGCGATGAAGCTGACTGATGATCAGTCGTGCCTACACACCATCAGTTAAAAAACCGATCGTGTCAGAACGCGGCGACGTTCAATGCTTCCAAGCATGCGTCGACTTGATTCTGAGCATGCGTGGATTTTTAAACGATGGACGTACCCACAGACGATCGTTTTTTTCTATAGGTTTTTTATCCATCAGATAATTTAAAACAAGTTCCTATTTTTTTAACCTATGGATAAATAACCGATGGGGCCCACACACGATCGGTTTGGTCTGATGAAAACAGTCCATCAGACCGTTTTCATCAGACTACCTATCGTGTGTACGCAGCATTAGGGTTCCAGTCCTGTCAGCCAAGAACAGAAAGCTGAGGCCACAGTGCACACTGGGGGGGATTTACAAAAAAAGCTGGTGCACACAGAATCTGGTGCAGCTCTGCATAAAAACTAGTCGGCTTCCAGGTTTTATTGTCAAAGCTTAATTGAACAAGCTGAAGTTAGAAGCTAACTGGCTACTATGCAGTAAATCTCCCTCCATAGTTCACAAAACTAGAAGTGAAGACTGGAAAATGTAGACTTGTGTGATAAATGTTTTTTTTTTTTTTTGCTGAGGCACGCAGATGGTAGGCCAGTCACCAAATCTAAGTAGAACACATTTTGGATGTGGTAGAAAGGGAGTTTTGCAGCATGAATGTGCAGCTGACAAATTTGCAGAAATTGCATAACACAACCATGTCAACAAGGACCAGAATCTCAAAGGATTGTTTGTGGCATCCATGCTTGTTTTGAAAGCAAAGTGAGGCATGACCAAATATTAGTAAAGTGTTCCTAATAAATTGCTCAGTGAGTGTATGTCCACACCAAAAGCTATAACGTGGCTTGTTGTTAGTATTACTGCCTTTTGGCATTGAGGTTTTGGGTTCTGTTACCACATGGATTGATGGATGGATGGTGTCAATCGTTTGTGTAATTATTGCTTCTGTCCTTGTGCCAGGTTCCATCTTGCCTCATCATTCAGATGCCCAGAGATGGAAAGAACAAGATGTTTCCAAAAATTATTCCAACTCTCCAATTGGACATCACTGATCTCCTTGAAGATGGTAAGTAACAATTATGATGCTATGAACTGAGAGAGAGAGGTGCCAATGTTCAAAAACTGAAGCAAAATTGGAGCTGTTACCTATACTGATCGGTTTGATTCTTGTTTTTATTCTTTCTTAGCTATAAATAAAACAAAGAAAATCAATAGAAGCAAAATATTAAAGTTTGAGTAGTTGCGCCTCCCCTTAAAGCAGAGAGTTTCAATGGGTGGAGATGCATGAGAGATGTCAGGAGGGCAAAAGTTCCGACTGTACTGTTATTGTGACTTTTTTCTTCCATTTTTTTTCTTCTGAAACATTTTATTGAGTTTACATACGGTAAATACAAATCTAATAATACTTCCCGAAGGACAAAGCGTTGAAAGCAGAAAAATGGATCATGGAAACTGTACAAAAGGCAAAGGTCAACATTTTATAGAGTGCCAAATTTATGGCTCAGAGAGGATCTTATCGGGGGTACAATTATCATAAAAGAAGAGAGGCCACAACACACTCTATCGGGTCACAATGTAGCAGCATTTTTGATTTGGACAAAGCAATAAAAATGTATTTGAGATTTAAATGGAGTTTACTGTACATGGCAGAGACCGAAATTATTACATATTCATTATTTAACATCTGAGGAAAGACACAAAAAAGAACGCACGTGCATCTTCATTCAAATGCAGCTAAATGCAAGGAAAAGAGAAAAGATGTTTTCAATAGGAGATGTGCTCACAATACATTCTATTGTAATGTGTTTTAAATGCTACAATTTTGGTGCATATTTATAATATTGAAGCTAAAACAGATATAAGGCAGCTGTTTTATGATATAAATGTATTCCTACCTGTCCAGTTCTGAGACTTGCACAGCTCTGTCTGTCTGGTAGGGCAGGAGACCTGATTTTTCTCTGCTGCATTTAATGGTAAAGTTCACTTCTGTGAACATGTTAGGCCCCGTACACACGTCCGAGGAACTCGACGTGCCAAACACATCGAGTTCCTCGTCGAGTTCTGTGTTGAAGCCGCCGAGGATCTCGGCGGGCCAACTTTCCTCATTGAACAATGAGGAAATAGAGAACATGTTCTCTATTTGGCCCGACGAGTTCCTTGTCGGCTTCCTGGCTGAAAAGTGTACACACGACCGAGTTTCTCGGCAGAATCCAGCTCCGATCGAGTTTCTGGCTGAATTCTGCCGAGAAACTCGGTCGTGTGTACGGGGCCTGACACCCATATTTAGGGTATACGATGTAACTTGTCAAGCATCTGTCCTCCTCTTGATTGTCCCCCTGTCACAGCGGGTGGGTGATCTTGTCTCCGCACCCGCTCTCACAATTAAAAAAGCGCCGCCGCATTCATTTACAGAGTTCTGTGGGTTATGGGTTATTTTTTTTATTTTTATTTTTTCTCTGGGATGAATGGGTGGGAGGATGAAAGGGAATGGAAGACCGTAGAATATATGTAGGGATAGGTCCATAAGAAATTTTGTTTTAATAGTAATGTGATTTATGGATATTAATCAAGACTCTGTATAAGGACTAGGAACAGATACATAATGTGATCTTGATTAAATAAAAACGTTTTGTATTTAAGAAAAAGACTAATCAATAAATTGAAAACAGAGTTCTGTGAAATAATGAACTACCGGGGTGCTGATGAGCACTCTAGGTAGTTCACTGATCTTCCCATCATTCAGTAACTGCCTGCCCGTATCAGAGGTACAGGCAGCTACACAAACAGTTTGCAGGCCTGACACTGCACCCACCAGTGGTGGCCCATACATTAGGGGCACCCAGGTGCCGCCACCCCCTATATGCATAGCATGAATCTAGCCATGCCCCCCCCCCCCCCTATTCATGCGTCAGGCCCCTTTCAGGGCACCGGGTGCATGAATTACAGCCGCCAGGGTTTTTCTTTTTGAAACACCTGATTAGAACCAAAGGCTCTAATAGGCTTTAAAATGGGGTAGGCTCGGGTCGCAGAGGATGCGTCCTTGGCTCACCCAGGTGTGTTACAACGGGGAAAAAATATTTGCTGTTGAAACGCTAATCCTCAATTGAAAGCGTGTGTGAGATCCGTTTTCCGATTGTCCGAAAAGAGAAGGCTCCCGATTGGCCACCGAGGAGGAGGGAGGAAACGTAAGTCGTCGCCGTGATGACCAGGAGAACGGAAGGCTGCCGCCACCAAGCAGGGGAATGCCGCCGGTGATGGGGTAAGTGCTACCTACCTACCGACCGACGGGGTTGGCATACTGTTTGCCCCCTGAAAAAAAATTCCACTGGCACCCACAACCTGTTGATCGCAGGTGCAATGCTTTACAGTCTCCTTTTTTTTAAAGGGGAACTTAACACCTACAGGTCTTGTCCCTCCTCCTGCCTGTGACTGAACAATGAGAGGAGAAGCAGCACACTTGTATGCTCATCTCTCTATCAATCTGCTGTCTATTCCTTGTAACAGCACAGTATACAATGCTGCTTCTCCCTGTCTTAGTCTGAGCTTGACTGTACAGTGGTTTGCAAGAGGTTGATACCACATTAAATGTAGGTACTTACTGTACATTGTTTAAATTAACAAATACATTTAAAAATGTATGAATTAATACAGGGCTTTATTAACCTTTTTGCTGCCACTGATATAAGGCTTGCAGCAGCGGCTAGTTTCCACACGTTCCCCCCGCTGCTACAGCCAGATAGAGGGGAAGAGACCAATGAACACGTTCACTCACCTCCCCAAGCTAGTAAGAACGCAGAAGTGACAAGGATTACATTATTTCCAGTTTCAAGTGCACTTTCTCCAGCTGCTGTGGCCAAGGAAGAAACCTTAGCTTCATCCCTCCCAAAAAATGTGCACTTGCAACTACCACCATATTATTTTTCAGGATTCCCGATTTCAGAAAATGTATAATGTTTGGGGTGTTAACTAATCTTCAAGCTTAAATGTGCGAAAAAACACGCTCTAGTAGTGAAAAAGGGTTAACTTTGAGTCTTTTGTTTTTGCTTGGCGTCTAGCTTGCTCATATCATATGCTGCTACTGGCAAGAAAGTTGCAATGTTGCAAAATCCTCACGCTTTTGTTTACCAGCCTTGTTAGTGTTTGCTTGGCATACGGATGCTGGTAATAAAATGTCTTGACATGCTGTGCATATTTTTAAAGCTCAAAATAACATTCTGAAATCTTGAATTTTAATATCGGTTTCCTTCTCTTATCCACAGCCCCAAGGCAATGCTGTATTTGTCAGTCCCTGGCAGTAGTGGAGTGTCTGGACTGTTATGAGGACACAGGGATCACGCCAGGTCACATAAAACAATACTGTGCAATCTGCAGTAGACAGGTATGACATTCGTGATCTCCTGTCATGAAAAGTTTCATTTCTAGAAGTGTCTGGAGTTCATAGCAACCACTTCAGGTTTTCTCTTCAAGAGACAGAAAATGACGTTGTGAACCTGATTGGTTGCTTTGTGCGACAGAGATCTTTATTTCAGACCCTTTTGTTGTTTGTCTTTCAGGCTTTTTGGTGTTCTAACATGACATCTTCTTCTGAACAGGTTCATCTTCACAAGAAGCGCTGCAGCCATCATCCCAGGGAACTGTGTTTGCCTAAAAATCTGAATGAACAGGCTGTGTTCCAGAGACAGTATTTGCAGCTCTTTGCTGTCTTATGTATAGAAACCAGTCATTATGTCGCCTTTATTAAACTCAATTCCCAGAAACTGCCCCTGTGGGCTTTCTTTGACAGCATGGCTGACAGAGAAGGTGGGTTATATTTCTTCACAATTTGTGTTTTCAGTCCCTGTATTTGTTTTTTGTTTAGTTTTTTATTTATTAACCACTTCAGCCCTGGAAGGATTAACCCCCTTCCTGACCAGAGCATTTTTTGCGATGCGTCGCTTTAGCTGACAATTGCGCGGTCGTACGACGTTGTACCCAAACAAAATTGATGTCCTTTTTTTCCCACAAATAGAGCTTTCTTTTGGTGGTATTTATTACTTTTTGCGCTATAAACAAAAGAAGAGTGACAATTTTGAACAAAAAAAACACAATGGGCCAGATTCTGAAAGAATTACGTTGCTCCACGGCAGCGTAACGTATCTGATTTACGTTACACCGCCGCAGGTTTACAGCGGAAGTGCCTGATTCACAAAGCTCTTACCTGTAAACTTGCGGCGGTGTAACGTAAATCTGCTCGGCGCAAGCCCGCCTAATTCAAATGGGGCGGGCACCATTTAAATTAGGAGCGTTCCCGCGCCGAACGTACTGCGCATGCTCCGTCGGCAAAATTACCCGACGTGCATTGCGCTAAATGACGTCGCACGGACGTCATTTGTTTAGACGTTAACGTAAATGGCGTCCAGCGCAATTCACGGACGACTTACGCAAAAGACGTGATTTTTTCAATTCCGATGCGGGAACGACGGCCATACTTAACATGGCTTAGAACTAGGGCTCAGCCCTAATTTTACGCGGCGTATCTCGACGGAAACAACGTAAAGTTAGAGCGACGGGTAACGCGGACGTTTGTGGATCGCCGTAACTAGTCATTTGCATATTCTACGCCGACCGCAATGGCCTCGCCACCTAGCAGCCGGCATAGAATTGCATCCTTAAGATCCGACAGTGTAAGTCAATTACACCTGTCGGATCTTAGGGCTAGCTATGCGTAACTGATTCTATGAATCGGCCGCATAGTTAGGACGGGCGGATCACCGAGATACGCCGTCGTATCTCTTTTGTGAGTCTGGCCCAATATCTTTTACTTTTTGCTATAATAAATGTCCCACTTTTTTTTTTCTCAGTTTAGGCCGATTTATGTATTCTTCTACATATTTTTGGTAATAGAAAATCGTAATAAGCGTATATTGATTGGTTTACGCAAAAGTTATAGCGTCTACAAAATGGGGATATATTTTATGGCATTTTTATTATATATATTTTTTTTTTAGTAGGAATTGCGGCGATCTGCACTTTTTTTTTTTTTTTTATTGAGACTGCAATATTGCGGCGGACGGATCGGACACTTTTTACACATTTTTGGGACCATTGACAATTATACAGCGATTAGTGCTATAAAAATGCTGTATACTGTATACATGTCACTGGCAGGGAAGGGGTTAACACTAGGGGGTGATGGGAGTGACTAGGGGAAGAGAGAGATTGGTGTTCATATATTGTATGAACACCAATCAGTCTTCTCTCCACTGAGAGAACCGTGATCTGTGTGTTTACACACACAGATCACGGTTCTCTCTCTGTCATGAGCGATCGCAGGTGCCCCGCGGTCATCGCGCCAGCATCGGCTTGGTGTACACGCTGTGGGCGCGCAACCCGAGAGGCCAAAAGACGAAGCGACGTAAGGTATTGTTGTTTCACCAAAACTGCGGAGGCTGGTCGCAAGTGGTTAAAAAAAAGGGTAAGTAAAAGTATATGTGAACCATGTAAAACAACCCAGTTTAAAATATAAATGAAAGGCAAAACATTTGTGTATAGATATATAAAAAATAAAAAAAAATACCTTTTTTTCCTTTATAATTGAGCACATAATCTCTATTATCAGCTGCATAAGATGCTTAGAGAGCTAGGGGTGAAGAAAGAGTAGGAAACTGATCTTCCTAGTGAAGAGGTGTGCAGGGGGCATCTCAGAAGAAGTATGACCATTAGGGCATTGGCAGGCTGTTCTCCCAGTATTGCACACATATACAATTCCTACACAGAAATATATAACCCCTATACAAAGTATCTGTAAATCTCACATTTGTACTTAAATAATACACTCGCATATAATTCAGTACATACACCCCTTATATAAAGAATATACCACATTTACAGTGTAAATTTACTAAGTAATAATATATAACTAGGGTTATTGGCTTGAATCCCAACCACGGCACTACCTGCAGAGTTTTCATGTTCTCCCTGTGGCTGCGTGGGTTTCCACTGGGTGTTCTGGTTTCCTCCCACACTCCAAAGACGTGCTGGTAGGTAAAATTGGCCCTAGTATGTGTATGAATGTGATTTGGGGACCTTAGATTGTCAGCTTCTTGAGGGCAGGGACTGATGTGAATGTATAAAAAATAATTAAAGTGCTGCATAAATTTATCCCGCTTGTGAGGGGGTTAGCCCGGCAGCGGGTGTGTGTGACCCCCTGGAAGGGTTCAGCACACAAAAACAATTGGGCACAGCAGACGGTGGTAGGAGAAAAACAAAAAAGTGCGTTTTTTTATTTGAACTATATACAAAAATAAATGTGACAGAAACAAAAGAAACGCAAAAATAAACCCTGGTCACTTTACCGCTCACTAAACACATCAGTGTCCCTAACTAACACCTGGGTACAGCCTAGTGCTTCCCCCAGTCCCTAACTCCCTGCTGTTTAAAGCGGAGTTCCACCCAAAAATGGAACTTCTGCTTATCCCACTCCTCACCCCCTTACATGCCACATTTGGCATGTAATTTTTTTGGAGGGGGAGTGGGGGCTTCAGGAGAAGGGGACTTCCTGTCCTCCTTCCGCCGAGGGGCTGCAAAGGCGATTAAGCTTAATCGCCTTTTGGCAGCCCCGCCCTGTAGGCGATCGCTTAGGACACGTGACAGGTCCTAGGCGATCGCCTGTCCAATCAAACAGCGCCGGGCCGCTCGCGCATGCGCAGTGGGTGCCCAGCCGTGAAGCCGAAAGCTGTCACGGCCGGGTGCCCACAGTGACAATGAAGACGCCGGGGAGAGGAGCGGAGCGTCGCTGGAACGCTGGAGCAGGTAAGCGTCTGTTTATTAAAAGCCAGCAGCTACACTTTTTGTAGCTGCTGACTTTTAATAAACATAAATATTGTCTGGAACTCCCCTTTAAAGTTGTGGTAGTAGTAGCCACACAGGCTTTGTCTCACCGCACAGAGAACACTCCCCAGACTATTCACACAAGTCTGGTTCCAGGTTGGAGCCTCTCTCTGTGCATGCTGGGAGCTTTTGTAGAGGACCTAACGAGCCCACCTGATACAGCTGGGCTCATCAAGTCCTCCCAGCACTCCCCCTAGAGGTACAAACTGGTATAAAGCCTGAACCTAGGTGATATATACATTGCATCCTGGATGCAACCAGGGAACTTAACCTGCCTGCTGCCACACGCTATAGAAGTAGTAGTAGTAGTACACTTTATCGAAGTATATGTGACTCTCACACAGATATAATACACACAAACGCATTTACAGTAGCTTATGAATGTAACTAGTACTTAAATCATTGTTAAATGTGTATAAAACAATTTACCTGTCTTGTGGACTTTAACAGGAGGACAGAATGGTTTTAACATTCCCAGGGTGATTCCCTGCCCAGAGGTGACCGAATACCTGGAAATGAGCCCCGAAGAGCTCCAGCGAGAAGACCCAAGGATCATGCCAGCATATGTCCACCGGCTACTTTGCGATTCTTATATGTGCTTATATTACAGTCCTGACCTTAGCCTTTACAAATAACAGAACAACAAGGTTTGATGACTGATTTATTAAAGGTTTCTAGGTTGATGCCAGTCAAAATGTAAGAGAAACGTAGTAAATCGGTTATGTTTTATGGTAATATATTGTACACTGGTACTAAATATGTGCACTTTAGCTACCTCTAGGCAATACTGGTACTGGTACTGGTAATTAGCAGTGCCCAGCAGCAATATATTTATAGGTCCCCTTATGTGCATTTTAAAAGGGGGTTTCAGCATCATCAAGAAAGCCCTCTGGCAGCCTCTAAGCTGAGCAAAAACCCCTATGGGAAAACGCCTTATAAAGGGATCTGTAGTGTTTTGGTTTTTTTCCAAGCAAATATGCATTTTAACTTATTCGTAAAATATTTACTGGAAAGTTTGTTTTTATGTAGCTTCGAGTAGATGTAAATCCTAAATGAATCACATTTACTAAAGGCAAATAGACTGCTCACTTTGTAAGTGCAGTTGCTCTAAAGCTTAGTAAAGGAAGGTAAATTCTGCCGACTTCCATCATCCAGTCATATGCAAGTAAAAATTTGATTTTTTTTTATTATTCTTTGCAAAGTAGAGCAACCTCTCATTTGCTAAGCGCTGGAGCAAATTCACTTGCAGAGTACATAGTCTATTTGTCTTTAGTAAATCCAACCCTTTCATCTGTGAAAAACCATTATCCTAAAAAAAAATGGCACATTGTAAAAAAAAAAAAAAAAATGCTTATTTTGACCTTTCTTTTTTATCCACTGTTGCATCTCAGTGCTGTTGGTTTCCTCTCAGCCTTTTTGCAGGAAATTTACAAGTTTACATGCATGTGCTACATTTCTGCTGGTGGGTTTTCTGATTGTGACAACAGTGGACCATGCCTAACTAATGTGTGTCCAACAGCCACTGGTAGTCTCCATCAGAATTCTATGTAATAGGGTGACAACCCTGGAGCACAATTGGGAGACAGGTACCTACCACTGCACCCCATAACAGGAAATGCCTAAGCAAGCATCTTCATGGCAAAATCATCAGGTTTTCTTTTAATGAAAACGGTATACAGTGGAACCTTGGTTTACGAGTAACGCGGTTAATGAGCATTTTGATAGACGAGCAACTTTAAAAAAAAAAATCTGACTTGGTTTGCAAGTGTTGTCTCGCAAAACTAGCAGAATTTAAGCTAATGGGGTGTGCAGTACTGCATTTGGACAGAGGTGCGGGGGCGCTGGTGACACTCGGAATGGTTCCGAGCTGTTCGGAAATACTCTGTTCCCGGGTCTTTCCAAGGTCAGCCAAGCATTTCCGAGGCTCTCTGGGCCCTTCACCCCCCCGTCCCCCCCCCCCCACCAACCACCACCTCTGGCCACATTGGTATTGCATGCCATTGAAGTCAATGCGGAACAAATTATTTTAGTTTCCATTGACTTCTATGGGGAAACTCAATTTGCGATGTGAGTGTTTTGGATTACGAGCATTCTGCTGGAACGGATTATGCTCCTAATCCAAGGTTCCACTGTATTTCAAAATATTGAAAGTTTCTTTTAAAATTACATTACTATGCTAAAGCATATGTCAGGTTTTAGGGGCTGGGTTTACATTCAGTATACTTTAATTGTTTATTTCTAAAATGTTTCATGCAAATTTGATGTACAGTAAATACATCCTTAATGGTAATATGTATATCACTGAATGTTGTTGGCAACATCCAGATTTATGGATTAAAAGTGCTCAGACCATAGAAAATATGGCTGTCATATGTACATAGATATTTACAAATTGTATTAAAAAATTGGTTTTTTTTAAAACATTAGCACTCATTGATTTAATTATGATAATAATGGAATCTATTAAATGGAGCTAAGATTCTTATCCCTAGGAATTGGAAGAAAAAAGAGGCGCCTACCATAGAGGAATGGTTCCGTGAAGTGGACAGAATTAGAAGGATGGAGGAGATGTGGGCGTTCCATGGAGGTTCTAGGAGGGGACAGGAGGAGGTGTGGGAGGGATGGAGGAAGTTTAGGGAGGGCGGGGGGCGGGTGGGCAGGGGGGGTACAGATGAGGTGGATCCCTCCTGATTGCTCTCTCTCTCCCCCATATATCTCCTCCCCCCCCCCTCTCCCCCCTTTTTTTTTTTTTTTTGGGGGGTGGTGGGTAAGGGGTAGGAGGGCTGAGTACACAAATGAATATAAAGGGAAGGCCTGATAGCTCCCTCTGGTAGTTGGTGGTGGAGGTTTATAATATTTATTTTCCTTTCTGTTCTTTTCTTACACTATTACACAAAGGTAGGGGCAGGTTAAGCCCCCCCTGAGAAATGGAAAAAAAAAAAAAAAAAATGATAATAATGGCTTATTTTAACACATTACTAACCATGTTTGCTTATTTATGTTAAATACCATAAAAAGGTTATGGCTTCCCTTAAAAGGACAAGCCTATTAGAAGAACAATGCTACCTAATCAGTGCAACAAATGTAGCAGGAGATAGTATGTGCTACCAGGTACTTGGTTTTATATGGTGTAGGTGCTATAAATAATAAAGGGCTATTAGGGTTTGTTCATTGAGGGTCCTTTTACACCTATGTGCTTACTAAAATGTGGTATGACAATGGGCTGTGCATTGGCATTCATTTTTAATAGGTCGCCAACATACATTCATGAAGTAAATAAACACACCTGCCCTTCAACTAGAAAGAAAGGGTTTTTTTTTTCTTGCCCATGTACATATGTTGAGGACCCACAAAAATGTATGCATACTTGTGAATGAGCTATTAAACCAGGGAAAGAAATGGGGCCACCAAATTGATATTGATGTAAATACGTTTTTTTAATGGTAAGATAAGAAAAGTAAAACCCTATGGACTGTGCTTGGTGACAGCTTCCTTTTAATCTGGGGTGTGAACCACATTGTAGTTCCAAGGATCCTATTTGGCATTTAGCACCCATAGTGGTTTAGCTAGGACCTTGTGTAAAAATGTTTTCAGTATCATCTGACACGGCTTTGAAGTCAAGGTATACCTATTGTATCTTGACGTTTTGTCTGATGCTCTTTTCCATCTGTGGGGCTGATTTTTTTTATTTATTTATTCTGGTTAAGACATATTTTCTGTGTACATAGTCTGCTCTGCTCCTGGACTTTGCTTCCTACAGGCTGATATTGCAATAGACACTGCCCTGACGGGTCAGTATTTGGCGCATTATAAATCCATTAAATCAATCAATCAATAGTTCTGCCCTTATAGGAAATACCTCAGTGGATGACTTTGGGCTGGTTCCCATTTTTTTGTACATTCCTTGTGTTTCTGACCAGTCTCTGGGCTTTGCACAGTTTACATATTTAGAAAATAAACTAGTATAATATACTGTATGTAGAAGGATGCTTTCTGAATAAATCAACACCATGCCTACCTTATAAATAATGCAATATTAATTAGGTAGTGTTGAAGTGCAGTATGGAATTTCACAAACTGCATAATATAAATATATCCTGTAAAAGTGGTGCAGATATTTTATATCACATGGGCACGATCACTCGGGTCTTGCAGATGGATTTACATGTACAGATCTCATACATTTTTGTTTACTAGTCCATACCTAGTAATATATTGTAAGTACTGGTGGTCTGTGGATGCATATGGCCCTACTGGCCTCTCTCTGCCCTTAGGAAAAATGTATGTTTAAATAGTGTATTTGTTTTGTTGGCTGCCAAGGTAAAATCTGTTTATTAAGCTGGAAATCACAATGGCTACATACAGTATCTGGGAGTATTACTTGTGATCATAGCTTACTGCTGAACATTACAATTGTATACAGTAGATTATAAACCGTACATACATGTGCAAGCCAGAAATCGGCTCATCACTAATAGCTTGGATAAACAAAAGGGAAACCGTGTATATGTGTATGTGTCTGTGTGTATATGTGTGTGTGTATATATATATATATATATATATATACAGCCCTCAAAATTTCCACTCGCCTACTAGCATTTGGCGAGTGGATTTAAGCTGGGGGCGAGTGATGACAGGGCTGCATGACCAATCTCCCTCCAATCTGTGCCTACACTTAAGAGTCCCGATGAGATTGGCGGCCGAAGAGGAAAGGTGCATGCTCGGGAAAAGTAGTCTGGTGAGCCGCGCACAGGCAGAGCAGTACACAGGTGCTCTACTTACAATTCTCATTAAGCCATGGGACCTAACAGTATGACCTCTCTGAGCCTGCCCCCCCTCCCCCGACCAATGTAGCTGGAGAGCAGAAAGTAATGAGTGAGGTGGAGAATTGCAAAAATGACCACTCCGGTGCAGCGCTCACTGAAAGTTGCCCTGACATGAGAGCGGCAGCCTTCTAGTTTGTGCAGTTTTCTTCTCCTTGTGCTCTATGTAAGTGTCCAACAGTTTAGCCTGAGCACTGTGAACAGACTGGTCTCAATGTGCGCTGTCAGTGTGCGCTGTGCTATGGTGTCAATGGCTGTGCCGTTGTGTGGATCTCAGCGCTGGATTATACTCCCTCCCGCTGTACTGCAGCTCCTCTCCTCTCTGTCAGCCTGAATAAAAGGGGGATGTGGGGACATGCAAGCGTGGAGCCGCACACACAGGCTCCTGATGATGAGATGAATGGGAGAGAGAGAGAGGATGGATGGGAATTGCAGAGGAGACAGGAAGAGAATGGGGAAGAGACCCAGTTCTAGTGCCCTGTCCCTCTGGTCTGCCCCCAGTGCCCTGTCCCTCTGGTCTGCCCCCAGTGCCCTGTCCCTCTGGTCTGCCCCCAGTGCCCTGTCCCATTTTGTTAAAGTTGTTGTTGGTAATATTTAATTTTGTAACTTGATTCTGCATAAAACATTGTCATTCCATGAGATAATCTACAAGGGCGTGTTTACGGGTGCAATTAGGCGCAGGGCAGTGTATGAATTAGGTGGGGCAACTGGTGGCGAGTAACTCTTGAGGCCTGGCTAGTAGCTCAGGACTTGAAATTTTGAGCCCTGTATGTGTATGTGTATATATATATATATATATATATATATATATATATATATATATATATATATATACAGTATATACACACACACGCATCAGCCACTTTTATTAGGTACACCTGTTCAATTGCTTGGTAACACAAATTGCTAATCAGCCAATCCAATGGCAGCAACTCTATGCATTTAGGCATCTAGACGTGGTGTAGACAACTTTCTGAAATTCAAACCGAGCATCAGAAAGGGAATTAAAGTGACTTTGAATGTGGCATGGTTGTTGGTGCCAGACAGGCTGGTCTGAGTATTTCAAAAACTGCTGATCTACTGGGATTTTCACAGACTAGTTTGAGATGATGGAAAGGCAACATTAACTCAAATAACTCGTTACAACCAAGGTATGCAGAATACCATCTCTGAACGTACAACACATTGAACCTTAACGCAGATGAGCTGCAGCAGCAGAAGACCACACAGGGTGCCACTGTCAGCTAAGAACAGAAAACAGGCTACAATTCACACAGGCTCACCAAATTTGGACACAATAGAAGATTAGAAAAACATTGCAGAATTCATCTCTAGCTGATCCCTTAGCTGAAATCTAATTCATCTTATTTTCTCATTGTGCATCAGTCTATAGCATTATGTTAGGCTGGGTTTACACCTGTGTGATGTGATGACACACGGGTTGCAGTGCGTTACAATAGGGCAGCCCATTCATTTGAATGGACTGCTCGCCACATCTAAAATTACACCAAAGAAGTGCATAACCTCTTCTCTTTTTTTTTTTTTTTTTTTTTTTATTAATGCTCCACTAAAAAGCATGGTAGGGTTGCGTCATGCGTTGTGGTACAATGTAACACGTGTGATGACTAGGTGCATTGGGGTGCTATTAAGGCCCCTTTCACACGGGCGGACCATTCAGGTCCGCCTGTCAGTTTATTTTTTTGCTTGAAAGCAGAAAGTAGGGGTCTGGAGTAGGATCAGAAGGAGGAGAGGTGCGAGGGCCACATGAAATGGCCTGGAGGGCCGGATTCGGCCCGCGGGCCTTGTGTTTGACACCTGTGCTGTGCTGATCCTTTAGCAGTAAAACTGCTTCCATACAAGTCTTCAGAGTAAGCCCTAGGTATTATATACACTCACCGGCAACTTTGTTAGGTACACCTTCAGAGCAGCCTTAATTCTTCGTGGCATAGATTCAACAAGGTGTTGGAAACATTCCTCAGAGATTTTGGTCCATAATGACATGATGGCATCACGCAGTTGCTTCAGATTTGTCAGCTGCACATCCATGAGGCAAATCTCTCATTCCACCACATCTCAAAGGTGCTCTATTGGATTGAGATCTGGTGACTATGGAGGCCATTGGAGTACAGTGATCTCATTGTCATGTTCAACAAACCAGTAATGAGATGTTTTGAGCTTTGTGACACGGTGCATTCTCCTGCTGGAAGGAGCCATCAGAAGATGGGTACACTGTAGGCATAAGGGGATGGACATGGTCAGCGACAATACTCAGGTAGGCCGTAGCATTTAAACGATGCTCAATTGGCACTAAGGGGCCCAAAGTGTGCCAAGTAAATATCCCCACATCATTACACCACCACCAGCAGCCTGAACCATTGATGCAAGGCAGAATGGATCCATGCTTTAATATTTTTTACACCAAATTGTGACCCTACCATCTGAATATCGCAGCTGAATCGAGACTCATCAGACATCTGCTGCTGTGGTTTTCTGTCCTTTGTTCTGTGGTTAAGCTCAAGTTGCAATGCACACAAGAGCTGATTTACCTGCCAAATGATCTTTCTAGCCTGTTTTAAGCTTTACACAGTCCTGCCAGGCTGTACAATCAGGTTGATGATCGCTGTACAATCAGGTTGATGACCTTCTTTTTTTTTTTTTCCTTTGCTGCCATTAAGCAATAAAGCTAAGTTACCTTCCTGCCCCCAGCTTAAAGTTAAATAGTTAAAAAGAAGCAGCCTATTTCACTGCTCATTCTGTTCTCTCCTCCTGTCAGCTTGCTCACGGTCAATACATGTACATCTGACGCACCATATTGGTTCCTTTAGCTGCAACTTACTCTTCCAGTCTGTGTTCTGCTATACAAAGCATATCAAATTCAACTACATGAGCCAGCCATACATGGATCAAAGTTTCGCTGGTTCAGCAGGGATCAGCCAAATTTCAATTCATGTATGGACAGGTTGGTTATACAGAAGTCAATCTACCGATCAGCTTCTTACAACTGCCCTGTCAGATTGTTGTCCCTTGATCAGTGCTGCCAGCAGGGAAGTCTCCTCTCTGTCAGAATACAAAGGCACAGTGGGAGGATTACCACATCCATTTCGAATGGGCAAATATTTGTCTTTTTTTTTTTTTTTTTATTCATCCGGGTCATGAATCATTTGTGGGCTGCCTTTTCGTTATTTTCATTCAAAGTACATTTTATCTTTTAACAAATATTGTACATAACTGCAATAATTGGTGCTTTGTTTTCATATCTGTAGTTCAGCTTTAACTGTGAGTTTTAGTAAGTGTATGCCCTAAGCAGGTCATTTTATTGCTGCTTAAAGATAATATTATTTGCTTATGGTCTGTGTTGCATTATTGCTGCTTGTTATAACATGGACTTCATAGCTATAATGACAGGACAGGAAGCACTATTATATTTATGCCGAACTGCTGTTTATTTTTAAACACGCTGTTAATGCACATTGCAGATGGCAGCTATTTGTTCAAATACAGACAACCTGCTGTATTCTGACAAGTCGTGGATTTGAAAGTGGTTCATGTTTGCTTTTATTTTGTGTAGGCTGGGAGCCAGACCCCTGCTTGGTAAAGTGGGATCTCTTTTATGTGTTGGCAGACCCAAGCAGGGATAGAAATTAATTTAAAGGTATTTTTATTTTGTAGTTTTTGTGGCCCATAACCTGAGGTATAAAAGCAACTGTGAGTTGTTCGTGGGTGTTTGGCAGCTGTGTCCCACTGTAATAATAATGCCAGTCTGTTTAAAGGTATATTTATTTTTAAGGTACTTAATTTAAGCAAACGACTACATTTTTAAAAAGGCATAAAAACACGTTTGTATAGTGGTTGATACATTTTTAAAAGAGAAGTATAGCTAAAAAAAAAAATTGGCAATTCTTCTCTTGTGGGTCACAGGGGTGCACTTACTTTTGCTCTCCTGTGGCCCAGAATCATCTGACAGCAGACTATAGCCTCTTTCAGCTAATGTGGAACCGCTCCAGGCTCTGGAAAGATTCCGACAAATTTGTCAGGGTTCCCCCAGCTTCCTGATTAACAGCTAGCTCCGATGACTTTGTGAAGACGAAACCTGTAGGGCAGAGCTACACGGGTTGAGGAGAGAGAATCATGATACTGATGACCCCTGCAATACTCACAGATTTCAGCTTTGTACATAGCTTTATGGAGACCAGAGTGGAGGTGGTGGCCAAGTACTGTACTTTTTGATGAGTCGTTGATTTTTTTTTTTTTTTATCTCATGTGAGTGCAACTGATTTTACCATAAAAATTGCTTTTATATAGCTCACACTATGAGGCTCCATGCACACTGGCATTTTTGTAAGCTCCTAGAAGCTGTTATTGGCATTTTTTTTTTGTCCATGCACATTACTTTAGGCTACTAGTGTTTTGAGTTTAAAGGGTCACTAAAGGAAATTTTTTTTTTAGCTGAAATGACTGTTTACAGGGCATAGAGACATAATAGTTAACTGATTCCTTTTAAAAATGATTAAAAATTGATAAAAAAACAATCATATAATGTACCTGCAGTGTAGTTTCGTTTTTGCTGTTGTTTGGTGGTTCTCTGATGTACAGAGAGCCACTAGAGGGCAGTCAGCCAATAGAGAGCAGTGATACTTTGTCTAAAACTCCTCAGCACCAATCCAGTTTCGTTTTACACACAGTAATCACACCTCCTTGATTAGTGACCACCGTGAGAAATCTCCCAGTACTGTGGTTATCAGGAAACAGGCAACCAGGAAGTGTCCAGAACAGAGAGGATTTACAGCAACATCAAAGCAAAAACGAACAATGAGGACATGAAACCAGGACTGCAGCAAGGTAAAGGAAGCTATTTAGCTAAAAAAAAAAATTCCTTTAGTGACCCTTTAAGTGTCTAGAAGCAGAACTACATTTTTTTTTTCTAAAGTTTCTTGGAGCGTTTTTTCCAACAGAAACATTACTAATAGTGTTTTTTTTTTTAGCTTTTTTTCCTTTTACTGCAAAAAACGCCCACACTCCTAAAACACTACTACAAAAAAGCTATTACCAGCATTTTTTATCCAGTGTTTTTTCCAGCATTTTTTTTAGCTTTTGTAGCCAAGTCCTGGGCCTCTCCAAGCCTAATGGTGATCTCCAGAGTTAGGGACAGCTGACATCCTTCTGTGTAGCGTAGGTTACGAGGCATGGAGGGTGCGATACAAGGTAGATTAATGGGCGCCAGCTTCCTAATTGACAGCTTGCTCCGTTGACGTTGTGAAGACGAAACCTGTGGGGCATAGGAACTCTACTTTGGCAATGCTGCAGCGGCTGCACATGCAGCAGAGGGCCGTCAATGAGTACCTGTGTGAGTATGACACAACGACAGGCTCAGGCCGGCTTGACTTGTCTGCTCATGAAGGATGCATGCACTGCACTGTCATAGTTTAAGGAGGCCACAAGGATGGTGAGCCATGACAATGCATGCATCAGGAACAAAATCCCTATTGTGTTCCTGCTTGAGCAGACTATGCGTGGCATTATGGACAGGGAACTCGAGGCAGAGCAGCAAGATGAAGAGGAAGACTTCCTTTCCTCTCAAGGCCCACTTTTTGAAGATACCATTGTTCCTATGTCACAGAACACACAAGAGAAGAGAGAGGAGGAGGAGGATTCTGGCGGTTTCGGAGGCATTGAAGCAGAGGAAGACGTATGTCAAACAGTGGGAGATGGTTTTCCATTCCCAGAACACTTGGTAGTAGTACGTGGCTGGGAGGAGGCCGTTCCAGATACTGCAATCCTCAGAGACCCCGAGGAGTCTGCTTCTCATGCCTCAGCAAATTTGCAGTGCATGGGCTCCCTCATGTTTCAAAGCCTACAAAAGGACCCAAGAATACGTGGTGTAAAGGAAAATGATCGCTATTGGTTGGCAACCCTACTTGAAAACCGTTATAAGGGGAAAGTCTCAGAACTCATCCCATCCCCACCGAGAGTGCAGAAGAAGAAATCTCTTGAGGACACCTTAAAGAGGAGTTTATCGAATGATTTTCCCAACTCTGGTAGGTTACAGTGTCATGGAAAACTTAGTTTTGAGTCTTCTGTTGGTCAAGAGAGGAGTGGTGGAGAAGGCATTGCTCAATTTTTTTTTAATCCTTGCCACCCAAGGCTGTCAGCTTCCACATCTCATTGGCAGCGTCTGCATCACATGGTGAATGATTATCTAAGGGCAAAAACAGAGATTGAATGCTTTCCAGTCAACGATCCACTAGCTTACAGGGTCATGAGAGTAGACCACTGGCCAGGACTTGCCCAGTATGCAATTGAGCTGCTGGGCTTCCCTGCATCCAGCTTGCTTTCTGAACGGGCATTCAGTGCTACTGGAGGTTTTGTTACTGATCATAGAACGAGTCTGTCTGTACACAGACGCCATAGACCATCTGACTTTTATCAAAATAAATCAGTCCTGGATTACGAGCAGCTATGAATCCCTTGATGCCGATGCCGCTGATTAAGTGTTTTTGGGATGTGGAATCTCTGCAGGTCTTCTAGGCTGCCTAGTGTTGTGGGTGTTGATTTCATCTGGAAGAATGTTTTTGGTGTAGGTTTCATGGGCACCATTAACACCCAAAGACCAATTTTTCCGCACCTGTTTGACAGGTGCATATCATTGCAACTTTTGACAGCAAGGCTAATTCATGCTTTCATCGGGAGTACCTCCATAGGGTTATGGTGTGACGGCGTCACCAACACCCAAAGATCAAAGTCTGTAGTAGAGACACCAGAATTTATCCAAAAAATCTCCAATCTTGTTCCCAGTGCATATTTTGGTCTCACCATACAGACTGGCTCCCCAAGCCATTACTTACAAAATAAAGAAAAGCTTGCAGGGAATATTACATTTTTTGGGCTTTATTATTGCAACTATTGCTGCAGCAGCTTCTATACATAGTACAGTTGTGCCACTATACAGGTGGACTAAGGGGACCCCCCCCCCCCACACACACACACACTATATTGAAAGGAATGTTTTATTTTTATGCTTTCACTTTAAGCATCAATAAATCACTGCTCATTTAAAAATGATTTTTTTTACAAACTTTTTTTCATTGATACATGTCCCCCAGGGCAGTACCCAGCCCCCCATAACCATTGTATGTCCAATTACTTGCATGTATGCCTTCAAATGGGCACTTTTGATTTTTTTCACGTTCGGGTCCTTCAATGGGGTTCGTTATTCGGTTCTGAACTTTCGCGAGACTCCTAATGTGTCATCTAGTCACCGCCTGATACAGGCTAACACAATGATATGAGTGTGGTTTTGATTTGTCACGTATCTCACATTCGCTCTGGTTTGCCTTTATTCCTTACTGAAAATGTCCGTCTCGGCTTCAGAAGTGCCCTGCCCCTTCTCTCTGAATCCCTTAGCAATGGTTCGATAATTTGACAGAACACTGGTGTTTTGTCAGATGAGCAAACCTGTCAGGTAAGAGGACATGTTGTTCTATAAAAATAAGAATGGTGGTGAGAAGCGCACGGCCCTGCCTCTCGCCAGCTGTAGCCCCACCCCTTCAATCCCATTTGTATGTTCGCTTATCAGGTGGAGATCTTTTGGCCTGCCTCTCGCCAGAAACCGCCCATTCCCCTGAAAACCTATCATTATTTAATGTTTACCATGTAAAAGGCGCAACCACACCTCTAGCTGGAGCTGGCCCCACCCCAGAACTCCTATAGCCTACCTTCTGCTGTAGGAAATACAAATATGCTGTAATTCCCGCTTGATATACTGATAATAAGAGGCTATGGGGTGTGCGGATCCATAATGTACAACATGTCAGAGCATGCCAGACATCAATGGACAACTTCACCCCCCCCATATAGAGATGAGCTCTGTCTCTTGTCCAGTCTATTTATTTGTTTTAAATAGTTCAGCAAGGGGTTTGCTTCCTATCATTATATCAAAATTTGGGGGTAATGATTATCTGCTAAAAAGTAGCCATCTTTATTTTGTGTGAATTCATATGCATGATATGATGCTGTTATTTCTCCTATGTTAGTCTAGTATCTGTGATTCTAACTGCTTTTATATGTTTTGTTATATTTTTGTACATTACCTACAAAGAGTGATAGAGATGTCTAACATGTGTGTGTGCACATGTGAGTGTCTGTCTGTATGTGTGTGTGTGCATGTGTATGTATGTATGTATGTATGTATGTGTGTGTAAGCATGTGTCTGTATGCGTGTATGTTATTTTTAATCCTGACACCCCCCCCCCATACCTGTACCATCAGAATGGCTTTTGTAGGGCTTGTTTGATGGCAGCAAGGACTGCTGCTCCTCTGAAAAGCAATCCATGCACAGATCGCTTTTCAGAGGTATTTGACAGGCGGTAAAGAGGCATTATGTTGCCTCTTTACCACCTGTTTTAAGCCTGTAAATGCAGCATCACTACACCGCAACTGTGAAATGCACACAGTTGCGGAGTAGTTGCAGTGCAGCCCCATTCACCCTCGATATACCTCCACTTGCAGCCACAGCATGTGAACACCCCCAGCTGCTGCCTCTGCAGCTAAAGGTGGAGAGGTTGGGGGTGGTAAAAAACAGCTCAACCATGTGGTTTTACCGCCCCTATGACATGTGAACAAGCCCTTGGTTCACATCTGTGTAGCTGCATGTAGGGCAGCCCATTCATTTCAATAGGCTTCCGTACCCACAAAAATGCAGGGAAAGAAGTCCCCAACCTTTTTTTTTAAAATTGCACTGCAGCAAAAGCACCCCACATTTTCCAATATGTGGAGAGCAGAGCATTTGTCTGTGTGTCAGGAATCAGCGCGATTTTGCGCGTGTTATGCGACACACCGTAATGTGAACCAAGCCTTGGACTGGGGTGCCTCAAGACTGAAAATACTTTTTAGGGTGCCCCGACTGGAAAAAGGTTGAGAAACACTGGGTTAATGTGACAAGCTCCCTGCACAGTTCGGCTGATGATCGGGGAGCTCATCTCAGCCGCCTCTGCCGCTCCTCCTATCAAAGTGTACAGGGGGCCCTCGAGGGGCCCCCTGCAGAAAGGGGCCCGGTCGCCATGGCGATCTCAGCGACCCCTATAATTCCGCCACTGGACAAGGGTTAAAAAGCTGTTTGTGCTTACAAAGTTGTACTGAAATCGTACTGAAATTGTGTCTATATTATTCAGGTACGATTTGCATGCTACTTGAGGGTTTACCATTGAGGGGCCAGATTTACAGCGGACTTACGACGGCGTATCTCCACGTACGCCGTCGTAAGTCCGAATGTGAGCCGTCGTATCTATGCACCTGATTCTTAGTTACGCATAGATTTGGCCAACATACGAGCGGCGTAAGTCTCCTACGCCGTCGTATCTTGAGTGCATATTTACGCTGGCCGCAAGGGGCGCTTCCGTAGATTTACGCGTCGAATATGTAAATTAGGTAGATACGCCGATTCACGAACGTACTTGCGGCCGCTACGCCGTTTACGTTAGGCTTACGTCCGGCGTGAAGTTACCCCTGCTATATGAGGCGCAGCCAATGCAAAGTATGGACGTCGGCAAGCGTATCTTTTTACGTCATTTACGTAAGTCGTACGTGAATGGGGCTGTGCGTAGGTTACGTTCACGTCACAGGCAATGGGCCTGGCGTATCTTATGGAGTAAATTCGACGTGATACTGAGCATGCGCGCGCATGCGCCGTTCGTTAGGCGCGTCATTTACGTGGGGTCACGATTGATTTACATACAACACGCCCACCTCTTCCACATTTGAATTACGCGAGCTTACGCCGGCCCATTTACGCTGCGCCGCCGCAACTTACGGAGCAAGTGCTTTGTGAATACTGCACTTGCCCGTATAAGTTGTGGAGGCGTAGCGTAAATAGGATACGCTACGCCCGCACAAAGATACGCCAGGATACGTGAATCTGGCCCGAGGTCTATGGACATCAACTCGCATGGAAGTTGGACCAAAGTAGTGCAAGGACTACTTTGAAGTCGGCACTACTTAAAGTCGTGCCAGTATGAATGGTGTTCATTGAAAATCATGGAGAATGACTTGTCATACGATTTTGCATTACAAAATCGTGAGTCGTATAAGTGTGAAAGGGGCCTAAGTGTGAAAGGGGACTAAGTGTTGTGTAGGAGGAGTGTCAAGAAGTGTCATGTACAAAGAGTGTACATAATTCTGCTCCAAATTTACTGTTCTAAAATTCTACTGGGATCCCATAAATTCACATCCCTTTACAAGTTCAAATCCCTCAATAAAAATACAAAAATACAAACCTATGGACTATTCATTGACTTAAGGTGATTGGGAAGTGAATATCGGGCTGGGCAGGGTGACAGGTGGACCACAACTTTCAGTAGCCCCTATGGGGGTACCGCTGCATACCTTTTTTATGAATACTTTTTAGTTGCCGTTTTTAGCCATAGCCTTTATGACAACAAAAGTTAGGTTTTAAATGTTACATATTCTCATTAATATATTTCACACAGTATGTGTACTATAATTACATAATCAAAGAAAGTACATTAAAATAACACTCAATTTCACTGTTCAGACAATTGTTTTACGGCTATGAAATGACATATTATTTGAAATGTATGACAGCAGTATTAATTAGAGCTTAAAATATCAGCTGCAGAATGTCACCTCCAGCTCCAGGGATCAACTCTATTTTAATATATGTTCCAGCAACTCGGCTTCATTTCTGGGAACGACCACAAAGGGTGAAGTGGGCACTGATGGAATAGGAGGAGAATGACTAAAGAGTAGAGTAGGCATGGATAGATGTGGAGCAGAGTGTGCATAGAGAAAGTAGAGGACAGCGGGCATAAACAAAAAAGAGAGAATGTCCAGAGAGGAGAGTGGGCATAGAGAAAGAAGAAAAGGACCAGAGAGAAGAGTGGGCATAGAGAAAGAAGAAAAGGACCAGAGAGGAGAGTGGGCATAGAGAAAGTGGAAGAGAATGTGCAGAGAGGAGAGTGGGCATAGAGAAGTAGAAGAGACTGTGCAGAGCAGAGTGGGCATAGAGAAAGTAGAAGAGAATGTCCAGAGAAGTGAGTGGGCATAGAGAAAGTAGAAGAGAATGTCCAGAGAAGTGAGTGGGCATAGAGAAAGTAAAAGAGAATGTCAAGAGGGGAGTGGGCATAAAGAAAGTAGAGGAGAATGTCCAGAGAGGTAAGTGGTCATGGAGAAGGTAGAAGAGAATGTCCAGAGAGGAGAGCGGGCATAGTGGAAGAGAATGTTCAGAGTGGGCATGGATATAATAATTAGTTCTCGGCACTCAGATGTTTAAAAAGTCAATGAAATTGACAAAAGTCCCCCAGCTTCTAGAAAAATATGGCCAAGGTCAGTTATAGGTTGGGGAGGTTGCCACTGTTTTGTGCAATTGGTTAAATTGGGTGCAGGGATGCCTTTGTTTTTGAGATTTTGCTGGGCATCACGTGCGTCCCTGTGCCTTTAAGGAGTGGTGACCCTCCAGGCATACCTGCCCTTAATCTATCCATTCTTCAATGTGCTCCTACTATGGAGGCTCTTGAAATTTAGAGTTGGGACCGCAGTATATACAGCAGTTCTTTGGCATGGGCACTGCGGCTTATGCATATATTTGCAGATGTGTGTGTGTGGAACCCTGATGTTTAGAGAGGGTTGCTATCAAATTTAGTTGCCAGGTGATGGTTGCCTTGACCAATTGTTAGGAGATCAATTGATTCCTGTCTAAATCTGGACTTTTTGCACCCTTTCTTTTCTGTCACTAGGTGGCACTATGCTAGTGACATTAGATAAGACAGGGGTTTTGCAAGCTCAGACATGCATGGACGGGATGTCTTCGTAAATGGGCAGGGATTTTCTTTGGTCCCTTGGCCTTCTGGGAGAGCCTATTTATTTGGGTGGGTCAGGTGATCAGGGTTCTGTGCCACCAGGACGGCTGTCTGGGTGGATGTGTGTTATGCTGTCCTGGGCTGCGAGGCCGGAAGCCTGAGGCCTATTCCTGGGACATTTGGCTGCTAGGCCACCTGAGGGCAGTGTAGGGTTGGGACTGCTGGCTTGTAGTCCAGCCAGAAGTAGTGGTAAGGGTAGGTTTTTGCCACTAAGGGACCATCCACCTTGTTACCGGAGACCATTGTGAGTAAGCTGAAGCCAGTACCAGAGCTGTTTTCTCGCCAGCCAAGGACGGTGAAGAAGGGGCAAAAAATCAGCGAGTGTCAATCCAGAGACCCAACGGGACAGCAGAGGTGACGCTTGCGGAGCATTAGTGGGTGCCAAGCCAGGGACCTAGCGGGTCAGTAGGGCTGACGCTTGGGGAGTATCTGAGTGCCAAGCCAGGGACCCAGCAGGAAAGCGGGGGTGACACTTGAGGAAGATACTGAGTGGTGATGGTGAAGAAGTGGGAAAACTTCAGCAAGTGCCAATCCAAGGACCCAGCAGGGAAGCGGTGGTGACGCTTGAAGAAGATACTGAGTGCTAAAAGTGGAAGAGCTCAGGAGATCCAGTGGCTATTGGATCCGAAGTCTAGTGAAAGACTGAGTTCGTAGAGTGAAGATCCAAAGTGAGTGACTGGAGTAGGAGGAGAACTGTTTGCGTTGCCAAAAGTTGAATACAACTACCTTTAGTAACTGCTACAAGATTCTTGCCATATAAGACAGCAGCCCTACCTGTATAGAAGTGGTGTCAGGCTGGAGGCCTTCACCTGTAGAACAGTGAAAATTCTGCTCCAAACACTTAATAACTAAATAATTATAAATACAACTTCAGCTGCTCCTCTGCAAATCAAGTGATACTTGTTGTGATTAGTGGTATATATTTTAGGGCGCTTGTAATATCAACGTGCTAAATTTTGCTCTATGGTGCACAATATAATATATAATTAAAGAAAATCACACAATAGGTATAAACATACGTAAAATAAAAATATAAATAGGAACAAACGTAATGAGTCCACATTCCCGTTCAATTACCACAGTGTACTCGATACCATTTGAGTATATAGTCCCAATATTAGTTTGATACTCCAAACACTCCAGTAATCAAACCACTGAAAAACTGTGATATATCTTGTGTGTATTGATATTTGAATCCTTCACCAGATACGAAACTCTGTGACCACCCAAAGTGCTTAGAAGGCTAAAGTGCTTACCAGATGTATCTGACTTCTTTGGTGAGAAAGAAAGTGAGATAAGACATATGTGGGATAGTGCCCACATACACATCAATCAGATAGGAGAACTTGCACACCTCTTTCCCGGAGTATCAGATGCGATATGTTAAAAAATAAATCTAGAATTCCATTGCGTAATACTGTTGATTTATTTAAAATATAAAGATATAAAAACGGCTAATTGGCCCCTTACATTAAAATGTGCCTGACCCAGCACCAGGGCTGCTTGATCGTCTGAATTAGACTCAGCTTCCACCTCCGTGGTCGCGTGCGTTCCACCCGACGACACCGACAATAAGATGTCCGGAACTTGCGTAAGAAACACGTGACCAGGTCCGCCACCGACGTACGTTTCATTGTGAACGTCTGAAGACGTTCACAACGAACCGTACGTCGGCGCAGTTTTTAGATCTTTATATTTTAAATAAATTAACAGTATTACGCAATGGAATTCTATATTTCTTTTTTTTAAAAAGTGGAAATGTCCAAACTGGGTCCAAAGTGTCAATATTTTGTGTGGCCACCATTATTTTCCAACACTGCCTTAAAGGGACACTAACTTACCTCCACTGTGCACTGCAGCTCGTTTTGTACACAGTGGCCCCGATCCTGGTCCTCTGGGGTCCCTCGACGGCTGTCTCGACTCCTCCCCGCAAGAACTAACCCCCTTTATGGGAGCTCTCTCCCATGGGGGTTAATTCTTGCGGGCGTGCTCCCGTGATACAACCGGCGGCTATAACCGCCGAATATATCACTCGGCCCTGCCCCCCGACACGCCGCGTCATTGGATGTGATTGACAGCAGCGACCGACCCCCCCCCCTCTTCTCTCTTCAAACACAGACTCTTAGAACTGCTTGCAAACTCCCCAGCTCCCCAGTGCCGGCAGCACGCATGCAGCGTCAGACCATGACACTCCCACCACCATGCTTGACTGTAGGAAAGACACTTGTATTTGTACTCATCACTCACACACGCGTGACACCATCTGAACCAAATAAGTTTATCTTGGTCTCATCAGACCACAGGTTCCTGTAATCCATGTCCTTAGTCTGCTTGTCTTCAGCAAACTGTTTGCAGGCTTTCTTGTGCTTCATCTTTACGTAGTAGGTACTTCTCCACACTGATCTAATCTATGATGGCAGAGCTGTCTCTTGCAGCAGCGTGGACTTTTTCACCACCCCCCCCCCCTTTCTCTCTTCACACAGACACTCAGAAATACTTGTTTGTAAACTCCCTATTGGAAGTTGTCTGTAAACTCCCTATTGGAAGTGCCTGAGCCAATCATCAGGCAGCAGCAAAGGACTGTGGGGAGGAGATAAAAAGCCAGAGGAACTAGGCCAGAGCCTCTTTGTGCCTGCACCACATCAGGAGAGCATCTCCTGCACTGTGTGTGTGTGGAATCGTGGCCTACCAAGGGGCACACAGCCTGCAACTCCAGCCCAGAGGAACAGACTGTCTATGCTTAGAAGGCTAAAGAAGGACACCCTGCAACAGCTCAAGGACTGAATGCCACTGCGACACCTGCATCTAAGATCGATCGCTGAGAGGAGGACCGCTGGCTGTGTACAGGATTTGGTGAGGGGGCTTTTACCAGGAACCTTTAATGCTTTTCATAGAATACCACATCCAAATATTGTCCACAGAGCTCCTACATTGCCGGTGAAGATAATAAAATGCAAAGCTTTGCTTCCAGGACCAGTTTCAGCAGACATGTTCGGTCGTGTGTACAGCCGACCGGACAGGTTTCCAGCAGACATTTGTCCAGCCGACCGTTTTGCAGAAGACAAATGTTTCTTAGCATGCTAAGACACATGTCCGCTGGAAGCCTGTCCGTCGGACATGTTCGGTCGTCTGTACAGACTCACCGTACATGTCCGATTGGCCTCCATCCCTCGCATGCGTCGAAGTGATTCGACGCATGCGTGGAAGCTTTGAACTTCCAGGGCCGCGCACGTCGCCGCGGATCGTGTACGCGCGAAATTCTGTCTGATGGTGTGTACAACCATCAGACAGAAATCTCCGGCCGGACATGTCTGCTGAAAACGGTCCGGTGGACCGTTTTCAGCGGACTGTCCGGTCGTCTGTACGAGGCTTTAAAGGGGACACACCACAGGTATTGATATCATTTCACTGGGTGTGTACTAGAGGTATCGTAGGCCGGCCTGGGGTTCCCCTTTAGCCATAGCATCCCACACACACTACAAGTTGTTGGGGAGTCTGTTTAATCTGTGCATATTGTTACTTATTGGTTGCATAGTGGTCCTGATTGTTTCAGCCAAGTCCTGGGTACTTATACAGGTCTTGGCTGACAAATGTTAACCTGAACTTTTCTTTTCTTTAAGTAAACTGTAAACTGAACTGTGTTGTGTATTGCTGTGGAGTTATTCCATTAATAACATTGCTAGGTGTGCCAGAGGGGCCAGTTTATTGGGTTTGGAAGGCAGAGTAACAGACTGAACAAACAAAAGCAGCTCCTTTGGAGGTTTGCTACAGTGGATTTTAGAGACCACCCGCTCCTCCACCTTCCATTTGAGGATGCCCCACAGATGCTCAATAGGATTTAGGTCTGGAGACATGCTAGGCTAGTCCATCACCTTTACCCTCAGCTTCTTTAGCAAGGCAGTGGTCATCTTGGAGGTGTGTTTGGGGTCATTATCATGTTGGAATACTGCCCTGCGGCCCAGTCTCTGAAGATAGGGGATCATGCTCTGCTTCAGTATGTCACAGTACATATTGGCATTCATGTTTCCCTCAATGAACTGTAGCTCCCCTTTGGAAAATAGATGAATGAGTGCTGCCAGCATTGCTTTAGAGGTTGAAGGGGTAAGGTCAGCCTGTCAGTGCTCAGACGATAAGCCGCACACTGCATCAAATTGGTCCGCATGGCTGTCAAGCGTGTGTGGCGGCAACCAGGTGAGGAGTACAAAGACCAGTGTGGTGGGAGTGTCACTCATGCGTCTTGCCTACAGTCAAGCATGGTGGTGGGAGTGTCACTCATGCAGCCCCTCCCCCCCCCCTCCGTTGTCACATTTGACACCTTTCAGGGGGGTGCAGATACCTGTCTAACAGGTATTTGCACCCACTTCAGGCCACAGTCTGCGGTCAGATTGCGGGCAGGACGTCAACCCCCCCCCCCGTTGTGTTATAGGAAAACTCGGCTCCCAGAGCACAGTGGGAGCCAGTCAGCAGGCGCAGCGCGACTCGCGCATGTGCCGTAGGGAACCGGGCAGTGAAGCTGGAGCGCTTCACTTCCTGGTTCCCTCACCGAGGATGGCGGGGGGGGGGGGCAGCAGAGTGAGGAGCGATCGCTCGTCCTCTGCTGCGGACGGCGCTGGACTCCAGGACAGGTAAGTGTGCCGATATTAAAAGTCAGCAGCTGCCGTATTTGTAGCTGCTGACTTTTAATATTTTTTTTTTTTCAGCGGACATCCGCTTTAAGGGGGTTATACCGGGATGATGCCTGCAGCTGCAGCAGAGGAGTCGGGAGGGGGTGGCTAGGGGGGCTGGAGCCCCGAATGTGACCCCAAAAAGCCCAGAGTCTCAAAAAGGCAACATACAATATTTAGCCCCGAATGCCGCCGAGCAGGGAGCGATCTGATCCGCCGAGTGTGGCCGAGTCACAGGTCCCGCCTTCTGGAGCCTGCAGAATATATGATGGAGGTCCCACTGGTCCAATGCCGGGACCGTAGGATGTGTGACGTCCATCATATGCGCCACCGGCTCCAGAAGGCGGGAATTACAATCCCGCCGCTACAGCCACATCACAACACTGAGATCCCCACTCGGCGCTGAAGCGGGACAGGAGAGATCAGGACAGCGGAGGAGCGATCGGGCAAGTCCGAAATCTGCCAGTGACTGCACCGATGAAGAGGAGGGGGATGAGGATGACCGGAGGAGCCCGCTGCACTGGGGTGACTGTGTTGATTACCTGACCTGACCTGAGTGTGCTGGTGCGGGGCACGGATTGTTGGCAGAGTGAAGAGCTCGGTGTGTCTGATCATGGGCACCGGAGTGTGGAACAGGAGGCAGAAGAGTCTTCTCCATACCGCCTTGTGCCTGCTCTCCGTGCAGGCGATGAGATCCAAGCAGTCTCCTCTCCTCCTCTGGCTGTCTGCTGTGACACATGCTGCACACCGCATACTACGGCTGAGGCTGAACTGAACTGCAGGACACCTGGACACACACAGCCTGTCTCCTGGTCAGGTAAGTGAGGTTAGTGTATGTATGTCAGGTAGGTGTATGTATGTCAGGTAGGTAGGTGAGGTCAGTGTATTTATGTCAGGTAGGTCAGTGTATGTATGTCAGGTAGGTAGGTGAGGTCAGTGAGTGTATGTATGTCAGGTAGGTAGGTGAGGTCAGTGTATGTATGTCAGGTAGGTGTATGTGTAAACACACAGCTCCTGGTTCTTTCAGGGGGAGAAATTACTGATCGTATGTTCATACAAATGTATGAACAGCGATCTGTCATTTCCCCTAGTGAGTCCACCCCCCCTTCAGTTAGAACACACACAGGGAACATAATTAACCCCTTGTTCGCCCCCTAGTGTTAACCCCTTCCCTGCCAGTGAAATTTTTACAGTAATCAATGCATTTTTATAGCACTGATCGCTATAAAAATGCCAATGGTCCCAAAAATGTGTCCGATGTGACCACCATAAGGTCGCAGTACCGATAAAAATTGCAGATCGCCGCCATTACTAGTAAAAAAAAAATATTATTAAAAATGCCATAAAACTACCCCCTATATTGTAGACGCTATAACTTTTGCGCCGCAAACCAATCAATAAACGCTTATTATGATTTTTTTTACGAAAAATATGTAGAAGAATACGTATCGGCCTAAACTGAGGAAAATTCTTTTTTTTTTTTATATATTTTTGGGGGATATTTATTATAACAAAAAGTTAAAAATATTCATTTTTTTTTTAAATTGTCGCTTTATTTTTGTTTATAGCGCAAACAAAAAAAACAGCAGAGGTGATCAAATACCACCAAAAGAAATCTCTATTTGTGGGAAAAAAAGGACGTCAATTTTGTTTGGGAGCCACGTCGCACGACCGCGCAAATGTCAGTTTAAACGACGCAGTGCCAAATCGCAAAAAGTGGCCCGGTCATTGACCAGCAAAATGGTCTGGGGCTGAAGTGGTTAACAAAGAACGAAACCATACGATATGCTTGGATCACACACAAGGGTTATTTTCAATGGAGACATTCACACCGGCGCGCAAACATGCACTGCGTTCAGTTCCGTACCACAACACGAAAAATCTCCTCCTGGGGAAATATGTATACAAGGAAGTACAGTATGTCAGATTGCAGGAAAAAACTGTATTTACTGATCGTATTTACGTTTCGCACTAGAAAAAAACATAAGAGCAGTAACGTTTATTACGCTCATATAAATGGAACCTTTAGAAATATTAGTAGCAAGTTCTATCCTGTGCATTTAGAATCACATCCAGCCCTTATTTTAAAACCCTCTTCAGCGCTGGCTAGAACTATCTCCTGTGGAACATTTATATTTTCCTTCATGAGCCCTAAAATACAACAAAAATTCCTACACGTCATGAAGTAAAAAGCACAGAGCAACAGCAAGCAGTTTTGGTCCTAGCAAAGATGGCGTCACACTTGCTACAGAGACATAGGAGCAAACATGTATTTTGCCTCTATAAACACAAGATAAAATAATAATAAGAAGCCTTTCACTGCTCCTCCCCCTGTGTGAGCAAAATGTGGAATTTCCCGCAGTCTGACACACATACAGGAACTTCCCATCAGTCACCAGGAAGGGTGAGAGAGTGTCTATTTACAGATACAGTTTTTTTTTTTAAGATATCTTTAGTAAGAATAGGTTATTTCTAGTACTGAAGGCAGACATGCTGTAGCCACAGAATAGCAAGTCCTATTTGCAGCCTGTTAAAGGGGGAACAGACTAGGAGAGCAGCTTAGGCTTTAAAGGGCAGCCTTGTGACCCTGAGTATCATATGTGTCACATGTCGGTGAATGCAGCCTGCAGACGTGTTCAGGTATTGCTAAGGTGAGACAGACACAAACATACTCATGGGGCGGGGATAAAAACAAGGCCTGAACTCTTACAGAATGAGGAAGAAGATGAAAGAAGGCTCGCAATATTGTTTCACTTTAGAAAACGCAAGCAGGTGCAGCACGTCTCTAAATGTCATCTAGGTAGAAGGGGAAGTATGCGGAGACAGGTGAGCTGAGCGACGCTGCAAGCAAAAACAGCCTGGGCCCAAGAGCTAGCAATCCGCTACTGACATTTCAGAGGACGGTACCTCTATATCCTTTCATATTAGGGACTAGCTATTCGACCTAAAATGCTGATGGCAGTGGGCAAATATGAGGCTGTGCAAGATGATGAGAGCGTGGACGAGTTTGCCGTGCCGCAGGAATCGGAGAAAGCGCTGCGAAGGCAGCAAGCGTGCATTGAAAGACTGTTTGGAGTCACGGTGAACGTAATCGGAGTGCTGATGCAGGATCCCCTACCCCTGCAATCTACGGGACACCAGCAGATATGGGTTCAACTTGGAGGAGAAAGAAGGAGCATCATCAAAGCTAAGGTAAGGCTGCTGTGGAAAGATCTAGCTTAACATGTCATATGCACATAGGTGTGCGCAGCCTATTGCATTAGGGTGTGCACTCCAAAGCTCAAACACATGGTACCGATCACTTACTGTGCTCATTCACAAAGGGAAGGGGCTGGTAAATTATATATTTACCGGCCCCTTCCCCTACTCTTTTTAAAACTTCCTGTGTGTACCACCAGCAGCAGCCTTTGGGAGAGAAGAGGAATGAGCCAGGGCAGTAGGGGCAATCTGCGCTGCACAAGGTGATTAGGGTGTGCCCAGGCACACCTGGCACACCCTGTGCGCACGCCTATGCATAATATTAAAGTAATTGTAATGGAAAATTGTATTTAAAACAAAATAACAAACATGTGATACTTGCAAAACAAAGAGAGAGCAGCGCCATCTGAGTGCAGCAATGTGATGACATTTATTCTAAAGATGACAATGAAAAACTCACAGGATAAAAGGGTAACGGCGCATGTGGAGTTGTATGTTGTGGTTCATCCACTCCTGGGGGGGGGGACGAGCTGCAATCAGGGGAAGAGACAGTCACTGGTTCTGGCTGCGTTGGTGGCGCACAGCGCTTCCAGGGACTCAGATGAGCTCAGATGCAGTCGCTGACGTCACATCCGGATGGAAGGTGGAGTGGGGAGGTATGCGCATTCAGGGTCAGACTGCCTGATGAAGGAGCATGCATGCCCCGAACGCACGCACCTCCCCGCTCCACCTTCCAGCTCATCTGAGTGCCTGAAAGCGCTGGGAGCCACCAGCGCAGCCGGGAACCAGTGACTGTCTCTTCCTCTGATTGCAGCTCGTCCTCCCTGGAATTGGATAAACCACAACATACAACTCCACATGTGCTGTTACCTTTTTATCCTGTGAGTTTTTAATTGTCATCTTTGGAATAAATGTCATCACATTGCTGCACTTAGATGGCGCTGCTCTCTTTGTTTTGCAATCCCACAGATTTCCTTCCAGCTTGTATCCGAGCCTGCAGCTGTCCAAAGTCAGCACCCCCTGGGATTGCCACTTGCTCCTGATTTGTATGAACCTCAATCTTACGGATTTTTTTTGACAGAGCTTAATTGCCCACTCTCTTTCCACTCCACTGACAGTGCGCACATGAGTGTGTGTTATTGCTAACATGTCATGCATACCTGCTCTGTGCAGTGGTTTTGCACAGAGCGGACTCTATCCTCCTCTTCATGGGTCCCCCGCTAGCCCTCTGGGCCTCTCCCCCTTGCCAACTGCCCCATAGCAATTCGCTTGCTGTGGGGGCACTGGTGCGTGCTCACTCCCAAACCGTCTCTCTGCATCTATAAAACACAACGAGCATGGCTCAGCCCTGCCCCCCGTTCCTGCCTCATTGGCTGTGTTTGACAGCAGCAGGAGCCTATGGCTGCATCTCAGCCAATCAGGAGGGAGAGACCCGGGAAAGCCTTGGGTCTTGTGCACATTGGTGGAAAGAGACCAGGCTCAGGTAAGTATTAGGGGGCTGAAGGGAGAGCTGCACACTGAAGGTTTTTTACCTTCATGCATAGAATGCATGAAGGTAAAAAATCTTCATCCTTTACAACCACTAATAATACAATACAATAATACTCCATTCCAGCTAAAACATTTTTTCCCAGTTCTGAATAGAATGGGAGAAGTTATAACCCCTGTTGGGATTTTATTGATGTCTGTGTCTCCACTGGTGAGATTTCCTCTCACTTCCTGGGTGGTCACCCTGACAGGAAGTAAGCACAATTGTTTGGAATGTGGACATAAACAGCTATTTTTATTTTTTCCTCGCAGGGGAAAAGTTGAAACAATTGTTTTATTGCGGTCTATGGCCGCATTGTAAAGGTCCCCCATACAGTGGCGTCACTAGTGTTGGTGTCACCTGGTGCGGTAAAATATGGTGTCACACCCCACCCCCCCCCAATAACATTTTTCAAATATTCTTTACCCTACTGTTTGCTCTCTGTTCTCCTTTCTTCCCCTTTTCTCTCTCTCCCTATCCATCTTTCTTGTTCTTTCTATCCCTTCTTCTTTCTCTCCTTTTTTCTTTGTCCCCTCCCCCCACCTCTCTTTCTCCAGAATTCACATCTCAGGAGCCTATAGGCCAGGGGCGTACCTAGAGCATTTGGCACTCAGGGCGAATCCAATATCTGGCACCCCCCCACGTTAAAATGTAAAAACACCCCACTGTGCCCCCTGCATACCTCTGTATCCTTCAATATCTTTTTGTTACTACTGTGTACCCCTCTCCACAACTGCACCTCTGGACCACTTTACATTGCACAGCACCCTGCATCACTGGACCCCTTTACATTACACAGCCCCCTGCATCACTGGACCCCTTTACATTACACAGCCCCCTGCATCACTGAACCCCTTTAAAATTACACAGTACCCTGCATCACTGGACCCCTTTAAAATTACACAGCACCCTGTATCACTGGACCCCTTTACATCTCACAGCCCCCTTCACCTCTGGACCCTTTTACATTACACAGCACCCTGCACCTCTGGGCCCCTTTACATTACACAGCACCCTGCATCACTGGACCGCTTTACATTACACAGCACCCTGCACCTCTGGACCTCTTTACATTACACAGCCCCCTGCATCACTGGACCCCTTTAAAATTACACAGTACCCTGCATCACTGGACCCCTTTAAAATTACACAGCACCCTGCATCACTGGACCCCTTTACATCTCACAGCCCCCTTCAACTCTGGGCCCTTTTACATTACACAGCACCCTGCACCTCTGGGCCCCTTTACATTACACAGCACCCTGCACCTCTTTACATTACACAGCCCCTGCACCACTGGACCCCTTTACATCACATAGCCCCCTGCACCTCTGGACCCATTTACATTACACAGCACCCTGCACCTCTGGACCCCTTTACATTACACAGCACCCTGCATCACTGGACCCCTTTGCATTACACAGCACCCTGCATCACTGGACCCCTTTACATCTCAAAGCCCCCTTCACCTCTGGACCCTTTTACATTACACAGCACCCTGCACCTCTGGACCTCTTTACATTACACAGCCACCTGCACCACTGGACCCCTTTACATCACATAGCCCTCTGGACCTCTTTACATTACACAGCACCCTGCACCCCTGGACCTCTTTACATTACACAGCCCTCTGCATCACTGGACCCCTTTAAAATTACACAGTACCCTGCATCACTGGACCCCTTTAAAATTACACAGCACCCTGCATCACTGGACCCCTTTACATCTCACAGCCCTCTGGACCCTTTTACATTACACAGCACCCTGCACCTCTGGACCCCTTTACATTACACAGCACTCTGCACCTCTGGACCTCTTTACATTACACAGCCCCCTGCATCACTGGACCCCTTTACATTACACAGCACCCTGCATCACTGGACCCCTTTACATCTCATAGCACCCTGCATCTCTGGACCCTTTTACATTACACAGCACCCTGCATCTCTGAACCCTTTTACATTACACAGCACCCTGCATCGCTGCACCCCTTTTACATTACACAGCCGCCTGCACCTCTGCACCCCTTTACATCGCATAGCCCCCTGCACCTCTGGACCCTTTTATACTACACAGCCCTCTGCACCCCTTTACATTACACAGCACCCTGCATCACTGGACCCCTTTACATCTCATAGTCCCCTGCACCTCTGGACCCTTTTACATTACACAGCACCCTGCATCACTGCACCCCTTTTACATTACACAGCCACCTGCAGCTCTGGACCCCTGCATGTTACACAGACCCCCCTCAGTGCAGACACCCCCCCTTAGTGCAACCCCCCCTCAGTGTAAATCCCCCCTTCAGTGCAACCCCCCCCAGTGCAAACCCCCTCGGTGCAACCCCCCAGTGCAAACCCCCTCCCCCTTAGTACAACCCCCCCCAGTGCAAACCCCCCTTAGTGAAAACCCCCTCAGTGCAAACACCCCCCTTAGTACAACCCCCCCTCTCAGTGCAAACATCCCCCCCCCCCCTTTCCCATTCAGTACCTCAGATCATCGCAGGCAGCGCCACGGCACATGGACAGAAGGTCCCCTCGGCCCCTCCCCCTTTGTACACACAAACAGAGAGGAGGGGGCTGTGCCTGTGTGCCGACTGCCGAGCACCGCTAACAGCCCGTGGCTGTGAGAGGAGGGGATGGATGATGCTGCGGTGTCACCCCGCAACCCCCCTCCTCTTGTACCGTGGTGCTCGGCGTTCCGATTCCACGGCACTCATCGCTGCAGTCGCGGGGGGGAGCCGCCCCCCCCCCCCACATGTCAGCTAAAAAAATTATTATTATTTTTTTTATCGGGATGGTGTCACCCCTCTAGTGGGTGTCACCCGGGTGCGGACCGCACCCCCCTAGCAACGCCTCTGCCCCCATACATGGCTGCATTGTAAAGGTTCCCCCATACATTCTGTGTGGTTACAGGGATAAGAAGTGAGGTAAAATTCCCACAAGGAAGGAGACAGTAATAAAAACCTCACAGAGATTCTATGGGCATATTTATTAAACATTCTTTAGGACATTTGTCAGCGAATGATTAATAGTTCAGCTTCTAGGACAGGGATCCTCAAACTACGGCCCTCCAGCTGTTGCGGAACTACACATCCCATCAGGCATTGTAAAACTCTGACATTCACAGACATGAACTAGGCATGATGGTAATTGTAGTTCCTGAACAACTGGAGGGCCATAGTTTGAACACCCATGTTCTAGGTTTTTTGTCAAAGCCTAATTGAACATACTGAAGTTAGAAGCTGATTGGCTACAATGCAAAGCTACTCCAGATTTTGCACTCGCTAGTTTTAGTAAATCAACCCCACAGTTTGCCTTAACACTCTCAGAATTCTCACTCTTTTGCTCTAACAAAGCAGGGCTTTCAAGTGTGGGGAAAAATGCTCCAGGCCAGAGCACTGTCACATGGATCATGTTAGGCCTCTTTTATATGGGAGACAAATCTAACTTGGCATGTTGATTATCACATGCAGCACCGCCTGTGAAACCTGGTCATTGAAGTCAATTGGACTACAGTGCAGCCACAAGCCAAATACTTGGCTTGCAGTTGTGGTGCAATATTTCAATGCAAAATCCCACTTCAGAGAAGAGAAATAAAACAGCCCCCCCCCCCCCCCAAAAAAAAAACACAGGCATTCAGGAGGCAGCAGTATTACCTACTGAATGTCTGAAAACTGCCTCTGAAAAGCCATGCACAATGAATCGCTATTCAGAGAGATGGCAGGGAATCAGGGATGATTGTGTGAAAGAGGCCTCAGTGGCATCATCCACTCTGACACCACCTAACACGAGCTTACTCAGGGTGGATTCCTACAACAGGCAGCTATAGGTATGCAAGTATACTTGGCGCTGGGGAGGATTTGGGTTATCAGGAGAAACTGTCACAATGCCCTAAGACAGATGACCATGTCTATAAGGTTTCTATTGCAGCGAACTTCTGCTGTGGCTGCTATAGCAACCTGTACACAAAGGGCTCAAAGCGCATGCGCATTAAGGGCTCAGCTGCACCTGCGTAATAGAGATACAGCGATTCCAGCGCTTTGTGTACATGTTGCTATAGCAGTGGCTGCGGACATTCGCTGCACCTGTTATAGCAACTTCACGCAAATGGCTTTAGAAATATTCGCTGTTATTTCCTGGGGCTGAAATCTCCATAGAACCAAAGAAAAGCAATCCTCCTTTCGGTGGACAAAAATTCTCTTCACTCTGGATGAATGCACATGAATCTCGCATGTCTCCTCCTGTCTCCGCCCTCATCCATCCCACTCCAGCCCTGCAGCCCTCCTCCGCTGTCCTGTGAATTCCCTCAGCCCTCCTCCACTCTCCCTACCCCTCCTTCCCTGGCAGCAAACATTCAAGAGTGAAAAAAAAGATGACTGATGGGATACCTGACGATTATATCCCGGGAGTCAGCATGAAGGAAGGATACCATGTCGCTAGCCTAGATGAATTACAAGCAATTACATTTTTGCTTTCCAATGATAGCAAGGGCAGACGTTTTATTAGAAGAAAAGATAAAAAAAAAGAAGGTATAAGGTCAGTTTGTAGGGTTTTCTCTAGGGCAGAATCCCAAACCTTTGGTTAAGAAATGATGTCCCCCCATAGTTCCATGTGACATCACTGAAGGTGCCTTCCCACAGTTCCCTGTGACATCACTAGCTGTAAGTCCATGTTTGGTACCAGTCCAAATATGGACAGCATACCCTGCAACTCTAAAGCCATTGTAGGGCCATGATACCCTTTCACTTTCCTGTATTTGTATCCTTTACTGGTAGAGACTCATTGTGAAGGACATTGGATGCTGCTGAGTGTAAAGGATGAGTTAAAGCAGATATTGCTTAAAAATGCAAGGTTTGATTTACTGACAGTTCCCACGATCCCCGAACAAAAAAAATGCTGTCACCACAAGTCGCGTCCAAAAAAACACAAGCTGTAAACTTAAAAGACACTATCCTTGCCTTTCAAGCATCTTACTGTATTGCCTCGTACACACTGCCATGACAGCTTTTGGCCGGGAAAACCAACTGTGCGTATGCTCCATCACAGTTTTGCCAACAGGAAAACCGCTGGGAAAAATTAGAACATGTTCTCTTTTCGACTAGCCAGGTGGGTTGAATACCTTCTAACTCCCTTCATCCTGCACACAACTGTTCCTACTGCCTGCATGTACGTCCCATAGTGAGGTACAAGCTGGCGGGAGGAGCAGGTATTCACCTGGTAATGTGCAATCTGTAAGCTGTAAACAATGGTTTCTTGCATGAAAAGGTAACAAAAAAATAAAAGCTTTTAATGAGTATTGGTTTGAAAATATTATACAATAATCCTTTTCTGTTCCTTTAGGATTATATTAAAGGACTATGCACCCCAGAGTTAACTGAGGACTTTAACTACCCACGTGAGATGCACTGCATCTTTGTTGGGGCCGGGGGTCTCTTCCTTGACTGCCTAATTAGAGCTACTTCAGCGTGCGTCAACCCTCTAAGTCATGGACTGATTACAATCTCTGGCTTGGCTGAGGGAGTAGTAATGGCCCGAAGTCAAATTCATGCATTTTTAGATGTTTGTAACACCAAGCCCGAAGACCAAGAGACCTCTATTAAAAGGAATTTTAAGGCTCTGGTAGAAGAATATAATGACATACATGCACTGGATCTTCTTATTCTTCCAACTTCCACCAAGGAACAGTTACTAGCTCTCGTAGAGGAGGACAAAGAGAGTAGACAGAAACAACCCACAAGCCACCAGAGGGAATGTGATGCAATGAGAAAGCTTCCTCCCCATCCTGCAGCAATGGAATATCCAAATCAGAGACTTGACAACCCTGTAATATCACAGCCAGTACATATAACAAAGAATAGGCCTGTTAAAGGAGTTTTGCGTGAGAGGGCTTCTGAACCTCGTGAACCAGTTCAGAACAATATATGGGATCTGAAAAAACAGCCAGTACCACTTGGTGTACAGGAAAGGCCAGTGATGGGGTTCGATGAATGTGAGTCTTCGGGTTCTTATCAGAATGAAGGAACTGAACTGAATCAAAGGATGGAACCGCTAGTAAAAGACGATGAGGAATTCCAGCAAATATCTGGTCTACTGGATACTATTATGAGGTGGGATGATGGAGAACCAGGCTCTCATCACAATTTTTCTTTAGAGTTTAACATGCTTTTAGACTTTTTCAAGACAATGGGTTATCAGGAATCTATTGTGCTTAAGGTGTTGTCAGAAAATGGGATCCAGGAGCCTTCTCAGATTCTGGACAAAGTTAAACGGGAACAATCTAGTCATAAACCTAGTGACAGTAACCAAGTACAAAGGCCTTCTACTCTAAAAGGTATGTCACGTGTTCTTTCTATTAATGATGAGGACTACCTTTTAGAAGTGATGAAATCGGCTGCCAAACATTGTGGCTATTCACCCAGTGAAATTGTCGACATCGGAGATGGTTCTGTGGCTGGGTTACTAAGGAAACTCAATGAAAAAAATGATTCCGAAGAATTTATTTTTCAAAGTGGGCCTCAAAGAAAAGGACACGAGGAGAATGATTTACAAATTCCAGAAAACCTTGTTCTAGCAAGGCCTGAGATACACATTGTTAACCCAACTATGGGAATGGGTGATCTGCCGAGGAACAAACCAATGGTTAATAATCACCCAGTTGAGGATATATTTCATGGTGGCCTTGAGTCAGAGACAATGAGCATAGAACAATCCAAAGGTACAACTGGTAAGGAAGAATCCAATGTACCTATTGTGACTGGAGCGCAGCGATTTAATGAAGCAATGCAGACTCCTTTCCAGCTTAACCTAAGAAATGAAAAAGGAAATGACCAACTGAGACATGTCATTATAGATGGAAGTAATGTGGCCATGATGTAAGTAATGATTTCAATTCCAGTTCAATTCTATAAAATAAACATATATAATTGGGCTGATGTGTACTCATGGCACCACATCCCTTATTTCTATAGAGAGCCAAATGGTACAGTGTTTTGTATATGGGGTTTTATCTGTGCCTGGGAATCAAAAAGCAGCACTTTTTTTTTTTTTTATGTGCATAAATATATGGTACCTTATTCGACGATAAATACTGTGGATACTATACATGAAAAAGTTCATATGAATTATTAGGATTTCATCAGTTGTGGCAAACCTCCATCTAGATGGGTTTCAATTGCCATAATACCTCAATACACTACATCATTTACAACCTGTGAAAATTTTCCATATGCATGTTGTGGTAAACCTCCATTTAGATTAATTTTAATTGCCATAATATCTCCAAACACTACATCATTTACAACCTGTGAAAAATTTTCATATGCCTGTTTTTTCATGTGTAGCATTATCCCCAGAGGAGCTGCTTTTGTAATTTTTGATTCTCTGTTCTGCCCATTGACTCCAAGAACAGCCTCAGCCCCTCTGACACACTTGTTTGCATGAAGGTCACTCCAAGCACTTATAAGAACACAAGATACATTTAACTTGGCTGTGAGTTAGTACCATGAAATAGACACAAGACCGTTTAGTGGTAAATTAAAGGGGTTGTAAAGGAATTTTTTGTTTTCCCTAAATAGCTTCCTTTACCTTAGTGCAGTCCTCCTTCACTTCCATTTTGCTTTTAAATGTCCTTATTTCTTCTGAGAAATCCTCACTTCCTGTTCTTCTGTCTGTAACTCCACACAGTAATGCAAGGCTTTCTCCCTGGTGTGGAGAAAGCCTCTTGAGGGGGCGAGCAAGCAAGTCAGGACACTCTCTACTTTGCAGATAGAGAAAGGAGCTGTGTGTTAGTTGGCGTCCTGACACTCCTGCTTGCCCCCTCAAAAGGCTTTCTCCACACCAGGAAGAAAGCCTTGCATTACGGTGTGTAGTTACAGACAGAAGAAATAAGGACATTTAAAAGCAAAATTGAAGAATGAGGTAAGTGAAGGAGGACTGCACTAAGGTAAAGGAAGCTATTTAGGGGGAAAAAAATTCCTTTACAACTTCTTTAACTCAATGTATTGATATAGGTTAGAATAAATGGCGGCTTGAGCATAAATGAACACACAGAAGGTGGGTTAAAAGACAGTATAATCACTATGGCAAAGTAACTTAGAATAGAGTTCTGCACCACTAGACTGGGATTAACTCATGCGTCAGCAATAAACAGTGCATATAAGCCTTAACTCCAATGTAAATAATAGTGTTATAACTAGTTAAGAGTGCACTCTAGGAAAATGGCTAGGATATAATTGCAATGTCCCCTGAGAGGTACCTCTTAGCATAGGTAGTGGTCTCTGTGTAGCAGCTGCAAATGGGCAGTCTTTAATCCCAACTCTTCAGCTGGCTATCATTGGGGTCCCAGTTGTAAAGTTTGTGCACGCAAGAATAGTCCCGGTCCAGCCTGCGTGCAGCAATAAGGCTACTAGATTGCTGTATGGTCAGTTCCTAAGGGGCTCAGTCTCTCTAGCAGCAGATAGTAAATCTGCACAGCAAAAGCTTACCAGTCCCAATGATACTTCAGCTTACCATCCGGTCACACACAGCAATAAGTGCGCTCTCTGCTCTGTATCTAGGTGACACTTGCTGTCAGCACTTGAGATCCTGCTCAGACCACCATTATGCAATAAAATAGGCCACTCAGGCGAATACACCATACAAATAAAACCAGCGCTTATAAAGTCCTTAGCAGAATCTTGATACCTGTAAACTTGTTTCTTCTTCTAGCATAACTTCTCACCAGATTGCATGACCCTAAAATGTGGGTTAAAATAGAGCTGTGTTATCAAATAGGTTATGTTGTCTTCCTTTTTATTTAGTATCCTTCACATCTCCAAGTTGCTAACCCAAAAGCGAAAGAAAAACTAGAGGAGTATGCTCAAAGTCACCACATAATATTGTGTTCACCTATATATGAAAGTACATAACATACATCATCTGGTGCTCTATTCTTCCTCACATGCACATGCCAATGTACTCTTACCAAACTATGTTATCTTCCTATCATTTATCAATTAAACATTGGTCTTCCTCCACTTTCAATAACTTCCCAGTGTTCCAATCCTTGTTATGTATGTATCCAAAGCAAAACAATTTCTGATAGTGTAATACATTTACAACAAAGAAATATCAAATTTAGTTGTGCCCACATAAAACCATGCCTAAAAAAATAACCTTGTGCTTTCCCGTTCACATTTGTAAACCCTCATGCAAATTTACTCTTACCCAAAAACACTGGGGTAGATTCAGGTAGCAATTACGCCTGCGTATCCATAGATACGCAGCGTAATCGCTAAGTAGCGCTTGCGTATCGACTTTCTGTATTCAGAAAGCTTGATACGCCGACTGCAGCCTAAGATATGACTGGCATAAGGCTCTTATGCCGTCGTATCGTAGGCTGCATTCTTACGCTGGCCGCTAGGTGGCGTTCCCGTAGTGGTCAGCGTAGAGTATGCAAATTGCATACTCACGCCGATTCACAACCGTACCCGCGCCCGGCGTTCAAATTTTACGTCGTTTGCGTTCGTCGGTTTCTGCGTAAGGCTGCTCATGCTATTAGCAGGCGCAGCCAATGCTAAGTATACCCTTCGTTCCCGCGTCGCGATTTTTGAAAATTACGTCGTTTGCGTAAGTGAATCGTGAATGGCGCTGAACGTCATTTACGTTCACGTTAAAGCAAATGACGTCCTTGCGACGTCATTTACCGCAATGCACGTCGGGAAAGTTTCCCGACGGAGCATGCGCACTACGTTCGGCGCGGGAACGCGCCTAATTTAAATGATCCACGCCCCCTACGGCATCATTTAAATTACGCGCGCTTACGCCGGCCACTTTTACGGAACGCCCCCGCAAATTACGGAGCTACTGCTTCTTGAATGAAGCGTAGCGCAAGTAATTTACGGAGGCGTAGCGTAAAAACGGAACGCTGCGCCTCCGTAAGAGTGCGCAGCCCTACCTGAATCCACCCCACTGTTCACAAATAAAAGGCTAGATATCACCAAAACAAACTCCCTCCAGGTCAGATGTTTCCTCTGTTGGATACAAAGTATTCATATAAAAAAGATCATAGTGCAGTAAAATTACATAAAAATAAATGTATTACAACACCAAATACTCCCATTCCATCTTTTGGGTTACCAACTTAGGGCAGTGAAGAAGGATACTAAATAAATAAAAAAAGAAGACACTATAACCATTTTGGAAAGACGGCCTTATTTTTACTCACATTTTTAAGGGTCATGCAGTCTGGTGAGAGTTTAATTATGCAAAGAAAACAAGTTCACAGGCATCAAGATTCTGCTAAGGACTTTATAAGCACTGGTTTTAGTTGTACACCATTATGCTGGAGTGGTGGTGCACACTGGCCAGAGATGTGCATCCTCCACAGCCTGAGAAAATGCAGCTCCTTCCCCTTCTCCTGGAAATCTCCCTCTGGGAAATGCAGTTCGAAAACTCTAGATTACAGTAGTGATACCGTAGTTACTGGCGAATAATAGAAAGCTTCCAATTGCTGCTTGCGATCGGGAACTTTCCGATCATGTGACAGCCAATCACAGCCGTCACATGATCATAAAACTCGTCCCACCTCCCGGCATCCTAAACCCCTCAAAGGGCCAGGAGGTACCAGCTCCAAGGGGTTAAAAAGCCATCTAGATATGGAAGCTTACCACAGTTGATGAAATCTAAATAGTTCATATGAACTTTCTAATGTTTTAATATATATTTGTACAATAAAGTACCTTGAAATCGTGTTGCTTTTTGATGCCCAGGCACCAATAAAAATCCTATATACAAATACCATTTGGTAGAATGGTTCAATTCTGTGCTATTCTTTGTTCACCACAGCACTTATCATCTTACAAATAGTTTTCTTGGTGTTTATATTATCCAAACAATTTAAACTTGTATGACATTTTTATGGTATCATATGATGAAGGTTATCTAAAGTTTCCAGAAAATAAACTGCACTAAGATATATCTTAGGCCGCGTACACACGATCGATCAAAACCGATGAAAACGGACTGAAGGACCTTTTCATTGGTCCAAACTGATCGTGTAGTAGGCCCCATCGGTCAGTTAACCTTCGGTCCAAAAAATTAGAACTTGCTTTAAAATTGAACCGATGGACTGGTAACCGATAGGTCAAAACCGATCGTTAGTATGGAAAACCATTGGTTAAAAACCTGCGCATGCTCAGAATCAAGTCGACGCATGATTGGAAGCATTGAACTTAGTTTTTTTTCAGCACGTCGTTGTGTTTTACCTCACCGCGTTCTGACACGATTGTTTTTTTAATCAGTCAGCTTCATTGGTTAACTGATGACAACGGTCCTTCGGACCGTTCTCAGCGGATGGACTGATCGTGTGTACGCGGCCTAACAAGTACTGTGTGATGAAAAAATTGCACCAACATGCATTGTTTCTGCTGCCCTTAGCAGAAGTGAACATTGATGGCTCTAGATAAACCAATGAGGAACTGATATTAATAAAGTCCAAAGTATCAAGTTTCAGTGCTTATAATGTGATTGTATGCCAGACGCATAGGTCCTAACACTATATTGCAGAATATTAAAGCACAGTTGTATAAATAAATGCACCCAGATCATCCATACTAAAGCATTGAAATATTCAACACACTTTCCAGCAATCCCTCACTCATCTCTGTATCTGTAAGCATTGTGGATATAGTTAATTTCAGAACAGTTCACAACACAGGCTCCATTCATACTTTTGCATAGCGGGACAAGCAATCCTGATCGCGATTTAGTTGATCAATTTGCACACGATTCTCATATAGGGCCAGCCTATTCACTTTAATGGGCTGCACCATGCACCGTTGTCGCCCGAAAAGAAGCTCCTGCTCCTTTTCGGGCGACAAGCTCCACGCACATTTGAAAGGCGCAATTGCTGCACAACATTCATGGCATATTCGCATTTGGGGTGCCATTAAGCAACAATGGCACCCAAATGCGTGCAACAATCACACGCGATTTGGAATTGCGGGCAGAATTGGCATGATACTTTTGCATAGCGGGACAAGCAATCCTGATCGCGATTTAGTTGATCAATTTGCACACGATTCTCATATAGGGCCAGCCTATTCACTTTAATGGGCTGCACCATGCACCGTTGTCGCCCGAAAAGAAGCTCCTGCTCCTTTTCGGGCGACAAGCTCCACGCACATTTGAAAGGCGCAATTGCTGCACAACATTCATGGCATATTCGCATTTGGGGTGCCATTAAGCAACAATGGCACCCAAATGCGTGCAACAATCACACGCGATTTGGAATTGCGGGCAGAATTGGCATGATTCTTCCCGCAATTCCAAATCGCAAAGTGTGAATAAAGCCTACTGTCTCATGCATACGGACATTTGCAGGCATTTGTGAATGCGAAACTTCTGCATTTGGGAAAATACATTGTGTGCAGGTAAATGCTGATGCACAGAAGCATTGGCATTTACATTAGTACAGAGTTATACAGTCATTTGCTTCTATGGCCGGCTATATGCCCCACTTGCACCTTCCCAGGTGTGGGAAAATGCACGTCACATATCCCAGGAGGCATAACCCTTCATTTAGAATGAACCAGGTAGAGCCTCTTGATGATGTCGCAATCAACATGGTGGTGTGGAAGTAAGAGGGGACAGAATACAAGAGGATCTCAATGGGACAATGCTGGATCCCTTGGGTGGGTGGGTGAGTATAGGGAATGTGCACAACAGACCACCGGGTAAGCAGGGAAAAAAGAAGATTCACTTTAAAGTGTATGTCAAGCCAAAAACTTTTTTAGTGCTACACTGTTAAATATTGTGCTTTCATAATGGTAACTATTGGTCATTTCATTGACTGCTGTCTGAAAATCTGAGCCGTATTATATTGTTGATGAATGCTTCCGGTCACTTTAGTAAAATCGGATTGTTAGGGCCAGCATCACTTTGCACCATTGATCAAAAATTACACCCAGAAATCTTCATATAATAAACATTTGAAACTACATTGTTTGAGCCATTATCAATCAAGCATAGTAACTCGGAGCCATTGTCCTTGGTAATGGGATTGTTTACATCTGAGTGCTGAATTTGCTTCACCAGCAGTTTGTATGCAGGGATAAAGCATTCTTGGAGGATACCTATCACTGCATTCTTTGTCAATCATACCTAAACTGCTGCATGCATGTTCCCACAAGTCAGGGGACACAACAGGCGGAGTTCAGTAAAGCCAAAGCTCCCAACTGTCCCTCTTTCCTCCTCATTTTTCTCTCATTTTGGTCTGATATATGTAATTGTAAATAAAATGCACTATTTATCTATCAAAAAGTGTTTTACAGTGCTAAACCTTTCATTCAATTTCTAAATTGCTGCATTTGTAAATTCCAAAAGCCAGTATAGAGGAATAGTAGTGGTGAAATAAAAGCACTTGTGGGTTTATCGATAACCCTACTTTTAAGGGGGGCATGGCGGGGTGTGTCCTATGCCTACATACTTTTGCTAAAAGGTGTCCCTTATTCCCATCTCATAAAGTTAGGAGGTATGGCAAAGCATAACATGTGGTCTCTTTAAAACAACTTACCTCTAACTCGGGAAAGCTTTGCGACTATTTGGTTATGGTTTCCACAGAATGAGGTTGCGACAGATTAAAAAAAACTATCGCCAGTTTCTTAGATTAAGAACATTTTGTGCTGACAAGTTGTCATGAAAGTGACAGCTTCCCGCACAGGGCTCGTGGGTTGCTAGGATCACAGCTGCCACTGGTGTTATAGCAACCAGTGACTCATTCCTGGCCCCCAGGGTTGCTAGGATAACGTCAGCCGCTGGTGTCCTAGCAACCAGTGACTTTTCTTCAGCAATGGTCATTTTTGGATAACAGGAGTCTCTCGACCAACTGAATAAGCCAGGGGTGAGTCATTAGTTGTTATGTTACATTGACAGTGGATGAAGCCTGATGGGGGAATTTTGAATGACCAGCTCCCCATCAGGATCCCCTTGTCTTGTTATTGATGACAGTGGGTGAATTCCATAGCTGCTATTCCGTTTAATAGTGGCTATGGAATCTGTCCACTGTCTTCTACTGTCAATCACAAGGGAGGCTGACTTAATGGGGAAGTAGTCTGAGTTACCTATCATCAGGCGCTGCTCACCTCCAAACAAAACCTCTGTGATTTTTATCAGACTCGGCGTCAGTGAGCTGTACTGAGGACAGGTGTTCGGTATTGTGACGGTATTAGAATGATATCCCCCGTCAGTCTTCCCTTCTTCCCATAAAGAAAATCACCCAATATTCCACAAGGGGGAATATTCCTGGAATCACCCCATAAGCCACACATGAGTCAGAGCTTACTGCTGGAACAAGACCGCTTTAATGGTACAACACAGAGCTTATATGTAATTTACAAACTGTTACAATGACAAATCTCCGCCCCCTCACACAGTGGGGGCTCTCATACAGATGATAAGCAGACATTTCGGAGCCGACCTTGAAAACACATTTTCTTTAGATAATGACATCAGTGACGTTAATTACTAGTTGCACAGAATACATTATCTAGACAGCTTGGACCCACAATGAAGCAATCAGAATGATTAACATGAGCCACTTCTAATCACAGTAAACAGTAACCACAGGGCTTCTTCACACACACAATAGATCAATTAACCCTTTGAAATAGGGAGCTGGCTGAGGAAGAGTCATTAACATATCAATAGTCTGTTAGAGGAATGAGTCCCACCTGAAACCACCTTCCCTCTAACACACACAGACAGCAGTAAACTAGCAGGGAGGATTAAACTGAAGCATATAGGCAAAAAGTCCTTCACAATGGCCCCCCTTTTTCTCCCTGCTCCGGCAACCCGGTTGGACCTTCCCTGGTCCAGTAGGGTTGACGGGTTCAGAGCTTTTAGTCCGAGGATAAACTACGTTTGGCATGACTGACCTCCCTTGGCAACTGCTTCCGACTCAGGTATGCCACCGGGTCGTCAGATCACACGCCGGTCAGTCCCCAAGTCTTTGTGTGATCTGCAGAGTCACCAGAAGTCAGTGTGAAGATGGCGAATGGGTCTGTGCGCCGCCGTCTAGGTGTCCCGCTATGGGAGGGGGCAGGTTATGGCTCTGAAGTGACAATCACAGGAGATTCATAAACAGAAAAAGTTATATTTGTTGAAATGCTGTAGCACTGGTGCTCAGAGTCCGGGGGGGGGATTGGATCAGTGCCCCATAGGGTCAGCCACCCCCTGCTCCCTCTGCAGCCGCCGGTTCTCCTCTTTGAGCTTCTCCAGCTCCATCTCCAGTTCATGGAGCCTGGGGGGGTCGGCCTGCTGTGACCTCAGGCGGTTGTTCTCCTCCTCCATGCGGCTTATGCACTCCTCCAGCTCCATGTACTCACGGATCAGCTCCTGTTTGCTCATGTCCTGCAGGCTCTCCACGTGGTCCTTCATCATCAGGAACTGGGTGGTGGTGTAAGGGGCCACCGGTGGGCCCTTTGGCGAACATCTCGGCCCGCATCAGAGACGCCCGCTGCGACTCCCTCTCCTCCAGTCGCTTCTTCTCCTCCCAGGTCAGCTTGTTATACGGCTTCCAGGACCTCTTCTTCTTGGAGGGTGGCCGGCGGTGCCTCTTTCTGCCCAGCTCCCTCCAGGGTCCCTCCGGCTCATGGCTGTCGCCCATGACCAGCTGACAATGGTGTTCCCTGTTGTCTGTAATAACAGATTGTACCATGAGGGCTTCGTAAGGGGTGCCCAATGGTTCTTCCGGACCCAGCTCCTGGGGATCCCAAGCCGAGTCTACACAATGGGCTGCTGCTGGTGGGTACCCAGGTTGAGACCAATTTGACCTGTTGTTGTCATATACGGGGCCATTCTGCTTGAAGTGACCCAGCTGTTTGCACCGGAAGCAGCGTTGTTCGTTGTCCTCCTGGCGTGGATAGCGAGGGCTAGATGTCATCGGTCTGTTAGGAGGTTGGTATCTAGCGGCTGGTGGGTGTGAGGGCACCGTTGGTCATGGAGGCTGTACCCGTGGTGTGACCTGGTTTGTCTTGCGAGTATCTGCATATTCATCCGCCAATTTTGCGGCCTCTGGTAGAGTCATGGGCCTGCGATCTCTCACCCAGTCTTTGACGTCCGTCTAGATGTGATTGTAAAATTGCTCCAGGAGCATTAGTTGCAAAGTGTCCTCTGCGGTGGTGGCCTGGCTGCTGTTAACCCAGTTAGAGGTCGACAGGGATAACTGGCATGCCCATTCCGCGTAAGAGTCTTCCGTGGTTTTGCGTGAGTCCCTGAACTTCTGTCGGTGGGACTCTGGGGTTACTGCATAACGAGCCAGGAGCACTTCTTTAACCCGGGCGTAGCTATGGATATCCTGATCTGGCACGGTCCGGAAAGCATCAGAAGCTTTGCCTGACAGTTTGCCTGACAATATTGCAACCCACTCTCCTCTAGCTATTCGGTGCAGGTTACATTGTCGCTCAAAATCTGCCAGGTAGTTATCAATCTCACAGTCCTTTTCATCAAAAGCTTTAAAAGCGCTAAACGGAATCTTCCTTGCGTCTGCTGTGCTGTACTCACTGTTCGGAGAAGGTGCGGCTGCTTGTTGGACTGCTGCCAGTTTTAACTGTAGCTCTGCGTTTACTAACAGGTCCATCACTTTCAGCACCACATCCGCCGTTGGGTTCGGACCGAACCATGCTAGCTTCTCTCTCATTAGCTTGTTGGCTGGTGATTCCTCTTCCTGAATCACTGGTGTCTCCATCTCTTGTACTGCTGGCGTTGCTGCAACCAAGTTCTCCTGGTCTCGCTCCATTAATTCCGCTATGATGACCCGCTTGGGTTTGTTGCTAGCAATCCTTCCACGAACTTCCAGTAGTTCTTCCAGTGTCTGCTTGGAATCCGGGTGTAAAGGAGAGTAGAAGGGAAAATCCCGCTGCTGCCAACCAATTGTGACGGTATTAGAATGATATTCCCGTCAGTCTTCCCTTCTTCCCATAAAGAAAATCACCCAATATTCCACAAGGGGGAATTTTCCTGGAATCACCCCATTATCCACACATGAGTCAGAGCTTACTGCTGGAACAAGACAGCTTTAATGGTACAACACAGAGCTTATATGTAATTTACAAACTGTTACAATGACAAATCTCCACCCCCTCACACATTGGGGGCTCTCATACAGATGATAAGCAGACATTTCGGAGCCGACCTTGAAAACACATTTTCTTTAGATAATGACATCAGTGACGTTAATCACTAGTTGTACAGAATACATTATCTAGACAGCTTGGACCCACAATGAAGCAATCAGAATGATTAGCATGAGCCACTTCTAATCACGGTAAACAGTAACCACAGGGCTTCTTCACACACACAATAGATCAATTAACCCTTTGAAATAGGGAGCTGGCTGAGGAAGGGTCATTAACATATCAATAGTCTGTTAGAGTCCCACCTGAAACCACCTTCCCTCTAACACACACAGACAGCAGTAAACTAGCAGGGAGGATTAAACTGAAGCATATAGGCAAAAAGTCCTTCACAGGTATCAACACTCTGGCCTCTGTGTCGCGCACATCCTGTCATAAATGAATGTATTTGTTCCGGACAGGTACATGAATCTGTCAACATTTGTGGTGTGGAGGTGTAAGGATTTCTGAAAAATGTATGAATCCAACCAACCATCAGAGAGCACTGCACATAACTGCATAGATTTCACAATGAATAAAATGTTCCAATACTTCATGGTTACCATGTAGTGCACCTTTGCATTTAACCACTTAAGACCCGGACTAAAATGCAGGTAAAGGACCAGGCCCCTTTTTGCGTTTCGGCACTGCGTCGCTTTAACTGACAATTGCGCGGTCGTGCAACGTGGCTCCCAAACAAAATTGGCATCCTTTTTTCCCATCAATAGAGCTTTCTTTTGGTGGTATTTGATCACCTCTGTGGTTTTTATTTTTTGTGCTATAAACAAAAATAGAGCAACAATTATAGCAAAAAATATAGCAAAAATCAATATTTTTTGCTATAATAAATATCCCCCAAAAATATATAAAAAAACGTTTTTTTCCCCTCAGTTTAGGCCGATACGTATTCTTCTTCTACCTATTTTTGGTAAAAAAGAAAGCACAATAAGCGTTTATCGATTGGTTTGCGCAAAATTTATAGCGTTTACAAAGTAGGGGATAGTTTTATTGCATTTTTTTTTACTACTAATGGCAGCGATCAGCAATTTTTTTTTCATGACTGCGACATTATGGCGGACACATCGGGCAATTTAGACACATTTTTCGGACCATTGTCATTTTCACAGCAAAAAAATCTGTAAAAATGCATTGTTTACTGTGAAAATGACAATTGCAGTTTGGGAGTTAACCACTAGGGGGCGCTGAAGGGGTCAAGTGTGACCTCATATGTGTTTCTAACTGTAGGGGGCGGGGCTAGACGTGTGACGTCATTGATCATCTTTCCCTATATCAGGGAACAGACGATCAATGACAGCGCCACTGTGAAGAACGGGGAAGGTGTGTTTACACACACCTCTCCCCGTTCTTCAGCTCCAGGGACCGATCGCGGGACTCCGGCGGCGATCGGGTTCGCGGGTGCCGCGGTCACGGAGCTTCGGACCGGGTCACAGGCCCGCGACCCGGCATTAAACAATCACGTACAGGTGCCCAGCCGTGCCATTCTGCCGAAGTATATCGGCGTTAGGCGGTCCTTAAGTGGTTAATTGCTCACATCTAAATAGGATCAGTGGTCGTCGGTAGCTTTTGTGTTTTGGATTGAGGAGGTGATATTAGAGAATTTTCTGGACAGATGCATACAGGTTACATCTATGTGTGTGCATGAATTAAAAATGTAAGCAAAGCCGTTTTACATATTACCTGCCTTCATTTTCCCTTTTCCCTAGAGCTAACCTAGTTCAGGCATTATCTAGGACCAGTAGCTACTTTCTATAAAAAAATGCTGTCCCCGACCTGTATATACAGGTTGTCGCACAGAACTCTGTCCTTCTGCTGTGGTCTCCCACTTTATGACGCAGCTTAGTTCTTTTGCTGCCTCTTACTATGTGGTTTGCTAAAAAATTATAATGAACATTCAGATAAAATATACAGTAAATATACGCCCTCAGAAGAAGTCAACCAATGACGAAACGCGTCAGGGCGTGGCGCTAATCCAATGACCTGACACCTTGTACAGCCCTCGAACCAGGAACAGGGAAAAAGTCTGCTTCTAGCAACTACACTGTCCGGCCAGGAGAGGCATACAGGCACAGTACTGGCATCAATTGTTTACTTTGCTTGTCACTTTTATATTTATGGTACGCAGAATGTATTAGGGGATGTGTTTTGGGGCTCAATAAAACTATATTTACATAAACAATATCACACTATTTTGCCGCGTACACACCATCACTTTATGTGATGAAAAAAAATGACGTTTTTAAAAACGTCACTTTAATTGACTGTGTGTGGGGGGAAAACGTCGTTTTATGTCTTGTGAAAAACGACCAAAAAAAATTGAAGCATGCTTCAATTTTATGTGTCGTTTTTCAAAAGTGCACTTTTTACTTCACAGAAATTGACCATGTGTAGCAGAAAACGTCGTTTTCTAAGACGTTTTTTCATCCACGCATGCCCAGAAGCTACTTATGAAGCAAGCTTCAATGGTAAAACGTGGTGGAACGTAACCTCACTTTGCAAGATCATTGTGAGAAAACGATGGTGTGTATGCAACTTCGTCTTTGAAAATTGAAGTTTCAAAAACGTCATTTTTTACTTCACAGAAAGTGTCGTTTTTTTTCATCACATAAAGTGATGGTGTGTACGCGGCATTTGAGTTCCCTCTGTTTCCATGTGATGGCGATTTGAATGAACATAAACACATTGGCTGGTGGAGAGTGCAACATCCAGGAGATATATAGAGATACATGATCAAGGCTTTACTTTTACTTAATTGTGGTGAGTGCATCCCCTTAAGGGGTTTATCCCCCCACGTGGTGAACGCCCCCTCTGGTGAAAGGAGCACTAATTGAAGATTTACTTTCTGTCTATCTATCAGCACTATCATCTGATTACCTATATTGTTATGGACATATAGAAGTGTTTCAGACGCTGGTCTGGAAATAGCGCTGCTGCAGTGTTTTATTGAACTTTGGACTTTTGAGGTTTTAGAAGTTTTATATTTACTGTATATTTTATCATTGCTTCCCCCGTTTTAAGCAGCAGCTTTTATCTTGCTTTATTTATTTAACTACCTGTGTCCAAGATTACCTCAGTTTGCATCCTAAGCGCTGAGCAGTGCTGTAATTTAGAAGGAAGGGCGGCATCAGCATTTTTTTGAATGAACATTCAGAGCCTCAGAGAAAAGACTAAGGAAATGCCTTCCTCCTGCCTCCTTTCCTCACTTGACTGAAGCCTAGGGTGGCTTAATAACCACTTGCCGACTGCCCTATAGCAGTTTTACTGCTACAGGGCAGCAGCGCTGCACAGGCTCACGTATTGATCCTGCATTTGCGGGGGGCGAGTGCATGCCACTGGCGGGTCTCTCCCGCTGTGATTCTACACAGCGAGAGTCGATCAGCGAGGTCCCACAGCCCCGATGTCTGCTGATCGGTACACAGGCAGAACAGCAGTCTGCCTATGTAAACAAGGCAGATTGCTATTTTGCCAGTAAAGAAAGCATGGATCCTGTGTTCCTGCAAAGGGACATGAATCCATGTCTTCCCCTAGTAAAAACACATTCCCCACCAGCTAGGCACACAATTAATCCTTTGATCGCCCCGGATGTTAACCCTCTCCCTACAGTGTCATTAGTACAGTGACAGTGTATATTTTTTAGCACTGATCACTGTATTAGTGTCACTGGTCCCTACAAAAATTTCGAATTTGTCTGCCACAATATCGCAGCCCTGCTCTATAAGTTGCTAATCGCTGCCATTACTAGTAATAAATAAATGTAAAAAATCCATAAATCTATCCCATATGTAGCACTACCCCGATCAAGCTGCTGAGTAATTTTTGGGTGGCATGTTACCTTTACCTTCTCGCTGTCCAGGGTGAAAAAGAGAGTCCGAAAGATTCCAATGTCCACACAATACACTTCTTTTTCTAGGATTTATTTGTAGAACTTGGTAGAAAATAAGTTGGAGGGGTGGATAGGTAGGTAAGTAGGTTCATGTGTATAGTCACAAATAGGAAACACTCCTGCTTCCAGGTTTGCGTCGACCACTCTAGCCAGAGTGGGTATTGCTCACCCGGATAGGTCCCTCTCACTGGCCTAGCAGCCGGGATGGTGCACGGAATAAAGTACAGTCTCTGCCACAGTCTTGGTCCAGAATCCTCTGCCACAGGATTCAGCACCCCGGATCTCTCCAGCCTAACTTTGATAGCACTTTAGATCCGACATGCAACCACCGTCAAACCTCTCAGTGTATGGTGCATCCTTCGATGAAGTTTCCAGGCCTTCTCCCAAGATACCAGCCTCTTGCATGGCCCTCTCCAGGATTGGTTCTCCCCTGGCTTCCTTCATCAAGCGGCTTCCTCCCTCAGGACGGACAGCACAGGATCACCTTTTCAAATGTAGGCCCCAGTCTGACTACTGGGCCTACCAGACGAAGCCACGACCCCAGACCAACGTGGTCCCGAAGTCAAGATTCAGGACACGCACCCCAGGCCAGGCGGGCCCCCAGGCGAACAATGGTGGTTACTCCCAGCACAGCCATGGCTGAAACAGAGGCTAAATTGCCATAATTACACTTGCCTGAGCCAAATAACAGCTCAGTCCCCCACTAAAAGTACAGCAGCGCCTGTTCAACAGGAGCAGGGCGCTACACATAGTTTGTAGACGCTATAACTTTTGCGCAAACCAATCAATATACGCTTATTGTGATTTTCTTACCAAAAATATGTAGTAGAATTTTTATTTTTACACTTTTTTTTTTATTGGATCTGTTTTATAGCAGAAAGTAAAAAAAAAAAATATATATATATATATATATATATATATATATATATATATCATCATTTTTTTTTTTCAATTGTCGGTCGTTTTTTGTTTGCTGTCATGTTGGTGCTTTGAGGCGTCCTGAAAGTGTTATTAAGAGTTACTATTTCCTCTAAAAAGAGGGAAGAATTGACTCAGATACTGTTCTATCTGTGTATGCTATATAAAGCAGCCGGCCCTCCTCCTGGTGCATAAAAGAAGATACTATAGAGTTCCCTTTCTGAATGCTCATTAAAACGCTGCCACTTTGCTGTTCTATCCCTGTTGTTCTGACACTTTAGGGTGCGTCTAATACCTGCTCCCCCTCCGCAGGCCATGTTGCAGTTACTTTTTTGTATGCCTTGTAGTCAGGGCTCGGAGTACTGTGATCTTTGTGAGAGGTTATATGTAAATACATTTGATTTCACAACGTACAAAATGATTTAATAAATGTAGTAACCTGTCCCTTGTACAAATGATGTTTCTGTTCTCTCAGGGGTTCTTTGGTGTCACATTAATAACTGGCACAGCGCATAGTCTTGACTACATTAATGACAGATAAGATAAAATAGTGGGAAGGAGGGATCTAGGGGTGCTCAGAAATGGGTCACGCTGCTTTGGTGAATGACATATTTGGGTAGCATGGAAAAATGAGAAATTTCCAGGACACTTCATAGTGGCACCCTAGGGCCCCGGTAACCTTGTAAAGGCAATGCACAATAATTTAAGTGTATATAGGGAAATGCTTGTGTTACTGTATAAGAGCCTGGAAATCTTCAAAACTAGTATCACCTAATTATTTGGAAAGCTAGGAATGTGACAAACAGCCGTTGCATGGTTGCCTAGCAACAAACCACAGCAATTCATAGATGTTATATAGTGCGGGAAAAAATGATATGCCAAAGAGCAACCTGATAAACACCAGACAGTTATGCAATTGGATATTTCACCCAAAAGTGAAACTTCCGATTCCCCCCCCCCCCTCTCTGGTGCCACAATTGTCACCTTTCGGGGAAGGAGGGCGGGGGGGGCAGGATACTATCTTTGACAGGTATCCTTTCCCACTTCCAGGAGTCCAGGTCGCGGCCCATGACATCACAGCGGAGCTCCCTCCTCCCCCTGTCGGCAGGCCAGTAGGAGAGAGGAGCGGGGCCTCGCGCATGTGCAGTAGGGTTCTCAGCGTGAAGTCAAAAGGCTACACTGCCGGGTTTCCTTACCCACAATGGCGGCGGCATGCACCCGACAGATGATGGAACCATCAGCTGCGTTGCTGACATCGCTGGACTCCAGGACAGGTAAGTGTCCTATGTATACATTTTTTTTTTTCCGGGTGGAACACTGCTTTAACTTGTGCTTCACAAGGACAACATTTCCTTAAAGTGGAAGTTTACCCTAAATATAAACTACAGCTTATCCAGACTAGCTCATTATGTACATACACATTTGGCTATTAAAATGTTTTTGTTGCATTCAAATACTGTGATTCTGTTGTTTGAAGAAGACACTTCCTGCTATCACTCCCGCGGGAGTGGGCGTGTCTCTTCTCTTCCCCAGCACCCCAGTGTTTGCTGGGAGTTGTTCGCACTGTCTCCTGGGAGCATCGTGTCTTTCCAGGAGACAATTCCTAACGCCGAACGACGAAATCTCGCGGGATTTGACTAATTCCGCCATTTTAATTAATGGCAAATATATGATTTTAATTAAATGTCACAAAATTTTAAAACGTTATTAAATCTCTTTTTAAATATAAATAATAAAAGGTTATTTACTACTATTTAAATATTATTTGCTGTGCCCTCATGGCAGAGAGAGAAAGTATTACATTACCTTTTCATCAGCTTCTCAGTGCCGTTCTGAGCTATAGCTGATATTTATGATGCTGTGCATGCCGTCACAACGGGGCGTGCACTTTTCAAGACGCCTCCCGTTGTGATGGCAACCATGAAGTGTTGACGGCGCACTACTCATGCGGGACTTCCCGGAAGTATTTGCTTGTGGACTTCACAATGCCCACAAGCAAAATGGAACATTCCAGCAGCAATTTTTATAAATCTTTATTTACGGCCGATTAACAGTGCGGATGAATAGAAACATAAGACACGCGAGTACAAGGTTGCCAACCCTAAAACCCTTAGGCCCCATACACACGGAAGGATTTATCCGCAGATACGGTCCAGCGGACCGTTTCCACGGATAAATCCTCTCGAGGATTTCCGCGGATTTCTATGCGATGGAGTATACTCACCATCGCATTGAAATCCGCGCCGAAATCCCCTGGCGATGACGTGTCGCGCTGTCGCCGCGATTATGACGCGGCGACGTGCGCGACGCTGTCATATAAGGAATTCCACGCATGCGTCGAATCATTACGACGCATGCGGGGGATCCCTTCGGACGGATGGATCCGGTGAGTCTATACAGACCAGCGGATCCATCCGTTGGGATGGATTCCAGCAGATAGATTTGTTTGGCATGTCAGCAAATATTCGATCTGCGGGGGGGCGTGGCCGACTTCCGGGATGTGAAGACGCTTCTCCTCAGAGCTCCGGCCGTGGAAATATCCTGACTCATCCTGTAGAGCTCCAGACTTGGAAAAAATCCTGCCAAACTGCCTAAAACGGTGAGGGAGAGACCCGGGACCCCGAGGATGGTGAAACACGGATCCAGCATGGACCCTAACCCGGCCGGGAGGCCCATGAAGTTCCCTCACGCGGCGGCTCAAAATGGCGCCCGCACGGATCGCAGGGCCCTGTCTGTACCCTCGGCCCGGGGGGGAGCGGAGGAAGATAGTGAGTGGCCGAGCCTACCGGATCCTCTGGCTTCACCTGCGGCGTCTCCTCACCCGGACGGGGAGGAGGGGGGCTCCGGCGTGCAGTCTGGACAACCGACGCTGATGGAAATAATGGACACCATTAAAAGCTGCCATGCCGCCCTGTCCTCCCAGGTGGACGCTATCAGAGTGGACTTCGCCATACTGAAAGATGATGTGCAGAAGGTCAGGCAGAGGGTTACACATGCGGAGCAGCGTATAGGATCGGTGGAGGATCTGGTTAACCCCCTCGTGGTGCAGGTGAGAGATATGGCGGCGGACCACAAGTCCCAGGAAGCCAAGTTGGGGGACATTGAAGATAGACTGAGAAGGAATAACCTCAGGTTCCTAGGCTTCCCGGAGGGGTCGGAGGGGAAAAATACAGAGGAATTCCTGCTAACCTGGCTTAAACAGACCTTTGGAGAAACAGACTTCTCCCACTTATTTGCCATTGAAAGGGCACATAGGATCCCTCTGAGGGCGCCCCCGCCGGGCAGGTTTCCTAGGCCCATGCTGGCTCGATTTCTATATTTTAGAGATAAGGAACTTATCCTGCGCAAGGCCCGCAATATGCCTGAGCTAATGTTTAATGGCAACCGTATTACTATTTTCCCGGATTTTTCAGCAGCAACGCAGAAGCAGCGAGCGGCATTTCAAAGCGTGAAGCAACGCCTGAGAGAACGCAACCTGCCGTACAGTATGCTTTACCCAGCCAAGCTTAGAGTGGCGCACAAGGGGCAGACGCAGTTCTTCCTGTCCCCTAGGGAAGCAAATCGCTGGCTGGAATCCTTGGGACACGGTTAAGGTAGATATGTACCGCGCTGCTTAGTTGACACCATATATGGAGAACCTGGGGGGGACCCCCCAGGGACTAATGACCGTAGTGATTTGCAAAGATACACTCTCAACACCCCTGTTACTGCTGGATGCTGAATGGCCGTCTCTGGTTCCCTGGGTCCCTCAAGATACAAGTACTGTTGAAAGTCTCCTGTATACCCAAAGATACCCACGGCCCGGATTAACGCTCTGTGAGAAACCACGTACTTGTCCCTAGACTTTCCGAACCGGCTGGTGAGGGAAGCTGACCCCCATTTAGGGACGACCTTTTGTGACATGTTGTTTGGGGGAAAAGCCTGTGGGATGTTCGGGGCTACAGGCAGGGAGGGGGGTATGGATCCAGGAATCCTAGGTTGTGGATCTGGAACAGTTTGGGGTTTTTTTTCTTTCCTTTTTTTAACCGACCACTTTTTGTTTTTCTTGTTTTTGATTTTTCTCTCCTTCATGCCTCCACTGTATAAGAATCCGGGTTCTACAAGGTTCTTGGAGGGATCTAAAATTACTATGTGGACTGTATATACATGCCTCGGTTATGTCTCTTACCATACTCTACTGAGCCTGAGGTTGGCACTGCAGGGAAATGTATGCTGGGATGTGGAGGGGGGAGGGGGGGTCCTTCACTCTAAGATACACGACACTCTGCGCCAAATTACCAGTAAAACCCATGACGCAGTCACTTAAGTTGTTGTCTTGGAATGTGAGGGGGCTCAACTCAAAAATCAAACGATCCCTGGTATTTAAATACATTATGAGACATAAACCGCAGATCATATTTTTGCAGGAATCCCATCTGGTGGGTTCCAAGACGCTGGCGTTACATAGAGCCTTCATTGGTAAAGCATTTCATGCAACATACTCCTCTTACGCCAGGGGGGTCTCGGTCCTCGTAGCTAAGTCCCTCCTGTGTGTAACTAAAACGGTTAAACTGGACCCTTTTGGGAGATATGTGATCCTAGTAGTGGCTATCAATAACCAACCCTACACGCTCGTAGCAGTATATATTCCACCCCCGTTTAAGGGGGAGGTATGGGAAGCTGTGATGAAGGAAGTGCTGCAGGTGGCGGAAGGGCCTATTATTTTAGCAGGGGACTTAAACGCAGTTATGTCCCCGGATAAGGATAGATTTGGGATGGCGGCAATGAGGAGTTCACCTCTAGAAGCTTGTGTGGCACAGTATGACCTAGAGGAGGCCTGGAGATGGAAGCACCCTGATGCCCGAACCTACTCTTGCTTCTCTGCCACGTTTAATACCCTATCCAGAATAGATATGTGCTTTGTATCTAAGGCACTTCTCCCAAGAGTGGTAGATGTACAGTACTTGCCAAGGGCTATTTCGGACCACTCCCCACTAATGCTCACCCTAGATATGGAGAGGCCCCGGGGGTACACAATATGGAGGCTGAGCCCTTTGTGGCTCAAGGAGGAGTGCTTTGAACGGTCCACTGCCACGTCCATTAATAATTTCTGGGTGGAAAATAGAGAGGAGGCCCCAGTAGGGGTTACATGGGATGCGTTCAAGGCCACACTTAGAGGAGTAATTAAGGGGGAGGTCAAACGGTTCCAATCCGACAGGGAGTGGAGAGTTAGAGAATCAGAACAGTTGGCTACAGAAGCCGAAGTGGCATACATAGATAATCCTACCCCGGATATGCAAATGAAGTGGAGAGAGAGTATACGACAGTTAGACTTGGTGCTTGTGGAAAAGACGCAGAAAAAATTGCTATACCAAGCACAACGCATCTTCGAATTCGGAGATAAAAACAGCAGGTTGCTGGCCTACCTGGCCCATTCGCAACAGGCACCAACATCTATCCCTCGTATATATAATGCCCGGATGCAGATGTGCACGTCACAGGAGGATATAGCTAAAGCATTTGTTGATTTCTATTCAGATTTATACGCCTCAAAGGTGGACTATGGTGGGGAGGAGGTACAGGCATTCCTGGCTCCGATACCCCTCCTGGAACTCTCTGGGGAGGCGGCGTCGGAGCTTGATCTCCCCATTACGGTGGAGGAGGTAGTGTCAGCCATACATTCCCTGAACTCGAATAAGACTCCGGGAATGGATGGATTTCCGGCTGAGTGGTATAGTACATACGCTGACACCCTGGCACCGCAATTGCTCAAAATGTATATGGACGCATATCGGGGGGGGGTACTCCCTGAATCCATGAGGGAGGCACTTATAGTATTGATCCCTAAGCCGCACAAGGACCATGATCTATGCGAATCCTATAGACCAATATCACTGATTAACGTGGATGCTAAGATCCTTGCTAAATTACTGGCTAAACGTCTAAATCCCAAAATTGCAACCATTATCCATCAAGACCAGACAGGTTTCATACCTGAGAGGTCGACCGCAATTAACCTGCGCCGTCTTTTCACTATCCTGCAGGCGGAGGGACCCACACCGGATAATAGGGTAGTGGTATCCTTGGATACGCATAAAGCGTTCGATTCCATTGAATGGTCTTACCTGATAGCAGTCCTTGGGCGGCTGGGGTTCGGCCCCAGGTTCACGAAGTGGGTCCAAATTCTGTATGCCGACCCACGAGCTAGGCTTAGAGTTAACAACGCCATCACGGACTCGTTCCCGATCGCCAGGGGCACGCGGCAGGGGTGCCCATTGTCACCCCTGTTGTTCGCTCTGGCGATAGAACCGTTGGCAGCACAGATAAGAGCAGATGTAAATGTTAGGGGATGTATGGTTAATGAGCTGGAGGAAAAGACTTCCCTTTACGCAGACGATATGCTCCTTTATCTGGCGGAGGCAGAGGGATCACTGACCAGCGCGCTAAAATTAATCTCAGACTTTGGGAACTTTTCAGGTTTCAAGGTGAACTGGAACAAATCTATTGTGTTCCCCTTCAACTCTGATGACACCCTGAGGTTACCCCCAGATGTCCCACTAAAAGTGGTGTCCAAATTCCGCTACCTGGGAGTGGAGGTCCAGCTGCCATGCAGTACTTATATGAGTAATAATCTGACCCCTATGAAGCTACGCCTGAAGGAAAGCCTAAAAACGTGGGCTACACTACCGTTGGGCCTCCTGGGGAAAATTAATATAGTTAAAATGATTTATTTGCCTAGGTTTCTGTATCTGTTCTGGCATGCCCCGATCTATATCCCTAAAAGATGGTTTACAGAAATAAATACAATGCTAACCTCCTTTCTATGGGGACTTAAACCCGCAAGGGTATCCCTGGACACACTTTATCTGCCAATAAGGGAGGGAGGATTGGCCATGCCAAATCTGCATTGTTATTATCTTGCAGCTCAGCTAACACACGTGCACTGGTGGGGGTTCCCGAACCTATATAATGCATCGGTGGCCACTCAGGCGGCCATGGTTCATTCGTTTGAGGGGCTGATTAATGTTCTATATAGAAACGGTCCATACCCAGCGAAGGGAGGGGATATACTGAAGATGTCATATAAAATATTTCACGCCTGTAACGCTAGGGTAGGGGGTACTAGTCTGGAAGCCTCCCCCAACGCCCCCTTGTGGCATAATCCCCGACTTAAAGAAATAGCCAAGGTACCGGACGGATCCTGCTGGGCGAAGTACGGGGTCAAATATGCTCATCAACTGTTCAGGAACGGGGTATTTAGGAGTTTTATAGATCTAAAAACAGAGTACGGGCTCCCTAACACTTTCTTTTTCCGATACTTGCAGCTGAGGCATGCCGTGACGGCACAATACGGGGGGGGAGTGGTGGCGCTCTCCCCTTCCAAAATGGAGAAATTGCTTACAGATGGAGATCACTCCCAGTTGATCTCTAGATACTATTTTATGCTATTGACATCCTCCTCTCCTAGAATGGAGAGAGTTAGGGCGCAATGGCAAGCGGACATACCTTCGATCACTGACGAGTCGTGGGCTGAAGCCCTTGAGTCGCTGGTGCCCTCGATGATCTCGGCCAGGGACAAAATTACACAATTTAACTATCTACACAGAGTGTATTACACCCCCAAGCGGCTACACAAGATGGGTAGAGGGGATTCACCTGAGTGCCCCCGCTGCCAGGCAGCGGAGGGAGATTTCTTCCATATGGTCTGGACGTGCCCCCGAGTGGTGGAGTTCTGGAAGGATGTATTGACATTCCTGGAGGCTACCCTGGAACTACCTAATATATACTCCCCAGCTAGGTGCCTGTTAGGGGACCTGGAGGAGGAGGAATTATCTGTATCAAAGAAAACACTGTTAAGAATACTGTTCTGCTACGCTAAAAAGGATCTGGCCATGAACTGGCGTAAACCATCCCCTCCGTCTCTGCAGAGTTGGAGGAAAATAGTGAATAACGCACTGCCAATGTACAAGCTGACATACGCGGCTAGAGGTTGCCCGAAAAAATTTGAGAAGGTGTGGGCGGGATGGATTGAGAAGGTCTCGGGAGATGTAGAAGTTTAAGAGTGTGATGTGATTGGTAGGCCAAAACATATGATGTGGGTACTAGCTAACTGACTGGAGGCCGGATTAAATAGAACAAGGGCCTAGGGGATACAGGGGGGGATAGCCCTTATCCCCTCCCCCTCATTACTAATACTAGAATAATAATAAAAGGAGGGGGGGGTTTTTTTTTTTTTTTTTTTTTTTTTTTTTTTTCTTTCTTTCTTTTCTTTTTCTTTTTTTGTGTTGTCGGTATCAGTTTTAGTTTACCCCTTGTTAAGGTTGACAGGGATAGGTTATGAAAAAAAGAAATGGGTACAAGGAATATCCTTGGCGAATACTGTGTACATGATGTACGGTAATGAAGCTGTGACTCCTTATGATCCATGAGATGTGAAAATGTGTACTGTATTAAGCTCCTGTGTTATGCTGTGAACATGTACAATAAAATTTACACTTTAAAAAAAAAAATATTCGATCTGCTGGAATCCATCCCAGGGGAGAAATATCCGTGGAAACAGATCCGCTGGAGTGTACACACCATAGGATCTATCCGCTGAAACCCATTTGCTGGGATTTTTCAGCGGATGGATTCTATCGTGTGTATGGGGCCTAAGATGCACAAATAAAATAAAAAACAATGTCCCGCAGAACCCCCGCTTTAAGGGTCTACAGGTGGTGACTTACTTCCACCTTAACTAGAGCATTGTACCTCCATCCCTCTGTCCAAGTTAATACATCCCATGGATATTTCCACCCATTGTTTGGATGTTACAAAAAAAAAGTGGGGAAGGGGAAAAGAAGAGGAGAAAATTGAAATGCCGCGTACACACGATCGGTTCCTCTGATGAAAACGGTCTGATGGACCGTTTTCATCAGACGAACCGATCGCGTGTGGGCCCCATCGGTTTTTTATCCATCGGTGAAAAAACTAGGAACTTGTTTTAAAATTATCTGATGGTTAAAAAACCGATCGTCTGTGGGCACGTCCATCGGTTAAAAATCCACGCATGCTCAGAATCAAGTCGACGCATGCTTGGAAGCATTGAACTTCATTTTTCTCAGCACGTTGTTGTGTTTTACGTCACCGCGTTCTGACACGATCGTTTTTTTAACTGATGTTGTGTAGGCAAGACTGATGAAAGTCAGCTTCATCGGATATCTGATGAAAAAATCCATTAGACCGTTTTCATCGGATGAACCGATTGTGTGTACAAGGCATTAGCCCCATCCCTCTTTCCGCTGCACTCTTCATAAAGACATCCAGGGCTTGCTGAGTAATATAGGATGTAAAAAATTAAGCTTTTGAACCCTTCAAATGTGGTTTAAAGAAATACAAATGTACCATTAATATATTTTTAATTCTATTAAGACCACAGGGGCTACCTTTTAGGTGACACGTCACACTCCATTCTGTACAATAGAACTGTTCTAATAGGAGCCGCTCAAGTCGCTCTGACTTAGAAAGAGGTTCCTGTACTACTTTGGGGCGGCTTGCATTGACTTCTATACATAAATCCCTTTGCAAGCCGTGCTGAAGTCGCCCTGTACGGGGGGGGCTTCAGAGTAAGGAAACTTTGGCCCCTGTGTGAACCGGCACTAAGTGGGGACCTTTTTGTCTGCATATGATGTCCAAAGCAACCCTACAAGTTGAAACAAAACAAAGTTCCTATTTAACCCCTTAAAAACCCTGATCTAGCCCTAATCAGCTTTATACAGTATCTAACAAAAGTGAGTACACCCCTCACATTTTTGTAAATATTTTATTATATCTTTTCATGTGACAACACTGAAGAAATTACACTTTGCTACAATGTAAAGTAGTGAGTGTACAGCTTGTATAACAGAGTAAATTTGCTGTTCCCCTCAAAATAACTCAACACACAGAAATTAATGTCTAAACAGCTGGCAACACAAAAGAGTACACCCCTAAGTGAAAATTTCCAAATTGGGCACAATTAGCCATTTTACCTCCCTGATGTCATGTGACTCATTAGTGTTACAATGTCTCGGGTGTGAATGGGGAGCAGGTATGTTAAATTTTAAGGTTATTGCTCTCACTCTCTCATACTGGTCACTGGAAGTTCAACATGGCAAAGAACTCTCTGAGGATCTGAAAAAAAATGTGTTGCTCTACATAAAGATGGCCTAGGCTATAAGATGATTGCCAAGACCCTGAAAATGAGCTGCAGCATGGTGGCCAAGACCATACAGCGGTTTAACAGGACAGGTTCCACTCAGAACAGGCCTCACCATGGGCGACCAAAGAAGTTGAGTGCACATGCTCAGCGTCATATCCAGAGGTTGTCTTTGGGAAATAGACACATGAGTGCTGCCAGCATTGCTGCAGAGATTAAAGGGGTGGAGGGTCAGTCTGTCAGTGCTCAGACCAGACGCGGCACACTGCATCAAATTGGTCTGCATTGCTGTCATCTCAGAAGGAAGCCTCTTCTAAAGATGATGCACAAGAAAGCCCGCAAACAGGTTGCTGAAGACAAACAGACTAAGGACACAGATTACTGGAACCATGTCCTGTGGTCTGATGAGACCAAGATAAACTTATTTGGTTCCGATGATGTCAAGCGTGTGTAGCAGCAACCCAGTGAGAATTCAGTCAGATTTTTTAAATGAAATCCGGGGACATATTTTTTTTTTTACTAGTAATTTAGGCAATCAGCGACTCTCTGCCCGCCGCCCGCCTCGCAGCCTGTCAAGTCTTACTCTTCGGGCCCCTGCTACTACTGAGTGGGGAGCGGAGGAAGATCACTCCGCCAGGGAAGGCAAGGAGATACAGGCAGGCGGCTGGCCGGGACTTAAGCCAAGGCAGAAGAACATGTGAGCGGATCTGAATCGGAATGCACCCGAAACTGAAGAAATATTCCCTCCGCTCTGACCAGCATATGATCATCAGAAAGGGGCACAGATAATTCTGCACTTGCCCCAGCCCCTGTTCAAATCCAATCCGGAGGCAGACTTGGTCCGGGGACAGTGTACTCAATCCGGGGACTGTCCCTGGAAACCGGGGATGTCTGGTCATCCTAGTATAAAGACAAGTGTGTCTTGCCTACAGTCAAGCATGGTAGTGGGTGTGTCATGATCTGGGGCTGCATGAGTGCTGCCGGCACTGGGGAGCTAAAGTTCATTGAGAGAACCATGAATGCCAACATGTACTGTGACATACTGAAGCAGAGCTTGATACCCTCCCTTCGGAGACTGGGCAGCAGGGCAGTATTCCAACATAATACTGACCCCAAACACACCTCCAAGATGACCACTGCCTTGCTAAAGAAGCTGAGGGTAAAGGCGATGGACTGGCCAAGCATGTCTCCAGACCTAAACCCTATTGAGCATCTATGGGGCATCCTCAAAGGGAAAGTGGAGGAGCGGAAGGTCTCTAACTTCCACCAGCTCCATGATTCATCATGGAGGAGTGGAAGAGGACTCCAGTGGCAACCTGTGATGCTCTGGTGAACTCCATGCCCAAGAGGGTTAGGGCAGTGCTGGGAAATAATGGTGGCCACAAAAAGGATTGACACTTTGGGCCCAATTTGGACATTTTCACTTAGGGGTGTACTCAGTTTTGTTGCCAGCGGTTTAGACATTAATGGCTGTGTGTCGAGTTATTTTGAGGGGACAGCAAATTTACACTGTTATACAAGCTGTACACTCACTACTTTACATTGTAGCAAAGTGTCATTTCTTCAGTGTTGTCACATGAAGATATAATAAAATATTTACAAAAATGTGAGGGGTGTACTCACTTTTGTGAGATACTGTTTATCTCCCTCCCGTGAAAGCTAAAGATTAGTATTTTATTTGGATACAACACCAGACACAATAGTTATGATTAAAGGGTCACTAAAGGAAAACATTTTTTTTGCTGAAATGACTGTTTATTGGGTATAGAGACATAAAAGTTAACTGATTCCTTTTAAAAATGATTAAAAATTGAATTTAATCTATCATATAATGTGCCTCTAGTTTCACGTTCGGTTTTTAAGGTACATACTGAATTTCCGGGTGAGAGGTGAGTCGGGAAGACTCACAGAACAAAAACAACAAATCCAGGGCAGTGTTTTGTTTTTAAAATGAATCTGATTGGTTCTGAGGAGTTTTAGACACACAGTAATGACAGCTTAGACCACCGTGAAAATCTCCCAGTACGATGGTTATAAGGAAACAGGCAACCAGGAAGTGTGGAGATCACAGCAGAATTACAGCTACTTCAAAGCAAAAACGAACAATGAGGACATGAAACCAGTACTGCAGTAAGGTAAAGGAAGCTATTTAGCTAAAAAAAAAAATTCCTTTAGTGACCCTTTAATGGTATGTATCCCGTAATCTGAAGGTCCTGCTTCTTCCTTTCAGCGCTTCCTTCACAAAACTCCTATTACTATTCTCTTCTGTCACTGGGTGGGCGTCATTCAACTTCTCCATTCACAGAGCGCGATGTACTGTGGAGGAAAAGTAGTACGAGTTTTGTGAATGGTGGAAAGGGCAGAAGGTGGGTGGACAAGCGGTGCAACTTTTCAGGCTAACAGCGGCTGCTGTGACCTCTCATGGCACCGGAAGATAGCCACTTGGCACAACATCTGGAAGCTAAGGAGGCACTAAAGGGAAGACTTTAACAAGGAGCAGCTTTCCCCCTTTCAGGTAATGGGAAAATGATTCACACCATCGCATATAACATATAATGTGTTTGTTGTATCCCCCACTCCCCAAAAAATAAATAAAAAATATAGCTTTATTATTTATAATAGGTATTTTTATATAGCGCCAACAATGTACGCAATGCCTTACATACTGTACATTCACATCAGTCCCTGCCCTTAGGGAACTTTTGATATAAGGGACCTTGCATATATACATACACAAACTGGGGCCAATTTTGGACAGGACAAATTAACCTGCCAGCACGTCTTTGGTGTGTGGCAGGAAACCCACAAGGCAAGGCAGAAGTCCTAACCACTAAGCCACTGTGCTGCCATTAATATCTATTTATTCATTTTGGTCTTGTTTTTAACTGAAACTGAAAAAAAAGTATTACTTTGTATTTTAGAAATAAGTTTGCAATGCTTTTATTATAATTTTAAATGGGACAAATATAGAATAAAATGTTTTTCTCTGCCGCATTTATTTTTATTTTTTTAAGTCACCACAGATCAAGATGTGGTAGGTAATCATAGCCCCCCCCCCCCCCATCCTCTTCACATCGAAGCCTCATTCACATGAGAGCCCCCCTTCTATCAGAATATTGCTCCCCCTCACATTAGAGTCCCCCCTTCACATCAAAGCCCCCCATACATTAGAGCCCCCCTATACTTTAGAGTCTCCCCCTCACACCTGCAGCCCCTTTACATTAGAAACCTCCATTCTAAACCTTCTACCTCCTTTTTTTTTTTGTTTCAGTTGTCCTGCTCAACTCACATTCTTCGGAGTACAGGATCAGATCACATGGTACAGTCCCAGTGTAGCCCTGGTCATAGGGTTGCCACCTTTTCTTCAAAGCCATACCTCTGCAAACAGTGGGTGTGGCTAACTTCATTGCCCCACCCTCTAGTGATGCCAAACCTGTCCCCAAAAAGCCACCCGCAGATCAGGGGCGGCAACAGATTTGTGTGTGATTATTTTGGTTACTTGGGAGCCACAGCCCTGTCTGAATATTGTGTTGGGGTTTTAGGCGGACTCATTTCCAGACACATGATTCAAAACCCGGACTGTATGGTTGAATCCTGGACAGGTGGCAACCCTACCCGGTCACATGACTGAAATGTCTTCTCCCTCACAGGCATCCACCCTTTGTAGTGCCTGCTCCTGTTCCCGACAGTTTATAAGCTGTCACTATTTTTTTTTAGGGGAAGGCCCTGCTGACCTCACAGGTTCCAGGCCCGGCATGGGAGGGGTTTCATGTACCTGCTATTGATAACTTTCACAACAGAAACAATCCATGCTAATATTGAATTAAAGTGGAAATAAACCTATTGGGCCAGATTCACAAAGAATTGCCCTGGCGCAGCGTATCAGAGATACGCTACGCCGCCGTATCTTACCTGGCGGAATTTCGAATCCAGGAAGATTTCGCGCCGTAAGTTACGGCGGCGTAGTGTATTTCTCGGCGAGTATTTCAAATTGGGCGGGTAGGGGGCGTGATTCATTTAAATAAAGCGTGTCCCCGCGCCGATTGAAATGCGCATGCTCCGTTTCGAAATTTCCCGCCGTGCTTTGCGCGAAATGACGTCGCACCGACGTAATTTTTTGAACGTAGATGTGAGTTACGTCCTTTCCTATTCACGGACGACTTACGCAAAAAAAAAAAATTCAAAATTTGACGCGGGAACCACGGCCATACTTTAACATGGCAAGTCTATCTATTAGGGGTGCAACGGATCGTCATTGATCCATGATCCGAACCGAAAAAGATTGATCCGAACCGCACACACGTGATCCGAGGATTGTTTTCTAAAAAAAATAAAAAAATAATTTGCGCATGTTCAGTTCACACACAGCGTGGTCATGGCGAACGGAGGAGCTTGAATGCCCCGCGTCATTTAAATCCCCTGTATGGGAGCATTTTGGCTTCCCTGTCAAATATAATGATGAAGGAAAGAGGTTAGTGGATAAAACCGTGACGGTGTGTAGGCACTGTGGCACAAGAATGCCATATGACAGTGGGAACACATCAAGTATTGTCACTAGGGGTGCAACTGATCCGTACAGATCAGCACCTTCGGGTCGGGACACACGGCGACCCACGGGCCTCCCGGTCCATAGGAAAGGCCGCGGCTTCGGCCTAGCTATCGAAGTGGCGGCCATCGAGGTCCACCCGGCGCGTGGGATGCAGGCTGCTCCTCGGAAGTTTGTGGGCACTTGAGCTCAATATGTCATTGACTCCTAACAGCCCAGCGATGAGCTCCATGCTGCACCTTGAGGAATCCACACGGGGAGCCGCTGCCGCCGCCGCACCAGGCGTCCTGCTGCTTGCCAGAGAAGAGAGAGGAGGCGATCGGGGGGATCTGTATGGACTGAGCACGTAGGGGGGATTTTCACTAGATACTCAGCCCGCCGATCAATGACACTAAAGGGATCTGATGATTGGGATAGTTCAGGTCACAGTAGGGAACTGGTGACACCACTTTCGTACATGGGGCTGCGACTTCCACTTGGCTGCACATATAAGTATTGCGAGATGCAGTTATTTCAACACAAAACAGAGCTTATACGCTTAAATACAGTATTTGTAAATCTGACGGACTGTTTAAATGTGAAAATCAGAGGTGTTCTGTCACATTAGCAATAAACAGTCCGTCGGATTTCCAAACACTGTATTTAAGCACATAAGCTCCGTTTTGTGTTGAGAAGAACTGTGAAATCTAAAACTCTGGTGGGTGTAACAAGATTTGTCTTTTTTTTTTTTTTTGCTGATCCGAAAATGATCCGATCCGTGACTCCTGATCCGAGGATCGATCCGATCCGTGAGTTTTTTGATCCGTTGCACCCCTACTATCTATGCGCCACCAAATAGCAGCTTTAACTATACACCGGGAAAAGCCGACTAGCGATGACGTAAGAGAATGCGACGGCCGTGCGTACCTTTGTGGATTGACGGAAAAAGCTAATTGGCATACCCGACGCGGAAAACGTCGCAAACTCCACCCAGCTGGCGCCGAAGTATTGCACCTACGATCCGAAGGCGTACGAAGCCGTACGCCTGTCGGATCGAAGCCAGAAGCCGTCGTATCTTGGTTTGAGATACGACGCGGCAAATTTGAAAGTACGCCGGTGTATCAGTAGATACGCCGGCGTACTCACTGTGAATCTGGCCCATTGTTTTCAGCCAAGAAAGCTGCCATCTTGGCCTCTGATTAATCATCAACTGCCACGGTGCTGCACATGTGATCAGTTATGACACCAGCCATTGGATGGTTTAACAGTTGGGTTAAGAGCACAACCAATGTGACAGTTACATTCCCGTCATGTGCCGAAAATGTTACTGTTTTTTTTTTATTGTTAAATCAATAGGTTTACTTCCACTTTATTAAAATAGAAATGTAAATTGCAGCGCCCAACTTGAAAATGTTGCAGACGTTTTTCCATTTGAATAAAATACAAAAGCGAGCTCTGATAGTGTAATAAAGTTTGATATTGTTTAATAAAACCATCCACCTTCACAGCTGGCTTAATCTCACAAAAAAATCTGTTGGCACTTCCTAACAGACAGCAGTGCGATAACTACTCCCCTCTTGGTGGCTGGGCAGCCCTGATCATCCCTACTGCTGAGCGGTGCCCCCTTCATGGGGCACCCGGAGCATGAGTCATATGTGGCTTACCCTAAATACACCACTGCTTTCCGTTTAAGGACAGCGACATTGTTACCTAACAAAATGTGAAACTTTTTATTCAAGGGAAAGTCTGCTCTATTTTTACTATATAAGAGGTGTTTTCAGTACTGTTCCTTCAGTATTCCCCGCATTTTCTCATGTCTTCTTTCATGCTGGTATCACATCCTTTCCATGACTCATAATACCCTTTCACAAAGCATGATGCAACTAATGAACATCTGCACCCATTAGGTTAAAGTTTACAAGTGTGTCTATGCCATTTATATATTTATCAGAATTATTTCTAGGTTTCAAATAAGTGCTTTAATGTCGTTATTTTGCAGCAGAAATTATTGCAAATCAGGTCATCTTGTGAAACCATGGGCCAGATTCACATATAATTACGTTGCTCCTGGGCAGCGTAACGTATGTGATTTACGTTACACTGCCGCAGGTTTACAGCGTAAGTGCCTGATTCTCAGAACACTTACCTGTAAACTTGCGGCGGTGTATCGTAAATGCGCTCGGCGCAAGCCCGCCCAATTCAAATGAGGCGGGCACCATTTAAATTAGGCGCGTTCCCGCGCCGAGCGTACTGCGCAAGCTCCGTCTTGTAAATTACCCGACGTGCATTGCGCTAAATGACGTCGCACCGACGTCATTTGCTTAGACGTTAACGTAAATGGCGTCCAGCACCATTCACGGACGTCTTACGCAAACGACGTTGATTTTTAAATTTTGTCGCGGGAACGACGGCCATACTTAACATGGCTTAGGACAACTAGGGCTCAGCCATAGTTTTACGCGGCGCAACTCGACAGAAACGGCGTAGAGTTAGATCGACGGGCCGTTCGGACGTTCGGGGATCGCCGTAAGTATTCATTTGCATATTCTACGCCGGCCGCAATGGCCTCGCCACCTAGCGGCCGGCCTAGAATTGCATCCTTAAGATCCGACAGTGTAATTCAATTACACCTGTCGGATCTTAGGGCTAGCTATGCGTAACTGATTCTATGAATCAGTCGCATAGTTAGGACAGCCCTAACACAGAGATACGACGGCGTATCAGGAGATACGCTGTCGTATCTCTTTGGTGAATCTGGCCCCATGAGTATTGAGGGCTAATGTCAGTGGGCTTTTGAACTGCTTGTTTACCTATACAAGTGGTGGTGGTATTTGATCACCACTGAGTTTTTTTATTATATAAATGAAAAAAAAACACTGAAAATTAAGAAAAAAAATATGTGTTACTTTCTGCTATAAAACATATACAAAAAAAGGCAATTTTTTTCATAAATTTAGGGAAAAATTTATTCTGATACATGTCTTTGGTAAAAAAAAAAAATCAAAATACATGTGTATTAATTAGTTTGCGTGAAAGTTATAACGTTTACAAATGATGGTGTATATATACTGGAATTTCTATTTATTTATTATTTTAATTATTTATATTATACTAGTAATGGCAGCGATCAGTGACTTATAGTGGGACTGTGAAAGTGGGGCAGAAAATCTGACACTGACTGACACTGGGAACTGACTAACTGACACTGACATCACCAGTAAGACTAATACAGTGATCAGTGCTAATACTACACACAGTCACTGTACTAATGACATTGACTGGGAAGGGGTTAACCTCTAGGGCCAATCAAAGGGTTAACTGTGTGCCTAAGCATGTGTAATGTATGTTGCGTCTACTAAGAGATGTGGTTGTTTTTTTCTCCCTGCTTTGCAGAGAGGAATAAAAAGAGCCAACTCCCTGCTTCGTGTACAGTGCCCTGTGTTGTTGGTAAACATAGGGCACTGTACTGTGATTTGCTAAGCTGAACAGCAGGTCCTGGCCATAAATTATTGGCTGGGACCTGCTGACCAACTTGTGCTGTACCAAATCACAGCACAGATGCGGAGGCGGGCTCGTGGGTGCCCCCTACCCGGAAATGCCGGATCATGTACATGATCTGGCACAGAGCGGCTGCCCTGCCGCAGTATTTATTTCAATGTGGAGGTCCGCAAATGCTTAATTCCTTTTATTTTCCTTATCTGAGAACTGACCGTAATTCATTAGGAAACGATCACTGCCATTGTGACAGGTTCTTAAAGTAGCGCTGGGGTTGACAAATTTGCTTGGAATCTAGGAGCCAGCTAAAAAAGTTAGGAGCCAGAAAACGCGCCCGTCCCGACGAGCTTGCGCCCGCATATGTAAACGGTGTTCAAACCACACATGTGATGTATCGCCGCGATTGGTAGAGCGAGAGCAATAATTCTAGCCCTAGACCTCCTCTGTAACTCAAAACATGCAACCTGTAGATTTTTTTAAACATCGCCTATGGAGATTTTAAAGGGTAAAAGTTTGTCGCCATTCCACCAGCGGACGTAATTTTGAAGCGTGACATGTTGGGTATCAATTTACTCGGCGTAACATTATCTTTCATAATATAAAAAAAAAATGGGAATAACTTTACTGTTGTCTTATTTTTTAATTAAAAAAAGTGTAATTTTTTCCAAAAAAAGTGCGCTTGCAAGACCGCTGCGCAAATACGGCGTGACAGAAAGTATTGCAACGATCGCCATTTTATTCTCTAGGGTGTTAGGATAAAAAATATATATAATGTTTGGGGGTTCTAATTAGAGGGAAGAAGATGGCAGTGAAAATAGTGAAAAATAGTGAAAAATTACATTAGAAATGTGTTATGATTTTTTTTTTTTTTATTCCCCTGATTACTTTATAGGGTTTTTGACTTGTAAGCTTGCTGTGAGAGGTAACGAGGGAAGGCATGGCAGCAACTGAATTTCCATAATGCTTGACAGACACAGGTTACTATCCTAACACCGTGCACTTGCAGCTAATGAACCACACTCCAAAAGGTGGTAGTAAATCTAAAAGCAAACATTTGTTATAGTGCATCTTACTCATTCTTAAATGTGATGGCTGCATTTGTTTTCTTTTTATAGGCTTTGTTTCTTCTATTTTAACTTGACGATCCTGCCAGTAAGTCAGTTTTTTTTTTCAACTGAACAAGCTGTCCCGGTGATGTAGCAGGGATGAGGCAAACCATTTACCACTGAAAAGGCTGCTTACAATGATCCCGAAAGGAATACAAATAAGCATTGTTGTAACTGCTTATCAGATGTTAACTGGAGTTTGGCTTCAATTTGTTAGTGCATTTAAATATGCTAGTCCATCCAACACTGCCCTCATCAAAGACTGACAATGTTGCTACCCAAAGGTGCCCCTGTGCTCTTCATCCAAAGTGGGGGCTCTTTAATACAGAAGGTGTGTTACTGGGCAGATCACTAGGTTAAAACAGAGGGGAAAAGCCTAAGGAAAACGAATGCAGCCACCACATCTAATTATTGGCAAGCTGCAACATATTACCTTGTTGGTTGTGGGTTTAATAGCGATTTAATAACTGTAAAGCCAATTTTAGTTGTTAAGGGAACATTGCATCTGGCAGTTTTACAAGCCAGCAAGATGCACAGTGGTCTACATGTACTGTACTGGATATGTTTATTGCATATTAATGGGATAAAATGTCTGATACTTCCCAAAGTTACCAGTGTCTCCTAATGTTTTCCTGTAGACATGGTCTTCATCGGTTTTACTCTTGCCGTGGCATTGCGTTGGCCGTACAGTACTTTTGGGACAGAGGACATCGCAATATCACCGTCTTTGTCCCTCAGAAGAAGATGAAGAAGGACCGTAAAACGAAAGGTATACTTACTTTGTTTCACAACTGTTCACGAGTAACACCATTTTCAAACCTTAGGAATGTTAGTTTACTAAACGGTGCATACGTATTAGAAGCCTGTCTCTTAATACACTCTGTACCAGGTAAGTACATTTTTTCTAATGTGTATAAGGCCCCTTTCAAACTGGGGAGTTTTTCAGGCGGTTTAGCCATAAAAATGCTTTCACACTGAGACGGTGCGCTAGCAGGACCGCTCCAAAAGTCCTGCTAGCTGCATCTTTGGAGCGGTGAAGGAGTGGTGTGTTTACCGCTCCTCCACCGCTCCTTCCCATTGAAATCATGGGACACCGCCGGCAATGCGCCTCTATTGCTTCTTTTTTCGTCCACTAGCGGGGGTTAAAACCGCACCGCTAGCGGCCAAACACCGCCGCAATTCCGACGGTATAGTGCCGTCAGCGCACCTTTTGCCCCAGTGTGAAAGGGGCCTAAGTCACCAGCCGATGCCACTGGCTAAGGCCCCATACACACGATAGAATTTATCCGCGAATACGGTCCAGCGGACCGTTTCCGCGGATAAATCCTCTCGAGGATTTCGGCGGATTTTCATGCGATGGAGTGTACACACCATCGCATTGAAATCCGCGCCGAAATCCTCTGGCGATGACGTGTCGCGCCGTCGCAGCGATTATGACGCGGCGACGTGCGCGACGCTGTCATATAAGGAATTCCACGCATGCGTCGAATCATTACGACGCATGCGGGGGATCCCTTCGGACGGATGGATTCGGTGAGTCTGTACAGACCAGCGGATCAATCCGTTGGGATGGACTCCAGCAGATGGATATGTTGTGCATGTCAGCAAATATCCGATCTGCTGGAATCCATCCCAGGGGAGATATATCCGCGGAAAAAGATCCGCTGGCGTGTACACACCATAGGATCTATCCGCTGAAACCCATTTGCTGGGATTTTTCAGCGGATGGATTCTATGGTGTGTACGGGTCCAAAGGCTTGTTGGAGGGGGGAGACCCGCTGGCAGGAGTACTAATATAACCAAGTTCTAGAAATAATTGTTACCATCTACTAATATATATATTATTTTTTTTTTACAGGTTTTTACCTACGCTCTGGGTGCACACTTATACTACATTTACTGCAGTTGAATCGTTCCCTGTAATTTTAAACACATGCACCACTGCTTTATGTGTATACTCCAATGCTGTTTACAAAAAATAATCCTTATTCTTCTACCAATTTTCTTGCCATTTATCAAATTTTATTGTACTTGACCCTTGGATTTAGGAAAAAAAAAATGCTGGTGCATGATTCAAAGGTCAGTTCTTCAGTTGTTTGAGTACAACTGACGCGTCTCCCTGGATCAGTCATGTCATTAAACAGCAGGCTGAATCAGGGCCGTCTTAACGCACGGGCACCCCTGGGCAGTGCCTAGGTGCCCCAAGTGCATGGGGGCCCCTGCAGTTTCTGGCACTTCTCTGGCACTTTGCAGGAGATAAGGATGAACCACTGAGGCCAAGCATTTTACCGCTGCTACATGTATGGGCAGGACATGTATTGCTCCGATCACATGGGATGAATAGAAGAGGAGGGCTGGTGGGGATTGGCGCAGTACACACCACACCCACCAGTGGTAAGATCATGGTCGGATCTGGAGTGAATCCCTTAAAGCCCCCCCACCACCCCTGACGCTGTGTCAGCTCTCTCCTATCCCTGCATGGTACACAGCCTGAGCACAGGCACTAAGATCTTCTCCTCACAGTAGCCAGCTACACACTGTGCAGATTGTAGCTGTGTGTAAGGGAATTAGATGTCCTCTCTCCTGCCAGTGGTAACTCCTGTCCTCTCTTCTGCCAGTGGTAACTCCTGTCCTCTCTTCTGCCAGCGGTAACTCATGTCCTCTCTCCTGACAGCAGTAACTCCTGTCCTTTCTTCTGACAGCGGTAACTCATGTCCTCTCTTCTGACAGTGGTAACTCCTGTCCTCTCTTCTGACAGTGGTAACTCCTGTCCTCTCTTCTGACAGTGGTAACTCCTGTCCTCTCTTCTGACAGTGGTAACTCCCGTCCTCTCTTCTGCCAGTGGTAACTCCCGTCCTCTCTTCTGACAGTGGTAACTCCTGTCCTCTCTTCTGACAGTGGTAACTCCTGTCCTCTCTTCTGACAGTGGTAACTCCCGTCCTCTCTTCTGCCAGTGGTAACTCCTGTCCTCTCTTCTGACAGTGGTAACTCCTGTCCTCTCTTCTGACAGTGGTAACTCCTGTCCTCTCTTCTGCCAGTGGTAACTCATGTCCTCTCTCCTGACAGCAGTAACTCCTGTCCTCTCTTCTGACAGCGGTAACTCATGTCCTCTCTTCTACCAGTGGTAACTCCTGTCCTCTCTTCTGACAGTGGTAACTCCTGTCCTCTCTTCTGACAGTGGTAACTCCCGTCCTCTCTTCTGACAGTGGTAACTCCCGTCCTCTCTTCTGACAGTGGTAACTCCCGTCCTCTCTTCTGCCAGTGGTAACTCCCGTCCTCTCTTCTGCCAGTGGTAACTCCTGTCCTCTCTTCTGCCAGTGGTAACTCCTGTCCTCTCTTCTGCCAGTGGTAACTCATGTCCTCTCTCCTGACAGCAGTAACTCCTGTCCTCTCTTCTACCAGTGGTAACTCCTGTCCTCTCTTCTGCCAGTGGTAACTCCCGTCCTCTCTTCTGACAGTGGTAACTCCCGTCCTCTCTTCTGCCAGTGGTAACTCCTGTCCTCTCTTCTGCCAGTGGTAACTCCTGTCCTCTCTCCTGACAGCAGTAACTCCTGTCCTCTCTTCTACCAGTGGTAACTCCTGTCCTCTCTTCTGACAGTGGTAACTCCTGTCCTCTCTTCTGACAGTGGTAACTCATGTCCTCTCTTCTGACAGTGGTAACTCCTGTCCTCTCTTCTGACAGTGGTAACTCCTGTCCTCTCTCCTGCCAATGATGCAGAATCCCTATTTACTGCCCTACTGACCTCCTTTCCTCTGCCCCTCTGACATTGTCAGATGTGTACATCTTTGGCAACTGCCTCGGCAGCTAAAGGGTGTAGGGATCAGGGGTGGTAAAACTGCTACTCAACCGCAAATTACTTGTGACCGAGCCCTAAGGGTACCGCTGCCAAATGCAACTAAGGGCTCATTCACACATGCAGCAGGCACTCCTGCTCCTCTGAAAAGTGATCTGGGTGTGTTTGACAGATGGTGAGGAGGCAATATGTTGCCTTCTCACCACCTAATTTCAACCAATGATTGCCGTGCAATGCACACAATTGCACCACAGTAGTACAGCAATTTGAGGTTTAAATCAGGGGCCAGGAGGCAACACTGTGCCCAATGATCTTTGGCTTCTCTTATGTTACTCAGGTAGATCTCCACTTCTTTAAGGTTGCCTACCCCTGCTATACTGTATCCTTCAGACCTCCCCTGTACTGCGTCTTCTCCCCCCCCCCCCCCTATTGTGCCATCCTTCTAACTCTGTATTGTGTACAGGCATACACGTATACAGGCAGCTCCCTGGTTAGGGGCCCCAGGGGCCACATCTACTTATAGCGGTTATAAACCCCAGATGAAATATGAACAAAGCACAACCTTCTACACTGTGTACATTCCTCTATCCACTGAGTGTGATTTCTCTCTGCTGCCTCCTTCCTCTGTTTTTTGCATGAATTACTTTTGGCAGCTTTTCCTGACACCAAGTGATAATAAAAATGACGGAGAGAGCTCCAGCACACAACTTGTGACTGATATCCACAGCTCTGCATGTTCTCTGTGCACTGTTTTAAAGGGGGTGAGTCCCTTCCCTACAATCAGGGTTCAGAACTCCCCTCACTGTGATCTGCAGTGTGAAACTTCAGATCCCTGCCCCCTGCTGCTGGAACGGAGGAAAAATCATTTGATCTGTGTGTTTTTAGAACAATCTACAGAAGAAACGTCTGCAGATAAACTGGTACAACTTATGTAGGAAGATTTGTTTCATCTCTTTGCATGACCTGATGCTAGTCACTTCACCGGGTATATGTCAGGGTTTTAACAACTTTAAGTCTAAAAAGATTCTAGCACTATAGTATTAAACCAATACAGAACAGGATGGAAGGTTTTTGGAGTAGGTGCTACTTTGGTGCGGTTCCCGCATGATTTTGGCCCCATAAACTTCAATGGAAACACATGAAAAACACATGTGAAATGCGCATACATGCACTTTTGGTGCATTTTTGGCAGCATTTTGTGTCCATGACAGAAGGAGGGATCCCATAGTGAAAAAACTTAATTTATTAAAATAATTCAATGTAAAACATATAAGATGCATTCACATTGTTTGGTGCCTGGCACCCGGTGTGATCAGCATGTGTTTTAAGGAAGGGTTCCCCGTTGGACACCGCTCAATTTCGGTGCAGCTCGGTCCCCTGTATTCGTTTTTTGGGTGGATCTGGTGTCGCGATGACGCCATCAAGCCTCGACGCTTTTCAGCTAATAGGAAAGGCACCAGGATCACCAGGAAGGTTAGTGTCTACAAAACTTTGGATCTCTTTATTTATTTATTTTACTAATAATGGCTGCGATCAGCTTATAGCGAGACTGCGATATTGTGGCGAACATTCTGACACTAACTGACACTTTTTGGAACCAGTGACACTTATACAGTGATTAATGCTAAAATATGCATTGTCACTGTACTAATGACACTGGCTGGGAAGGGGTTTACCAGGGGCGATCAAAGGGTTAACTGGGTGCCTACCAGTGTTTTACTATACCGTGTGAGGTGCTTTTTCTAGGGGAAGAGATTGAATTTATTCCCTGCACTGACACAAACTCCATCCCTCCCCCCCTGTCAGAAGGGCGATCTGCGTTGTTTATATAGGCAGTTTGCAGTTCTGTCTCGCTGCCATATGATCAGTGGGTGCTGGCGAATATCGAGTACCCTGCATCTACTGGTTGGCTTTCGCTGTGTATAATGACAGCAGAAGCGAGCCTCCAGCACGCATGTGTGCCCCCTACCCAGGCGTGTAAAACTGCCGTAGGGCGAACCTAAAGTGGTTAATACATGTAGACTATAAAATTGCAGTTTTAATTTTTTTTGTTGTTGGGCAGATTAAAAAACACAAATTGCCACAAAAATGCTTTTCTGCAGCTTTTCCATTGAAGTATATTAAACCAAAAAAACAAAATAGCACCGTTTTGTGTTAAAAAAAAAAAAAAAAGTCCTTGCCCTTTCCAAATACACAGCAGCTGAAAAAATCATGGATGTAAAACCATGGAAATGAACTGTAGTGTGTTTCTGCAAAAAGCATAGAGGTGTGAACACAGGCCTGAGATGTTTAGTAACATAATGGGGTTAAAACATTAAAATTAGTACAAAAAGAGCAAATAATCGCTACTGTAAGGGGTTCATTTTTTTTACTGTGGGACAGTGAAAGTAATATTCACAGTAGAGATTTGCTCTTTTTGAACTATAAAAGGGCTAATTTTAGTTTTTTCAACCCCATTATGTTACTGGCCGATTAATCGATTTACGAAAATGGTAATCGATTAATTTCATAATCGATTAGTTGTTTCGACCCTAGTGATTACAAAAAAGAAGCTCGATTAGCCTCCTTTTAGAAAGTCCTCGGGGCTCAGAGCACTGCACCCAGAACATTCCCTCTATCATTGTTCCCTGTTGTGGATAGTGATTGGCGGGTCTGTGCCTTCACTTAAAGTTTCCCTGACTCATCCGGGCCGGTCCGAAGGTGGATGGAAAGCGACTTGCTGTGAGAGCTGTGAGTACGAGGGGGGGACATCTGATGTGAAGGAGGACTCTGATGGGGACATCTAATGTAAAGGGGGACTTTTGATGGAGACATCTAATGTAAAGGAGGATGCTGATGGGAATATCTGATGTGAAGGAGCACTCTGATGGGGACATCTGATGTAAAGGGGGACTCTGATGGGGACATCTGATGTAAAGGGGGACTCTGATGGGGACATCTGATGTAAAGGAGGACTCTGATGGGGACCGTGCTCCTGAGATGACAGCATCACTGGGAAAGCCAGGGAGCAGAAGGTGGCGGCTGCAGCAGTGGGAACATATTACATGTTCCACCCTAAAAATGGGTGGAACATATGACTTGTTCCCAAAGGTGAACTTATGCTTTAAGATCATCCCTTAATTGTAACAAGCAACAAGTGTAGTGCTGAATGTTGGTAATTTTTCTCTTTATTGTAATAAAGGATCTGTGGCTCTGTACATATGATAAAATGATGCTTGCTTTCACAGAGCTGGTCCTCATACTTGTTGCTTAAATGATCCTGTGGATTTATCCTTTAAATCCCAAGCTCAACACTCTCTGGTTTTCCTGTCTGCCCTATTTGCTTTTTCACAGTTCATATGGATAAACCTGCCATTTTGGTCTGAAAGAACAACACCCCCGCTATCCCAGATGCCCAAGTTCATTGCTTAGGGGTAGTTACTTTATTCTGCTCTCCTATTAAATTCACATTCACTACTAACCACTTTGTGTGGACAGTAACCTTAAAATCTTGATGTTCAGTAACCATTGATAAATCTTGGGAGATACTATTTGATCTAACTACAACATTGGGACCCCCACTCCTTAGGGCCATGCATGTATGTGCCTGTGTTTCCGCGGTCCACATTACCTCAGCTCCCAGGACAGACACTCTCAGCAGCCCCCACAGTCTTTTTATACATACTGTGCATCCGCTCCTGAGGAAGTAGAGTGAATCAACGAAACGCGTAGAGATTCATGGATACAGCTATGTTTTACACCTACATTCAATTACGCTTTCCATTTTCAGATATCATTAGGATAATATTTGTTATACTTTAACCGTACGATATGGAGGACAAATTATCTCCCATCACCATATGTTGCAGTGTTATGATAGCATTGTGGTTGTTTATACATGAAATACAATATGTCATGGTACTAATTATGTGTGTATGTATAGTATGTATGTGTGTGTGTGTATATATATATATATATATATATATATATAATATTTTATTTATAAATATTTCTATTTCCATGTGTGTATCAATGCAATGTGCTCTTTACCTGTTTTTGTACAATAAATATGTCATCGTGTTTTTTTTTATCATTTAGCTAGTCACATGTCTCATTCAAAGTCCCAACTCTCTCCTTTCATTATAGATATAGGGATAGAGGTCATTCGCTTCATTTAAAGTCCCACAACCTTCCTTTATGCAACATGTGTGGTGTGATCGCTGTTTACGTATGTGTGCTGGACCAACACAGGCGTTCGCCTTTCACACCAGCAAGATGGCATAGGGTGCTTTACATTTATTTTTATTTTTTTATTATTTATTTATTAGTTTTATTTAAAATAATTATTTATACACTGTCATACTGTTTAGTTTTTGCAGAAACTGGAAGTGAAACTGGAAGTTTCCAATAGCATAGACATAATCGGAGAAACTCAGGTCCCCAATCACCTCTATTGTTCGCTACAGTTGTGCAGAGAAGGAAGTGGTAAGGTATACACAAATAGTTACATTTCTTTCTTTTTTTTTTAAATAGAGCAACATTTCCTGGCAGAGCTACGTGATCTAGGTCTTCTATCTTTCACCCCCTCGAGGACTGTGGACGGCAAAGGAATAACATCTTACGATGACAGGTAACAGCATTGTCACAAGAACATGACAATCTCGTTAATAAATTCTGTTTGGCACTATTTTACTCTTGATGATTAGCTCTTGATTCTCATATAACTAAAGTAATGCCTTCCAGGGGCGACCTGTCCATTAAGGGAGCACGGGTCCGCCCCCCCCGTCCATTACCGCCTCCCTCTATCCATGCATCCGGCCCCTTTCAGGATACCGGCATATGGATTCCAATGCAGAGGGGCTGTTTTTTTTGAAGCACTGATTAGAAGCCGGTGGAAGCCGCCGTGATGTAGAGAGGACACACGAGCCGCTGCCCGCCTCCCGTAGGAGCCCACAATCCGCCCACAGGAGCCCGCAATCTGGACGGTGCCCGTCACCCAAAAAAAAACCCACCAGCCAACACTGATGCCTTCTATTCAATAACTGAATGAATTCGGAAGGTTTGAAAGACAATTAAGTACCCTGTGGGGGTTATTATGATTGATTAGGGCAAAAATCCTGTCCTTTTTGGTGCCCTGGGAATTTCCAAGCAACAGCTCATTGTTCTTGACTTCCGGTAAGAAGATGGATTTGTTATTCACAACAGCCAGTTTTGGTGACTAGATCATTTCCTACAAGCAGTATTTAATGTAGATGGATGATGTAATGCAGACCAAAAGTCTAAAGTGCAAAGAAAATATGACACTGTGAAGATAATATGCATAATCGGATTCCTGACACTTCCTGGTCACAACTAGGGTTGTCCCGATTCCACTTTTTTAGGACCGAGTACAAGTGCCGATACTTTTTTTCATGTACTCACCGATACCGATTACCGATACTTTTTTTAAAATGTGTCCCCAAATGCAGCCATGTGTCCCCACAAATGCAGCCATGTGTCCCCACAAATGCAGCCATGTGTCCCCACAAATGCAGCCATGTCCCCACAGAGAAAGCCAAGCCGCCCCCCGCCACCGTCGTCGCCTGGTTGATCAGCGCGGGGAACATTACATCTTTCATTTGACTAGCTGTGTGTTCCCTGCCGCGCCTCGTCATATATAGCCCCTTCCCCTTGTCCGGGCACTTTGATAGACAGATCACCCATCCAATCCTGGGGGAGGGGCTATATATGATGAGGCACAGCGGGGAACATGGCTTTCTCTTTGAATACTGCTCTGCTCCGCTCTCCGCCCCCTCTCCACCCCCTCTCTGCCCGCTCTCCACCCGCTCTATAGAAAAAAAAAGTACTTGCGCAAATGCTCAGTATCGGTCCCGATACCGATACTAGTATCGGTATCGGGACAACCCTAGTCACAACAAGCCCAGACAGTCTATCTAATGTGTTAGGAGAAATTTCTACAATGACATTAGTCTCCCAAAGTGCTGTGGACACCAATTTTTATTTTATTTTTTATCCTAAAGTTTCACTAAGGTCCCTTTCACACTTGTGTGATTTTGTCCTGCGACTGCAAAGTCGCATGACAAGTCGTACCCCATGATTTCCAATGAGTACCGTTTATATCTGTGACTTTACTACTTTGGTCTGACTTTGATGCGACTTGAGGTCTATAGACCTCAAGATTACACAGGCATTGCTTCAAGTCGCGGCAAAGTCACGACTTTTAGGTTGCACAAGTGTGAAAAGGACCTAAACGCACATCTATCTCTCACTATCAATTAATGCTATATTACATGCTGTTTATACACAGTCCCCAGGGTTGCCAACTTTCAGTAAATTTACGAACAGTTTGTAAAATCTGTACTTTTTACATCTGTCTTTGAATTTCCATTACAGTCATGTAGGCTGCATGTCTATAATTGACGTTCATGGACAGACGCAACTATTATGGATTTTACAAACTGTCTGTAAATTTACTGGAAGTTGGCAACCCTGTTAGTCCCCATGAGATTGGTTTTCTGTATTCTGCAAAAAAAAAAAAACTGGAGGATGCTGCTGCTCTCTATCTCCACCTTCTGTTCATGTCCCCAATTCAGCTAGGGATTTTGCAGCTGTGGTGGCAACTCCTGCTCAGTTTTCAGTGAGTTTCTATGCTGAGCATTTCCTCTGTATCACATCTGAGAAGTCCATGTGACTATAGAGACACATATATGAGTGTATACACAGTGTTAAATGACAGGCCATTCTCTGCCTCCCCCTCAATGCCCACTAATCAGATAAACACAGTGGGGGCGGGATATTACATCTAGATTGATGGAGGCTTCACCTACCTCTTATTCTAATGCCGGGTACACACAACCATTTTTAATGGTTTAGAAAAAACGAAGTTTTTTTCAACTCGATTCTTGTTAAAGTGGAGGTTCACCCTATAAAAAAAGTTCTAACATTATATCCAGCCCAGTCCTGCAAATAAAATAACACTGACCTTTTTTTTTTTTTTTCCTGTAGATATCGTTTAGCCATAGCCTTCACCGCGGCTTCCGGGTAGGGAATCCCGCGGGAGTGGGCGTTCCTATTGACATGCCAATCAATTGGCATGCTAAACGACGGCGCACACAGCGCGTCACGACTTCCCGAAAGAAGCTCGGCTCTATTCGGCGCCGATGCGCAGGCGCCGAATAGAGCCGAGCCGACCCGAGCTTCCTTCGGGAAGTCGTGACGCGCTGTGTGCGCTGTCGTTTAGCATGCCAATTGATTGGCATGTCAATAGGAACGCCCACTCCCGCGGGATTCCCTACCCGGAAGCCGCAGTGAAGGCTATGGCTAAACGATATCTACAGGGGAAAAAAAAAAAAGGTCAGTGTTATTTTATTTGCAGGACTGGGCTGGATATAATGTTAGAAATTTTTTATAGGGTGAACCTCCACTTTAAGCCTGCCTTGCCTACACACGATCGTGAAAAAAAAAAAATGCTCGAGCAAAGCGTGGTGATGTACAACACGTACGACAGCACTATAAAGGGTAAGTACCATTCGGATGGCGCTACCCTTGGGGCTGCTTTTGCCGATTTCATGTTAGTAAAAGTTTGGTGCGAGACGATTTGTGCTTTTCAGTCTGTTACAGCGTGATGAATGTGCTATCTCCATTACGAATGCTAGTTTTACCAGAATGAGCGCTCCCATCTCATAACTTGCTTCTGAGCATGCACGTTTTTTTCAGCATGTTCTAAATTTGTAATGGCCATTTTTAATGTTGTGAAAAATGCTCTGGAGCCCACATACGATCGTTTTTAATGACATTAAAACATTTTTAAATTTTTCACATCATGAAAAATGGTCGTGTGTACGTGGCAGTAGACACATGCTGCAATGGCATGACAGCCTGTGACTGACAGAATCACACACCATGTTATTTCCACATACCGTATTTATTGGCATATAACACGCGCCGACGTATAACACGCACCCTAATTTTAAGAAGGAAGTTTCAGGGAAAAAAATAAAAATTCAGCTCGCAGGTTGAGTGAGGTAGAGCTGTAAGTATAGCGTAATTATTTGTGCCCCAGCCCTTTTAACTGCATACTTCAAACTCCCCATCTTGGAACTTTTCCTACAACTGTCAACCTCAATCTCCTTCTGAAACATGTTGAGGAGTACTGAAACATAGACGCCGCAGAGCATAGTAGCAGGAAACGGGATAGTAACTTATAGACTACATTTATCTCCATATTGTTTTTGATTAGCTGTTACTGGACTATTGAAATTAAGTCAAACTTATTTTCCAGTAACATTTTGTTTGTCTAACTCTACACAGGTTTATGCTGCAGCTGGCCGAGAAGACAGAGGGTGTCATAGTCACGAATGATCATTTACGGGACTTATCTGCAGAAACGCAAGCTTGGCAAAATATAATAAAGGACAGGTGCATAAATATTCAATTAAAAGTACTAATCTCTCCAATATGGTAAACCTTTTATAACTGTTATGCTTCTTTTCTTGTCTTTGGGGATTGTTAGAGTGCTACAATTCACCTTTGTTGGGGACATATTTATGATACCAGATGATCCCTTGGGAAGAAACGGGCCACCACTGGACCAGTTCCTGACCAAGAACTCGCTACCCAAGTAAGTCTCATTAAACAAAATTATTGATATTTCTCTTTTTTATATATTTTCCTTCTGGTTCTAAAGGCATAAGGTTTTTTACCTTCAAGCATTCTATACATGAAGGTAAAAAAAACTTCCATGTGCAGCAGCCCCCCTAATACTTACCTGAGCCCCATCGCAATCCATCAATGTGCAGGAGAGCCTCGCCTCTCTGGGGTCTCTCCCTCCTCATTGGCCATTGGTTCCAAAGCAAGCTGCTTTCTCTAGGGGCGCTTGGCAGGAGGGAGGGACAAGCAGCGCTGGCTGGGGACCCGAGAAAAGGAAGATCAGGGCTACTCTGTGCAAAACCACTGTACACAACAGGTAAGTATGACATGCTGTTTAATAAAAATGCCTTTAATATCACTTTAACACTAACATGTTTTAATTTTAGATTCAAGACAAAAGGTCACTCATTTGCTGGTAGAAAATCTCCTCACACATCCCAAAGTCCACCAAGGCCATCGGCTCAGACAGAGGTCCTCAACCTCAGAGACAGAAAGCCAGGTGGACATAAGGGCAAAGAAGAGCCAGAACTAAGATCCCACAGGGAGACTGAGAGACTAAGGAATGAGCTTCTAAGTATCTTTCCCCAACAAGATACCAAAGTGGACTTTGTCCTGCACAGGGAGCCATGTCTTAAAGATCTCAACAATCTCTCCGACCTCATGATTAACCTCAAGTTTTGATCTGTATGAAGCTGCAAAAGGGAGAAACACATGTATTATCAGAGACTGCATAAACCACAGGCTGGTGTCTATGCATATTGTTTAAAAAATGTTGAACACAAACTTTTAGATTATTTAAAATTTAAAAGCAATTATTTGCAGATTTTTTTTTTTATATTTTTTTAAAGATGTATGTATATGTTGCATTATTTGAATATGTTTTTTTAAATGCTTTGTGTTGATAAAATGAAATTCCTTTTATTGCTGCTTGGCTTTTCCACTGCTTTAATTGTAAATGTAGCATTTAGGAAATGACAAGCTGGAACAGATTTTATTTTTTTTAAATCTCCAGCTACTACTATAAAACTTCTAGTCTGTATGATATCACCCCACAACATTCTGTAAGGGAAATACATACGAACAGTCCAGCAAGAAGACAGCTGTATTTAAAGTAGGGTTCTGCTTACATTCTTGGACAGCTATATATGTTGAACACTGATAATTTATGTTTTAAAGGTTCTAGTTCACCACCATAAACTGTAATGTGTGTAAATGTATGTTTTTTTTTCCTACAGGTTTATTGAATTCAAAATAAAAATATATTTTTAAGTTGTCAGTTTTTATATCTGATCCTGGCAGTCTGTCACATACCTGAAGAAGACACACTTTCACAGACTTTGAATTATTGACTATTGCACATGCTTACTCTGAGAAAAATCTGAACGAGCATATGTAAGATGTTGTCTTGCTTGGTCTAGGGCAGGGGTCTCCAAACTTTCTAAACAAAGGGCCAGTTTACTGTCCTTCAGACTTTCGGGGGGTTGGACTCTGGCCATCGGGAGAACAAATTTCCTAGCATCAGTGGAAGTAAATAATCCCCCATCATTGGTGTCATTGGGAGTAATTGTGCTCCATCATCGGTGTCATTGGGAGTAATTGTGTCCCATCATTGGGAGGAATCGTCCCAATCTTTGGTGTCATTGGGAGGAATTTTGCCCCATCATTGAGTTCATTGGGTGGAATTGTGCCCAATCATTGAGTTCATTGGGTGGAATTGTGCCCAATCATTTGTGTCATTGGGCTTCATTGTTGGTGTCATTGAGAGGAGCTGTGCCCCATCATTGATGTCGTTGGTAGGAATTGCGGCCCATCAATGGTATCTTTGGGAGGAACTGTACCCTTCATTGGTGTCCGTAAATAATACAGTGCCCCAAGGGCCAGATAAAAACAAGCAAAGGGCCGCATCTGTCCCCCGGCCCACAGTTTGGAGACCACTGGTCTAGGGGAATAGGATTCTATACACTACCTGTGACAGACCACCTGGCATCAAGCCTGGGTGCTTCCACCAAAATATAGCTTCCTCAACTCTGGAAACAGGAGCAAGGTATTATAGCTGATCATTGCACCCAAGAACTAGACAATACTAGCTTAGGTGCAAACTGGAACTGACCCTTTATTGTAAACTCACACACAATATATACCACACAAAATCAGGTAAGAGCTTGATCACATTATCCTAAACACTGCAAACTGTAAACAGTAATATCAGTACATCTAATGAACAGCTAACATAAACACATAAACATCCCACAATTGTTCGGTAACAAAGTAAAGTGGACACAATGCTAGTTACATCGCCAAGAGGATTTGCAGACAGACAGAAACAATCAGTGACTCAATTTACAATGGGAATTCACACCTAGGAGGCACACAATGGGTAAATTATACCATGAGAGAAAGACACCCTAGTAAACAGATTATACATAACAGCAGGAGACCACAGAATCCAGTTGTTTAAAGCTGATTATAATCTTCTGTTTAGTCTCTAAATCTAGAAAGGGGGTTGAAGTAATCAATGTTGGTTTGTATCCAGGTCCTAGGTTCCCACAGTCTGTGTGTTTTCAGGGAGACGTGGACCCAAATCTGAAGCAAAACGACTCCAATACCCAAAGGATGGAGCCCCTTTAAAAGCCAGGGCCCATAGTCAAGAGGCTACCCTGCAGTCCCCTTCAAAAGCCCCAGTTGGGTCTGTCCTTTTACCCTTCTGAAAATCAGGGATTCTCAAGAAGAGAAAAAAACTGGATGACTGCTATTTTGCTTTATATCAACAAATGTTTACAGAAAGTAAAGGCCAAAGAAACCACAAAAATGAGAATGAAAATAAAAGAAGGGGAAATTGGATCTAGCTAAACTTAAAACCACTCCCATTTCCTTCCCAACTCCTATACTATCTGCCTGTAGAAGCTATTCTCAAGGCACTCTGCTCCAGTCACATGATTAAAAATATAAGAAAAACTAATCAGCGCAATAATATAAGTACAAAACAGTTCAGCTGCTGAACACTAGGAATCAATTCAAAAAGTTCCTGGAACAAAATATATAAAAGATAGTGCAGCGCTAATAAAGTCCATCAAATAGTCATCCCAGTGATGTTCAAATGGTGACTAGATGCAATCACATGCAGGTGATGAACGTGGATGAAAGGAACACCTGTTATTGGTGGAGGTGTTGCTTTCATCCACGTTCAGTCACATGATTAGCTTCCAGTGGCTGGCTTCAGGGCAAAAGAGAGAGTGCCGACAATGGCTGGGCGGTGACATCACCCACAGGTTTACTATGGGGCATCTGATGTCCGCTGTCCCTCTTCTCCCCTGCAGCCGATCACGTGACTGGACCAGAGCACCCTGAAAAAAAGGTAACTACAAACATCTTCCTTCTACATGGTAGATAGAATAGGAAATTCCGACCGTGTGTATGCCCTATCGGAAATTCCGATGAATTCCATCAGAGTTCAACATGTTCTATTTTACTCTGATGGAATTCCTTTAGAATTCCGATGTACTTTTGGCCGGGCAAAAGCCCTAACGTGTGTACATGGCATAAGAGTTAGGAGGGCGTGGGAGCCATTTTAAGTTTAGTAAGATCTAGCCTCAACTTCCACTTTAGGCCTGGAACAATCAGCAGACTTTCTAAGTAAACAGAGGCTTAAAAAGCTTTTGTGCATACCAGATTAAACAGTATTCGAGGCCATTCTAGACTAATAAACTAAGTGCAGACAGGTTGGGTTAGATTCAGAAACAAATGCCTATCTTTAGGCGGGCATAGCGTATCTCATATACGCTACGCCGCCATAACTTTGAGAGGCAAGTCCCGTATTCAGAAAGAACTTGCGCCCAAAGGTACGGCGGCGTAGCGTATATGGGCCAGCGTAAGCCCGCCTAATTCAAAATAGGCTGGTAGGGGGCGTGTTGTATGCTAAATAATCGTGACCCCATGTAATTGACGTTACTAACGAATGGCGCATGCGCCGTCCGTGAAAGTATCCCAGTGCGCATGCTCCAAATTACGCCGCAAATAGTTATTGCTTTAGACGTGAACGTAATTTACGCACAGCCCTATTCGCGTACGACTTACGCAAACAACGCAAAATTAGACGCTGGCCCGACGTCCATACTTAACATTGGCTACGCCTCATATAGCAGGGGTAACTTTACGCCGGAAAAAGCCTTTCGTAAACGACGTAAATCAATGCACCGGGCGGACGTACGTTTCTGAATCGGCGTATCTATCTCATTTTCATTCTCTATGCGGAAATCTACGGAAGCGCCCCTAGCGGTCAGCGTAAATATGCACCCTAAGATACGACGGCGTAGGAGACTTACGCCGCTCGTATCTAGGCAACATTGAGGCGTATCTGATTCTATGAATCAGGCACCGAGATGCGATGGCCCGCATTCGGAGTTACGACGGTGTATCTGGAGATACGCCGACGTAACTCCTTTATGAATCTAGCCCGTTATGTTTAACCTATAATGGAGGTAACAAGTGGGGAATATTTAAGTGATATTTTACTTCAGTTTGCACAGGAACAGATGAAACTTTACCATACATGTACTGTAGACAGATGCCACCAAGTTAAGGATAGGAATCATGGTGAGTTCTGAAGTTTCTTGAATGCTGCAAGTATTGCCAAATCTGACTGCCCTTCATTCTGCTCATGATGGTTGATCCTCTATCAGTACTGAAAATATGGGGTGCCTACCTGTTGTTTGAGAGATTACAGTACCTACCACTGCTTTTACAGTGTTATATACGTCTCAGACAACACTCAAGTGCATATACAGGTTAAAAGAAGTATTTTGAATATTTGGGTTTTTAAATTTACAATTTTGCAACGTGTATGAATTTTTGTAATATTTTGTTGCATCCTATTGCTTCTAAACCTTGTGTACATACAGTCCATGCAGACCAGTGATGGTTGCATTGCATTTCTAAGGGTGGGGTTCCTCATGGTGTCAACAGTAGATCATGCCTGTGTAGTGAAATTTCAATTATTTAGCGCTGCACTATAGCCAACAATATATAGTTAAGGTCCAAGAAGAAGTCCATCAAATAGACCATGGGCCTCCAAACTACGGCCCGTGGCCACATCCAGCCCGCTGGGACCTTTTTTCTGGCACGCAGCTTGAGTGCTCAGACTCACTGCAGGGTCGGTTTCTTCCCAAGCTATGTTGGTGAGCAGGACATGCGCTGTTTGCTAGAACTCCCAGCTAGGACCTGCTGCACCTCTTAGCTCCCTCCCCGATGTCAGTTTGCACACCACATACCTGTGTAATAGCCGGGCGGGAGACAGGAGATACAGCAGAGCTGCACTGAAGCCAGGCATCGATATTACTGGGACTCAAATGTGAGTGCTGTAGGGGGGGGGGGGGCTCTCTGATAAGAACCTAAATATGGAGAGGTAGCTCTGATGAAGGACGCAAATGTGGAAGAGAGCGCTCTAAGGGGGACACAATTGTGCAGGGGTCTCTGATGGGGACATTATTGTGTGTGGGGGGTCTCTGATAAAGACATTAATGTGCAGGGGTCTTTGATGGGGACATTAATGTGTGTGGGGTTCTCTGATGGGGACATTATTGTGTGTGGGGGGTCTCTGATAAGGACGTTAATGTGCAGGGGTCTCTGATGGGGACATTATTGTGCAGGGGTCTCTGCTGGGGACATTAATGTGTGTGGGGGTCTCTGATGGGGACATTAATGTGAAGGGGTCTCTGATGGGAACATTAATGTGTGTGGGGGTCACTGATAGGGACATTAATGTGTGTGGGGGTCTGTGATGGGGACAATATTGTGTGTGGGGGGTCTCTGATGGGGACTTTATTGTGTGTGGGGGCCTCTGATAGGGACATTAATGTGTGTGGGGGTCTTTGATTTGGACATTAATGTGTGTGGGGCTCTTTGATAGGGACATTAATGTGTGTGGGGGTCTCTGATAGGGACGTTAATGTATGTGGGGGTCTCTGATGGGAACATTATTGTGCAGGGGTCTCTGATGGGGACATTAATGTGCAGGGATCTCTGATGGGGACACAAATATGGAAGGGGGATCTAAGGGGAACACAAATGTGCAGCAGAGAGGCTGATGGGGACACAAATGTGCAACGGTGAGGCTGATGGGGACACAAATGTGTTGGGAGACTCTGATGGGGACCAAATGTATGGGCAGTGTGTGTCACGGTAACACAGATGTAAGGCCTTGTGCACACTTGAAGTTTATTCCCGTGCATGAGGTTACGGCATTTAGGTTTGATCAGAGAATACAGGTGCGCCATCCAGCTCTCCTGCTGGCAGCCTGTCAAATTATATTCTATTCTGCTGCTGCAGATTAATTTATAAATAACTGGGGGGGGGGGTTGGCCCGCGAATATATGAAAAAAGTAAAATGTGGCCCTCAAAGTAAAAAGTCTAGAGACCCCTGAAATAGACCATGTCTGTTTGATGTGTGTTCAAATTTATTATGAATTAACGCAGGGGTACAAGCAGAAGACAGGAACAGAATGTTGTCACCCTATAACAGGTAGTGCCTAAACAAGGACCTTCATGGCAGGGTCATCAGGTATTACATTATTAGATGCTATAGATTATTAACTCGATAAAGGTTTACACAGACTGTAAAAGGCAACCACCACAAAACATATCAGAGCATTCCTTTGATTCTTGGAACATGAATATACGCAATTTGCCAAGCAAAAAGGGACATAAATGAAGAGACGCACTTGAACATGCAAACTGTAATGAAGATGCATAAGAGTCCTTAAAGATGCAAATTGAGACGTGCATAACTGGGAACACTTGACCATGCAATTTCCATTTTTGTACACAAATACAGTCCAATTATTAAAAATCCGCTAGAATGCAAATGGTAATCTACTGATCAGTGCTATGACCAGTGGTGATTGAAACTTTAATAGGGGCTCTCCACTCTGTGATAAGTAATATTTCAGTTACAACTGCTGTCTAAGGGAGGCCATACATTAATCTTTTTTTTTTCCCATTCAACAAAAAAAAATTAACCAATTCCCCCATCCACATATTTTATGTGGATGGGGAAAGCCTCCTGTTAAGCTATTGTATTTTGCTGGCAGGAATTCTTCCCTGTCAGCAGAATACAATGATCAATGTTGCCAGCTATAGCCGGTGGCACTGATCATTTTGGAAAAAAACCTAGACGGATCAACTTGTGTACAACCAGATAGTTCATACATGGTTTGAAATTTGGCCAGTCTCTCCTGAACTCTTCTGAATTTTGATCCATGTATAGTCGGCTTAAGGCTGTAATCTCTTGGAGAAAATAGAATAAAGCACAGACAAGAGTTAAAAAAAAGAGTAACCATTAAACGTAAACAAAAGCAATGGTGAATTAGTGAATGATAATAAGACATTTCGTTAAACGCTCTAAATCAGGGGTCCTCAAAACTTTTTAAACAGGGGGTCGGTTCACTGTCCCTCAGACCGTTAGAGGGCCGGACTATAAAAAAAACTATGAACAATTTCCTATGCACACTGCACATATGTTATTTTGAGCCCACCCTCACCGTCATTTCAAGCCATCATTGCAAGCCCACCCTCACTGTCATTTCAGACCATCATTGCAAGCCCTCCCTCCCCACCATTTCAAATTCAAGCCATCATTTCAAGCCCCCCCCCCTCACCATTGCAAGCCCCTCACGATCATTGTAACCCTCCCCATTCATCATTATAAGCCCCTCATTGCAAGCCCCCCCCCACCTCACCATCATCAGCCCCTCATTGCAACCCCCCCTCACCTTTGCAAGCCCCCCTCACCATCATCAGCCCCTCATTGCAACCCCCCCTCACCATTGCAAGCCCCTCATTTCAAACCCCCCCACCTTCATCATTACATCATCAGCCCCTCATTGCAAGCCCCCCCCCCACCACCATCATCATCATTACATTGTCATTTCATCATCATCAGCCCCCCCCACCATCATCATTTAATCATCATCAGCCCCCCCACCATCATCATCATTACATCATCATTTCATCATCATCATCATTACAGCATCATTCCATCATCATCAGCCCCCCTCACCATCGCAAGCCCCCCCCCCCTCACCATCGTAAGCCCCTCACAGCCTTTCTCCTTACTGTGCCAAACTGCTGTCATGGTCCCGCTGTGTCACGAAGCTCAGTGTTGAGTGAGTGAGTGAGTGAGTGAGAAACTTATATAGCGCTACACATGTGAACTGAATCGCCTCTGGGCGCTTGTTTGAGCACTTCTCCTTTGAACTCAAAAGAGATGGGTTTTGATCTTTCTCCTAAAGGTCAAGTGATTCTCCTCCAACCGAATGCTGGTTGGTAACGCGTTCCATAGTCTGGGACCCTGGAGCGCAAATCTTCGTTCTCCCTTGGACTTGTATCTGGTTTTTGGTATTTGGAGTAGATTTTGATTGGTGGATCGCAGAACGCGATTGGAGTTGTAAGCTTTTAGTTTCTCGCATTAATATTGGGGGGCCTTTCCTTGAACACATTTGTGCGTCAGACAGAGTGCTTTGAAGGTAATTCTGTCTTTCACTGGCAACAGTTGGTAACAGTTCTGGCGCACTGTGATAAATGTCCCGCCCTCCTCCTCCTAGACCAGCTTGTGTGATAGACAGAACACTGACTCTATCACACAACCTAGTCTAGGAGGAGGTGGGCGGGACATTTATCACAGCGCGCCCGAACTGTTAACACTGTGATTTCCGTGACACAGCGGGAACGCTGTGTTACAACCTGCTGTGTAACCGGCGTTGCCTGTCAGGGTTGGGTGGGCCGGTTAAAAGTCCTCCCGGGCCGCATGTGGCTCACGGGCCGTAGTTTGAGGACCCCTGCTCTAAATAATGGCCTTGCCAGGAAATCCCTTCCCAAAGCATCCCTATATGAGGGGATGGGAGACGATTTTGGGACAGGAATCGACTCTAGATATAGCTAATAATCGCTGGAGGTGTAATTCAGAGGTTGGTTTTCTATACCACCTTCTGTGGGCCCGTCTGGACATTTCACCCTACTGAATACATTGCTTTCTAAACTGACAGACTGCAAACTGGACTTACAATAAGTCTAGTACACACTGTTATGCCCTGTACACACGATCGGTTCGTCTGATGAAAAGGGACCGATGGATTTTTTCATCAGATATCCGATGAAGCTGACTTTCATCAATCTTGCCTACACACCATCAGTTAAGAATCCGATCGTCTCCAACGCGGTGACGTAAAACACAACGACGTGCTGAGAATAATGAAGTTCAATGCTTCCGAGCATGCGTCGACTTGATTCTGAGCATGCATGGATTTTTGACCAATGGATTTCCCCACAGACGATCGTTTTTTTCTATCGGTTTTTTAACCATAAGAAAAATTTAAAACAGGTTCTATTTTTTTCACCGATGGTAAAAAAAACGATGGTGCCCACACCCGATCGGTTCGTCCGATGAAAACGGTCCATCGGTCCATTTTCATCAGCCGAACCAATCGTGTGTACATCGCTTTAGTTTTTCTTTTTTTTCATTAAACCCAGCGAGCTGAACAGAAAAAAATAATTAAGAGCTTGGGAGGAACCGCTGTACTATGCGCTGTTAGTACAGTGATCTCTCCCACCCAGTGCTGGGACAAGGACATTTGGTACCCAGGACGAAGAGGGCAAACTACCCCCCCCCCCCCCCCGTTTTTAAGAAAGAATCAATGTTGTTTCAAAACAAGAATATACTTAAAGCAATAGAACAAAGCACACGAGCGGCAATTGATGGACAGACTAGCGGCAATTGATGGGCACACTGGCGGCAATTGATGGGCACACTGGCAGCAATTGATGGGGCAAACTGGCAACAATTGATGGTTACAGACTGTGCCCATCAAACGCAGCCACTGTGCCATCACACGTAGCCACTGTGCCCATCACACGCAGCCACTATGCCCATCAAACGTAGCCACTGTGCCATCAAACGCAGCCGCTGTGCCATCAAACACAGCCAGTCAGTGGCTGTGTTTGATGGCACAGTGGCTGCGTTTGATGGGTACAGCTGAGTGGCTGTGTTTGATGGGCACAGTGGCTGTGTGTGATGGGCACAGTGGCTGCGTGTGATGGGCACAGTGGCTGCGTTTGATGGGCACACTGGTGGCAATTGATGGGGCAAACTGGCAGCACACTGGCGGCAATTGATGGGCACACTGGCGGCAATTGATGGGCACACTAGCGGCAATTTATGGGCACACTGGCAGCACACTGGCGGCAATTGATGGGCACACTAGCGGCAATTGATAGGCACACTGGCAGCAATTGATGGGGCAAACTGGCAGCACACTGGTGGCAATTGATGGGGCAAACTGGCAGCACACTGGCGGCAATTGATGGGGCAAACTGGCAACAATTGATGGTTACAGTGTCTGCGTTTAATGGCACAGTGGCTGCGTTTGATGGGCACAGTGGCTGCGTGTGATGGGCACAGTGGCTGTGTTTGATGGGCACAGTCGCTGCGTTTGATGGGCACAGTGGCTGCGTGTGATGGGCACAGTGGCTGCGTTTGATGGGCACAGTGGCGACGTGTGTTGGCAGAGTGGCTGCATGTGATGGCACAGTGGCTGCGTTTGATGGACACAGTGGCTGCGTTTGATGGGCACAGTGGCTGCGTGTGATGGGCACAGTGGCTGCGTGTGATGGGCACAGTGGCTGCGTGTGATGGGCACAGTGGCTGCGTGTGATGGGCACAGTGGCGACGTGTGTTGGCATAGTGACTGCATGTGATGGCACAGTGGCTGCGTGTGATGGGCACAGTGGCTGCGTTTGATAGGCACAGTGGCTGCGTGTGATGGGCACAGTGGCTGCGTGTGATGGGCACAGTGGCTGTGTGTGATGGGCACAGTGGCTGCGTTTGATGGGCACAGTGGCGGCGTGTGTTGGCACAGTGGCTGCATGTGATGGCACAGTGGCTGCGTTTGATGGGCACAGTGGCTGCGTGTGATGGACACAGTGGCTGCGTTTGATGGGCACAGTAGCTGCGTGTGATGGGCACAGTGGCTGCGTTTGATGGGCACAGTGGCTGCGTTTGATGGGCACAGTGGTGACGTGTGATGGCACAGTGGCTGCGTTTGGTGGCATAGTGAGGCTGCAATTTATGTTTTTTTTGCTAGTCAGAGAAGGCAAGCATGGCTCAAAAACATACTCAAAAACATTTTTTTCTGCCATTTCTTATTAACAAAGTGCTGGTCACCTCAGTCAAAAATGCCACCCAAGGCAAACACCTTGTTTGCCTCATGGTAGATACACCCCTGCGCCCCCAGCTATTGTGTTCTGACAAGGGGATGGCCCCCTACCAGAAAAAGGGCTGGTCAGCACTCTCAGCCATTGGCTACCAGTGCTTATTGAATGCCGATCAGCAGACCTTTTTTAGGTCCAGCTGTTCTGTTGGACTGGTTGCCGTACACACAGGCTGAATGTTGGCTGGTGTCTATTGAACCAGCCAATGCCGCCCAATATTTGGCCGTGAGTACGGCCATTTAGATGCACCTGCTTGGATAGAGTGGAAAGGAACTTCAAAAAACTCCTCTCCCGTGTTCATAGAAACACGCTGTCTAATTACTGCTAAACGAAAACAGCAAACTTAATACACTCTACAAAATGTGTTTGATTAAATTAAAATAGTATTAAGTAAAGAAAAAAAATAACTTGCATGCATTCAATTATTTTTTCTAAATTTCTCTTTCGGATCTTCCTTTTTTAAATTGTTCCTTGGCCGCATATATATTGCCAACAGGACCTATAGAGGCTTGTGTGAGTCTTCACAACATGCATGGTCTCACTCTGTATTACAACTCTATGTGCAGCCCTTCAGACCAACACACACACAGCTAGACACAGCCAGAATGAGCCTTTGTCAGTCACCCCTGTGGAGGAGGAGAAGAGTGGCTTGTGCTCTGTATCCCTCTCGCACTGACTGTATGAATGAATGAATGAAAAACTTATATAGCGCGGCACATGCGAACTGAATCGCCTCTGGGCGCTTGTTGTTCCTGTCTCTTGACATCAAAAGAGCAGAGTTTTAATCTGTCTTCTGAAAGCCAGGTGGTTTTCCTCCAACCGAATGCTGGTTGGTAAAGCGTTCCATAGTCTTGGACCTTGGAAAGCAAACCTTCTTTCTCCTTTGGACTTGTATCTTGCTTTGGGTACCTTGACCAGATTTTGGTCAGTGGATCGCAGAACGCGATTAGAATTGTGAGGTTCTATCTTGTCGCAAAGATATTGTGGAGACTTCCCATGGATGCACTTATGGGCCAGACAGAGTGCTTTAAAAGCAATTCTGTCCTTTACTGGCAACCAGTGAAGGGTTCTCAACGAAGGTGAGATTGATTCCCATGTTTTTTTCCCAGTCACAAGTCTGGCGGTCGTATTCTGAACGACTTGCAGACGAGAGATTTGGTATTTTGGGAGTCCGAGGTAAAGGGCATTTGCATAATCCAGTCTGGAGTTCACAATTGTTCCTACCACGACTGCTACGTCTTCTTTGGGGATAAATGGAATAAGTCTGCGTAGTAGGCGCAACAGATGGTGAGAACCGCTGACTACTGACCCTATTTGTGCATCCATTGTCATGTAGGTGTCGAAGATGACCCCGAGACTTTTGACTTTGGAGCTAGGGGTGATGATTTGGCCCAGAATAGGCGGGGGTGTCCAGGTTGTAGCCAGTTGACTCTTGCGACTGGCATGAAACAGGAGAAGTTCTGTTTTGGAACTGTTGAGTTTAAGATAACTCTTAGTCATCCAGTTTTCTATCAAAGAGGGACATTTCTCTAAACTGAGATGATGATCCTTTTTGTTGCAGATGCGAAAATACAGTTGCGTGTCGTCTGCATATGAGTGATAGAGTAGTTTTTGGCTACTGATAATTTCAAAAAGAGGGCGAAGATAGATGTTGAAAAGCACCGGTGACAGGGGGGATCCTTGGGGGACTCCACATGACACTGTGCGCTTCTCAGACGTGAAAGATCCCAGTTTAACTGTTTGTGATCGGTTTTCCAGGAAGGAGGAAAACCATGGTAAGTCACCTTCTGCGACTCTGGCTACCTCAGCCAGTCGCATCAGTAACAGTTTGTGGTCTACCGTGTCAAAGGCTGCGCTTAGGTTCAGCAGAACCAGGAGACAGGATTCTCCTTCGTTTGCGGCCTCAAGGGCGTCGTCCCATATTTTGAGTAATGCTGTTTCTGTCCCGTGTCCGGGACGGAAACCTGATTGTAATGGATCAAGTAGATTATGGGTATCTAGATGATGTTGCAGCTGTTGTACCACTGCTTTCTCCATTACCTTAGAGAGAACATTTAGGCCTGTTATGGGGCGGCGGTGAGTTGGGTCCTTGGGGTCGAGGGTGGGTTTTTTCAAGATGGGCTGGATTGTGCCCTCTTTCAGCAGGGAGGGCACTATGCCTTCCTTAAATGACTGGTTTATAAGCTGCGTGATAGGTGGTGCCAGGATGTCAACACATTCCTTCAGCAGTTTAGTGGGGATAATATCATTGGGCGCTGTGCTGTTACGCAAAGTACCGATGATATTTTTTGTGGCATCGATGGAGATGGGTTCCAGAGTGAACTTTGTTGATTGTAGAAAGTTTCTCTGGGTGTTATGTGGTTGATTGAGGGGGGGGCTGAGGGGGGTATTGTTTTGCAGAATGCTTTCCCGGATTCTCTCAATTTTGTTGATGAAGAAATCCGATAATTCATTGCAAAACTCTTGGGTGTCTGAATTGGGGGCTTCAAGACATCCTGGATTCATGGTCTGGGTGACCATCTTGAAGAGTTCGCGGGGGCGGTTTAGGGCGCTGTTAATAGCCATAGAAAAATGATGTTTCTTGGCTTTGAAGATTTCTTTATGATATTTTCTAGTTATTGCCTTGTAGATGATGAGGTTTTCCTCTGAAGCTCTTCTTTTCCAGGCGGCTTCCGCCCTTCTGCGCTCTTGCTTCAGTAGTGACAGCTGGTTGTTGAACCAGCCGGACTTTTTTTTCTGGGTGCGGGCTTTGCGTTTCGGTGCTACTAAGTCGGCTGACTGTAGTAGGGCTGCATTTATGGCATCCAGTGTATCTGAGGCTGTTTGATGTGGATGGATTGTTTTGATTTTATTTCCCAAGGTAGATTTGAAGAGTTCCGAATGGAGCTTCTTCTGAGATCTAGTCCAGTGTATTGTCACCGGCTTGGGTGCTTTTATCAATGGGGGAATTTTGGAAATTATGAATTTAATTGCATGGTGATCTGTCCATGGCAATGGTTCATTTTCCAAAATGCTTATTTTCAGATTTTGTCTGAAAATTAGGTCGAGCGTGTGTCCTGAAACATGTGTTGGCCCGCATATAAGTTGCTGTAGCCCTAATCCTTCCAGGTGGTCAATACAGGCGTCAGCAACGGGATCCTGTGAGGAGTTGGCCCAGAGATTGAAGTCCCCGAGCAGCAAAAGGTGTTTGCTGTTAAGGGTATAAGTGGAGATAAACTCCGTCAATGATGGTAGGAGCTGCGATTTTGGCCCGGGTGGCCTATAGCAGAGAAGAATGTGGACAGTCTCCTGGGGGTTTGTTTGCAGTTGAAGAGTAAGGGTTTCCATGAATGGAAGAGGATTTTGAAGGACTGGCTTAGGACTGGCTTAGTGATTGCAAGGTGGATCTTGTGGATCACCGCCAGGCCTCCTCCTCTTTGCCCTATTCTGTTTTCCGTTATAATCCGATAGTTTTCTGGCACCAGTTCTCAGAGAATGGTGTTGCAGTCGTCTGAGAGCCAACTTTCTGTAATGAAGAGGCAGTCTAGATCGTGTTGTAGTATGAGATCATGGATTTCTAATCGATGTTTTACTGCCGATCTTGTGTTGATCAAAGCACATGATATGTGCTTAAACTGGGGTGAATGGCTAAAATTTTTGATGGTCTATTTTTAAGGCCTTTTTGGTGACGGCCTCTGGCGAATCGTCTCAGACCCCAAATAGTTTCTACAGAGTATGGCCGATTAGCCATAGTCGCCAGTCACAGGGAGGGGGGGGGGGGTGAAGGTGTTGGAATGGCGATGGAGGGAAGATTCACTGAATCCTCTCTCTCGGCTTGGTCCAGAGGAAGGCAAAAAAAACCTGGCCGTGCTGAGCCAATGTGCTGCGACAGGGAAAAAAATTCCTTCCTGATCCCTGAGAGGCGATCGGACAAAACCCTGGATCAAGTACTGTTGGTTTTTGAGGGGGGGGAGGAGGGGGTGAGAGGTGTCACTGTTGCTGGGGTGTACCAAAATGGCCGCTGACAGAGACCCAGGCCTCAGGTTTGGGGGCTGTCAGCTGGGTATTAAATTGGGATGTTAATCCGGGGGAGGATGGGGTCCTCCAGGGGTAGGGGGGGTGTTTCTGGGCAGTTTCGGGTGATTTTCGGGTGATTTGTGGTCTGTTTCTGGGCATATGCGGCGCGCCGCTAGGCCGCGGTCTTTCCTAATATTTCCGAATATGGGCTAGGCTGGCGCGGATGCGGTGAAGCGCCGAAAAATTGCTAAATCGAGCCCGGGAGGTGGCGACGGGGTGGCGGGGGGGTGCCTCAGTTGTAGGTGGCAGTGTGGGGGATGATGCGGGGTAAAGAAGAGGGGGAAAGCCGCAGTATTAGGCCGATGAGATGGCTGTCCTGAAAAGGACGGCCATCAGCGGTTCCAGGGGGGTGGATGGCCCTGGACGGTCTTACCTGCGGAGAAGAGGGGGTCCAAGGGGAGGAAGGAGCTGGTCCTGATTTAGATTTGTAATGATTCACTGGTATAATCTGTGGAAATAAGCAAAGACAAACGAACGCACACACACACACACACACACAGCTTCTTGTGGTCTGGAGCTGCAGTGCACAGCAGGAAGATGAGAGAAGAGCAGAACAGACAGATGCACACACAGAGAATGTAGTAAAAGAATGAAAAAGCAGAGGGAGGCGGCCCTCTCCTCTTAGATTTATTGACTTCATGATGTCACAAAATACACACCCATCAATCCCTCCCCATCACCCTTGTGAGTCTTTTATTGGTCAATTCATATAGAAGGGTGGTTTCTCCTCACAAGTTCATTTCATGTTCTTCCAAAAGTCACACAGGCTCCTTCTGGGGTCTGTAAAAGTCAGGATGTGGGGGATGGGCAAAGTCAGTTTCCTATAGAGAATCCACAATTGCTTATCCAAAGTGAAATTTCCAGGAATGCAGGGGGGAGGGAAATGGATTAGCTTCCTTTGAAAAGTCCTCTGCTTATTAATTTGGAAAACAGTTCTGCTTTTCACAAAACATCAAATCCCTTTAAAACAATCTCTGATAGAACTTATCAAGGAAAATAAGCGATATACTAAAGAAATATTAACCGAAATACACTTTAATATTTCTAATCATAACATAAAATTTTCATTTTAGTTTCACGTCTATCACAGCCCCCCCTTGAAATGAATATTTTATCAGTTTATTCTCTTTGTTATTTCTTAACAGACAAGGACGGTAATGGAGGACATGGTCAATATAACAAAACATTATCATAACCAATATAAACAGAATTGCTATACCTGAGCACAAATGTGTTATCACCCAAAATATTGTCCGCAGGTGACATTCTAAATGCCCCCCCTTATTCACCTAATATCCTGTATAAGGCCATAATTGTATACAAAGTCATTTGTGTAGTGGCCTCTAGGTGTTCAGTAATATACTGGAATGCATCATTGTTTATAGTTAACAAACCTCTATTGACCATTGCAACCATAATTTATCCAATCTACATTTACATTACTAAGTTAAATTTCAAAAAGAAGCATCCGTTCCCACCAAATTACTATATTTCCCTTCATTAGCATTTTAATTTTATATTGGGCTCTGTCCTAAATATTTTATTTCCTAAAGGAACTTTATTTATTACATTACACTAGTTTTCAGGACTGATCATGCAGCATGAATATTCTTGTCGCATGTCTGTTTAAACAAACATAGCAGCCTTTGGTTCAGTCTTAAAGATTCACTGTATCTCATAGGAATCCTTCTACAAAACACAACTTCCCTCTCTGACTGAACACCTTCGTCACTCCAAAACCTGGAAGATGACCCTTTAATCCATAAATATGGCTGTATCATACCGCATAATCTATCCATGTATTTTATTTTTAAACTATTTTAACTGACTTTTATTAAGCTATGCAGATTAACACCATATTTCATTCTCTTTAAAATGACACCCTCAAAGTAAGGTATTCTTCAAACCAAATGGTGCAAAAACCCACAGTTTAGTAACATATGAGAGAAAGAAAGAATGAGAGAGAAAGAAAGAAAGAAAGAAAGAAAGATATTTTATTAATAAGGGCTTTCTTTCAGATCTTCTAATGATTGTGTATAAATTACCTTTTATTATTAAAGAAAGATTTACCCTCATAATACGCTTCCATAGTTTACTTAACATAAACTCTGATATCTATTTATTTTTCCCTTCAAACTAGGCAAAGTTGAGGATGTTTACACTGGGTGTCTGATTTCAACGCTAGCACTGATACAGTGTGTCAGACCATGTAATCTGATCTCCAGCATCTTCTTAGGGAAAATCACTTAAACAAGCTCTTAAGAGGAAACATCTGTTCCCCCCCCCATGCTTGGAGCAGATTGTACAAGTTTTAGACCATATACAATCCAATCGAATTGCATAGTTTTTCTCATTTTTAACTCTTTTTCAAAAATTTTAAAACATATTTGGTTTGTACATCTGCCAAAAATCATGTACATCACATTATACAACGACATTTCCCAACTATAATAACGAAAAAAGATCGCTTAGAGGACAAATCTCATGAAATCCACTGACCAGTCCCTGCGCAAGAACCGACCATTGTTTTCTACTGATAAAGTCACTCATAATTACTCACAATCTATATTTTATCAGAAATGTCATTTTATAATAACTTTTAACACTTGTTTATTTTTTAATTTTATTTTTACAATTTTTATAATAATATTTTTTATAAAGTTTTTTAGATTGAACATAACTTTCATATTTTAATATTTTTCTCTGGGGAACCTTATAATAAACCAAACCCAAGTTTAGAATCTGTTGTAAACATTGCTCAAACCTCAACTTATTAATTCTTACAACCAGATCTGTAGGATTTCAGGTAAACATAAAATACCATGTTGTTTACCATTTACTGAATTGTATACAATTCTTCACACAATCTCAATCAACAATTTTCCCATTAAACCTTTGTTCTAATCCCATGCATGTTTTGACATGTCATAATACATTTTCAGTTGTTGGGGTAAACATATTCATAAACATTTACAGGCAGAATTAAACTTAATTATCTCATTAGAGAACTTCTTTACACTCTGACATTAATTAACTAATTACCCCATATAACCGGGACCCCCCTTTGAGATATTCCAACCCACAAACCCCAGTGGTCACAATCCCATGTATTTGAAAAAAGATATATAATTTCATTCAGATTTGTGGGCACAGTCCATCATATCACTCATCTCCAGAGAATATTTTCGAAGGAACCTTTTAATCATCACCCAGGGGATATTGGTAATTATCGGTACCTACATCAGAAATGTGAGAAAAAACTCGTACACGAATATTAGTTACCTATTTTCAAAAGCGGTCACATAATCATAGCTCATAACAATCTAATCTAGAGACTGTCTCAAACAAGATTTCAGAAAGGGATAATGTATTGAATGCTCCCCCCTTGGGGCCACTTACCCACTTAACCCTGAGGATGGCATGGCACAGCATGTGGAATAAAACCATTTAAATGTACTATGTAAAATGTTCTACTGTTCCAATGTGATACCCAGAATCTCCTCATCCCTCATTTGTGACTTGTGAACACAGCTTCTGTAGTCATGAACGCCAGGATTTACACACTCTCTCTACCGCTTTTGGGCACCCCATGAGGTCAAGGCATTGAGGTCGGGGCACACATGACAGCATATGAGCGGATTCTACCTTCAGGTAGGTCTGCCACTCCCATCTACATCATTCTCCTCCCTTACGTGTCTGTCCAGCGAAGTGGCATTGTAGTTACCCCCCCCTGGACAGACTAAGGAGAGAATGAAGAAGAAGGCCCGTGGGCCGGAGGGCACAGAATCCAGTAAGGGCAGCGGGCAGCGGGCAGGAGGCGACACCATATGCGTTCAGAACGAGGCAAAGCCTTCAGCAGGGAAGAGCATCCGGGCAGGCCCATGCTTCCTCCAGCGGGGCATACAGTTGGGCAGAACGTGAGGGGAAAGAAGGGGCACGGCCTCAAGCAGTCGGGCGGGGCCCATGCTTCCAGCAGGCATCGTGGGCAGAACATGAGGGAAACGAAAAGACAATAACAGGCCCTGGGTATCACATTATAAATTTCAAAACTGGCAAAAAGCCCTCTATGTATCAAGTCAAAATACAGTGCATGGCATCGTCAGTGTAAGTGTAAGTGGGCAACCCAGATGGGACAGGTCCCCACAGAACACGCATTCAATCTATCCGATTAAAAGGATAAAAAAAAAACGGGACGAAATAATTCACCTAAATTAATTCTCTGTAGAAGATTTTAACTGTAAAATAAAGACTTAACAATTGCTTATTATGTGCATCAAATGTCTGTTCCATATTTTTTAAACCTCAGGCGAAATATCCCATTATTTACTGATTACCGTTTATTAATTGCGACAAAGCAACTGAAATCGTAGACTCTAACGGACATAGACAGTGCAATATCCCAAGGCAACCTTTTGTTAAAAAAACTCTGTGTTACAAAAAAACTGTCTCCTAGGTTGTCGTCCCTGGGGGGGGGAGAGAGGGGCTATCCTCCAACTTGCAAATGTGGCAGAGCTCAGGGCGGGCAGGATGCAGGGGTCTGGACCTCCCACATTCCTCACATACCCAGTTCTATCCCCCCACCAGGGAGGGGGCAGGAGTATATATTATATCAGGGAGGCATCCCAGAAATATAAAAAAAAAAAACAGCAAAAATAATAATAAGAAGAATTCATTCACCACTTGCCAACAAGGAATTGGGAAAAGGGATCAATGAATTTCAATGGGAAGAAGAAAAAAAGGGTTGAAGAAAGGAGAAAGAAATAAGAAAGAAAGAGTTCGATTCCAGCACAGAGTTGAGAACCCAAACGAAAAGTGCATGCAAAGAAAGACACCATAAGTTATATGTTACAGACACAATGTACCATTAGACGCAATCAAATCACTTCTAGCACAGTCAGTACAATTGGCATGCTACATAGAGGGAGAGGAAGTTAGAGGGCTGTGTAGTAGGCAGCAAAGAAAGGGTTGGACGGGGGGATCTAAGAAGAAAATGGTGGAGAGGGGAGGAGCTATGAAAAAAGAGCGGCAAAGATTTGGAGAAGACGGGAGGATCTAAGAAGAAAATGGCGGAGGGGGGAGGAGCTATGAAAAAGAGCGGCAAAGATTTGGAGAAGACGGGAGGATCTAAGAAGAAAATGGTGGAGAGGGGAGGAGCTATGAAAAAAAAGCGGCAAGGATTTGGAGAAGAAAGGGAGGAGCTAAGAAGAAGATGGCGGAGGGGGGGGGATCAGGAATTAAGGAAAAAAAAATAAAAACAAAGCAAGGAGAGAAGGAAATAGAAAAATTCAACCTTCAGCCAGATATTAAAAACAGAAGTCAGCGACAACAGCAGTCGATATATATATGACAAGAAATCCAGATATATCTATACTTATCAGAAACAAGTAATTGCTTAACCATGCGGTCCTTTCAGACTGGCAAGGAAAGGGTTCGTTCTATTCCTGTACCAACACAGTGCTTTCCAGCAAAAACCCCATAAGCATATATATATATATAAAATTAACTAAGAAATGGAAAGGCACAAAAATGAAAAAGGTTTTCTGTTTAGACAGCAAAGGGATAAGTATAATAGTTTATAAAAACCCTAGAGTTAGTTGCTGTCCAGCCTTGACAAAAGGCAGAAAGTTTCAGGCACACATTAGCAGAAAGCCAGAGACGAAAGAGTTAAGTATGCTGGTTAGAAAACCCTTAATTAGTATGTAGCTGTTGACAAAAGGCAGAAGTGTAAGGGAAAAAGCAATTTAAGACACAAAAATATACACAGATAGCCAGCTAGCAGAAGCCACACAAAAACAACCTTCTCCAGCTCAGCCCCCACCTTTCCTAGCACAGGGAAGTTCTGTAAACAAAACCCCCGCGTTATTCAAAGCAAGGACAAAATGTGGAAAAACTGACTCAATATCTCACTACAGACATACTCAAATAAACCCCAGTATCCCAATGTACCCCAATTTATCTAAAAGGGGTTTTGAAATATTTATCACAAGCCTAAATATAACAAAAGCCCATATCGCAGCTAACTTCCTTAGAATCCCAGATTCAGCCAAGCCAGCATGCACTCCCCGTGCACACCACCTTTATCACATCGGCTTAATCCGAGACGATGCACGACCAGTACCTAACTTAGTAGGCCGATTTCACACACCCCTTACAGAACCACACAAACAGCTCACACCCTTACAGAACCATACACAGCATACAAACAGGCAAGAACCAAAAAAAAAAAAAAAAAAAAAAAAATTAATAGCAGTGAATCAGCACAAGCCGGGGTTCGCTTCTGGACCAAAATTATACCGTCTGTTTCAAAGGCTCGGAATTTGTAGACAAACTAGATGGGAATAGAGGCCGTCTAGCCTGTAACACGGTGTAAGGGAGCCAAAAAAAACTCGCACTTACCGTGTTTAGGGGTTCATGACGCCCCTTTCAATGGTAGACGGTCCCTCAATTCTCAGCCAGTTTCTTGTGCGTCCACAAAGTCTGTCCTTGAAGTCCAAAAACCACGTTGGCGCGTCAATTGATTTAGATTTGTAATGATTCACTGGTATAATCTGTGGAAATAAGCAAAGACAAACGAACGCACACACACACACACACACAGCTTCTTGTGGTCTGGAGCTGCAGTGCACAGCAGGAAGATGAGAGAAGAGCAGAACAGACAGATGCACACACAGAGAATGTAGTAAAAGAATGAAAAAGCAGAGGGAGGCGGCCCTCTCCTCTTAGATTTATTGACTTCATGATGTCACAAAATACACACCCATCAATCCCTCCCCATCACCCTTGTGAGTCTTTTATTGGTCAATTCATATAGAAGGGTGGTTTCTCCTCACAAGTTCATTTCATGTTCTTCCAAAAGTCACACAGGCTCCTTCTGGGGTCTGTAAAAGTCAGGATGTGGGGGATGGGCAAAGTCAGTTTCCTATAGAGAATCCACAATTGCTTATCCAAAGTGAAATTTCCAGGAATGCAGGGGGGAGGGAAATGGATTAGCTTCCTTTGAAAAGTCCTCTGCTTCTTAATTTGGAAAACAGTTCTGCTTTTCACAAAACATCAAATCCCTTTAAAACAATCTCTGATAGAACTTATCAAGGAAAATAAGCGATATACTAAAGAAATATTAACCGAAATACACTTTAATATTTCTAATCATAACATAAAATTTTCATTTTAGTTTCACGTCTATCACAGTCCTAGGAGCTGCAGGTTGTCTCGTGCAGCAAGGGTTTGTAGGAGCCTGCCTGCCTGCCTGGTTGTCTAGCTGACTGTCTGTCTGGTCCCTAGGTGAGAGCAGACTCGAGCGGAAGGTCCGGAGCGCCCTACTCCACCACTGACTGACCACTCAGATCGTAGAAAAAGTATATGTAGCAATTTGAATGTCTGCAACATTGAGTAGTACAGAGCAGGAATACACCTGTTGCGGAGACTCACACATGACTCCATAGATCCCAGCGGCACAGAGAGAATAGGAATATACCGGTAGCAGCATGGTCAGGGGGACAATTGAAAAAGGACGTTCCAAGTAACACATTTAAAAAAATCTAATGCTTGTGAGTTACGTTTTTTTTCTTTACTTTAAATGACATGCCTTTTGGAGTGGTAGGAGTACGCTGTATCCATTAAGTAAGAAGTTTTGAGAAAATCAGTTGTTTTGGGCCATATCCACAAAAGAGATACTCCGGCGTAAGCCGTCGTATCTCTGGTTCTAACTTTGGAACTGATCCTCAGAAGCAGTTTTCCTAAGTTAGGCAGAAGATCCGACATCTGTAAGAGACTTACACTGCCGGATCTTAGGATGCAGTACCGCATCCGCCACTGGGGGCATTTCGAGTCGAAATGCCTCTGCTAGTATGCAAATTAACACTTAGGGCGATCCTCAAAGCTTTTGTGCCTAGTTTTTTCGCCGTAAGTGTTAGTTTGCCTGGTGTAAAACTAGGGCTGCTTTTACAAAGTGTAAAGTTAGTCACACCTTGTAAAGGCCCATTCAAGCGACGGCATTTGGTATGCATTCCCGAGGGAGAACTCCACGGCAATTTGTAAATTCCAAACCGGCATGGGTTCCCCCCCAGGAGCATACCAGGCCCGTAGGTCTGGTATGGGTTGTAAGGAGACCCCCCCTCCGCCGAAAAATTGACGTAGGGGGTCCCCCTACAATCCATACCAGACCCGTATCCAAAGCACGCTACCCGGCCGGTCAGGAATGGGAGTGGGGACGAGCGAGCGTCCCCCCCCTCCTGAGCCGTGCCAGGCCGCATGCCCTCAACATGGGGGGGTTGGGTGCTCTGGGGCAGGGGGGCGCACTGCGGGCCCCCCCACCCCAGAGCACCCTGTCCCCATGTTGATGAGGACAGGACCTCTTCCCGACAACCCTTGCCATTGGTTGTCGGGGTATGCGGGCGGAGGCTTCTCGGAATCTGGGAGTCCCCTTTAATAAGGGGGCCCCCAGATACCGGCCCCCCACCCTAAGTGAATGGATATGGGGTACATCGTACCCCTACCCATTCACCTGTAGGCAAAAAGTAAAATGTAGTAAACACACAACACAAGGCTTTTTAAAATAATTTATTATTCTGCTCCGGATGCCCCCCCTGTCTTCGTTATTAGCTCAATTAGCAGGGGGGGCTTCTTCTTCCACTCTCCGGGGGTCTTCCGCTCTCCGGGGGTCTTCCGCTCTCCGGGGGTCTTCTCCGCTCTCCGGGGGGGGCTTCTCCGGACTCCGGGGGGCTTCTTCCATCTTCTCCCCTCTTCCGCTGTTGACTCGGCGAACCCCGGTTCTTCTGCAGCTCTCCGGTGCCTTCTTCTTCAGCGCTGGCTGCCTGCTATGTTTGTGTGTTAGCTCGATTTCAAACAGGCAGCCAGCGCGGTCTTCTGTGGCGTCATCTTCTCTTCTGTTCTTCTCCCTTCTTCCGATGTTGCCTCGTCGCCTGTTGTCGCTGTAATGATGGAAGCGCGCCTTGCATCACATTTATATAGGCATCACCGTCCCATCATGCTCCGGCAGGTACCCACGTGGTGGGTGCACGTGGGTAGGCACCCACCACGTGGGTACCTACCGGAGCATGATGGGACGGTGATGCCTATATAAATGTGATGCAAGGCGCGCTTCCATCATTACAGCGACAACAGGCGACGAGGCAACATCGGAAGAAGGGAGAAGAACAGAAGAGAAGATGACGCCACAGAAGACCGCGCTGGCTGCCTGTTTGAAATCGAGCTAACACACAAACATAGCAGGCAGCCAGCGCTGAAGAAGAAGGCACCGGAGAGCTGCAGAAGAACCGGGGTTCGCCGAGTCAACAGCGGAAGAGGGGAGAAGATGGAAGAAGCCCCCCGGAGTCCGGAGAAGCCCCCCCCGGAGAGCGGAGAAGACCCCCGGAGAGCGGAAGACCCCCGGAGAGTGGAAGAAGAAGCCCCCCCTGCTAATTGAGCTAATAACGAAGACAGGGGGGGCATCCGGAGCAGAATAATAAATTATTTTAAAAAGCCTTGTGTTGTGTGTTTACTACATTTTACTTTTTGCCTACAGGTGAATAGGTAGGGGTACGATGTACCCCATATCCATTCACTTAGGGTGGGGGGCCGGTATCTGGGGGCCCCCTTATTAAAGGGGACTCCCAGATTCCGAGAAGCCTCCGCCCGCATACCCCGACAACCAATGGCAAGGGTTGTCGGGAAGAGGTCCTGTCCTCATCAACATGGGGACAGGGTGCTCTGGGGTGGGGGGGCCCGCAGTGCGCCCCCCTGCCCCAGAGCACCCAACCCCCCCATGTTGAGGGCATGCGGCCTGGCACGGCTCAGGAGGGGGGGGACGCTCGCTCGTCCCCACTCCCATTCCTGACCGGCCGGGTAGCGTGCTTTGGATACGGGTCTGGTATGGATTGTAGGGGGACCCCCTACGTCGATTTTTCGGCGTAGGGGGGTCTCCTTACAACCCATAACAGACCTAAGGGCCTGGTATGCTCCTGGGGGGGGGGAACCCATGCCGGTTTTTTCGTTGAAAATTGGCATGGAGTTCTCCCTCTCAGGAATGCATGCTGAGCGACGCTGTCATTTTTTGTTTTAATTATTTGTTTTCCCGGCGCGTCTTTTTTTCACCCGTCGCAACTTTAGTGTCCCGTCGCAATCCACAAAGCCGCCCGGCGTCAATTACGTTCGCGCGATGCACGTCGGGAAAATGACGTCACACGCATGCGCAGTACGGCCGGCGCGGGAGCGCGCCTCATTTAAATTGTAAACGCCCCCCGGAGAGGAGGAACGCCTTACGACGGCGGCACTTAACTTACACTGCTTGAAATTTTTACGTAAGTGCTTTGTGGATCAGGCACTTAGGTAAAAACTTTAAGTCAGTGTAACTTAACTGCTGAAAGTTAAGTTACGCCGCCTGGCTGAGGATTTGGCCCATTGTTTTTATCTGATTTAGGAAAAATACCACTGAAAGAGTAAGGCAAGTGCAGTATTCACAAAGCACTTGCTCCGTAAGTTGCGGCAGCGTAGCGTAAATGGGCCGGCGTAAGCCCGCGTAATTCAAATTTGGAAGAGGTGGGCGTGTTGCATCCAAATGAGCCGTGACCCCACGTAATGTCGTAATGTTGAATTTTAGCCCTAAGATACGCCAGGCCCAATGCCTGTGACGTGAACGTAACCTACGCACAGCCCCAATCACGTACGACTTACGTAAACGACGTAAAAAGATACGCTTGCCGAAGTCCATACTTTGCATTGGCTGCGCCTCATATAGCAGGGGTAACTTTACGCCGGACGTAAGCCTAACGTAAACAGCGTAGCGGGCGCAAGTACGTTCGTGAATCGGCGTATCTACCTAATTTACATATTCAACGCGTAAATCTACGGAAGCGCCCCTTGCGGCCAGCGTAAATATGCACCCAAGATACAACGGCGTAGGAGACTTACGCCGCTCGTATCTTGGCCAAATCTATGCATAACTGATTCTAAGAATCAGGCGCATAGATACGACGGCTCGCATTTGGACTTACGACGGCGTACGTGAAGATACGCCGTCGTAAGTCCTTTGAGAATCTGGCCCGTATACGCTATATTATTATTATTTTATTCATTTGTGATTTTTTTTTTTTAGGGTGGTTACTGATTAAAATTTTCGTGTTCGATTAATCGTTTTGTTTTTTTTAATCGATTAATCGACTAATTTTGATTAATTATAACACACATACAGATTCAACTACTTTTAGCTGATCTCCTTGCAGGCTGATTCCCAGTGCAGCTACCAACCACTGGAAAAATGGATAGCAGGATACAAAAAACACACAAAGGCAGCGCTCGATGGGAATAGCATTAAAACTTTTATAGTCTTTAAGTAGGTAACAAAATAAATATTGCACTGGAGATAAAATTGATGTAGCTACATAAACTGTAAAAATGGTGCGAGTAATACCAAACGGTAGAAAAAGCAGTCATAAAAACATGTAGCGAAGTATGATACCGGTATAAGAATGTGTACAACGATACCACTGCTGAATCCAGATGAGGAGAGGTTAACATCAGTCCGTCGGCATGAAGATGTCCCATGAAGGGAACTATCACAACTCCCAGTGGCTGGTTGTAGAATCCCAGGTTGATAGAGGGAAGTGATAGAGGGAAGTGTAACACAGCCCTTGCGTGTGGCAGATAGTAAGGTCCCGCCGGCATGTAGATATGAAGGTACAGCAAAGGAGCCCCTCAGATGGTCACGGCAAGCCCCGCCGGTGTCCGTGACGTCACCGGATCTCCGACGGAACTCCCTGAAGACCCGGAAGCCGGCGGAGAGGTGAGTACCGATCAAAAAAATTTTGATCGATCAAAAAAATTAACTATTAATCAAGGAATTATTAGTTAATTTCCACAGCCCTATTTTTTTTTTAAAAGTGGAGTTACCTTTTAATTGAAGTTCAAATTATGGAGAAAAAAACTTAAAAAGTCCATAATGTGTTAAATAAATTCAATGCAGACTGGAGTTTCTGGATGTCACTGCTACATCCCCAGGTCTTTGGATGGAGACTTTGGGCCATATTCTCAGAAGAGTTACAACGGAGTATCTCAGGAAACTCCGTCGTATCTCTGTTTTTTGACCCGCGTATCTATGCGAGTGATTCCTAGAATCATTTTCGCATAGATACGCTGTAGATCCGACAGGTGTAAGTCACTTACAATGTCGGATCTTAAATGTAATTCGCCGCCGGCCACTAGGTGGCGTTTACGTTCAGGTCTCATTTGTTTATGCAAATGAGCCTGATACACCGATTCCCGAACGAAATCGCGTCAGGTAACCGTCGCTTACGTCGTTTGCGTAAGCGTAAGTTTACCCCTGCTATATGAGGGGTAACCTTACGCCAGTCCCACGTATGCCATGTTAAGTATGGCGTTGGGTCCGCGTCGTCTTTTCCCGTCGGGTACGTCGTTTTCGTAAGTCGTTCTTGAATACGACTTTACGTCAATGACGCACACGTCGGCGTCATTGACGTTTTCCATCGAGAACTGAAGCATGCGCACTGGCCTATTTTAAGCCTGGCGCATGTGCAGTTCAATCGGCACGGGGGCGCGCTTAATTTAAATACAAGCCGCCCCCTTTGAACTACGCAGGGATACGCCGGGCCTTTTACACTACCCTGCCGCAAACTACGGAGCAAGTGCTTGAGGAATACGGCACTTGCTCCAGTAAGTTGCGGCGGCGTAGTGTAAATAGCTTACGCGATGCCGCCGCAAATTCTTGGAGAATCTGTCCCTTTGACAGCAGATGGCTTGCTCTTCCTACTTTACCTTCTCTTCCCTTTTATTCCCCATCTTTTTTTCTGACAACCTAATGCCGCGTACACACGACCGTTTTTCTCGATGTTAAAAATTAAAAAAAAATTAATTGGCATTAAAAACGATCGTGTGTGGGCTCCAGAGCACTTTTTAAAAACGGGCATTAAAAATTTAGAACATGTTCAAAATTTTCGCGTTGTTTTTAACGTCGTAAAAAAATGGACGTGTGTGGGCTTTAACGACGTGAAAATAACGCGCATGGTCAGAAAGAAGTTATGAGACGGGAGCGCTCGTTCTGATAAAACTAGCGTTCGTAATGGAGATAGCACATTCATCACGCTGTAACAGACTGAAATGCACGAAGACTGAAAAGCGCGAATCAGCAAAAGCAGCCCCAAGGGTGGCGCCATCCGAATGGAACTTCCCCTTTATAGTGCTGACGTATGTGTTGTACGTCACTGCGCTTTGCTAGAGCATTTTTTTTCATGATCGTGTGTAGGCAAGGCCGGCTTAATAATAATCGGGTTGAAAAAAAACGTCGTTTTTTCTAGACCATTAAAAACGGTTGTGTGTACGCGGCATTATTCTTTATCTCTACACAGGGTTCTCTAGCACTACTTGACTGAATGCAAAGAATACACTGCAGTACTGGCCATGCCTTTACTCTTTAGTCATTTATTACAGGTACTCCTACAGAGCCATCAATTTATGCAAAACTTTACAGTGCCTTGAAAAAGTATTCATAGTTACATTTTGTCATGTTACAACCAAAAATTGTAATGTATTTTATTGGGATTTTATGTGATAGACCAACACAAAGTGGCCCAAAATTGTGAAATGGAAGGAAAATTATAAATGGGTTTCAACATTTTTTACAAATAAATATGTGAAAAGTGTGACATGCATTTGTATTCATTTAATACTTTGTAGAACTACTTTTTACTGCAATTACAGCTGCAAGTCTTTTTGGGGATGTCTCTATCAGTTTTGCACATCTAGAGAGTGAAATTCTTGCTCTTTGCAAAATAGCTCGAGCTCTGTCAGATTGTATGGAGAGCATCTGTAAACAACAATTTTCAAGTCTTGCCACAGATTCTCAATTGGATTTAGGTCTGGACTTTGACTGGACCATTCTAACACATGAATATGCTTTGATCCAAACCATTCCAATGTAGCTCTGGCTGTATGTTTAGGGTTGCTGTCTTGCTGGAAGGTGAACCTCTGCCGAGTCGCAAGTCTTTTGCAGATTCTGAGGCCTTGTACACACGACCGAACATGTCCGCTGAAACTGGTCCATCTGACCAGTTTCCACGGACATGTCCGACCGTGTGTAGGGCCTACCGGACAGTTTTCCGGCCTAGCGGACAGGTTTCCAGCGGACAAAAGTTTCTTAGCATGCTAAGAAACTTGTCCGCTGGAAGCCTGTCCGTCGGACATGTCCGATGGTTAGTACGACTCATCGGACATGTCCGCTGGCCCGAAATCCCACGCATGCGTCAAAGTGATTTGACGCATGCGTGGAAGCATTGAACTTCCTGGTTCGCGCACGTCGCCGCCTCATCGTCACCGCCACGTCACCGCGTATTCTGTCCGCGGGGAATTTGGTCTGATGGTGTGTACACACATCAGACCAAAAGATCCCAGCAGACATGTCCGATCGTGTGTACGAGGCCTAACAGGTTTTCTTCTAAGATTGCCCTGTATTTGGCTCCATCCATCTTCCCATTAACTCTGACCAACTTTCTTGTCCCTGCTGAAGAAAATCATCCCCACAACATGATGCTGCCACCACCATCTTTCATGGTAAAGATGGTGTGTTCAGGGTGATGTGCAGTGTTAGGCCTCGTACACACGACAGAGTTTCTCGGCAGAATTCAGCGAGAAACTCGGTCAGAGCTGGATTCTGCCGAGAAACTCTGTCGTCTGTACACTTTTGGCCCGATGGAGCCGCCGAGGAACTCGTCGAGAAAATAGAGAACATGTTCTCTATTTTCTCGTTGTTCTATGGGAGAAGGCGGCCCGCCGAGCTCCTCGGCAGCTTCATCCCTGAACTCGAAGAGGAACTCGACGTGTTTGGCACGTCGAGTTCCTCTGTCGTGTGTACGAGGCCTCAGTTTTCCGCCACACATAGCGTTTTGCTTTTAGGCTAAAAAAAATAATTTTGGTCTCATCTGACCAGAGCACCTTCTTCCACATGTCTGCTGTGTCCCCCACATGGCTTATCACAAATTGCAAATGGGACTTCTTATGGCTTTCGTTTAACAATGACTTGCCACTCTTCCATAAAGGCCAGATTTGTGGAGTGCACAACTAATAGTTGTCCTGTGGACAGATTCTCCCACCTGAGCTGTGGATCTCTCCATCCCCTCCAGAGTTACCATGGGCCTATTGGCTGCTTCTCTGATTAATGCTCTTCCTGCCTGGCCTGTCAGTTTAGGTAGACGGCCATGTCTTGGTAGGTTTGCAGTTGTGCCATACCCTTTCCATTTTCATTGCATTTTCAGATAATGAATTGAACAGTGCTCTGTGAGATGTTCAAAGCTTGGGATATTTTTTTTTTATAACCTATCCCTGCTTTAAACTTCTCCACAACTTTATCCCTGACTTGTTTGGTGTGTTCCTTGGTCTTCATGATGCTGTTTGTTCACTAAGGTTCTCTGACAAGCCTCTGAAGGCTTCACAGAACAGCTGTATTTATAGTGAGATTAAATTACACACAGGTGGACTCTATTTACTAATTAGGTGACTTCTGAATGCAATTGGTACCACTAGATTTTAGTTAGGGGTATCAGAGTAAAGAGGGCTAAATACAATAGCACAAAACACTTTTCAGATATTTGTAAAAAAAATAAAAATGTAAACCATTAATCAAGGCACTGTAGCAATGCCCATCAAAGTACTGTACATATACAGTATATTGTACATTTACATCAGTCCCTACCCTCAAAGAGCTTACAATGTAATGTCCCCAGCTCACATCTATACATAACTACACATACAAGAGCCAATTTAGACAGGAGCCAATTGATCTACCAACATGTCTTTGGAGTGTGGTAGGAAACTGGAGCACCCAGAGGAAACTCATGCAAGCACAGGGAGAACATGCAAACCCCCATCGTAGAAGTAATCAGTCAGCATTCTTCACTTGAATTTGGGTACTTACTACTGTTCTGTTGCTCCTCATATCTACTAGTTTATATGCATAGTCTTATAAAACGTAACCCCTTCCAACCCACTGTACGCATATATGCGGCCTCGCGGAAATGGGTCTTTGTCCGTGGGGTTGCATATATGTGTATCTCTATTTTTGCTGGGAGTGCGCCCCATAAATAAAGAAAAAAATAGCTAGATCAAGGTTTGCCAGAGTTAGTGTTAGGGTGAAGGTAAGGGTCGAAGGTCGGGGTCAAGGTCAGCATATTTTGGGTAGAATAATTTATTTTTTTAATTAGTATCAGTGTTAGTGTCAGTGTGTTTTAGGCTGGTTCACACTGCTCTGACATGGAAGTCGGATGACTTCCGTTTCGACTTTGCCCTACTACTTCATGTCCGACTTCCATGCGACTTCAATGAAGAGGATCCAACTTTGATCTGACCATACTAGGCCCTTTGAGTCTGATGAATCTTGAGGGGGGAAGCCCATGCCAAAATCATAAGAAAAACTACGCCCCCAGATTCCGGCCCCTGCTATGTGAATGAGTAGGGGTACATTGTTATTTGCTCAAAAAAGTGTCAAAAATAAATAAAAACAGTACACAGGTTTTTGTGAAAGTTCTTTCATAGAGCAAATAGCCTGATATGGAATTGGGGTAAGAACGCTACACCATTTTTTATTTTGGTGTTGGATTCCCCATCAAGATCCTCAGAGCACAAGTCGCATGCCAAAATCGGATCAGTTAAGATTATGATTCGACTTTGATCCGACTTCAATGATATTAAATGGGATGAAGTAGGGCCATTTAGTGTATACAGCGATTAGTGCTACTGTATAAAAATGCACTGATTACTGTGTAAATGTCACTGGCAGGGAAGGGGTTAACACTAGTGGGCGATCAACTGTGTTCCCTCACTTTGTGTTCTAACTGAGGGGGGAGGGGATTCAATATAGGAGATGACAGATCGTGGTTCCCAGCTTGTAGGAACTCACAATCTGCATCTCCTCTCAGAACTTAACAGGGGTGTGTGTGTTAAATAGGTAGAAGAATACGTATCGGCCTAAACTGAGTAAAAAAAAATGTTTATAGATATTTTTGGGGGATATTTATTATAGCAAAAAAGTAAAAAATATTGCATTTTTTTCAAAATTGTCGCTCTATTTTTGTTTATAGCGCAAAAAATTAAAACCGCAGAGGTGATCAAATACCACAAAAAAAAGCTCTATTTGTGGGAGCCATGTCGCACGACCGCGCAATTGTCAGTTAAAGCGACGCAGTGCCGAATCGCAAAAAGGGGCAAGGTCCTTTAGCTGCATTTTGGTCCGGGTCTAAATCATCTTGATTTAAATCAAATCCACCCTATTTTTGATTTAGGTTGGGGTCCAATAGACTTTAATAGGGTTCACGGGTCGGGTCTGAACTTTGCATATTCGGGAGTTTTGGTGCAACCCGAACCAGGGGGTGTTCAGCCCAACTCTAGTGAACATCTTGCAATAAAGGAAAGACAAATACAGTAAAAACATCAAATGTCAATAACTGTATGTTATGGAACATTTATTTTATTTGTACTAAAGCCATGTCGTTTTCTACACAAAAATATGAATAAAAATATTTAAGAGTACAATGGTCATTATAAGACAACATTTGTAATATTTTTGACCATGTGAAGTTGTCTTAGAAAAAAAAAATGTTTCCTTGAAAAGCCAACAAAGACATCAAGGTCAATAATTAGCTTTACCACCCCCAAATGTGTAGCAAGTAAAAAGCTTGACTGTCCTCTATCTCTCAAATGGTAAATGTTAGAATAATGAATCTCATGTGTAAAGCTTTATTATAGGCTATTATTATTGTTGTTAAAGAAGGTAAATTATGTACAGGTTTGATTTCCCAGGACCTAAATTAAAATCATATAAATAGGCATAGGTAGAAGGTAATCAGAATATGCTTTCACATTATAAATACTAGCAAAGGTAGAAACAACAGCTATTAAGATTAAGTGTCAGTGTATGTAAAAGTGAGATTTTAGATACAATGTATAAGGTATGAGGAGAGAATGGGTTGATGGGAGGGAACAGTAATATAGGTAAAATAGCTGCAAAGCCCTGGAATCAAAAATGGAGCATACAAGAGGTTGTTCTATTGTGGGTGTTTTTTCCACCCTTTTTCTTCATTATCCTTTATTTCTAGTTGTTTAGACCCACAATAGAACAACCTCTTGTATCTTCTTTATTTATTTTTTTGATTGCAGTGCTTTGCACCTGCTAGCGCCTCCTGTGTTGGTCGCTGGGTGGACTTCCCGTTTAGGGTGCCTCTGTTTGTTGCCACTCCTGGGACTCCATTGGTAAGCCATGCCTAACACTCCAAAATTACATAAATTACTGTACTTATCGTGTATTGTTTCATAAATAATTCTTGACTATGAAATTATAAAATTGTACTTCTTTTTAGATGTTTATGGTTGACTCCTCCTAAAGAAGCGACATTTGTCACAAAACATGTAGAGGATTACATCTGGACCTACATCTCCTTTACTCTCCATATACCAATGGGGTTTACACGTTCTTTTTCTGTGAACTTCTGTATTTGTATGTAATAACCTCTTGTACTGCCATACTGAATGTTTTTTTTTATCATTGTATTGTTTTGTCAATAAATTTATATTTTTATATCTACCTTGTTTCAATCCATGGGTACCGAGATAGTCCACAATACAACTGATGTCGTGGGGCAGACCATTGGAGTAGCCCTGGACATCCCTCCCTCTTTTCCATACACTACACTATGCCGGATCCTTTGTTCTTTTCCCTTAAGTTTGATAAACTGATAATGTGTCTCCTTTCTGGTGGTTGAATACCGAAGCTGGTTCATGTATCCTTTAGATTTTCACTTTGTGGTCACTGATTTATATGGACTTTTTTAAATAGATTTGCACATTTATTTCACTTACACTTATAGATTTAGTCAGGGCTGGGTGCAGAATGGGTGCAGGAACTCCGACCTCCGACCTTCACTCTTCATTTCTGCTCCCTACCCGCCCCTGAGCACTTGGTTCCACCTCCTATCGGCTCCTTGGTTCCACCTCCTATCAGCTCCTTGGTTCCACCTCCTATCGGCTCCTTGGTTTCACCTCCTATCGGCTCCTTGGTTCCACCTCCTACGTGCTAGAGGCCGCAGATGAAGGAGAATCTTGTCTCCTGATCCTGCTGGACCTAAGCGCGGCTTTCGACACTGTAGACCACGGACTACTACTAGCTAGGCTAGCCGAAGTGGCCAAAGTCGCGGAAGATGATTTACCCTGGTTCTCCTCCTTTTTGGAAAACCGATCACAAACAGTGAAACTGGGATCTTTCAGCTCTGAAAAAGTACGGTATCATGCGGAGTCCCTCAGGGGTCGCTCTTATCGCCCGTATTGTTCAATATCTATCTCCGCCTTTGAAATCATCAGGAACCAGAAGCTACTTTACCACCCCTATGCAGACGACACACAACTGTATTTCCGCATCTGCAACAACAAGGATCATTCTCTTGGACTAGAGAAATGCCTCACTCTAATAGATAGCTGGATGACATCCAGTTATCTTAAACTCAATGGTTCAAAAACAGAACTTCTCCTGTTTCACGCAAACCGGAAAAGTCACCCCGCGTCAACCTGGACCCCCCCACCCATTCTGGGAAAAACTATCATCCCTAGTACCAAAGTCAAAAGTCTCGGAGTCAGCTTCGACTCCTACATGACAATGGATGCACAAATAGGGTCTGTAGTCAGCGGATCGCACCATCTGCTGCGCCTACTACGCCGACTCACCCCTTTTATCCCGAAAGAGGACATTGCAGTCGTGGTGGGAACAATCATCAATTCCAGACTAGACTACGCAAATGCCCTCTATCTAGGACTCCCCAAATACCAAATCACTCGTGTGCAAGTCGTTCAAAACACGGCCGTTTGATTAGTGACTGGGAAAAAAACATGGGAATCAATCTCACCTTCGCTGAGATCCCTTCATTGGCTGCCAGTAAAAGACAGAATCACGGTCAAGGCACTCTGCCTAACGCATAAGTGTATTCACGGAAACGTCCCCCAATATCAATGCGAAAAAATAAAAGCCCATAACCCAAATCGCATTCTGCGATCCACAAATCAAAACCTACTCCAAATACCCAAAGCCAGATACAAGTCCAAAGGAGATCGAAGATTTGCAGTCCAAGGACCTCGGCTGTGGAATGCACTACCAACCACCATCCGACTGGAGTCGGACCACTTGGCCTTCAGGAGAAGAATTAAAACCCATCTCTTCTGAGGTCAAATAGGGTTCCTTTCCCATGGAATGGAAACAGCGCCCAGAGGCGATTCAGTTCGCATTTGCTGCATTTTACAAGTTTTTTTCATTCACTCACTTACAGGATCCTTGGTTTCACCTCCTATCGGCTCCTTGGTTCCACCACCTATCGGCTCCTTGGTTTCACCTCCTATCGGCTCATTGGTTCCACCTCCTACTGGCCTCCCTGTACCGCCCATTTTAGAGAATACAGAACCAAGTATTATTTTTGCATGAAATTTGTTAATGATAACAAAGACAGTAAAATAGATCCCCTGCAGTGAGCAACAATAGACCCTACCCCAGCAACAGTAGACTCCTCCAGCAATGATAGACCTCACCCCAGCAAAAATAGAGCCCCCACACAACAAAATACCACCCCAGCAACAATGAACCCCCGGGAGCGACAACAGATGTCCCAGCAGACTGCATCAATAGACCCTCCAGGAGGCAACAACCATAGACCTCTTGTTCAACAGTAGATCCCTCCCAGCAAGAATTGCTCCCCCCTAGAAACATAAGACCCCGCCACTAGCAACAACAGATCTACCCAGCAACAGAAGACCCCCACCAGTGACAATAGATCCCCCAGCAGCAAGCATCAATAGACCCTCCAGCACACTCCAGCACTCCTTGCCATTACACACATTCATTGCTGGAGGTGCCGAAACTGCGTTCCTGCAGAAAAAAAGCCGTGGATTTAGTTAATGTCTATTAATTACCAGTTCAGCCCTTATCAGCCTTTCATTCCCTTTGCAAAAAAATTTGTTGGGTCCCCCAACTCATTTGGACAGAGGAGCCCAAACCTTAATCGGCACTGATTGGAAGGGATGCAATCAGGGGCGGATCCAGAGTCTAGTCTTGGGAGGAGCACTGCCATAAAATATATTTTTTTGCAGGCAATTTATCGGGGAAATGGCTGGTGTTGGCGCTTCAATCATCATGGCACCATGTTTGATATGGTGTCAGGATGATTGAAGCGCATTATTTAAATTATTACATTGGAATATAAAATAAAATAGTTCAACTAACCCTAATGCAGAATCAGTGAGAGCCCTGCGTGTGTCACTTGCCACCAGATGCTGATTGCCACTTGCCATGTCACCTGTCACAAGTTGCGGATTGTGACTTGTCACGTCACCTGCCACATGTTGCGGATTGTTACCTGCCACCAAATGCAGATTATCACTTGCCATGTCACCTGCCACAAGTTGTGGATTGTCACTTGCCACGTCCCTTGCCACGTCACCTGACACAAGTTAAAGATTGTAACTTGCCACACGTTGCAGATTGTCACTTGCCAGGTCACCTGCCACATGTTGCGGATTGTCACTTGCCACGTAACCTGCCACACGTTGCAGATTGTCACTTTCCACGTCACCTGCCACACGTTGCGGATTGTCACTTGCCACGTTACCTTGCCACCAGATGCAGATTGTCACTTGCCACAGTGTTGCCAACAGTCAGTATCTTTACTGGCAGCCAGTAAAAAACAGGCAATTATTTCCTGCCAGTAAAAGTAAAAGGTTGCCAGTAAAAAATATGGCTGTGGCGCTTGGCTTGGTCCGGAGCCGGCTGAGACCATCCGAGAGCCTGCTACAGTGTGATTGGGGTTGCTCTGGCAGAGGCGGTGCCTAATTGGAGGTGGTGCCTGACTGTCAGTGCTGTTTAGACTGGAGTGGACTGAAGGGACCACTTGGCTTGGAGAGTGGCTGTCACTGTGATTTGGGAGAGGATATGTTGTGTCAGTGAGGTCATATCATCATCTGTGCTGCTGTACACTGCTGTCAGTGTCACTGTGAGAGTAAATTTTATGTGTGTGCCACCCATTCTCATTTCTTGCCCTCCTGTCCCGGAGCTATTTACGACATTGAAAAATAAAATAAGAAATATGTTTTTTGCCTTTATTACGTGGCTTAAATCATATTGCTAATTGCATATTGTATTTGTTTGTAGCCTAAATACTCTAATTTGCACTTAGGCTCCATGCACACTGAAGCTCCACTCTATGTTATCCTATGTGTCCATGCACACATGGATGTATTTGGATGTTTATCAGCAGTGGAGTTTACAGGCTGTTTTCTGAACGCCCGCATTCAGGAGTCGTTTTTCTGACCACAAAAAAACGCTAAACACTAATAAATGCTATTGCAAAAAATGTTTAACGTTGAAAGACTCACTGCAAAGCTACTGCCACTTTTAGATCATAATTTTAACGTCCAGTGTGCATGGAGCCTAAAAACCTTTGGAAATGCCAGTAAAAACTTGGCTGTGCCAGTAAATATTGGGTGTTGTGTCAGTAAATTTCAATCTGGTAGGTTGGCAACACTGCCTTGCCACCAGATGCAGATTGTCACTTGCTGTGCCACAAGCCTGCTACAGCTAAACGGTACAGATTCTCACTTGCTGTGTCCCAGCGTGAAGGCAGGCAGCAGAGAGATGATGTAATCTCTCTGCTGCCCGCGGCTGCACAGTGAGGGCAGGAGAGCGGTAATGCAGAGCGGGCGGTGAGAGATTATGCCATCTGTCTGCTCCACCACCCACCGGCTCACCTGCTGACTGGCCTGCACACTAACTGATCCGCCGGCTCCCCCATCGGCCCCGCTGATTGACCCACCCGCCTGCCTGTCCCAAATTTCTGGGGGGGGGAATTGCCTCGTTGCCAACCCAGATCTGCCCCTGGATGAAATACAAGCTGGGTTTTACATGATTTGGAGGATAAGCATGCCCTTTGTAGAGATGCTGTGAGGAGGAGAAGAGTAGGACTTTACTCAGTGAATGACAAGACACTAAAGCGACTATACATGGATTGAAAATCCCTTCTGTTCCTGGCTAAATTTTCATCCATGTATGGGCTAGAAGTTGATCTATTGACTTTTGTACAACCAGACTATCTGTTTTTTCCCCAATGTTCAGGGTGGCTGGCTATAGCAGGGAAGGCTCCCCGCTGACATAATACAATAGCTCAGTGGGAGTGATTCCCCCATCCACATCAAATGTGTGGAAGAGGGAATCAGTTTTTTTTTTTTTCATTTAACCTGCTGGTAGAATGAAAAAAAATGAATCATGTATGGCCTTCCTAAGCTCTGTGGCTTTGCATGCATTGTCTATAAAACCCAGGATATATAACGAAGAACTCTTATAGAATTGGTGCAGCTAAAAAGTATTTCTGCTACTGATACATTTCTATTTATAATTTGTCAGCATGCTAGCAGGTTGTTAGCTACAAAGACTGCAAAGCATACCCTTTATTTTTGTAATCTTTTTTTAAACAAGCTCTATCTATGTTTGATTTCAGAGAAAGTAAAAAATTTCAAATTGGATCCTTTTCTTCTTCACTGCAGGACTACCCCATCATTCAGCTGATCATGCTGCCCATTTATGCATTACAAGGCCTTTCTAAAACTGAGTTTCTTTTATCGGACAAAAGAAATATGACTCTGGTGACAGAATTTATCTTGTTGGGTTTTATGTTTTCCTCCCACCGAGCAGAAATTTACTTTTTTTATATAATTCTATTTATCTACTTCTGCACATTGGCAGGGAATCTTCTGATCCTCGCTTTGGTCTTCTCTGATCAGCGTCTACGCAGCCCCATGTATTTCTTTTTAAGTAACCTGTCCTTTCTGGATATTTGTTTTATCAATATCACTGTCCCTAAAATGCTGCAAAGTTTGCTGCCTGGTGGAAAAACCATCTCATTGGTGGCTTGCCTTGCCCAGTCCTTTTTATTCTTCTTAGTGGGAGTAAGCAATTTCCTTCTCTTGGCTGTTATGTCTTTCGACCGCTATGTAGCTATATGCCACCCCTTGCGTTACTCTATTATCATGCACCAACAGCTATGTGTAAGGCTTATGTTTGGCATATGGATGGGAGCTTTTTTCTCCATAGTAACCTCGGCCACTGGAATGATGCGATTATCATATTGCTCCAGTGTGTTGAATCATTTCTTCTGTGATGTCATGCCTCTGCTCATGAATGCTTGTGTTAATACTGATGCTATCCAGCTGCAGGAAGTCATCACATCTTCTATTATGTTGCTATCCTCTTTACTCATTGTGTTTGTATCCTATGGAAAGATACTGAAAGCAATTTTAAAGATTCACTCAACTCAGGGAAGACAAAAGGCTTTCTCCACATGTTCCTCCCATGCCCTGGTGGTGTTGCTGGCTTATGGAAGTTGCATTTTCACATATGTAAGGCCAGCTCAAGGCCAGTCCTCTGATTATAATAAAAAGGTGGCAATACTAACCACTGTGGTTGTTCCACTTCTTAATCCTTACATATACACATTGAGGAACCAAAGAGTAAGAGAGATATTGAGAGAGAACCTAACAAAATCTGCCATTCTAAAGAAACTGTAAAATATAGAAATGTTGGCGTGGTGTAGCTCCCCTCTGAATCCATAGTAGACCCAATGACCTGGGGGGGACCCCACGCTGTTTTTTTAGCCGGTCATTTATTTATTTTTTTACATTCTGCTGTCAGCGGATGGCTCATCGGTTGTTAAGGATGTGGCTTCCAACCCTCTTCTTAGCAACCAGCTATATACAGTGTAAAAAAAATTGCAGAAAAATCATGGTAAAAATGCTGTACTTGTGTTTTGGATGCAGGTCCATTGAAGTCTATTACATGCAAAATGGTGCATTTTGCGGCAAAAAAAGTCCAAAAACGCAGAGGCAAAAAAATGCATTAATGTGGACGTGCTCCATAGGAAGCCATGTTAAAAATAATTCCCTGCCTTTATGCAAAATGCATCAAAAAACGCATTAGTGTGAATCGAGCCTTAAGCACTCTAGTAATGCTCAGGGGCCTCGATTATTCGAAACATTAGTCGTTTATGACTCTAGCAGCTGGGGTTAACTCAGCCGAACGATAGCCCTATTAAAATTCTTATTTCGTGAAAACCTTTGCTTTATTTATCTCATGTACAAAATCCTCAAGAGCAGGATTTGGATGCCTTCCTCTAATCACTGCTTGATTAAAAAAATCTCACAGCCACACAGGCACATTAACACATTGCTAAGAAATACCACAGCTGCTAAGCAGGTCAATCCCTTTACTAGTTTACTAAGCATGCTGTGTGAATTGTGATTATCGGTTCAGTGGATTGGATATTAGTGCCAATTACAGGCATGAAAGTGTAATAGAGCAGGAGCACTGCCCTGGGCCTGCAGATAATTTAAAAGAGATGTATCTAAAATACCTGAACTTTAATTCTTTTGTTGGTTAAAGCATGTTCTGTCCACCAGGGGCAATGAACAAGCAACAAGTAAATGTACTAAATTGGAGTAACACCCAGTAAACTGAGAAATAAAAAGTTAACCATGTAGTTTGGTAATGCTGACCTTACCTTCTTAAAATGCTAGTTACCTGGCCCAGTAACCACACCCTTGAATTTAAGCATAGTAAGGGTCAGGCCATGGGGTACCTGACCCCCTTTGCACACAGCACTATAGAAATAGGTTACCATTATTACTACTGTTCGAAGTGATCCATCGGTAAGGGAACCCGGCAGTGTAGCCTTTTCAGCTTCAGGACCGGGCCCCTACTGCGCATGCGCGAAGCACGCTGTGCTCTCTTACTACAGCCCATTCTTCTGGAAATGGGGACAGGGTATCCACTCTTCCCCGAATTGTGCCAAATGTGGCATCGGGGGGGGGGGGGGGGATCAGATAAGCGGAAGTTCCACTTTTGGATGGAACTCTGCTTTATGCTCTCTATTTCTCGTTTGTCACAGCTGTAGAGGAAGTACAAATTAGCCATCACTAATATGTAGCCAATACATCAGCAAACTGGTGCTTTGCAGCTTCCTGTACCTGACACTTTGGGCTCTACCAGCGCTCTAGGTGGCTAGAAGGTTTGTCAAACAGCCAAACTATATTGGTGTTTGGTCAAGTCATAACTCAAGCACAAGAGGGAGGTGAAACATTAGCAACAGTATTGCTACTGCTGCTAAATGTCACCGCTTCCCCCCAGGCTGGTTGTAAAAAGCTGGAGTCCTAACAGCTATGACTGATCCCTGCCCGTCCCCTTCAGCTGTCAGAGATCTCTAGTTGACAGCAAAATATAAACAAAGGAGCAGGGATTTCTTTGGGTCTGGTATGGAATTTGGGGGGAGCATTCTGGGGTCTGCCTTGGCATCCATACCAGATCCTCATCAAGGATATGGGTCTGGTATGTATTTTTTAAGTGGAACCCCATTTTTTTGTGTGAAGGTCCCACGTTAACACCTATACCAGACCCTCATCTAGGATAAGGGTATAGATCAAGCAAACCCATGGCTGTTTGCTGTAGCAGGTTGTAAACAATACAGATGTACCACTTTATAGGCAGATTAAGGGCATCCCTAGCCATGTTCTTTGGAGAAAAAAAAATCTTAATGTTTAACGCATCATTTAGGCATGCTTTCCGCCAAATAAAACTTTTTTTGCTTTGATACAAATTCCCCAGGGCAATGCCCAGCCCTCCATGTTATTTATTTGACATACCCTTGTCTATTAGCCTAGAAAATGCCTATCACAGTTTAACATTTGTCTCCCATTAACTTCAATGGGGTTCTGATTTGGCACCTGAACTTATGTGAAGTAATATTCGCTGAACCTGCCTCAAACTGAACTAGAGTACATTTTGCTCATTGCTGCTGGCAACCCTGCTATAGTCATCATTGTAGCTTTGTTTGTTAGCAGAGGTCTTAGGTAAGTATAACAAAACCTTAGAAAACCTGGTTGTCTAAAATGGGAACAAGACCTGCAAGTGGAGTTGGCACAAACTAGCAGAAAATACATCCAGAACATGTATTAATACTTTCTTTATAGAGGCAAATTACAAAGTGCTACTTCGATGGTACATGGTCCCAATAAGAGTAGCCTCCTACATCCCGGGAGCCTCCCCATGCTGCTTTAGAGGCAGTTCCCAAGATGGTTCTTCCATATTTGGTGAGAATGCCCAAAAGTCCTCAGGTCTACAATTTTCTCTACTCGTGAATGGGCACAGACCTTAAAAAGAATACACAAGAGGCCTTACTTGGCTGCCCAGTTAAGCTCTGTGGTGCGTGAGGAAACTGAACTCTTTTGCCTTTTTGGTGGCCCGCATCATGATAGCCAAGTCGTAGAAATCCCCTGTGATACCGTTTGACCTGATTAAGGCCAAGCTTTCCTGGATAAATGATCAATGAGAAAATCTCAGCTATACTCAATGAAAAAAATTCCACAGTATGAAAAGATTTGGGAGCCTTGGATTAAATGCCTGGTAGGGCATCTGTAGAGCCTGAAGGTGTTTCTGGAGTTCAAGTTTGGAATATTATCACACAAAACACCTTACTTACTCTTTACTTTTTTTCTCACTCGGCTACCCCCCCAGACTGGTTATCTGGAGCCTGGGAATTCTTCCATTTAAGGGAGGGGGTTAGGTGTAAAGGTCTACTCGCAGGCCTCCTCCTGATTTGTATGGGATCATTGGTTGATCTCTAGATGAATAATCATTCTCTCAATTAAAGCATTTGTATTTTGCAATAAAACCTATTGGAGACAAAAATCGTCTTTTTCATTAAAGAAAACTTGGGACATTTAAAACCAACGAATAAAATGTATAGACAGCTATAACCTTTAGTGGAAGCCAATAGAATCAGTAGATAAAGCAGTAGCAGTAAATATGGGCAACTAAATTGAATTGAAAATCTGGACTTTAACTGTAACACAGCGGACAATGGCACCAACTGCTGATACTTTCATTTTGTCACCGTTGTAAATTCTGCAAGGCATGGTGCATTGCCACATGCTTTACAATCTAACACCTTTTAAAGAAAGATAAAAGGTAACAGTCACATCCAGGAGAAAAATCCTGCTGGCAATTTTATGATTGTTTTTTTTTTTTTGTCTTTGGCATCTTCTGCCATTCTTTCTGATAAATAATTCTTGTATGACAATGGACAGTGTTATATTATCTTTACCATCACTAATCACCATTTTTCATAAACACTATACAGCAGGGGTGGGTAATAATTTTCCTGAGGGGCCACATGAGAAACTGGGACTTCTGTGGAGAGCCAAACTTAATTAGGATCAGTATTATTTTGGACTTGGAAAGGTCTATAATTACATAAACATATAGTAAACAAAAACACCTGGCATTAGGAATAATAGGTACAACTGATGAAAGTTTTACAGCCCCCAACCCATACTGTAAAATAACAGCCGGTCAGGCTGTTCACATGCCACGGCGTCGATGTTTTGCAGCCACAGCATTCTTAACTTGGGCTGCAGAGTTTGACAAGCACTGGCGCTTGTCAAACTTGCCCATTGAGTTTGACCACTTCCCGACCGCCGCATGTATATGTACGTCCACAGAATGGCACGTACAGGCAAATGGGCGTACATGTACGTCCTTGCCTTCTAGCGGGTGGGGGGTCCGATCGGGACCCCCCCCCTACATGCGGCGGTCGGGTTCCCTCGGGGAGCGATCCGGGACGACGGCGCGGCTGTTTATAGCCGCTCCGTCGCGATCGCTCCCTGGAGCTGAAGAACGGGGAGAGCCGTATGTAAACACGGCTTCCCCGTGATTCACTGTGGCGGCGTATCGATCGAGTGATCCCTTATATAAGGGAGACTCGATCGATGACATCAGTCCTACAGCCACACCCCCCTACAGTTGTAAACACACACTAGGTGAACCCTAACTCCTACAGCGCCCCCTGTGGTTAACTCCCAAACTGCAACTGTCATTTTCACAATAAACAATGCAATTTAAATGCATTTTTTGCTGTAAAAATGACAATGGTCCCAAAAATGTGTCAAAATTGTCCGAAGTGTCCGCCATAATGTCGCAGTCACGAAAAAAATCGCTGATCGCCGCCATTAGTAGTAAAAAAAAAAAAAATATTTATAAAAATGCAATAAAACTATCCCCTATTTTGTAAACGCTATAAATTTTGCGCAAACCAATCGCTTATTGCGATTTCTTTTACTAAAAATACGTCGAAGAATACGTATCGGCCTAAACTGAGGGAAAAAAATATTTTTATATATATTTTTGGGGGATATTTATTATAACAAAAAGTAAAAAATATTGCATTTTTTTCAAAATTGTCGCTCTATTTTTGTTTATAGCGCAAAAAATAAAAACCGCAGAGGTGATCAAATACCACCAAAAGAAAGCTCTATTTGTGGGGAAAAAAGGACGCCAATTTTGTTTGGGAGCCACGTTGCATGACCGGGCAATTGTCTGTTAAAGCGACGCAGTGCCGAATCGCAAAACCTGGCCTGGGCATTTAGCTGCCTAAAGGTCCGGGGCTTAAGTGGTTAATGGGGCTGTGCTGCCACTATATGCAATACATGGGATTACAATGCAGTAGTGTGGCATTATAGGGTTAAATCAGGTGGTAAAGGAGGCTACTGCCAAATTCCCTCTGGCTGAACTATGACTGGAAGGAGAGGGCCCGAGATGGGTACAGTGGGAATTTGTGCAGTTTCTGACCTGAAGTGAAAAACAGGTGCTTGACTTCTGAGGAACCAAGACCCCTTTCACACATGGACCGTTTGTCAATTTTTCAACCATCCGTTGACAGATGAAAAACAGACATCAATGCATCTGTTTTTTTTAAAGGGATCAAAGCTCTATTTTTTTTTTGGACGAAAAATGGATGTAAAACAGACAAACGGTCAGTTTTTTCATTGTAGTGGATGTAAAAAAAAAAACACTAATGAGAAATGAACAGCTGATGGAAAAAACTGATGAGTACTTCATCCGTTTTGACGCAACTGACCTTATGAAGTGAACGGTCTGTGTGTGCGTGAAAAAGGCCTGTCACAGGAAGAACTAGGCCAGGTAGCGCAGTGGCAAGAGAGCATCAAGACGTCTCCTAGGCAATTCTCTCCCACCAGAACCGAGCCTCACTACTGTTCAGCTCCTCAGGTTTTCTACTTTCAGTTCTTGAAACTCCCTACATGGACATCAGTCAGCATGCAAGCAGACAGGCACACCGACAGTGGAGGCAGCCAAAGAGCCCAATTGGGCCACAATTTACCCAGTTCTGCTATACAGTATTTGCAATGCAATGTGCAATAGATTTTACAAACACCTATTCATAGGGTTGTGTTAACCTGGAGAGGACTTTTTATTTCGCTCTATGACAATACAGTTGAGAATACGGCAGAACTTGTCCCGAATAAATAAATAATAGTGCAGATAAAGTATTACCAACAGTAGACAATTGTGTTGTTGTAAATCCACTAGAAAGGCTACAATTGCTTTTCTTTTTGTGAAACTACACATGGCAAGCAATACCTGGAAAAAAGACAGTGAAGTCAAGTTCTTCTAATAGATTTCGCTTTGTAACAAATTTGCCCACTGTTCATTTAGGCCAGGGGTGCCCAACCAGTGGCCCGCGACCTCCTTCTCTGGGATGGAGTAGAATAGAATGTTATTAAAAGGTCAGTTTATTACTAAAATCACAGTGTATATATGGGCATATCTGTTCTGCAGTGGTTACTGGGCTGCTTTCAAACTAATCCACAGATGTAGAGCAGTGCACGTGCGGGTTACCTGCACTGAGCCATAGATTTCTGTTATTACCTGTGAGATTGGTGAGCTTTCTGAAAGTGCACCAAACCTGCAGAATAGAAGTCTATTGCAAAGTGCAGAAAAGCCAAAAGGTACACTGCGTTGCACCAGCGGTGCGGGTAAACCGCAGAGCATCAGTGTGAAAGCAGCCATGGACCCCTTTCACACGGTTAGTCCGACCCAATTAGATCCTCCATTCACCTCTAAGGAGTGGCAGATGTAAACCGACTTGTGTCCTACCTCCAATCCGATCTGTCTGTGTCTGCTCTGCATATGCAGAGAGGACACTGTCTGGGAAATATTAAGCTTCTCCTTGAGCAAATAATTTCCTTGAGCTTAAAAGCACAAATATAGCTCTCTTGTATAATGCTGGGGAATCTTAGTAACAGACACAGATGCTGGTATCACGTTAAACTTTAGCAGAGTCCTCTCTACCATCAGCAGTTGCTTTTATTTATACTGTCAACATGAGTAACAAAAGGTGACAGCCAGACATTTGTATTCTTTCAAAAGAACCAATCACAGACATGTATATATTCAAATAGAAAGCCAACAGTGATGTATGTAAACGGTCATCTACTGAGCCATGCTTTTAAACTGTGAGACAAAGGAACACTACAAAGATGGCTCTGTACATGACCGTGTGCAAACCAACTCACTGCTACCAATGACGCGAACCGTACTCCATCATGGCTCAGTGGGCCATAATTTTCGTATGGTTATGATATAGTTCCCATGTACGCAGACCTGTTTGCGCAGAGTCATTAAATGCAGTCGCCATGAAGTGGCCAGTCTCTTGGTGAGGCATAAATGAACATCCCTAAAAAAGCAGACATATCTGTTTTTATCCAAGGGAAGGTTTTCGCGCCAGTGGTCTTCCACCAAGGTCTGTATGTGTGAATACGCTCACATGAGCGCATTACAGCAAAACCGACACTGGGGGACATCTGACAACATGCATAAATAAACATTTCCACAACACGGACCTGCCATCCACCCGCTCCGCTGAATGTGACCCGCGACTGGTTACCAAGTCGCTTAAGTGTCCCTCGTGCTTCAAAAGTTTGGGCACCCCTGAATTAAGCCATTGAAAACAGTCTCCAGTGTGTTTAATGGATAATAAACAGATATCAAGGTCACGCCATTCCACTAGACTGCCTTTTTTTTTATTATTTGTGCAGGAAGTAGTTTGCTGAAGCTACAATAAGGCCCCTTTCAGACTGGGGCGGGAGCTGCAGTGGCGGTATATATATACCGCCGGGATTGCCGCGGGAATCAGCCGCTAGCGGTGCGGTATTAACCCCCGCTAGCGGCCGATAAAGGGTTAATACCGCCCGCAATGCGCCTCTATAGAGGCGCATTGCGGGCGGTATTGCCGTGGTTTCCCATTGTTTTCAATGGGAAGGAGCGGTATACATGCCGCTCCTCTCACCGCTCCAAAGATGCTGCTGACAGGAGATTTTTTTTGTCTCCCGCCAGCGCATCGCCTCAGTGTGAAAGCCCTCAGGCTTTCACATTGAGTCTGCAGTGAAGGAGTTTTTTAGGCGGGATAGCATCGCTATTTTTAGCGATGTACCGCCTGAAAAACTCCTCAATGTGAAAGGGGTCTTACTTGGGAAAAATTTAGAAATTGTATTACCTATTCCATTTCACTATACGGACAGCAATGTTTTTTCATTTGCAATGTAGTTATCACAATGGTAGAGTGCATTAGTGCCTGAATGAATTCCATTCATTCGTGCCTCCTCAAAGTAAAATATTTATTCTATGAGGGAGTGTCTATATGCCCATCATTGACAATCTGATTGTGATTTCATAATTATGGGTTGGAAAGAGGAGTTATGAAATTTACATATTTTATTTAAGTAATAAACATGCACAAACACAAACATTGTCAGACAAAGAAAGCCAGAATGCACTCAGTGTGTAAAGAGCTGGAATGAACATGGAAGCCAACTCACCCTTTTTTAACCCGATTAAATAGTTGAAATAATATTTTTAAAGGAAATAAAATAAATGCTTTAGCTACAGCTGAAAGCCAACTCTAGGAAAAAAAATTGTTTTGGATAAAGTGGCACAGGATAAGAATCTCATTTTAATGTTAAAAAGGTATCTTCCAGTTCCTGACGCTTGCTCGAATTTTTTCTCTTGCGACATCTTTTTAAATATGCAGCTTTTAATGAAATAATACCTGGTAAACTTGTCACATGTCCCGTTATAAAGTAATATTTTCTCCACCCCTGTCTTATAATAGCTCTAATACATCATCCCCCATGTCACAAGTACTTCTGGTGGAGACTACGCACATCTATGCCAATGCTCTTAATATGTAGCCCCACTGCAGCGCATTCATGAAGACAGAAAGTGAATGCTAGGAGGCTGGAGGGGATGAGCAGCACTCCTTAATAAATTTTTGATGACAATAATGCACATTATGACTGTTGCAAAAAAAAAAAAAGATGAAAACAAAGTAGAGTTTTTGTTTCTAAATTAGAAGTATAGCCAAAGCTTTTTTGGCAATACTTCTCCTAAAGTATCTGCATGCCTGTGACACATTTTTTTTTAACTAATGTCACTCATCAGGTCCAGGCTGGGAAAAGATCCCAACTTTACAGTTGGGATTTACCCAGATGCATGGACCGGCATCTGGCTCAGGGTCTCAGCTTCGCCTTTGGGAGATTGAGCCAGCGACTCCCTCCCCTCCCCAGTCCGGTACTCCAGGGAGTGCTGTAGGGGCAGAGCAGAGAGCCGGTGAAGGGGGAACTGGGTGATCACATGACGTTTAATTGCTCAATTCTCACTGCAGAGGCGGCGGAGGACAGATGCAGCATCGACCTAGATGAGTTATTTTATTTTTTTATAAAGCCTTACTTCTGTTTAATAAAAAAAAAAAATGGCAATGACTTCTGATACACAGTACTTTAGCAAACAATGTATTGAGGTTAGGGTTTACAGCCATTTAACCCTTTTCTTTGTTCAGGGTGGCAGGCCCTTGAAAATTGCCAGTTACCCAGGGCCGTCTTAATAGCTTCATGGGCCCCTGGGCAAAGTAATGCTCTGGGGCTCCTACAATGACGACAGTGCAGGTAAACAGACATCAAGTAGGTAGGTGGTATGCAGCAGACTGCCTCCCCTGTGTATCCATCACTCTCAGTGCCATCATGGGGCCCCCAATTTCGGGGCAGCGTGGGCTCAAGGACCAGCTGCTTTGGGGAAAGTGCAGGGGCCCCCATGCAGCTGGGGCCCCTGGGCAGTGCCCAGGTGTGCCCTCTCATTAAGACAGCCCTGTAGTTACCAATCAGCAGCAGCAGTTTTGGGAACACAAGATCCGCTTTTTTGCGCAGGGAATTAGAGGGCAATCACCAGCTGACAGTCTCCAAAATAACCAAGAAAGGACATAGAAGTAGAGAAGTAAAGATGTGACCTCAAGCCATGTAAAGCAACTAACCACCCTATATATACACAGTACAGCTCCTTTTAATACATTGATGACAAGTCACAGTTCAATATTGCACAGTATGACTGTTTAATCAACAAATCTAAATATTCTTTCAGCTCAAGAGTTCAGCAAGTGCAGAGTCAAGATCTGGATATAGGAAGGTAAATCCACTTTGTAGAGTCCTCTCTGGGACAACTCTCTGGCCTTCAAGTAACATTGGAGCTCTGTCGTTTCCCAGTAGCAGCTGTACAGCAAAGGCTGGTGTGAAGAATAATGCAGGACGTCTCAATGCCTTACCCAGGGCTCTAGTGAAATCAGCATTAGTATCGTTGACTGAGGAAGGAGACACTGCATTCAGAACTCCACCAACACCTTCTTCTTGCTCGACTGTGTGACATAACAATCTGCATAGGTCATCAATGTGAATCCAAGGGAATGGCTGCCTTCCAGAACCCACAGTACCACCAAGACACAACCGGAAAGGCCACAGCATGGTGGGAAGGGCACCCCCATTGCGACCGAGCACAACACCTTGTAGGAACAAAAAAACATGAATAAGCAGTACTCAATCAACTGACAACAGTCTCAGTCTGATGGCAGGTTATCAGTATAACCAGGAGCCAAATGAGAGCGAACATTTCTCATCAAAACTTCTGTTTAGAATCTCTGAGAGTCCAGGCCATAAAGATAAATGAAATAAAGAATAGCAGGCAGATAAATTGTGTGTGTTTTAATAAAATAAATTATCACTTATTACCATAAAACCAAACAACCCTGCTACTTAAGCTTCAAAAAATGTATTTAATTAGGATTTATTGTATTGAGAGATTTTAAAAACTCAATTAAAAAAAGAAGATTTAAAATGTTTTCTCATAATAAATGTCTAGTAATGTGATAAAAATGATAATATGCAGGGGGACAGTGTCATCTGCTGGTAATAAGGTATACTGCACACCAAGTTTTGACTAGTGTACTTTTGTCTTGTATGTCTGCACATCTCCAAGGTTTAACTTTTTTTTAGATCAAACTTGTTTTATGAAAACACAATGTAAATGTGAATATCTATTACATATGAAGTTATTTCATATTAGTTTGTGAAATGTTCACTCAAAAAAATGGGACTACAATTATAGTAAAGACTTCTAAAACAACTTTTTTTCTTGCCTTCCTAAATACAATATACAATGCCTTAAAAAAAAGTATCCACACCCCTTGAAATTTTCCACATCTTGCCATGCAACAACCAAAAATTTTATTTCATTGGCATTTTATGTGATAGACCAACACAAAGTGCCACCTAAATTGTGACGTAGAAGAAAAATTATACAATGGTTTTCAAATTTGTTTAAAAAAATACAGTAAATCTCTGGAAAGTGTAGCGTGCATTTGTATACAGCCCTCCTGAGTCAACACTTTGCAGCGAAAGATGGTTCTACAATTACGGCTGCAAGTCTTTTTGGGGATGTCTTTCAGCTTTGCACATCTAGAGAGTGACATTTTTGGCCATTCTTCTTTGCAAAATCGCTCAAGCTCTGTCAGATTGTATAAAGAATGTCTGTGAACAGCAATTTTCAAGTCTTGCCACAGATTCTCAATTGGATTTAGGTCTGGATTTTGACTGGGCCATTCTAACACATGAATATGCTTTCATCTAAAACATTCCATTGTAGCTCTGGTTGTATGTTTAGGGTTGTTGTCCTGCTGGAAAATGAACATTTGCCCCAGTCTCAAGTCTTTTGCAGACTAACAGGTTTTCTTCTAAGATTGCCCTGTATTTGGCTCCATGCAACTTTCCATCAACTCTGACCAGCTTCCCTGTCCCTGCTGAAGAAAAAAGTGTGGTGTGTTCAGGGTGATGTGCAGGGTTAGTTTTCCGCCACACATAGCATTTTGCTTTTAGGCCAAAGTTACATTTTGGTCTTATCTGTCCAGAGAACATTCTTCCACGTTTTCTGTGTCCCCCATGTCTTCTTGCAAAAGGGACTTCTTATTGCTTTCTTTCAACATTGGCTCTCTTCTTGCCACTCTTCCATAAAGTGGAGTGCACGACTAATAGTTGTCCTTTGGACAGATTCTCCCACCTGAGCTGTGGATCTCTGCAGCTCCTCCAGAGTTACCATGGGCTTCTTGACTGCTTCTTCGATTAATGATCTCCTTGCCCGGCCTGTCAGATTAGGTGGACGGCCATGTGTTGGTAGGTTTTCAGCTATGCCATACTCTTTCCCATTTTCGGATGATGGATTGAACAGTTCTCCGTGAGATGTTCAAAGCTTGGGATATTTTTTTTATAACCCAACCCTGCTTTAAACTACTCCACAACTTTATCCCTGACTTGTTTGGTGTGTTCCTTGGTCTTCATGCTGCCCTTTGTTCACCAAGGTTCTCCAACAAACCTCTGAGGGCTGCATTTATACTGAGATTAAATTACACAGGACCCTATTTACTAATTTGGTGACTTCTGAAGGCATTTGGTTCCACTAGATTTTAGTTTGGGGTATCAGAATAAAGGGGGCTGAATTTATCATTTTCTTTACACTTCAAAATTATGTGCCACTTTTTGTTGGCCTATCACATCAAATCTCAATTAAATACATTTAAATTTTTTGTTGTAACATGACAAAATATGGAAAATTTCAAGGAGGCATGAATACTTTTGCAAGGCACTGTAAGAGTGCAGACATGTAACCAGATTAGGTGATAACTGCAGCTTCTAGCAACCAAGTTACATAGGTTGAAAAAAGACACAAGTCCACCTAGTTCAACTAAAAATAAAAATAATAAATAATACTACAATCCCATATGCAGAATCCTATAACACACAGTTGATCTAGACTAGAAAAAAAGCAATAAACCCAAGCAAAGCAAGATCCAATTTTCTCCAGCAGGGGTAAAGCTCCATCCTGATCCCCTGAACGGCAAATCGGATTTTCCCTGGATCAACTTTACCTATAAATGTTAGTATCCAGTTATATTGGGCCTGATCCACAACGAGCGGGCTTAACTTAAATATTCGGATTTAAGTTACACCGCCGCAAAATCTCTACCTAAGTGCCCGATCCACAAAGCACTTACCTAGAAATTTTGAGCGGTGTAACTTAAATCCGTCCGGCGCAAGGCGTTCCTAATTTAATGGGGCGAGTCCCATTTAAATTAGGAGCGCTCCCGCGCCGGACGTACTGCGCATGCTCCCGACGTTATTTTCCCGACGTGCTTTGCGCGGTTTTACGTTGCGCCGGGTTTTGAGAATCACGACGGGCGTAAAAAAAAAAAAAAACGAGTTGCGGCGGGAAAAAAATAAATAAAAAAAAATAAAAAATGACAGCGACGCGGGATAGAAGGGTCTACTTTTACAAGGTGTAAACAGTTTAGACCTTGTAAAAGCAGCCCTATTTTTGCGACGGCACACTAATACTTACGGAGAAAAAACGAAGCGTAAAAGCTTCGTGGATCTCCGTAAGTGTCAATTTGCATACCCGACGCTGGATTTCGACGAGAAATGCCCCCAGCGGCAGGGCTGTGGAGTCGGAGTCGAGGAGTCGGAGTCGGGGGAAATTTTGGGTACCTGGAGTCGGAGTCGGCAAACAATGCACCGACTCCGACTCCTACTAAATTTAGATTGGAATTAAAAAAAAAAAAAAAGCAAGTTTAAATGTCCCAATTCACAAAAAGTTATAATTAATGACTTCTCTACTGTAAGAATAAAGACCAATGCATGCTGTGCCTCACGTAACCGCAAAACGAACACGTTAAGTGACCGTGAAGAAGCATGCTTTTCATGTGCTTCACTATATGGCACGCAACACACAATTAGGAGCTGCAATACTTATACTTTCCATAGTGTTGTGTTCTGCTTTTACAGGGAACGCATGTTAGAGAACCAGTAAGTGTCCAAATAAAAAAATTCCAACAGGAGTTTTATAAAGCACTAAAAGAAGTTGAAAAGTATGATCGCTCATCAAAACTTACTGTTGAAGAAGCCATCCTTGTTTATCCAGAGATCGTTAGTGATGTGGCCAGAATAGTTACTGCAATGCCACCCACCCAAGTCAGTGTCGAAAGATTATTTTCAGCCCCAAAAATAATAAAGTCTGGCTTAAGAGCCTCTATGAAAGAGGATCTGGCCGAGGCAATTCTCTTCCTTAGAACTCTACATTGAATTGATTTGCATTTGCTAAGCCTATAACTACATTTCAAGATTAATATAAACCATTTCTAGGTTTTACAGATTTTGTTTTTGGTTTATTATAGATAAGCTTTGTTTTTGTTCTAAAACAACCAAATAATGTGGTTTGTATTTTTGAACTGGTAAAGATCCTGTTCCTGATGTTTATGCCTGCTGCTACTATCCAGTCACTTGATTGTTTTCATTGTGTTTGTCTTTTGCTTAAACTGTGCAATACAGTAGACTGTTGGCTTCCCAGCCAGTAGTCCTGTGGTAGGTTGCGTTTCTTTCACTCAAGGAATGTATAAAATACATTCGCATATTAATACAGAGGAGTCGGAGTGGGAAGTACATAAAACTGAGGAGTCGGAACATTTATCTACCGACTCCACAGCCCTGCCCAGCGGCGGCTGCGATACTGCATCCTAAGATCCGACAGTGTAAGTCCCTTACACATGTCGGATCTTCTGCCTATCTATGTGAAACTGATTCTGTGGATCAGTTCCATAGATAGAAACAGGGATACGACGGCGTATCAGTAGATACGCCGGCGTATCCTATTTGTGGATCAGGCCCATTATGTACATTTAGAAAATAATTCAGGCCTTTTTAAAGCAATATACTGAGCTAGACAGAACCACATGCTACCACCAAATAATGTGGCCAATGTTTAAATTAGCTGTCACTGAACATGCCGAGTACCGTATTACACTGCTCTGTAATGCAAACATGTAACCAGAGGGGTGATGACTGCAGCTTCCAGCAACCATATAAGATGGCTTTGTTTACATTGGCTGTCACTGAACATGCCGAGCACCATATTGCACTGCTCTGTAGAGCAGACATGTAATCAGATGGGTTCTGACTGCAGCTTCTAGCAACCAAGCAAAGTGGCATTTCTCTTATTAAAAAAAAGTAAAAGGGCATTGTTTACATCAGCTGTCACTGAACATGCTGGGCAATGTACTGAACTGTTCTGTAATGCCTCAATACATACATATGTACAGAGCTAATGGAGCTCAGCCAGAGCCAATGTAAACAAAGCCACCATTTGAATAACAGGAGACCTGCCATACCCCAATAAACATTTACCCCAATAAACATTTACCAGTAAAAGTAACAAAAATCTGATTTGAATGTCAACAGACTGAACCGATGTGGAAGACTAAAATAATCTACATTATCCAAGAACACTAATAATTGTAGGTTTTTATTTAACCTGTAGTTTTTCAGGGTGTTTATCTTGTATTGTTATCTCCAAATTGTATTTTTGTTTAGTTTTTAGTTTTGGGTAGAGTGAAGAAAACGTTAAATCCACAGATTTTGAATGCAGTGTCCCTACTGGGCAGATTTACCTTCCCTACTAGGGGTTTTAACCATTCCCCACTCAAAACAAACTTTATGTATACTTTTTTAGTATTCCTTTCTGATAACCAAAGGTTATTTAGGATAAGCTTTTTTTTAGCTCATCACATTTAGGTACAAGATGGAGTTTAACAAAATTACAAACATTTCCAAATAGGAGTACAGTTTCCTTACAATAATGTTTTCTAAGATTAACTTTACTGACTTTCAACTTTGGTGTATTTTAGAAACTTCTGTTTACATACCTGATCGCACTTTTGTCAGCTGTGTCACAGATTTGCCATCAACTAGTGGAGGCTCAGCTACATCCTCCCAATCCTTTACCAGACGGGAGAGAAAGTCTACATCTCCTCCAGGGCTATTCTCTGTATACTGTTGTGTCTGACTTGGAGGATAATACCCTGAAAAACAAAAGTACAGAAGATCAGACTTGCCAAGGTTTCTATAAAACCTGATCAATGATAGGTTTCTACACCACTGAAAAAAAAAAGCAGTGCAATGCTGCCATTGTGCCCAATTTAATGCTTTCTTAGGGTCCACAAGTAAATGGCTACAGTGCCTTGAAAAAGTATTCATACCCCTTGAAATTTTCCACAATTTGTCATGTTACAACCAAAAACGTAAATATATTTTATTTGGATTTTATGTGATAAACCAACATAAAGTGGCAAATATTGGTGAAGTGGAAGGAAAATAGTTTAACATTTTTTACAAATATATATCTGAAAAGTGTGGTGTGCATTTCTATTCAGCCCCCCTCAATACTTTGTAGAACCACCTTTCACTGCAATCACAGCTGTAAGTCTTTTTGGGGATGTCTCTACCAGCTTTGCACATCTAGAGAGTGAACATTTTTGCTCATTCTTCTTTGCAAAATTGCTCAAGCTCTGTCAGATTGGATGGAGAGCGTCTGTGATCAGCAATTTTCAAGTCTTGCCACAGATTCTCAATTGGATTTAGGTCTGGACTTTGACTGGACCATTCTAACACATGAATATGCTTTGATCCATCTAAACCATTCCATTGTAGCTCTGGCTGTTTTTTTAGGTTCATTGTCCTGCTGGACATTGACCTCCGCCCCAGTCTCAAGACTTTTGCAGACTCCGACAGGTTTCCTTCTAAGATTGCCCGGTATTTGACTCCATCCATCTTCCCATCAACTCTGACCAGCTTCCCTGTCTCTACTGAAGAAAAGTATTCCCACAACATGATGCTGCCACCACCATGTTTCATGGTGGGGATGGTGTGTTCAGGGTGATGTGCAGTGTTAGTTTTTATTAGGTGACTTTTGAAGGTAATTGATTCCACTAGATTTTAGTAAGGGGTAAGGGGGTTGAATACAAATGCACACCACACTTTTCAGATATTTGTAAAAGAAAAAAATTGAAGACCATTTATCATAATCCTTCAACTTCACAATTATGTGCCACTTTACATTCATGTTTTTGGATGTAACATGACAAAATCTGGAAAATTTCAAGGGGTATGAATACTTTTTCAAAGCACTGTAAAAGGACAGTCATAAAACCTGAACTCACATAATAACCATTCCTAGATGACAAAACCTGATTCTCATCTTGTGTTTGAAAAGGTGTATACACATGTGTTCTGTATGTTTCAGATGCACTGACTTATGAAAAATCATAAGGTGATTGCATTTGACTGTATTGCGTTCATGGCCATGCGGTAAATGTATTGGTAGCCGTAAATTAAAACATATACTTATTTACCCACTCCAGTGACTAGCACCCAAGAGCGAGGGGGGCTTTCAGACTTGGAAATAGCTTCAGTGAGGGTACGTGTAGTTTCAATTCTACTGGCAATAACTTCTTGTTTGAACTGCTCTGTCCACCTAGTAGAAAGAAAAAAAAAACAGTTTGTTTATCAACACATAATTTACATGTATTTGAAGTATTGGGAAAATACACACAACGAAAATTAAAAAAATCGCAGAGGTAGACACAAAGAACATTGTGTTTGCTACTTTTTAAGCTTAAAGTTTTATGCCTTGTACAAAAACAGTCGGAATTTCCGATGGAAAAAGTCAGACGGAATTTTTTCATCGGATATTCCGACTGTGTGTATGCCCCATCGGACTTTCGTCGGAAATTTTGACGGAGTTAGAAAGAGAACATGTTCTCTTTTTTTTCAGACGGAAAAAAATTATTTTGGAAATTCCGTTCGTCTGTATGGAACTCCGATGGAGAAAAAAACATGCATGCTCGGAAACAATTCCACGCATGCACGGAAGCATTGAACTTCATTTTTCTAGGCTCGTCGTAGTGTTGTACGTCACAGCGTTTTTGACAGTCGGAATTTGGTGTGTCCGTGTGTATGCAAGACAGCTTGACCAGAGTTTATTCCGACGGAAACACAGATCGTGTGTACAGGGCATTAGACATTCCTGCAATACTGATAAAAATCCTACATGAATGTTATAATACACTCACTGATTTAAAGAAGTGAAGTGGGTGTCTCATAAAATATTTCAACTCAACATTGATAAACATGTATGTGTTTCAGCTGGTATGTTAAAGAGAAATTCCAGGTATAGATATTTTATACAGATTTTGATTGGTCTAGCTTGGACCAGTGTAATTATGTATATTGCATACATGGTTGATGCCCCTGGGAATCACTGAAGTAGCGGCGTCTACTTCAGCGATTTCCAGTTTTCCAAGGCATACAAACACAGTTACATAGTAGGCGAGGTTGAAAAAAAGAAACAAGTCCATTAAGTCCAACACATGTGTGTGATTATGTCAGTATTACCTTGTATATTCCTGTATGTTGTGGTCGTTCAGGTGCTTATCTAATAGTTTCTTGAAACTTGAAGCTAGACCAATGCAGAGCTTTTTTTCTCAGAAAAAAGGTGCAGGAACTCAAATACGACCCGTTCAGATTTCACAAACAGTAGAAGGGTCTAAAAGGGGCATTAAATACCAGGATTGCATTACATACAGAGTGCAGAGTTCAGGGGGTTACACACAGAGTGCAGAGCTGTCACTTGTAAACACAGAAACCAGCCTTCTGTGTTTACAAGTAATTGTGGTGAGCAGGCACCAAAAGGTCTGAGCCAGAGGTGGTGGAACGGAGTTCCCCCTGAAAAAAAGCCCTGGACCAATGTATCCATCCATACCTGGAATTTCTCTTTAAAAAAGGAGAAGTTCACCTCTGTTAACATATGCGTTAAAAGCAGTGCTTTAAGTGGGCCGGAACGCGGCGGTACTCAGTACCGCCACTTCCAAAATTTGCCCTGGAGAGTACCAGCACCTCTCCGTGCGCCCAGTACGTGGGTTTCCAGTACCGGAGCGCAGCGGAGAGCTGGCCGTCTCTCCTCCATAATGTCATTGGCTGGGGAGCTAGTGGAGGGGGGCGGGTCGTGTGCAGAGTACGGCTCAGGCAGGCGCAGGCAGGGAGTTGACCTCACGTTAGGTGACGTCAACTCCTTTCCGCGCGCGCCTGTGAGGAGCGATCAGTGCGGCGACCTGATTGGGTGACTGGTCCTCCTAGGAGTCAGGAGTCGGACGGTGCAGCAAAGTGAACATCGGACTTTGCTTTGGAATCCAACTTCTGAAGAGTACTGGTGAGTGACAGGGGGGTACTGGTACAGAGAGGAATTAATGTGTGTGTGTGATGAGGGGGGGGGTCTGATGTGCAGGGGGGTACTGGTACAGAGAGGAACGAATGTGCGGTGGTGGGGGGGTACTGGTACATAGAGGAACTAATATATATGTGTGTGATGGGGGGGTCTGATGTGCAGGGGGCCTCGGGATAGAGGTGATGGCAGCTATGGTTTGCAATATATTGGTGCATTTTCTGCTAAAATTACATAAACCAGCTGATGTCAGAAACTAAAAAAAGAGAAGATAAAATGGGCACAAAGCATGACAAGGGACAGACAGTCTGAGCAGTCCATGTGCAAGCTTGCAACAATAATCATACAATGAACATCTTTCTACTTTTCAAGACAAAACCGAGAAAATAAACATAAAAGGAAAATAACAGGGCAAGTCTGCATGGCTGTCTGAAACGAGCCATGATAAATTGCAGAGTTCCTAATCTCCATAGGAGGAGACGCTGTGAGAGGTCATTCCCCATCACCTCTCCATCCTTCTGGTGTAATACACAGGTACCATGCCTCAATCCTGTGAGATGTCAACGGTTAGGATTGTAATATACATGGCATGGACTCACCTGTGTATTACACCAGAAGGATGAAGAGGTGATGGGGAATGACATCTCACAGCGTCTCCTCCTATAGAGATTAGGAGCCATGCAGACTTGCCCTGTTATTTTCCTTTTATGTTTATTTTCTCGGTTTTGTCTTGAAAAGTAGGAAGATGTTCATTGTATGATTATTGTTGCAAGCTTGCACATGGACTGCTCAGACTGATGAATAACATCCATTATTCTATCTATTTTCTGTGGTGTCTGTCCCTTGTCATGCTTTGTGCCCATTTTATCTTCTCTTTTTTTAGTTTCTGACATCATCAGCTGGTTTATGTAATTTTAGCAGCAAAATTAAATGTTAGATTTCGTCTAAGAGAGGGTTTGTAAAATATATATATTTTCATGTTCAGTATTGGGGGGGGGGGGGGGGGGAGCACCGGCGCCTAAGAGTACCGGCACCTCTTTTGGCCCACTTAAAGCACTGGTTAAAAGGAAAACTGAACCGAGAGAATATGGACGATACCATATGTAGAATTTCAGAAGGGATGGACAGCCGCACTCCAAGGAAACGTCAAAAGTTGTCTTTATTGGTAAAAATGGACATGCATCACAAAACACAGCCAAAGGAAGGGACAGGCGACACGTTTCACACTATTTCAGTGCTTAGTCATGGCTTAGTCAAGGCAACACCTTGGTTTCCTGAGAGGTTCCTAAATTGCTTACAAGACCCACCTGGAGCGGTGATTCCCTTCCTATGGAAGATACCATTACGGACATCACCCAAAAATGGGAGAAAGTATAACTGCAATACTTTGAGGCACTAACCTTGCCCAAATATGCAGATCAGAAGTTCTGACATGACTTTTTTTAATAGTTTAATAAAAAACTTATGATCAAACCCAAAGTGGCAGCATAAGATGGAACAGACAGTGTGATCTTTAAAGGAGCTGATCAGAAAGCAGCACAGTATGGCAACACAAGAACCGCTGGGACAAAACTCACCGGCAATGTCTACGGCCACAAGTAAAGCCGCTCACTGATAGGAAGAAGAATGACGTCAGGATGTGGGCGAGACAATCTGATCAGCTCCTTTGATGATCACATTTGCTATCCCATCTTATGCTGCCACCATGAGTTTTTACTATGTATGTGTGTTTTGTTCAATAAAGTGTTAACTCGGTGATCCTTTTAATCCGCGTGCTTCCTTACATATAGCGGATTTCTTCTTGTTGGAGGCTGCCATTTTGCTGAAGCCCAGAGCCCCTGAACAACAGTAAATCTTTAGGCTGTCAGTAGATCTGCCTCTACAAATTCGGTACAGTGCCTAAAAATAGAGAGCAACTGAGCATGTGCAGAGCAGGATGAGAAAGGGTATTACTGGATTTTAAACAGTATAGACACTTAATGTTTTACATGGCTATACCTGCAAAATGGGCCAGCCTGACGTGATCTAGTAGAACTTAAATTTTCTGAATCTAGTTCCATATTAACACACATTAGGAGCACTGAGTTAAGCTCTGTACACACAATTTGTATTATTGTTGTTAAAAGTCACTGCTATCCAAACTTATAATTTAGACTTGGAGTGGTTGTTGTCAAGCTGCATCACAAATTTTTTTTAACTTTTGAATGACATTTGTCAAGCCATGAAATATACTGAGACTTTTTGTATGAAAATCTGCTAGTGTGCAACCAGCTTTAGATATTACAAACAGAATTCTCGGTTCTACGATGGCTTCTCCATAAGGTACAATACATACATTACTGTGAGGTCCAGATTGAAGGCAATGACAGTTTTATTAATTGAAGATGATGGAAACAACCAAGTGTCAGTGAAATAGCTAAAATGTCAGTTTTTGCTAAAGATGGGTTAAGGTTCAAACTGTTTGGATGTTGGTATAAAAAAAAAAACGAAAAAACAAAACACACACACACACACACACACACACACACACACACACACACAGGATTATCATTACGTTGGCATGATATAACCATTTTACAACAGTAAGAAAATGGCATGCATATTGATCGCACATCTTTCACCTTCTTAGGGGATTCAGAACATTCTCTCCGGCAAGGTTGACAACTGCATCACATGGTGGTAGTCCCTTTTTGGTGACATCTCCCTGTCAAACAACATTACACACAAGTAAGAATCAGAAAGCAGGCAACAATCTCATCTATTACTTTGCAGTATGCCCTTGTACCTTACCACGCTCTTCCAAACCAGTTAAAACGCTTGGGTCAACAAACGCTGTGTCATTTGTTACAGGGGGCCAAATGACACAGCAAAGTGCATGTGCCGTGTCATTTCACCCTCTGTAACACCTGTAATACCTGGTTGATCCTGCCAGTTTCTGTACTACCCTATGTAAACTGACTATGGTGTATCATGGCTGCTAAGCCCTGACACCATTGTCAGTTTACGTGCCTCCGTCATCCACAGCCCGCTATCTGCTCTCCTCTCTGCTCCTGTGTCCTCCTCCCCGCCTGTCAGCTCTGTGTGTGAGCCGTGTCCTTACCTCCCTTTCTATCAAAGTTCCGAGCAGCTCGCACATTACTACTCCCAATCACTACTGTTTTTCTTATCCCTGATCAGCGGTCACGTGACCGCCCGGCTCTGTCTTCCTCCGATGTTTGTATTAGAGAGGGAGGTCACGTGACCACCCAGCAGACGTCAGAGGGAGATCTTGGCTCCTCCCTCTGGAATACATACAGCGGAGAAAGGCAGCACTGAGCAGTCACATGAGCGCTGATCGGCAATAAAAAAACAATATTTATAAGAAGAATATTAGAAAATGCCATAGTATATATACAATATGCAATCCTAGCAGAGTGGCTGTGTGCACTGCCTTAACAACCCCTTTAAGCAGAGCAGTTTGGTCAAGAAACAGCCTTCTGCCTGCTGAAGGAATACGACTATAACCAGGCTCTTCAATGCTCTCCAGGGATACAATGCTCTCCTAATATCAGGATTTTGCATTGTGCAAAGTAATAGAGCCCTTTTAGCTCAAGAGTACTGACCTTCTCTCTCCAATGGCTCCTCTGTGCAGGAGATGTACACAGAGAGCTAAAACAGTTGAAGAACATTTAAAAATACATGCATTTACCTACCCGTTAGAATCATGCGTTACATTCTCTAGTATCTAGGCTCCCTTTAATTACCATTGACAGAGGTCTCTCTTGATTCAAGTCCATGATGACATGTGACCAGTGTCTTAATGGTTAGCAGGGCTACAGTCTACAGCAGGGGTGTCAAACGCAATTTCATTATGGGCCGCATCAGCATTATGATTGCCCTCAAAAGGGCCGGTTGTATCTGTAAGATTAGATGTCCAGCGCATCCCCTCCCCTTTACATTAGATGTCAAGAGCCACCCACTCTCCCTTACATCACAGTGCCCCCCCCCTTACCTTATGCTGCTGCTGGGAAGAAGCTGGATGCATTGCATGAAAGTAAAGGTCTGGAGGAGGACCAGAGCTCTCCTGCAGCTGCAGAAAAGGTGCAAATGCCACATGAAATGGCCTGGAGGGCCGAATTCGGCCCGTGGGCCTTGTGTTTGACATCCGTGGTCTACAGCATTAGTGTTTCGAGGCGTTAACTTGCTTCTGGCCACACATCACAGCAATGGTATCTATTCACCAAATTATTTGATGGTTTTCACAGTCTTAATATTTACTTTTTATATATTTTCATTATCCTGACTAGGAAAGCACACATTTGTAACAGCTCATTAAGGCCTTGTGCACACTGAGGCTTTTTTTTTTTTAACGCTATTCTCCTTGCAGGAGCAAAACAGCTTCAAAAGCATGCCCAAGCCATTTTTTTTGCGTCTAGGTGTGTCAAGCGCTTGGGCGTTCATTTATTTTTACTGGCCAGAATATTATTTTATTCTGGCCATTAAAATGAAAAAAAAAAAAAAAAACCTCATACGTAGTGCTTAGGTGTATTCAGATGCATTTACATGCCTTTTTTCTGCCTCTAAACCCCCCTGCAAATGCCTATGTGTGCATAGACAATAAAAGACGATGGTATGAAAATTCTGCTTATAATAAAAAAGTATTATTTTGTATTTCTTTAGTATGTACATACATCATCACTTTACCCAGTTAACACAATTCGAAAAAGCCAATACATTACCCACAAAATGATTTTCAATAAAAACATTGTAGATTTCTGTCATAAAAACTCTCACCCATGTAATCCTCTGTTCTCCAGGTTTTCGGGATATAATGGTAACTTTATGACCTCTCTTCCTTAATAACTGCGACAGAGACTGTCCAACAAACCCACTGCCACCTCCTATATAGACAAAGGGAATTCATCAGAAAAACGTCAGGAAACAAAACACCAATTTAATCATTGACAACAGCCTTAGGCCTTGTACACACGACCAAACATGTCCGCTGAAACTGGTCCGTGGACCAGTTTCCGCGGACATGTCCGACCGTGTGTAGGGCCTAGCGGACAGGTTTCCAGCGGACAAAAGTTTCTTAGCATGCTAAGAAACTTGTCCGCTGGAAACATGTACGTCGTACATGTCCGATGGTTAGTACGACTCATCGACATGTCCGCTGGTTATGACGTATAACCAGCGGCCCGAAATCCCCCGCATGCATCAAATTGATTCGACGCATGCGTGGAAGCATTGAACTTCCGTGTTAGAGAACGTCGGTGTCTTCTACGTCACCGCGTTCTCTGTCCGCGGGGATTTTGGTCTGATGGTGTGTACACACATCAGACCAAAAGCTCCCAGCAGACATGTCCGATGAAAACGGTCCGCGGACCGTTTTCATCGGACATGTTCGGTCGTGTGTACGGGGCCTAAGGGAATATGAAATAGTAGCTAATTAGGTCAATCTGAACTTCAGGATAAGCAAATACTGTCTAAAGCAGCATTTGAATTTTTCTTGAATCTTGGTGGGCTTTGTGTATTTTTTCCAGATCTGTGCCATAATCCAGTGTGAAGCTTTGCCAATAAAGACCGGTCACTGCTGTTCTCTCTCCTTGTACAGGCGGACTGGTCTCGTCTCCACCCCACCACCTCTAGCAGCCTGAAGCGATTATGCCCCTCCCACAGCTCTGCTCTCCGCCCAAGCATTGTGCAGTACAGTGATGGTGTTACTTTTATATGGCAATATCTAATGTTTGCAAGGGATCTGGTGCACACTGAATGGATTTATATCTTTACATTTATGGCTAATGAGGAATTAATGTCATTGAAAGTTTTCGTTCCTATAGTTTAGCTTTAAAGTGGAGGTTCGCCCTAAAAACGAATTTTTAACACTAGAGCCAGCATAGTAAGGACATTTACTTTCGGCAGGTTTTTTTTTCCCTCCTCCGTACTTACCTTTATATTCTGATTTGATCCAGGGCTTCCGCGCTCTGATGACTCCGGGACTGAGCGTTCCTATCCCTGCCTCAGGGTTCTGATGACTGCGGGACTGGGCGTTCCTACCCTTCCGTTAGATGATTGACGGCTTGTGAAACAGGTGACCTGTCGCACAACGAGCGTCACCAGATTTCCGGAAATAGCCGAGCTGTGAGTCGGCAATATACGGCGCCTGCGCCCGCCGTGTAGAGCTGACTGCGCAGGCGCCGTATAGTGCCGACTCGCAGCTCGGCTATTTCCCGACATCTGGTGACGCGTGTTGTGCGACAGGTCACCTGTTTCACAAGCCGTCAATCATCGAACGGAAGGATAGGAACGCCCAGTCCCGCAGTCATCGGAACCCGGAAGCCCTGGACAAAAACAGAATATAAAAAGTATGTACGGAGAAAAAAAAAAACCGCCGAAAGTAAATGCCCTTACTATGCTGGCTCTGCTAGATGTAATATTAAAAAAAAAAAATTTGGGTGAGCCCCCGCTTTAAAACTGTGTGTTGGCTTCATGTGGCCTTCAAATCAGGTGGCTCATTCCCATCTACTTTAACATCAGATAGAAAAAGTTTAGCAAAAAAAAACCCTAAAGGGTAAATTAAATCTAAATGCCTAAGCCCAATTTTGAGATGTTAGTAAAACTGTACATATCATCGGAACTACTTTGTGCATCCAGGTGGATTACACCTTGTTATTTTCAGGAGAAATTGGGCTTTCATTTGGTGCTAAATGGTAATAGATATCTAATAGATATCTAAAAAAAAAAACCTGTCGCAAAAAAACATTTTAAGTTTAGCTGTATATTTCTTGTTACTACCATAACCTACCACCAAAATAAATTCTCCTGCTCCTGTGACAATTGCAGTGATACCACATGTGTATGTCAGTTATTTGTAGCTGTAGTACAGCCCAGAAACAATAGTGCGCATTTTGCTTCTTTTTTTTTGTCCTACTTAAAACACACTGACACAGATAATAATTAAAAAAAAAAAAAAATCCTGTCCAAAAAATACTGACCCAAACACTAACCCTGGCACTGACCTAGATTACATCTTGATCTAGGTTTTTTTTTTTTACCCCCAAAATGTTTTCTCTCTCTGCAAGAACAGAGAAAGATACAATGTATCGCTCTCATCCATTCAAAGACAGAAAACAAGGGGCGAGTTTCACAGTAGCCAATCACAGCGATCAGATGACCCAGAATCGGACAGTCCTGGTCCAAATCGTCAGAACAGGGCCCAGAGCTCTAGGTGAGACCCCGGTCTCTGTTCTGGGAGCACGCCTTGGCCCCATGAAAAAAAGCCCAGTCTAGTGGGGCTGCATATTTGTGTTACGTTGGCGCCAAGGGACTAAAGTGGTTGTAAAGTTTAATTTTTTTTTTTTTATCTTCATGCATAAAAAGCCTTCTGTGTACAGTATTCCACTCAGCCCTCCCAATACTTACCTGAGCCCCATCTCCATTCAGTAATGCGCGCTACAGCAGTCCCCCCCCCCGGGTCTTTCCCTCCTCACTGGCTGAGACACAGCACACCATTGGCTCCTGTTGCTGTTAATTACAGCCAGTGAGGAAGGCACTCTGTGTGTTTTATACAGAGGCAGCTTGGGAGCGAGCACGCACGAGTGCCCCCATAGCAAGTGGCTTCAGGGGGGGGGTAGAAGTGCCAGCTGTGTCCCTGCAGCCGCATGTCCCAATACAAAGGAATAGGATGCTGGCATAGGGATGCATGCAACACCTGTACATCCTCATACTGGGAATACACAGACCTGCATGGGGCCCACTGTAATGCACCCCATGAGGATGAGCCCTTACTGGTCAGATCACCAGGTGAAAACAAAAATAGAAAACTAATGCAGCCATCATATATAAGAATTGGCAATCTGCAATGTAACACATGTTAGTTTTGGGGTTTAATACTCCTTTAAGAAGAAAACACTGAGTCACTGTCCTAAGAACCTGCTATGCTGGGTTTAGCTTTCCTATCAACCACCCTGAAATCTTGGAGCAAAGTAAACATACAGCTTAAACAGGTATTAAATCTGAGCACATTCCATAATATAGAGACCATAGTGTGACTATGAAAAGTTCTATGCAAGTATAATGTTAGCAAAACAGTATTAACAATAACTGCAGCCTGTCACTGGTCAGTCACTGATCACATGACCCTCACCGATAAGAACCCTCATGGCGTTCATAAGACTACACGGACACTCCGCTCACACTCTCATCTCCAACACCCAATTCACTTTACTATGGCCGCAAGAGCACCTCTACTTCTTTGTCTCCGAACATAAGCCATGTTTGCGTGCATTACCTGAATGCAATACAGGGTAAACCTGGTCTCTAAAAACATGGCCGCCATCGTACAAAACAACAGACAACTAAGCCCCTATGTAATTAGAACTATTTTTGCCCTAGCAATGCAGTAGTGGAAATAACCATAGAGCATGCGTAGGAATATTAAGAAGAGCGTTATATAACGACGAACTGCTGTGTGAGGGCGACCTCGTGTGTTCCCTTAGGTGCATTGCATTCCTTCTCAGATTACTATTTCTGACCTCATTTGAAATGGAATTTTACTTTGACAATGTACTGTTTGTATGAGCTTTGTGTTGGCAGTTTCTGATCCTCAGTTACAGCTATATAGTATATTTATGATTTCTACTTTTTTTATTCAAAGATTACAGACACACATATTTTGACAGACAGCTGACCAACATTACCCAGAGATCAAAACTTTATTAACACATAGTGGTAGCAACATCAGGTTGCCCCAATGACATTCCTCCCAACTTTTTGAGATGGGAATGAGGGACACCTATCAGCAAAAGTATGCAGGCATAAGACACACCCCTTGCCACGCCCCTTGAATGAGAATTGTACAAAAAAGCAAGATTGGTTAAACCCACAAGTGATTTTTTTTTTTTTTACCATTACTACTCCTTTATATTGGCTTTTGGAATTTACAAATGCAGCAATTTAGAAATCAGAAGAAAGGTTTATCACTGGGAAATACTTTTTGATAGATAAATAGTGCAACTATATGGATCAGACCAAAATGAAGGACAAATGAGGAGGGATGAGGGACAGAGGGACATTGCTCCAAATCAGGGACAGTTCCTCGCAAACAGAGACTGTTGGGAGCTATACCCAATGACAATATTCTTAGATTTACAATACTAATAAAGCATTATTAACATTTTACTATTGAGAATTAAAGCCCAACTCCGTATAGACAAAAAAAAGAAAAAAAACCTCTTGTTGTGGTGCCCCTAAAATGCTCATTAAGTCCATGGGGTTGCATATGAGGCTGTAATAAATACCCGACTCCCTGCTCCAGCAATCCCCTACAGCCTCCTCTCTAAACTGTTCTTGGACACATTTGCACGCTTGCCCCACCATGTACAGAGGTAATAGCCCTGCATTAAACATTATGATGCTTAGGGTCCTTAACCACTTCCCGCCCGGTCAATAGGAGACTGACGTCCGGGAAGTGGTTGTAAAATCCTGACTGGACGTCTATTGACGTCCTGCATGATTTCATGTCGGTGGGCGCGGCGATCGGTGATGCGGGGTGTCAGTCTGACACCCTGCATCTCCGATCTCGGTAAAGAGCCTCCGGCGGAGGCTCTTTACCACGTGATCAGCCGTGCCCAATCACGACTGATCTCCATGTAAACAGGAAGAGCCGTTGACAGCGCAGCCCGGCTCTTCCTCACTTGCGTCTGACAGACGCGAGTAGAGGAGAGCCGATCGGCGGCTCTCCTGACAGGGCGGGTTCGCACTAATTGCTTATCAGCGCAGCCCCCCTCGGATCCCCACACTGGACCACCAGGGAGTGCCTCCCAGTGCTCAATAGAGCACAAATAGATATATATAAAAAAAATGTTTTTAATGCAATCGATGCCAATCAGTGCCCACAAATGGGCACTGACTGGCAACATGGGCACTGACTGTGCCCAGCAATGCCATCAGTACCACCCCTCAGTGTCACCCAGTGTCCATCAGTGCCACCCAGTGTCCATCAGTGCCACCTCTTAGTGCCCATCTATGCCCAGTGCCCACTTATCAGTGCCCATCTGTGCCACCCATAAGTGCCCATCAGTGCCGCCCATGAGTGCCAATCAATGCCGCCAAAGAGTGCCCAGTGCGCCTATGAGTGCCCATCAGTGCCGCCTATGAGTTCCCATCAGTGCCGCCTATGAGTGCCCATCAGTGCCGCCTATGAGTGCCCATCAATGCCGCCTATGAGTGCCCATCAGTGCAGCATACCAGCGCCGACTATCGGTGCCTATCAGTGCCACCTCATTGGTGCCCACCAGTGCCACCTCATCGGTGCCCACCAGTGCCGCCATATCAGTGCCCATAATTGAAGAAGAAAACTTACTTATTTACAAAAAAAAATCCAAACAAAAAATAAAAACGTAATTTTTTTCGAAAATGTCTGTCTTTTTTTAGTTGTTGCGCAAAAAATAAAAATCGCAGAGGTGATCAAATACCACCAAAAGAAATCTCTATTTGTGGGAACAAAATGATAAAAATTTCATTTGGTTACAGTGTAGCACGCGCAATTGTCATTCAAATTGCGACAGTGCTGAAAGCTGAAAATTGGCTTGGGCGGGAAGGTGCGTAAGTGCATGGTATGGAAGTGGTTAAACACACAAGATCTACAGGGAGAACAGCACCAGGCCTGGTCAGAGCTGGGAGTTAGGTAATACAACTTTTTCCTGTACCCCACGTAGCAAACATTTAATACTTGCAGTGAGAGTGGCCCTATCTACCACAAGGGGTTTATTGTGGCACAAAGTGAGGATTTGAAAGTGCAGCAATCCAGAGCTGTGCCCTATGCAGTATGTCTTATTTGACATACCATGTTCTCTGTGTTCCAGGTTGAATGATGCCCAGCATCTCTGGAAAGATTGAGTACATACTGTAAGTTCAGAATGGCATGGCTCTGTCCCGTTTACCCCAGCACCCTTTATTTGTAGGACGCTAATGTCATCACTTCAAACCCTCTGTATTGATTAGGACTGTCAAGCCCAGAGGAGAGGTGAAGAGGTCCCTGCAGTATCATGTAACTGGCCTAAAGAGGTCAGAAAATATAAGATAACATAGTTGCCAAGTGTCCTGGGCACTGTCTTGTATTTTGCATATTGACAAAGTGCCTAGTAGTCACAGTATAGTTCGAACCAGCGGAGGCAGATCACTGGAGTTCAGGCAAGTACATACATATTGTTGCTTCCATTGACACCAATTTCAGGTGTAACTTGCTTCAATTACCACTAACAATATGGAGCTTGTTTTATCCCACTGACACCAATGATGAGGGTATTTTATCCCACTGACACCAACAATGAGGGTTATTTTACCCTACTGACACCAATGATGGGACTTGTTTTGTCTCACTGACAACAATGATTGGGATTCTTTTACTCTTAAAGCGGGGGTTCCGCGGGATATATATATATTTTTTTGCATCAATCGTCAGGGCTTACCTGTACTAATGCACTGCCCGGGTTTCCCACTCCTTTAGCCCGCGTAATCGGTGTAATCGTGAAAAGGATATTTTATATTCTGATGCGATGGACGTTTCCATCTTACCTGTGGGCACTGTGAAGCCGACAGGGTCTTCTTCCGGGATACGGTGAATGCTGGCCTCCCAGCATTCACCGCTCGATCCCGCGCATGTGTAGTGTTGACAGCGAGCGTCGCCGTCAACACTACATGGTTGCCATAACAACGGTGGCGTAACAAGCTCACGCCCTGTTGTCGCGCGATTAGAGCAGAGCGCGTCTCCTGGGGAGTGTCAGGAGATGGATTGACAGGACGGGGGAGAATGGACTTACACGCCCATTATTGACAGCCCAGGAACGGCTGCTGAAGAGGGGGTAAGGAGCGATAAAAAAAAAAAAAATGGTTTGTTTACTGTCAATGCCTAGCAGTTGCATTGACAGAAAGTGTCAAATTAGGGTGAACCACCGCTTTAAGCCTCATACACATGATGGGACTTCCATCTGACTTTTCCGTGGATTTTGGTCTGAAGGGGCGTTGGCCGTGAACTTGCTCTGCATACACAAGGCAGAACTTTTTCAGCCAACATTCACCAAATCACGTGTTTTCTCAGCTCTTTACTGCCACCCTTTGGGCAACTTCTGCTATTGTTGTCTGATCTTTAGCATTGGTTCTGAGTATACGTGTTTGTACTTTGGACTTTAGTTCGATGGACTTTTGTACACACAATCAGATTATCCTCCATCGGACATCTGTCGCCGAAAAGTTTGAGAGCATGCACAGCAAACATTTGTCCATTGAAAAACCGAAAACAATTGTCCATTGAAGCATACACATAAAACACGTCTGCCGGACCGTTGTTGTCAAAAAGTCAGATCGTGTGTATGGGCCTTAACCACTTACCCCCCGGACCATATTGCTGCCCAAAGACCAGAGTACTTTTTGCGATTCGGGACTGCGTCGTTTTAACAGACAATTGCGCGGTCGTGCGACGTGGCTCCCAAACAAAATTGGCGTCCTTTTTTTCCCATAAATAGAGCTTTCTTTTGGTGGTATTTGATCACCTCTGCGGTTTTTAGTTTTTGCGCTATAAACAAAAATAGAGCGACAATTTTGAAAAAAATGAATATATTTTACATTTTGCTATAATAAATATCCCCCAAAAATATATAAAAAAACATTTTTTTTCCTCAGTTTAGGCCGATACGTTTTCTTCTACATATTTTTCGTAAAAAAAAATCGCAATAAGCGTTTATTGATTGGTTTGCGCAAAAGTTATAGCGTTTACAAAATAGGGGGTATTTTTATGTCATTTTTATTATATTTTTTTTACTAGTAATGGCGGCGATCAGCGATTTTTTTTTCGGTACTGCGACATTATGGCGGACACTTTTGACACATTTTTGGGACCATTGGCATTTTTATAGCGATCAGTGCTATAAAAATGCATTGGATTACTATAAAAATGCCACTGGCAGTGAAGGGGTTAACACTAGGGGGCGGGGAAGGGGTTAAGTATGCCTGGGTGTGTTCTTACTGTGGGGGGGGGGGGTGGCCTCACTAGGGGAAACACTGATCCTCTGTTCATACATTGTATGAACCGAAGATCAGCATTTCCCCTGCTGACAGGACCGGGAGCTGTGTGTTTACACACACAGCTCCCGGTCCCCGCTCTGTACCGAGCGATCGCGTGTGCCCGGCGGCGATCGCGCCCGCCGGGCACACGCACGGGAGTCGGGGGCGAGCGGGGGGCGCCCCTAGTGGCGGCTGGGAGAGAGGACGTCATACTACGTGCTCTCGCCCAGCCGAGCCACCTTGTGGACGTATAACGGCGGTGCGCGGTCGGCAAGTGGTTAACTGACATCATTGATGGAAGTTGCTTTACTTTTTCCCCCCTAAATCCAGAGACCCTGTTTTGTCTAAAATATTGCAAAGTAAAGGGAAGAAGAGACCACACTACAAGCCAAATGCTGAGAAGCCATGCCCTCTTTATTACCACACCCACTTTTGGGTGCACCCCTATGTGTCTGGCAGGTGGTGTGCTTTGCACACTGCATTTTTATCCTGGGATTCTTCATAGTGTTCCCTAAACTTATTTCCAAATGTTGCTAACTACTGTGGTGTTGGGGTGATTATAGTAATGTGGCAGGTGCTTTTTCCAATGAGTTCGAACTGTACTGTAGGGTGTGACAGCCCACTTTTATTCAACAAAACGTAATGTTCTTCATAAATATCCGTTGTCCACGTAGGGGTTCTTCCACATCCACATGAATAATCAACAGAAAATACTGAGCTACTTGGCTCCCTTGTAACTAGCACCACTACTCTTGACTGTGGTGTCCAGCTCTCCTCGTTCATTGGATCCCTTAGCCTTTAGTCGCAGTGCCCTGCTGCATGGTTCACTCCTGGCATCTGATTAGGGATTCTCCTGAGGCCCCAATAGGAGCCCAGCTGACTCCTGGAGTCCAGATCTCCTGACTGCTGGCTGGAACACCTCTGACCCTTGGGTGAGACCTGCTGTCTCCAAACTGGGATCCATGAGTTATCCTCAGGCTTGAGTATATAACGACCCTGCATACCTGAAGGCACCTCATAAAATCCAGACATAAGATTGAAGGTTCCGTCCCACCCAGCACACTTTGGAACCTTCAAGCTCAAGGCCCCGATACGAGACTACAGAATCCATTTTAGCCAATGGGTAGGATCTTCTTGGGTCCCTTGGCCTGCTGGGAGAGCCTATTTATTTGGGAGAGGTCAGGTGATCTGGGTTCTTTGCCACCTGAACAGCTGTCTGGGTGGACGTGTGTTGTATTTTCCCAGGCTGCTAGGCCAAAGCCTGAGGCCTATCCCGGAAACATCTGGCTGCTAGGCTGTCTGAGGGCCTATCCAGAAGCAAGAGAGCAGCGCAGGGTTGGGATTGCAGCCCAACCAGATGTGCCAGTTCTGCCAGCCGGAGAACCTGTCATTGACGAAGGTAGAGGGGAAGCTGTCGCCCCTAAGGGACCAACCACCTTACTACCAGGGACCACAGTGAGTAGCTGAAGCAAGTTCCCGGAGCAGTGTTCTCACCAACCAGGGACGGTGAAGAATTGCAAAACTTCAGCAGGTGTCAAGCCAGGGACCTAGCCAGCGAAGGTGAAGCTTGCAGCGCAGCCTTGTGTTCCAAGCTAGGGACCCGGCAGGGAAGAGGGGGTGATGCTTAAAGGAAGATACTCAGTGAGAAGTTTGGAAGAGCTCAGGAAATCCAGTGGCAGTGGATCAGCAAGTCTAGTGAGAGCAACTGGGAGCTCAGTGGAGTAAAGATCCAGAAGTAGTGATTGTAGAGGAAGTACAGAAGTTCATTACAACTTGTGTTAGAAACTGTTATAAGACTGTTGCCACAGGAGACAGTAATCCTACATATGCAGACGTGGTGTCCTGCTCGGTACCTTTCCTTGCATGGCTACCTACATCTAGAAGTCTCAGAGTCTGCTAATTACCATTACAACTAATAATGGGTGTCCTGGCCCTAAACCCTCTCTCCCACATTTCTGCTCAAGAGAAAATAAATATCTTTGTATTCAAGAAGTCTGGTGCCCATGAATCTACCTTGCATCACACCCACCATGCCTGGTAACCTACTCTACACAGAAGGATGTCAGCTGTCCCTAACTATGAAGGTTCTCATTAGATCAAAGGGGACCTGGGACCTTGCTATATATCCCAAATAAAGTGTTTAGGACTGATGGTAAAGTGTTAAGGACTGTGTGAAGCTGCTAAAGTGCTGACATTTGCATGTAACACAACGACATGTGATGGTGTATGATACCTTTGACTCATGAAGAAACTTCCCAGGGACTGTATGTCAGCGGGCATAAAACCTGTGTTGAAAGTGGGGCGTCTCCAGATAGTAGGAGCATGTGACAAGCGGCTCAACTCCCAACACTTGGCTGGGGTCACTGGAGCGAAATTGGCTGAAATGACAAGCCGAGCAGAGATGACATCATGCAACCGTGCCAGAAACCAAAGTGAGCCAGAGAGAAATGAGGACAGCCAAGGGAGATCAGCGGATGCTGGAGAGAGCCAAGGGGAACCGAGGGACGGTCAGTAGATGCCGTGGCAGTGCAATGAAAACACCAGCATGTTTCCGGACGTACAGAACTGACAGCGAAAGGGTTAAGTATAACAATTGAACAGTTCAAAAAATATGTCTTCAATACACAATCCTGTATACAATCTTCTAAGTGTCCCTTCATTCTTCTTCTGGTGTCCCTGCCCATAAGTTCTTGCGTCCAAAGAAGCCTTTGTCAACCAGTGTGCCCAGGCACCCTGGGGTGCCTTCAGGTGTCTTCAGGGGTGCCTTGACAAATTGCCTAGAAATTGCCCAAAAAATGTATACAAGCCAGTGGGCGAATTAAGTCTGCCTATTAGTTACATAAAGCCACAAGTATTCATTGTGCACCATTACAATCTTCCAGCCGCCAGTATCCTAACAACCAATGACATCATTGGTTGATAAGGAGTATGTTGGGCACTTGCACAGCATCCTAGTTTGCCCCACCCCTCTTCTTCAGCACTTGGGTCACATGAGCTGAGTGAGGTAGAGAAATTGAGGGAGAAGAGAAACATTGGAATACTATTCAGTACCAGTGTGCGCAAAGGTGTTTTTGCTTTGGAAGAATAATCTCCTCTAGTGTTGGTCGTTCTATGTGTGTGGTTGTTGCTGACTTATGTAAAACTATTTCGTTTTTAAAATTTAGAATGGGGTGCTTTGAGATTGTGCTGAATTTTATTGGGTGCCTTGACTGAAGAAAGGTTGAGAAACACTGGTCCGAAGCATAAGTCCATACCCCTGGAACCCCAACTGGGCTCCCACAAGGGGTGGCTAGGTACAAAATAGTGGATCACATCCTTAGCAGTGTGTTCGTCCTTAGATGAGGAGGCCTGGAACCGAGCCTCCAGCTGTCTTGTTAACTGCAGTGTCCCTGAAGGGTGGTTCCCTCCCTTTTTTATGTGTTTTCCAGAATAGGGCAGTACTTCCCCCGAAAAGCCTGGAAAAACCTGGCCAGCTGGTACTTCCAGGAAGTACCATCTCAGCGGGGCAAAAACAACTAAACAGAGCTACATATATAGTACATCATGTAAGAAACAGTAAAATATTTCCAACAAACATAAAACATTTAACATCTACCTGCTTACATGTGGTAGGCATACCTTGTGTTCCTGCCATATCTTATAAAGATGCCAGTAAGAGAGGCTGGCAAATTTGAAACAAATTAAAAAAAGTCAGCAGCTGCTAACACTGTAGCTGCTGACTTTTAATAAGGACACTTACCTGTCCCTGTCGCCAGCGATGTCAGCCCCCGCCGAGGCCGATCCTCGATCCTGGCAGCTCCAGGCGCCGCCATCCACAGTAAGGGAAACAGGCAGTGAAGCCGTGCGGCTTCACTGCCCGTTCCCTACTGCACATACGCGAGCAGCGCAGCGCTTTGTGAATGGGCCGGCTGCTTTCTGGGATACACACAGTTCCCAGAATGCAGCGCACCCCATTCACAAGAAGACACCCAGTGTAGGAGGAGGAAGAGAATCCACCGCGGAGGATAAAGAGGCAGATTCGGGACTTCCGCATAGCAACAGCTATTTCGGGTAAGTAAAAATTAAATTTGTTTTTCATTTTTAATTTTTATTTTTGGAGGAAAATTTTTTTTCAGGGTGGAACTCCACTTTAAAGAATACGTAAACACATTTCATTTTCCTAATATGTGCCTGCTGTACCATGTACTAGTATAATGTGATCACTTATAATATATATATATATATATTATAAGTGATCACATTATACTAGTACATGGTACAGCAGGCACATATTAGGAATATGAAATGTTGTGTTTACGTATTCTTTAAAGTGGAGTTCCACCCTGAAAAAAAATTATATATATATATATAATAACTACAGTATACACAAAGTTTTGTCTTTTATTCCTATTTTAAACTGAGGTTGGGTTGTTTTGCAAGGTGAGGGTTTACATATACTTTAAACTTTGAATCAGTTTTACAAAGAATTGTATTGAAGTACAAAAGAGGAAGTGATGGATTCAGCTGAACTGGATTCTCTGTTATGGCCTAATAGGTGCTTGAATATATGACGCAATTAATTCTTGTATAAAGGCCTTCACAGGAACATGTGATCAAGTAGCTTCATTGATAATTTTCATAGTAGCATCACATGAGATATACTAGCGAAGTGTGGTAATTTCTTAAATTTATTGGGTGCTAGAAATGCAGAGATGTGGAGATAGTTATGAAAGTCAGCAGTTTACTAATAAGGTAAAATATCTTACAAAATGCTAATTTAAATTATATGCTGATAACACAGCGAGGCTCCTAGCCAATGGTCAGAATTTGCACACCACAGGATTTGGGGTTTCAGGGTAATTAGTAGGAAATGTATAGTGACCTGAAGGTTTGTGCTATTCCATAACAGCAGGCAAGAAAAAATTTGAAAAACCGGGCCCCAAGAGCTTTAAAGCAGAACTCCGGCCAAAATTATTTTTCTATGACCTTGTTGCTGATCTCCTACCTTCACCAACTTTGCCTTCCATGTTCTTCTGAGCTCTGTAGTTCATTTGTAATAGGCTGCTGAACTTGCTGAAAAAACCTTATTGTTTGCTGACATCCTGTGTGTAAGACCGTTGGCTTCTATCCCTCTTCTGAGCTCAGCCAACGGTCTGACATGCCCCCTTGTAGTCCTCTGAAAGCCGGGCAGGGAGTTCTATTTCCTGTAGTGGGCAGAGAGCCCCCCTAGTCTGTGTCGCCCATGGAGGAGGTGTCCTCCTCTGCTCCCTGACAGTCACTGCCCTGCCGCATTGCCCGCCGCCACCGCTCCCCCCGCCTGCTATCTCCGTGCAGAGCGGGGATTATTATCAGTAATCACTTGTATGACACAGCGGAGATCTCCTGCTGTGTCTGGTATAGAATAACAGAACACTGCTCGCTGATCCCCCGGCTCCCGCCGTTATGATTGACAACGCACTGTGCCAATTGTGCCTTTATTGGCACATTTGGGACATATAAACAGACACAGACACAGCGGGACATCCCCGCTGTGCCATACAAGTGATTACTGATAATAATCCCCGCTCTGCACGGAGATAGCAGGCGGGGGGAGCGGTGGCGGCAGGCAATGCGGCAGGGCAGTGACTGTCAGGGAGAAGAGGAGGACACCTCCTCCATTGGCGACACAGACTAGGGGGGCTCTCTGCCCACTACAGGAAATAGAACTCCCTGCCCGGCTTTCAGAGGACTACAAGGGGGCATGTCAGACCGTTGGCTGAGCTCAGAAGAGGGATAGAAGAAGGGAAGTATATCATTATCTTCCCTTTATTTAACTAGTATATTTGAAATAATTTTCATTTAATTTGCCTGTTAGTCCACATCATTTTCAAGGAAAAACTCCTCTCGTAAATGCTGCCTGTTTATCTTCTTTTGGTGCTATTAACCCAAACATAAAGATCTTTCAATTGAAAATAAAAAGTTAAAACATAAACATGATGAACTTTTTCTGTGTACACAGGCCACAATAGTTAATGAAGTTAACAGATCATTTCAAGCTTACATTATTTTCACAGCTTTTTTCCTGGTATTATGTGTTTATTAACTGTGATTATGACTTGTTGGCATTAACTGACTGACTCAAATGACACTGGATGGTAAGTTAGAAACAGGTTCACTTTGCTGACTTAGCAGATCTGAGCGTTGGAAGGCTGCGCATTTTGTACACAACAACTAGACTATTGTGTATAGTCCTTGCTTTTAATTTGACTGATCAGTTGATATTTTTAGGTTCTTTAGCATAGTAGGAGTGGAATAACCTACAGATAAGCCTGTATGATATAGTGTGTAGTGCCCCCTTACTTTCAGTATGGGCACTACGCTAAAGTTAGTGGGGAATGGGAGAGCTATTTTGCTCCCATTCATAATTTGCTAAATTTGGGCGGCTGTCATTCCTGAACTGTCCTGTAGGTTAGTCTGCGCTCCAGGTGTGCCAATCCCACCCCTGGGCGACAGTTGGGGCTAGAGGGGTTCTGGCAGAGCAACTTTCCCCAGCAGCCAATTAGAGGAGTTTTCCCTCGCAGGGCATGCTGGGGGAGAGTGTATCTGTGGCAGACGCCATTTTCATTGGTTCTTCGCGGGTTCCTGGTTCCAGGTGCGGCACCCACCTTCAGAGTGCGCGCATCCAACAGACCCCGGCGTTATGGCCTACCAGGCCGGGGTCGCATGCTACGCAGAGCTCCATGTTGCTGAAAGGGGCCCCAGTGACTTGCTGGGTCCCCGGCTCTATTGAAGAGATCCCAAGCTATGTGCTGAACGGTGGGGGATTGGCTCAAGGAGAACCCAGAGGCGGGTTATGTGAGGGGCTTGGACGAACCATCGGGTATCTGGTGACCAGGACATTGACAGGTACACTTCAGCTGTCACCCGGTGACCCAAATCTAATTTACTGGGAGGATTCGCTCAATCAGTTTAGCTCATTCAAGTACTAGGCCTGTGGCAGAGGTCCCTAGAGCCAGGCCTGTGGCAGAGGTCTGTTCCTCCAAGCAACCTTAAGTGGCGCTTCGGCTGCCAGGCTCGTGGCAGGAGTCTGTCCGGAGGCACTTCACCCACTCTGGCTAGAGTGGCGACGAACTGTATCTACTACTACTGAGAGCAGGATTGCTCTTTTTCATATCCAGGCCTGATACTGCAAAGTTCTCTATTGCTTCATCAACCTTTTCTCTTTACCTCATGTTGATGTTGGTCATGTTGGGCATTCAGAAAACCTTTATTTAGTGACTGGACATTCGCTCACTAAATCTAGTCATCAACTTCACCCCTAGACAATGGTAAGAGGTAACTTAATACGCCGATCTCAAAACAACCAGCGGCTCCTGAGGGGGTATCGCTACACGTGGGGGCTCATCCAGGATCTCGGCACTTACGCCGACTTACGCCTGAGAAACCCAGCGCAGATTTGGTGCTTTGTGAATTCAGTGCTTGCCTCTCTGCGCTGCGTCGGCGTAGCGTAAAGGAGACAGTTAGAATCACTCCCTAGGACACATAATTAAACCCTTGATCGCCCCTAGTGTTAACCCCTTCCCTGCCAGTCACATTTACACAGTAATCGGTGCATTTTTATAGCACTCATTGTTGTATAAATGTGAATGGCCCCAAAGATGTGTCAAAAGTATCCGATATGTCTGACGCAATGTCACAGTCACAATAAAAATTGAAGATCGCCGCCATTACTAGTAAAAAATAAAATAAAAATGCCATAAATCTATCCCCTATTTTGTAGCCGCTATAACTTTTGCGCAAACCAATCAATACACGCTTATTGCGATTTTTTTTTTTAACCAAAAATATGTAGTAGAATACATATCGGCTTAAACTAAGTATTTTTTTTTTAAATGGGATATTTATTATCGCAAAAAGTAAAAAAAAAAGTTTTTTTTTTCAAACTTGTCACTCTTCTTTTGTTTATAGCCCAAAAAAATAAGAACCGCAGAGATGATCAAACACCACCAAAAGAAAGCTCTATTTGTGGGGAAAATAATTTAATTTGGGTACAGTGTTGCATGACCGCGTAATTGTGATTCAAAGTGCGACTGTATGCCCTGTATTGAAGTGGTTGAGATGCATTATTAGTGCACGTTTACTGCAGTTTATTGACATGCATTAGTGCACATGTACTGCAGTATATTGAAGTATGTTAGTGCAGTGTACTTCAGTATATTGAAGTGCGTTAGTGCACGTTTACTGCAGTATATTGAGGTGCATTATTGCACGTTTACTGCAGTATATTGAAGTGCGTTAGTGTACAGTTACAGCAGTATATTGAACTGTGTTAGTGCACGTTTACTGCAGTATAATGAAGTGCATTAGTGCATGTTTAATGCAGTATATTGAAGTGTGTTAGTGCAGTTTTATGTCAGTATATTGAAGTGCCTTCGTGCACTTTTACGGAAGTATATTGCAGTGCGCAAGTGAAGTTTCACTGCAGTATATTAAATTTGTGTTAGTGCACTTTTACTGCAGTATATTGATTTGCATCAGTGCAGTTTTACTGCAGTATATTGAAGTGCACCAAACATCACTTTTTATTGATTAAAGTGCATCCACGTACACTTCCACTTCTCTATTACATTTCGGTGATAAGCCCCCCCCCCCCATCAAGACTGGAAGGCCAACAAGGAGAGACAGACATTCTAATGGCACTGTGAGGGAGCCCACAGCGTCTGTGTCCTCAGGCAAAGGTGGACGTGGTCTGTCCTCAGGCATGTCACAATTTCCTCTGCTTAGTGATATTGCCCATGCTATCCAGCCACAGCATGCAGATGAGGTGGTGGACTTGCTTACTAAACCATCCTCATCCTCTGTCACCCAACAGAGACTAGTGCGCAGTCCACTGCAGCTGCCAGAGTGGCTTATTCTGCCTCCTTGTCCACAGCTACTTCTGCCATGGCCCCAGCATCATGCATGAAGGAGTCAGCTGAGTTATTTGAACACAGCATCAGCCACTTGTTCCTTGATGATGCGTATGCATTACTTGATTCTGATGTTGGTTCTGAGGTTGAAGAAGGTAGGAACATGAGCCTACAGAGAGGGGGGAACAGTGGTAAATAACAAATTGACAGTCATGTTCCCCAAGCTGCAGCGTATTGACAAGTTGGCTCCAGTGATGATGAGTATGGAGGGGGTAATGATGAGGTCACTGATGTGACTTGGGTGCCAGATAGAGTAAGGCGGAAAGTGAGGGTGAGGCACAACCCCACTGAGGTAGATATCAAGGAAGAGTAGAGAGTAGCTACCCTATTGCATCACATTGTGGAGCAGTTATCTCCCGGCCCACTTCCCACAGCTCAGCTGTCTGGGCTTTTTTTAGCACATGTGCGGTTGATTGCACTGTTGCGATTTTTGCCTCAAGCAGATCAAGCCAGGCAAAAACACCAGTCATTTGGGTACCACATGCTTGACAAGGAATTTAACCTCCCAACACTCACCTGACCACCTGAAAGCCACATAAAAGGGATGCAATTCTGTTCCTCCTCACTCCTGACCTTTCAGGTCTACCCCCGCTAGATTTCATGACCTCTCAGCAGCCTCCACTGACATAGATGATGGAATAGTGAAGAGTGTCACAGGTCCATGCAGCACATCTGCAAGAAGCACACCACCAGCTGTAGACTATAGCAGGCACATTTCTCTGCCCCAGCTATTGCAGACGGAAAAAAAATACAGTCATTGCCACCCACATGCCCATAATCTAAATTCAAGCTTGTCAAAGCTGTTGGCTTTACAACTCCTACCTTTCTGTCTTGTGGATTCTGCCCCCTTCCGTGATTTTTCAGAATGTGCAGTACCACAATGGCAGGTTCCCAGTCACTATTTCTTTGCACATAAGGCCATTCCAGCGTTGTACCATTACGTGGAACGTAATGTTGTCGCATTGTTGGTCAAGGCAGTCAGCCGCATGGTCCGTGTTACTGCTGACACGTGGTCCAGCAAGCATAGTCAGAGATGCCATCTTTTGTTCACAGCACACTGGGTAAACCCTCTGCTTGAAACTCGGAAAGATGCAAGACAGGGCTTTGTGCTGTAGCTTGGAGTAAGTACATTCATCACGTTGTATCACACAGAAAATCGCGAATTGTCTTTTACTAACACAAAATCAGCTAAAGCAGCCCAAAGGGTGGCGTCATCCGAATGGAACTTCCCCTTTAATGTGCCTTCGTACGTTTTGGACGTCACCGCGCTTTGCTAGAGCATTTTTTTTTTCACGATCGTGTGTTTTAATGATCGGGTTGAAAAAAACGTTGTTTTTTCTAGACCCTTAAAAACGTAATTTTTTAGAACCCTAAAAACGGTTGTGTGTACGTGGCATAAGTCAAAATAAATTCTGTCAGCGATGTGAGGAGATGAATCTTTGGTCCTGGCAGTCTATAGCACAGTAGTATGTGAACGGTGTCCTGGGGTGTTGTTTGGAGTTGCAGAGTGTGCGTTTCCATGAACGGCAATGAGCTCTGTAGATCTGGTTTGGTTAGTGAGAGGTGTGACTTGTAGATCACTGCTAGGCCTCCTCCTTTGCCCAATTCTGTTCTCGGTTAAGATGCCATAATTTTCTGGCACAAGTTCTGCTAGAATGGTGTTACAATCTAATGTTAGCCAGCTTTCAGTGATGAAGAGGCAATCTATGTTGTGTTGGGAGATGAAGTCGTGGATTTCCTGTCTGTGCTTGACTGCGGATCTAGTGTTGATCAGGGAGCATGATAGATATGTAACTGAGACGATGCCCTCCTGTTTTTGATCGTCGATCAATTCTTAGGAGTTGTTCTTTCTGTAGAACAGAGGGAGCAGAGGATAAAATATCTTTTAAAAAAGAGTTTATGTAAAGTCTTTCCAGACTCTGAGTTTTGAGGCTTCTGTAGGTCAAGAGAGGAGCAGTGGAGAAGGGGGCCACCTCAATGATGCATTTCATTTTTTTAGTCTTAGGTGCCCAGTATAAATTGAGCTGCTGGGCTGCCCCACACATACTTCCCTACCTGCTGCAGCCTCAAACCAATGCTGCAAGCTGTTCCCCTTCAGCTCTAAGCCAGTGACCACTGATCACTCAGTTCTCAGTATTCACTGAACAGAGAGTGGTAACTGTCAGTCACAGGCTCTCTGCTCAGTGTTTACTGGAGCCTTGGGCAGGAGCATCTGGCTCAGGCTCTCAACGATGTGATGAGAGGCTGAACCAGCTACCTGTAAGACATCTGGGTGGATCCTGCCTTTATTGTTGGGATCCCTACAGAGTCTGGAGCGGGCCTGTGATGTCAGCCAACAGCAAGCTTTAGCCCCCTGAAGGCAGATTCTGTGTCACAGGAGAGCAAAAGTAAGTGCACTCCTGTGGCCCACATGAGAAGTATGAAAAAAAGAACTTTGGCCATACTACTCTTTTAACTAGTAGTTTGTGCCAAGCTGGCCTGCTGAGTGCACTGTATAAACTGTATGTAACTTCAGATTGTGGGAAGCAAACATTCCATTCTACATCAAGAGCAAAATTGAGTCAAGCTGAGTGGTGCTCAGCCATTCATAGGCAGCTTTGAATTCTCTGAATGACAGAGATCGTAGTATTAACTGACTGTCTCTCTGCCTCAGCCAATCAGAGGAAGTTTTGTATGCTTTCAGAGAATGCAAAGCTGCCCATGAATGGCTGAGCACCGCTCAGCCTGACTCAATTTTGTTCCAAGTGTGTAATGGGGTGTTTACATCCCACAGCCTAAACAGTAAACACATTGTTGCATATTGTATGTAGCAGAGGCTACATAGAGCTTATACAGCACACCTTATAGTGTAAGAAATAGTAAGCTTGGCCCATATTAACTATTTAAAGTGACAGTAAAGCTGGAAATCAGCTTTAATCCTTGATTATTCAAAGTAATCTAAATGCATAAGAGTTACTGCAAACTCACACAGACACACCAATTGGTTGAAAATTTTAATTTTGTTACTAGATACACCAATTGGTTGAAAATGTAGTTAAGTTTCTGAACATCATATGATTTTATTGATCAACAAAAATATAATGGTCTCAGATAATAATGTACTGTATTTAGTTGTTGTTGTCACTTTAGAAAAACATTAACATCATTAAAGTGGACCTTTGCACAATGAAACCTAATTTGTTTAGTAGTGTGAATGCCTTACAAACATTATGTACTCAAAGTTAAGTTACAGTTTCTATTAAAAACCTCACATGCATGTATTATTTTTCATCAATTGTCTTTCTGATTAACTTCTCCCTCTCGTGCCTTCTTGCTGATTTACATATTGCTCTTCCCTATTGACCCATCCAACCGTGCCTGCATTGTATGAATAGCCATATCTTTTCCGGGGGTTTAAGTCTTGAAGAATCACTTTATTCATCTTCTTACAAATGTAGCGATTACTTCCGTAGGAGCCGCTGGAAATTTGCCCAGGTTTTTCCCCAGTGAATTGCCCGGCAGCCAGGCACAGGATCTCAGCCACGCTTTTCCTCAATAACCAGTGTAGGAGGGTTTTCGTTTTATTTTTGGAGAACTTGGATATGGTTGAGGGAATTGAGTTTAATACTCCAAAAACAAAAACTATGTATAGGTTGAGGACAGCGAACTCCTTTCTGTAAAGCTAAAGCAGAAGTCCTTGCATATAGCAAACTGTGGACTTGACTTGTAGTAAAAACAGTTAAACGTAGAGCTAAAGCTAAAGTCCTTGCACATGCCAACTATGGACTTGGCTTTGTAATAGAAGCAGTTAACAGCACAAAAGTGTCTTCCTTTTAGAGCAACAAGAGAAGAGTCCCTTCACAGAGAACTAGATAGACTAAGCTCTTCAGCACACCAGCCCATGTTCCCTTTAGACAAACACACAGCTGACTCTCTAGCACAAGAGGGGTGGCAGTAGCCAAAAAGACTCTATGATCTCTCAAAGCAGTCTGTACTGACAAAATGACCAGGGAAATTTGGTTACCTTCTTCTAACTTCCAAGCAACACCTTTCTCCGGTGATACCTGTGTAGCGCCTGGTTACTTCCAAGTACTGGTGCTCTGTTAAATTTAGAGGGGAATCAGAGAGTTAGTTGGCTCTGATCCAGTTATTCTGTTGAATTGGGTCTCTGTCTCAGCTTGGCTGTGCTGTGGGCTTATTCTGTTGTTCCCGGGGTGCTGTTCCCACCCCAGGACGATAGGTGGCAGCAGTGGAGTCAAGGTTTGGGTGCTTTTCCCCAGCAACCTATCAGGAGGGTTTCCCCTCGCTGTGCATGCTGGGGGAGGGTATTTATGAGACAGACGCCATTGGTCTGGGTCTTGTCTTCGAGTGCAGCACCCACCTTTAGGGTGACTGCATCACGGCGCCCCGGCGAAATGGCCTTCCAGGCCGGGGTGCGCGTGCCATGCGGTGTTCCTGGTTCCGGGACCATGTTGGTCCGGAACATCTAAAGCTGTGGCGGGGCCCCAGTAATCGACTGGGTCCCCAATCCTGAGAGGATCCCAAGCGAGTTCCCAGTGAGAGGAAGCTGTTCGGTGGGGAGTCCACCTGAGGAGAGCCGAGAGAGGCTGGTAATCCACTAGGGTCCTGACAATCTACCGGGGAACCGGTTACTGAAAGGTTGGACGTTGGTCACCTGTCAGTCGGTAACCTGCAAACTACCCGAAGGAGATCCAGGTACTCTGGCTGCCAGGTCAGTGAGAGAGGCCTGTCCAGGTACACTGTACCCACTCCGGCTGGAGTGAAGAAGAAGAAAGTTTTGTTGGAAGCAGGACGGTTTCCCTATTGCTACGCCTGAATCTGCTATTTCTCCTTTTACTTCAACTCAAAGTTTTATTGTTTTTACCCAGCTGGGTAATAAAAAGCACAGAAAAAGACACCTGTCGTAGACATTCCGTTAATGCTATATTCACCATACACCCTTAGATGGCGGAGGAGCCACGAGGTAACATGCCACCCAAAACAAACCAGCAGCTCCTTCGGGGGTAGTGCTACACCAGATTAGATCTTCAGCAGACAGCCCCTCAGTCAGCTATGAGCAGCTTCAGCATCCAGACTCTCGAGTTGCCCACCTGAGGACTCACCAACAGCAAGCACATGGCAGTGTTGCCATGGAGGGCAATATGCCCTCTAGGTTGGACCAATCCTCTCCAGGAAAAGACCCAAAAGTCAAGGCTCTCAGAGAATTTATATAGTTGTAGCATTACTCCCAGTGGAGCTCCTGGATTTTTGGGCGGCGTGTTACCTCATGGCTCCTCCGAAATTCCTAGGGGTGAATGATGCGTATTGCATGTAGAAAAAGTAAAGGAATGTCCAGACAGGTGCTCTTTGCTGTGCTCTTTATTACCCAGCCTGGTAAAAACAGTAAACTTGCGGTGAGGAAAGTAAAGCTGAAGAAGATAGGAGAATAGCAGATTCAGGCGTAATGATAGGAAACAGTCCTGCTCCCAAACGTAACACTTCTCTTCACTACTCCCGCCGGAATGGGTTTAGTGTACCCGGACAGGCTTCTCTCACTGACCTGGCAGCTGGAGTATCACTCGGACAATTGTAGGATAAAGTCTCTGCCACAGACCCTCCTTGGTGAACTTGAACTTGGGAGAAAGTCTCTGCCACAGACCCCTCTCAATGAGCCTCAGAAGATACCTCTGCCACAGGTCCCCTCTGGGTTGAATTATTGGAGATATGCCTCCTTAATTAAGTTACATCTGGATCTCCTTCAACTTTGCTGCCCAGGCAGGGCTTTTGTTCTCAGAGAATAGGTGCAGGAACTCTCCCTTTTGGAGTTACCCAGTCTTCACCACTACCTACCTCTGAGCACCGTTCCTTGTTCCCACCTCCTACCCACTGCCCGAGGCCCCCATGCCACTAGGGGGCCCCATCAGGGTTGCCAGCCTCAGCAAAACAAGGGAGAGTATGTAAAAATCTGCGTTTTTTTTTTACATCTGTCCCTGAAATGTCCCTTACCGACATCCTTTTGGTTGAAAAATCCCAAGATTATAGCTGCCCCGCCTCTCCAATACCTTTTCAGTGTGTGTGTATACTGTGTATGCGCACTGTATGTGTGTGTGTGTGCATTCTGTGTGGCCCCATAATCTCCTATTGCCCGGCGGCCCCATAATCTCCTATTGCCTGGAGGCCCCATAATCTCCGATTGCCCGGGGGCCCCATGAGTTGTCATGGGGCCCCCGGGCCCCTGTACCTCCTCCGCAACAATAGACCCCCCCTGCAAAAATAGATCCCTTCCAGCAACACTATATTCCCCAGCAGCAATAGACCCTGTAGCACAACCCAGCACCCCTTGACATCACATACATTCAGTGCTAGAGGTACCGGAACTGCGTTCCCCCGCATTCCCGCTGAAAAAAAACCTGCGCCCAGGTACCGACTGACAGGTGATGAATCCCTTGGTGTCCGGCTACCTTGATCCCTGGTGGTTTATCCAGGCTCTTTTGGACCGCCAGCCTCCCAATGGCGCTCCTTAGACCGACTTCCCACCAAACAGCAGTACAGCTTGGGATCTTCAAGAATGGGAACCCAGTCACTCACTGGATCCCCGTCGCTGTTCAGATGCTCCGGGTCAGCATGGCCCCGGAACCAGGAACACCGCGTGGCACGCACGCCCCAGCAAGGTAGGCCATAACGCCGGGGCGCCGTGATGTGGCCACCCTAAGGGTGGGTGCCACACTGGACGAAGAAGACCCAGAACCAATGGCGTCTGCCCCATAAATACCCCTCCCCAGCATGCACAGCGAGGACAAACTCCCCGTGATTGGCTGCTGGGAAAAGAGCACCCAAACCTTGACTCCACTGCTGCCACCTGCAGCACCGGGGCTGGAAGAACACCCCAGTACAGCAAAATGGACTCACAGCATTTTGCTACTAACAATCTGGATTAGCACCAGTACTGTAAGTTACATAGGCACTACATAGTTTTCAAGCTTCCTTCGGGGCTCTGCTTCCTGGGATTCCTTCAGGGCCCTGCTCCCAGGGCTGATTAAATATCCACACTGTCATAACTCCACACCTATGTTCCAGAGAATTCTACCACTCTCTGGAAAGCAGAGGGAGTAGACAGTCTGGCAGAAGCTGAGAACACTGAACTGACCTTATTAATCAACTGCACTGACTACAGTCAGCACAACTAAATTTACCTAACATAATAATTACAACCACACTGGTTACAGTGAGCCAAGCTAAATTTACCTGACAAAAATGCACCAAGCTCCACTGAACACAGCAAGCCAGCACTAAATCTAACTAATTCTAGCACCTATCTAGGAGGGTGCTACAGAAATATTTAGTCTGGATTCATACCGTAGCCAACCCTTTGAGGGAGGAAGGGTTAATGCACATGCACTAAAGCATTATCCATTAAGGCAGACCATTCATTATTGACAAGCTGCCAACACAACATATGAAAAATCACACCGTAATGTACCTGGGGTGTGCTGCGTGTAGCTCCTCATTACAGCACTACTCCTGTGTGAGTGGGCCATAAAACGAAATGTGTGTAAAATGCAAAAACCGGACAAACCTAGTCAACATCTTAGGGTACCCATTGAAATGGCATAAAGAAGTGTAGTGTAGCATTTACTGGGCCAGATTCACAGAAGAAGTACGCCGGAGTATCTACTGATACTCCGGCATACTTTCAAATTACCCGCGTCGTATCTTTAGTTTGAATCCTCAAACCAAGATACGACGGCTTTTGGCTTCGATCCGACAGGCGTACGGCTTTGTACGCTTTTGGATCGTAGGTGTAATACTTCAGCGCCCGCTGGGTAGAGTTTGCGTCGTTTTCCGCGTCGAGTATGCTAATTAGCTTTTTCCGGCGATCCACGAAGGTACGCGCGGCCGTCGCATTCTCTTACGTCGTCGCTAGTCGGCTTTTCCCGGCGTATAGTTAAAGCTGCTATTTTGTGGCGTATAGATAGACATGCCATGTTAAAGTATGGCCGTCGTTCCCACGTTGAATTTTTTTTTTGCGTAAGTCGTCCGTGAATAGGAAAGGACGTAACTCACGTCTACGTTCAAAAAATGACGTTGGTGCGACGTCATTTCGCGCAAAGCACGGCGGGAAATTTCAAAACGGAGCATGCGCAGTTCATTCGGCGCGGGGACGCGCTTCATTTAAATGAAGCACGTCCCCAACCCGCCCAATTTCAAATACGCCGCCAGAAAAACACTACGCCGCCGTAACTTACGGCGCGATTTCGCTGTGGATTCGAAATTCCGCCAGGTAAGATACGGCGGCGTAGCGTATCAATGATACACGGCGCAAGTGCAAATGTATCTGAATCTGGCCCACTGTTTTTAGTATTGTTTCCTATTGCATGCAACATGCTGGAAAACCTCTGTGAGCAATGAGAAATTGTTTCATTTTTTACCATCAAAAAGCCATAGTGTTAGCTATCCAGTAGAAAAGCTGTTTAACAGATACAACTGGTTTTCTAACTTAGCGGACTAGTCATTTAAGCTTTAAATAGTTCTTGGATTTCCATGTCAGACGTAGAAAAACATTAATTATGACTTGCAGTTTCATTCTTTTTTTTTTTGTCAACAAATGGTATCCCACCCCCCCAAAAAAAGAAATATCTTTTCACTTTGGGGAGTTTATTGTTGCTCAAGTCAAAAAGAAAAGTTGCAGTTTAGTTAACGTTTGGCCAAGGAATTGTTGATATTAATTATTTAATTATTAAGAGGTTTGCACACCAGGAATGTCATAGGTTTTTGTGAACAGCCAAGAACTGCAAAGATACCAGGATTTATATTACAGTATCGCATCATCTCTAAGCCAGCATCTTAGTCCAGGATATAGATGCTGCCACGGGATGATGAAAAAAGGTGGTGCCATCTTTCTGGAAAGGAAAGCAGATGTCAGCGGGGAGTGTTGTGATCTGTGGGAGAGGTAGTAATTACCTAGAAATATTACACTTAGGGGTCTATTTATAAAAAAGAGAAAAAAAAGAAAAAAATAGTTGTGTGAATGTTCCCTGTGTCTTTAATATTTTCTGTCATTATCACCTCTATCTAGTGACTGTAATTTGTTATTTTCTTGAAATGTTAAAATCAGAAAAATACTGCATTATGGCCACTAGATGGAACTGATGAGTATAGGAAATGCACATATTAGACACATTACAGGGATTATCTGCAACAGCAGTGTAAATACTAAGGCATTCACCCAGTGGGCTAGATTCAGATAGAATGGTCTATCTATTTGCCGGCGTAACGTATCTCAGATACGTTACGCCACCGTAAATTTGGGCTTAAGTTCCGTATTAAGAAAGAACTTGCGCCCTTAGTTACGGAGGCGTAACGTATATCGTCCAGCGTAAGCCCGCCTAATTCAAATGTGTTTGATGTGGGCGTGTTGTATTTAAATTCTCTGTGACCCCACGTATTTGATGTATTTCACGAACGGCGCATGCGCCGTCCGTGGAATATCCCAGTATGCATTGCTCCAAAGTACGCCGCAAGGACGTATTGGTTTCAACGTGAACGTAAATGACGTCCAGCCTTATTCGCGAACGACTTACGCAAACGACCTAAAATTTTCAAACATTGGCGATACTTAACATTAGCTACGCCTCATATAGCAGGGGTAACTTTACGCCGGAAAAAGCCTAACGTAAACGACGTAAAAAAATGCGCCGGACGTACGTTTCTGAATCGGCGTAAATACCTAATTAGCATATTCCTCGCGTAACTATACGGAAGTGCCACCTAGCGGCCAGCGTAAATATGCAGCCTAAGATACGACAGTGTAAGACACTTACGCCGGTCGGATCTTAGGAAAATCTATGCGTAACTGATTCTCTGAATCAGGCGCATAGATACAACGGCCCGCACTCAGAGATACGACGGCGTATCTGGAGATACGCCATCGTATCTCGTATCTGAATCCGGCCCTCTATTTTTATTTTTATAAATAGATCCCTGAAACTTTACTTAGCATGCATGCATTTAATATGACCCAGTTCATCTGATGCTAGGTAGACATGTAACAAAAAACGGTGTCCACCACCCCCACCTAATACTGGCCTTTGCAGTGAGTAGCATAGGAAGGCAACATATGATATAAACAAGACCAAGGATAAATCCAAGGAAAGATCAAAGCTTTACTCACTGGCCAGCCCGCTGACAACCAAATCAACCTATCATACAGGTAGACATGTACAATTAATTTCGTAACGAATCGAAATTTGGCCGAATTTTGCATCTTTCAGATATTCGGGTGCATTCCGAATATCCAAAGGACAAAAGAAAGAATTGTAACTAATACTAAATAAATTATAGTGAAAACAACTAATTGATTCAACATGATTCGTTCATTCGTTAAAGGTCAAATGAAACAAAAGGTCAACTCAGACTTAGCCGCCTGACAAGTCACACACCATACATTGCAACGGAACCGTTCTAATAGGAGCAACTCAAGACGCTCCGACTTAGAAAAAAGTTCCTGTACTACTTTGGGCGACTTCGGAGCGGCTTGCATTGACTTCTTACAGAAGTCATTTTGCAAGCCGTGTTGAAGTTGCGCTGTACTGGGCGGCTTCAGAGTCGGACGACTTTAAAGCCGCCCCTGTGTGAACCGGCACTTACAATCCAATCAGCTGACTAATTTTATGCTGGAGGTTGGATTACTGGCAAAGTGCATTCCTGAGAACTGAGTGAGAAGGGTGTTGTATTGTATTTGAGCAGAGAAGAGATATTGTCATTGTGTGTGTTAATGGATTCAATAAACAAATGACTTTCCAAAACCTACGAATCGTTATCAGACTATATATGCATGCATAAATATTGCATCAAATCGATATACATACAAAACAAATCGATTTGGTATAACAAATATCGACAATCTACAGAAATAACGAATCATCCGAAAAAAAACGAATGAAAACGCCACGAAACTAAACAAAATTTCCGATTGTGTACAAGTCTAAAGCCTCGTACACACGCTCGGTTTTCTCGGCAAGAACCAGCAAGAAAACTGCTGGCAGAGCTTGTGTACGAGGCTTTTAGGTTTCTCGTCTGTAAATCTGCCCAGAATCTCGACGAGAAAAATAGAAAAAATAGAAATCCTGCTGTCTATTTTCTCGTCGAGATTCTTGACGGCCTGTTTCCCGACGAGAAACCCGAGCGTCTGCGCGGTAGCTTCCACTGCATAGGTAGGGTGAAGCAAGATGGCGGTGACGGCATCGAATGTGACGAGCCCATTCTCGTCATACGCGATGATGTCACCGCATTCTTGTCTTTCAAAAGAATTGCGGTTCTTTTGAAAGGAGTGTGTGTACACTCGGGCGGCAAGAGTTTCTTGCCAAGAATCTCGTCAGGAAAAACAACGTTTTTTTCCTGACGAGATTCTGGCCTGTGGCTTAATGCTACTGGAGAATTATCATTGTTTCATCAGGCATGTTTTCAATGTTAGCATGACAGTTCATTGTGCAAGTGTCGGCAGAAACAGACTATCCTATCACTATTTACATTGATGGAACGGCGATCACACTGGATAATAGATAATATAGAATCTGGTAAAAACGTGTCTTTATTGAGGCATACCAATATTTCTTATGAACTTGAATGAACTATGAATTTTCCAGTGCAGATTACAATGTGACCTTTTACTACAGACAGAGCAACAGACTATGTAAATACATTCTTCCCTCAGGTGCCTAGTTAATAACAATAAGTCAGTGGAATGTTTTCAATGCCAAATACACTTATACAGTGGAAGGCTACCAGACAAAAATCTAGTTTGCCTTTTTAACATTTCTTTTAAATGCCATAGAAATGGAATTTGCTGGCAGTTATATATTTTAAGCCCAGGGGCAAATGATGGATATCTTTTTCACGCTTGCAACACCTCGGCACAGGTGTGCACAACAAAATATGCACACACATATTTTTCAGAGAGGTGCGATGTGCAAGAAAAGACCTTAAAAAACACGCAAATGTAGGCCACCACTATTATACTAATCTAATGCCGCGTACACACCATCGTTTTTTCACAATGCTCTAGCAAAGTGAGGTTACGTTCACCACTTTTTTCCATTGAAGCTCGCTTCATAAATAGCTTCTGGACATGCGCGGGTTTAAAAACATTGTTTTAAACGTCGTTTTTGCTACACACGGTCAATTTCTGTGAAACAAAAAACGACGTTTTGAAAAACGACACATAAAATTGAAGCATGCTTCAATTTTTTTGGTCGTTTTTCACAAGACATAAAACGACGTTTTCCCCCACACACGGTCATTTAAATTGACGTTTTTAAAAACGTCGTTTTTTTTCATCACATAAAGTGATGGTGTGTACGCGGCATAACAGCTATGCCAACCCTGGGGGAAAACACAACCTTACATTTAGATAGGAGCTTGTACAGCAGCCGAAACGAATAATCAATAAAGAATAATGCAACCACATTAAATCGCGGTACTTCATAATTACAAAAGGACATATAACTACCCCATCTCCACAAAAAGAAAAATATGTTATTGAAACCATGTGCTGGATTGTTTCCAAGCTGTTTTTATTTTTGAAAAGTTTAATATCTGCAACTAAAAGGGGCTAAATATGAATCCTCTTTTAGTATTGCTTGCAGAAAATGTATAGTGGATTTTGTATGTTTTCTTTCTTTTGTATGCTCAGACAATGTATTCTCCTTTTCTACCAACAGATGGAGCAGATGGGTAGTTTTTACACTTTTCATCTATCTTGTTATTGTCTTAGTTGTAAAAATTATTCTGCCTAAAGAAGTCAATAGCTCAACTTCAAAGGGGTTGTAAGGTGTTCAGTAAGCCGTTCTAAATTACTTTCCACCGCCGCTCGGATGATGGTGGAAAGCTTACTGAGGAGAAACAGGAAGTGAGAAATTCAAACAAAGAAAAAAAAACATTTAGAAGAGAATTCGAAGGAAAAGGTCAGTGAATTAACAATGCACAATGCGCTTAAAGGAACCCATTCAGAGGCATTTGGGCATTTTTTCAACTGCCCCTGAACACATTTAATGTTATCCTATGTGTCCATGCACACATTCACGTTTTTTTGCGTTTTAAAGCAGTTGGGTTTATGTCGGTTTTTTCAGATGCAAAATTTTGGGTTCAGACGCTTTCAGTTTTCGCGTTTTAGATGCAAATCGCGGCAAAACGCCGCTAAACGCGGCAAAACGCGGTACCGGCCTTTTGCCGCGATTTCGTTTATAGGCGTTTTTAAAGGTGACCTATTTTTTTACATTAGAAATCTCAAAAATGATGGCAAATGATGAAAAACCATAAAAAAACATAAAAAAAATTAATTGCTTGCATTGCATTGTGGACAATCCACAACTTGTGGCAGGTGACGTGGCCAGGTGACGTGGCCAGTGGACAATCCACAACTTGTGGCAGGTGACATGGCCAGGTGACGTGGCAAGTGGACAATCCACAACTTGTGGTAGGTGACGTGGCCAGGTGATGTGGCAGGTGACGTGGCCAGGTCACGTGGCCAGTGGACAATCCACAACTTGTGGCAGGTAACATGGTCAGGTGACGTGGCAAGTGTACAATCCACAACTTGTGGTAGGTGACGTGGCCAGGTGATGTGGCAGATGACCTGGCCAGGTCACGTGGCCATTGGACAATCCACAACTTGTGGCAGGTGACATGGCCAGGTAACGTGGCAGGTGACGTGGCCAGGTCATGTGGCAAGTGGACAATCCAATCCACAACTTGTGGCAGGTGACATGGCCAGGTGACGTGGCAGGTGATGTGGCCAGGTGACATGGCCTGGTGATGTGGCAAGTGGACAATCCACAACTTGTGGCAGGTGACATGGCCAGGTGACGTGGCAGGTGATGTGGCCAGGTGACATGGCCTGGTGATGTGGCAAGTGGACAATCCACAACTTGTGGCAAGTGACGTGCCAGGTGACGTGGCCAGTGGACAATCCAAAACTTGTGGCAGGTGACGTGGCCAGGTGACGTGGCAGGTGATGTGGCCAGGTGACGTGGCAGGTGATGTAGCCAGGTGACATGGCAAGTGGACAATCCTCAACTTGTGGCAGGTAACGTGGCCAGGTGACATGGCAGGTGACGTGGCTTGGTGACGTGGCCAGTGGACAATCCACAACTTGTGGCAGGTGACGTGGCCGGTGATGTGGCCAGGTGACGTGGCAGGTGACGTAGCCAGGTGACATGGCAAGTGGACAATCCACAACTTGTGGCAGGAAACGTGGCCAGGTGACATGGCAGGTGACGTGGCTTGGTGACGTGGCCAGTGGACAATCCACAACTTGTGGCAGGTGACGTGGCCAGTTGACGTGGCAGGTGATGTGGCCAGTGGACAATCCACAACTTGTGGCAGGTGACGTGGCAGGTGACATGGCCAGGTGACATGGCAAGTGGACAATCCACAACTTGTGGCAGGTGATGTGGCCAAGTGACGTGGCCAGTGGACAATCCACAACTTGTGGCAGGTGGCGTGGCCAGGTGACATGGCAGATGATGTGGCAAGTGGACAATACACAACTTGAGGCAGGTGACGTGGCAAGTGGACAATCCACAACTTGTGGTAGGTGACGTGGCCAGGTGATGTGGCAGGTGACATGGCCAGGTCACGTGGCCAGTGGACAATCCACAACTTGTGGCAGGTGACGTGGCCAGTTGACGTGGCAGGTGACGTGGCCAGTGGACAATCCACAACTTGTGGCAGGTGACGTGGCCAGGTGACATGGCAGGTGATGTGGCCAGGTGACGTGGCAGATGACATAGCCAGGTGACATGGCAAGTGGACAATCCACGACTTGTGTCAGGTAACGTGGCCAGGTGACGTGGCCAGTGAACAATCCACAACTTGTGGCAGGTGGCGTGGCCAGGTGACGTGGCAGATGACGTGGCAAGTGGACAATTCACAACTTGGCAGGTGACGTGGCAAGTGACACGCTAAATACACGTACACTGCTGCTCTCAGCTGCTCTGGTCTCACAAAATGGCTGAAATGGTTAAATAATACTGTTTTTTGAGCTTAGGGAGGGTCTTATGATGTTTCTTAACCAAACGCTTATAAACGCGGTAAAATGCCGCGAAATTCGCGGCAAAAACGGGCGTTTTTAAACGCCGGTTTTTGCGTTTGAAAACTTGTGTTTAGATGAGTTTGCAATTGCGTCTCGTGTGCATGGGGCCTAATTTATGATTTTGTGTTTCATACTTTATCATACATGGGATGTCTACTAGACTCTTGTTTGGACAGATTTAAGTGATTTATTCCTAAGAATTGCAGGCCTACAATGTAAAACGCCAAATTTCCATGCAAAATAATGGTACCGCTTTCAGCACCAAAAATCTGAAAGAATCATACCTCCAGGGAGGTTAAACAAAATCTGGATCTCCTTGCTGTATGTACTACAAAAACATGTTTAAAACCCAGTACTCATAAAGAGTGGTAATGTCCCTCATTCCTTTGGTACTGTGGTTAAGCACATCCTTACATTGGTGGGAAGCTCTAAGGTCATCTTAGGTTCATTTTTTTTAAATGATAAGGTCAATTCTGGAAACTCCATCTATTAAGACTGGATTTACACTGGATGCTGATGCGGCTCCCAGCAGGGATCCTGTGCAAATTCACACCAGAGCCGCATTGGAGATATGTAAAGCAGCTCCACAGAGAGCCATTGTCCTGCTATTGCGAATTGTGCATTGAGTTGCACAACAACATGCTGCATTTGTATGCAAAGTGTTACTACATGCACGTTTAGTGTAAACAGGAGACATAAAGAATATTTATTCCTCAGTGTTCTTGCATTGAGCCTGCATGATTGCTTCAGGTCATCACAGCTTAGTGCAGGTCATCACAGCATCCAATCTAAAGATCCTTGAGTAATTTCCTCTTAAAATACCTGCCAGTACTTCTCTTTTCCTCTTCCAACCATACTATGCAATGTAGTAGATCAGTGCTGGCATGGTCAATTTGTGCCCATAAGCTTGCCGTTTGGAGCTACAGGATTCCATGCCAATCAATTATGATTGATATCCATTCAGCTGTGATATGATCTGAGATTTATTTATTTATTTATTTAAAATGCTTATTGAGAGCGCAGTCATTACCAGCAGGCCTCGATGCGCTCATAGAACCAACATATGAAAAAATACAGAACACATCTCTCATACTATAAGATAACAATATAAAATACATAATAACATTTAAAAAAGCTAAAATACCATACCAATACTAATATCTTACCCTAATTAGGGCCATACACTTGAACAAATAGGAACGTTTTTAAAAATTTCCTGAATTTTAGTAAATCCTTCTCACGTCTTATATATAGAGGTAGAGAATTCCAGAATATTGAGCCCTGCGCATCCAACGTCCTCCCTCCACATTTAGTTCTTCTAAATTTAGGGACAGTCAGATTTGCCTGATCAGCAGATCTCAGTGATCTGTTGGGAACGTAACAGGTAAATTTTTCTTGCAGATACCCTGGGCCTATCTTATGGATGGCTTTATGGACGATACAACCCACTTTGAACAAGACCCGCTCAGCCACCGGTAGCCAATGCAGGGCTTTCAGAGAAGGTGTAATATGGTCCCGACGACCCACACCCGTTAATAACCTTGCTGCGGCATTTTGAATCAGTTGAAGCTTATGCAGAAGGGTTTTTGGACACCCCATGTATAACACGTTACAATAGTCCAGCCGACTACCAATAAAAGCATTGATCACTTGGACTTTATCCACCTCGTCAATGAAATGCAATGTAGAGCGCAGGAGTTTCAGTTGGTAGTAACATGCGCTTACCACCTGATTTACCTGCGCCTTCAATGACAATTTGGAATCCACAATGATTCCCAAGTTCCGAACTTGGGTAGCCCGGGTCGGGGATGGCATAAACGAAACCGGCCAAGACGGAAAATCAGTCACACTGATTTTGCTCTGATTACTGATAATAATACATTCTGTTTTGGAACCATTAAGTTTTAAATAATTGGCTCCCATCCAGGACTGTATTTCCTCCAGGCAGGATGCCAAATCTACCTGAACTTCCTCATTTTTAGGTAGCCTAAAATAGATTTGCGTATCATCTGCATAAACATGAAAGCTAAGATTATGGCGCCGAATAATATATAGTAGTGGCCTTATGTAGATATTAAATAATATCGGCGATAGCGCAGAACCCTGAGGAACCCCGCAGGACAAGGAGCTATTAGATGAATAATATGTCCCTAGTCTTACCCTCTGAGTTCTATTCTGCAGGAATGAGGCCATCCATGTCAATGCCATGTCCTCAAACCCGGCCACAGACACCAGCCTTTCCAAAAGTCTGGCATGATCTACAGTATCAAATGCAGCCGACAGATCCAGCAATATTAATGCTGAAGCCTCATCGCTGTCCATGGCCCATAGGCAGTCATCCTTAACTTTAATCAGGGTGGTCTCTGTGCCTCTACCAGGGCGGAATCCAGACTGATATTCATCAAAAATATCATTGGACTCCAAGTGCGGTTGAAGTTGCCACACAACAGCTCTCTCCATTATTTTAGCTAGGAAAGGCAAGGTCGAAATAGGTCGGTTATTACTTAGATCGGACCGTGGCACGTTAGCCTTCTTCAACAAGGGGATTATAACCGCCTGCTTCAAAATACTTGGCACTGTTCCAATAGCGAAGGACATATTAATAATGTCTGCTATAAATGGTGCCAAGGTAACAGCCGAGTCCTTCACCAGCTGCGCAATGCAGGGGTCAAGCGCTGACGACGAAGCTCTAAGTGATTTGAGAATAGTCAGTATCTCTACACTAGTTACCGCCGAAAAACAGGTAAAACGTACCCCTTTATATACAGGAAAACTTTCTGTGTAACAAGAGTCATGTATATTATTTCTTATGTCTATTATTTTTTGCTTAAAATACTCTGCTAATTTCTCACTTAATTCTGGAGAGAGTTCTTCCTTGGTATCTAAACAAATTGGATTTGCAAGAGTGTTGGTGACTTTAAATAATTCTGCGGCCTTGTTTTCCGCCAACCTAATTTTCTCCGTTAAATAAGTTCTTTTTGCTTTTTTTATTTCAGCTTTATATATTTTCAACGCCGCTCTATATGCCTCTCTAGTACAGGAATTAGGGTCTTTCCTCCATGTTTTTTCTAACGCTCTGCAACTCCATTTTAACATGCGAGCATTTTGATTAAACCAGAGCGGATTATTTGTTGGGGATCTTATATTTTGACTCTGTTTTTTTGGGGCCAAAAGATCTAAAGTTTTTATTATTGTTGAATTAAATGCTTCTATTTTATCCTCAACGGTATGTATTTTTTTAAATACCCCGATATCTGCATTCTCTAGAAATATTCTAGAGAAAGCATCTGCGGACACATTTGAGTAATTGCGTGTAAGCGATGGTTTAACAACTCTATTAGGTATATGAGGGGGTTTTTTCTTTACATTACCCACTATTTTAAAGCCTATAAAGAAATGGTCACTCCAAGCCACCTCTAGCGGTGGGTCCGTCCCGGTTACACAGCCATTATGTAGTATCCAATCCAAAGTGTGCCCAGCCCTATGGGTGGGTTTACTCACTTCCTCTGTATAACCCAGGCTATTAGCATAACAAAGAAGTTGCTGAACTTCTGTATTGCTAATATCATCTGCCCACATATTGAAGTCTCCCACAATTAAAGACTTGGGAAACTGCAACACTGAGGCTGATAACAATTCTGTAATATCCTTTAAGGCAATTGCATTCGTACTCGGAGGATGATATATGATAATAAAGCCAACGGTCTCTTCCGGACTTTTCTTCCACCTTAAAACTAGGCTTTCTAGTGAAGTATAAATTTCTGTGCAGTTCACGACCTCAAAATCAAATATCGCTCTAAAAATAAGGGCTATACCTCCTCCCCTTTTAAACTGGCGATCACACTTCACTATTTTATATCCCCCTGGAACTAATTCATCCAGCCGTGGGGGAGAAGCAGCCGAAAACCACGTCTCCGTCATGGCAAGTAGGTCCAATTTTTGCTCAACTATTAAATCATAAATGGCCGCTGCATTTTTTATAGCTGAGCGGACATTTATGAGACCTGCCTTTAAAATCTCCGTCTTTTTTCCTGATGTATCCTGGGGTATCCTTTTGTCCTGTACTACTGGGTCAGGATATGTAGGTTTCGACCCGTAATCACCATTATTCCTTATAGAACTACGCATAATATTGTATTTTATAATTTTTACCTTAGTGCGATCGTTTAAGGAATAGCACTTATTTAAACTTGTTAAATATTCAAAAGAGTAACATATTAATGATACAGCTAACACTCTGTCTTGTGCCATATCACAAAAGTTTACACCTTATAACACACAATTAAATAGTCAAATGATAAAAATACCAACAGGCACAACTTTAAAATATCCAATATAAAACCTTCAATCTAACATAAAATAGAATCAAGTGAATTAAGTCCCGCTGATTGAGATCTATTTAAAAATTACATTAGTTACTTCTCATCCTTGTATTATTTACCTATCGGCCTTTAGGACCAAGATATTATGGCTTCTATTCTCCATTAACCAGAGGTAAGTACTCCCCTGGAGGAGCAAATTTGCCAATTTATCTGTATGAAGACAGGTGAAGATTGTAAAACCAACTGTCAACAAGATGATTAAGGGCCTGTTCACACTGGAACACTGTGTGGGAAAGGCATTCCATGTGAATTTTGTATCCACCAGTCCACAAGGTACCTAGGGTTGCCACCTGTCCAGAATTGACCCAGACAGTTTGGGTTTGGAATTATGTGTCCGGGTTTCAGACTGCCTGAAACCCAGACAAATTATTTAAACTGGACTATGGTTTCCCAGCTGGGTTGCTGGCTGCAGTTGTCTAAGCTGAGAGTGCTTATTATACTCTTTCATGCTGCCCAAAGCCAGCACTAACAATACCCCCTCAAACACACACACACAGAGGGGAGAGGAGAGAGGGCTCAATCTGCACCTCTTCCTCCCGCCCCTACCCCTCTGGGTCTGCCCACACTCCAATCCCCAGGGCTGTGCCTCAGAAAAGGAAAGTGCGGGGCGTGGGTACTAAGTTACAACCGCATACCTTAAACTGAACTGGTCGGGCGTGGAACGGTCCATCTGTCACCAACATAGTCATCTGAAGAGCGACTCCAGTACACCTTCATAGGGCTGTGAGTAAACCTGGGCTATTTGTTGGTCCGCCGTGACCACTGGTTCACCTGGAGGAAAATTTTCGTTTGTGTTTACACCGTGTGATGTTTGGATTTAATCACTGATTATGACAAGAGTCATTTTTGTGAGTGCATCTATTGGGAGATTTTTAGTGTTTTTATTAAAAGTTGTGTTGCAATATCACACTATTGTGCTCTCTCTCTTCATTATACATGTGGCTGTCATCTTGGAGTTTTTCCTTTTTCCAACGGATCTCCATTTATTTAACTGAGTGCTCCAGTTTCCAAAGAGGGAGTTCCATCAATTCAAATTATAACATTTTTTTATTGTTGTTTAAATGTATAAATTACATGAATCAATACGCCAGGGCGCAAACATTTAACATATTGTATACACAAACAAACCTTTTCACCCCACACCCTCCCCCTGCCCCTGAGTCATTGTAGTTAAATAGAAAAAGGCCTCCTAAATTCCAAATTTGCTTCCCTAATATCTACCCTCCCCCACCCCTCCACCCCCCACCCACCCCTCCGCCCTCCTGTCGCACCCTATATCAGTTTTTAAATTAGTTTAATTTACTTTATTGGGTAGATCCTCTCCATAGAGGGGCGTCCATTAACGGGTTTAAAACATATATTAATTTAAATTAAATTCGAGAAGAATCCTTTTCTTATATAGAGCATCCTATTCTGTCTAGCCAAGGTTTCCACAACCTGACAAACTTTCTATAAATGCCCTGTCTAATGAGTGTCACTCTCTCGCTCCAGATCATTGTATTAATGGTCTCAACCCATGATTTAACAGTGGGTGGAGTCTGGGCCTGCCACCTCAACGCAATTAACTTCCTTGCCTGGAAAAGGCATCTCAGCACCACCATCAATTAAACTGAGTGGTTCAGTTAAAAAGCCTGTGTGCCTTAACACGAGAGTGTCAGGCCATTTATTGTGGTGAGTTTGCATTCTGATGGGTGGTGGAATCACGCAGTCACTGTGGTGTGGTGAAAGCACTGTCTGAAGATCGTGAAGGGATTTCTTCTGTTCTCCATTTATGAACTTCATTTACGTTCACACAATCAGTTTATGGATTTTTTTTGCCAACCTGTTATTTTGGGTGTATTATTGGCACCTATTTTTGACACTGATATATTGTTTCACATAGAGCAGGGGTGGGCAATTATTTTTTCGATGGGGCCACATGAGAAACTAAAAATATTTTGGAGGGCCGGGCCAAAAGGCTAAACTCAATACTGCATAAAATCAATTGTATTTCTTTATAAAAAGCAGTAAATATCATTGTTGGACAACTGGTACGAGTACTTGTTATAGTTAAACAATGAAAAAGTGAGGTTGCCTTACAAGAATTTTTTTTTAATTTATTAAACAAAATTTCCCAAAACAATGAACATTTTTCACTATTTGTGACTCATATTAGTGAAAATTTCCAGAGAGGATCAGAGACTGCGGACATGATACCAGAGAGGATCAGAGACTGCGCACATGATACCAGAGAGGATCAGAGACTGCAGACATGATACTAGAGAGGATCAGAGACTGCGCACATGATACCAGAGAGGAATCAGAGACTGCGTACATGATACCAGAGAGGATCAGAGACTGCGCACATGATACCAGAGAGGAATCAGAGACTGCGCACATGATACCAGAGAGGATCAGAGACTGCGCACATGATACCAGAGAGGATCAGAGACTGCAGACATGATACTAGAGAGGATCAGAGACTGCGCACATGATACCAGAGAGGAATCAGAGACTGCGCACATGATACCAGAGAGGATCAGAGACTGCGCACATGATACCAGAGAGGATAAGAGACTGCGGACATGATACCAGAGAGGATCAGAGACTGCAGACATGATACTAGAGAGGATCAGAGACTGCGCACATGATACCAGAGAGGAATCAGAGACTGTGCACATGATACCAGAGAGGATCAGAGACTGCGCACATGATACCAGAGAGGATAAGAGACTGCAAACATTGTCCCCATAAAGTCCTGCCAAACGACAATGTATGCCGTGTCATAAATTATGGTTTATGTATGTCTTATTGTCTTAGTGATTGATTCACATCACAACTTCATTGATAGCTTTTTTTTGTATGATTTTTAGTTTTGCTCATTACTGCCACACACGTGCAATGCATGGCTGCATGTGTGTGGCAGTGATGAGCAAAAGCAAAAATCATACAAAAAATAAGGGTATCAATTTCAAATCAATGAAGTTGTGATGTTAATCAATCACTAAGACATACATAAACCAGTGTGCCATCAATTGCTGCCAGTGTGCCATCAATTGCTGCCAGTGTGCCATCAATTGCTGCCAGTGTGCCATCAATTGCTGCCAGTGTGCCACCAGTGTGCCATCAATTGCTGCCAGTGTGCCATCAATTGCTGCCAGTGTGCCATCAATTGATGCCAGTGTGCCATCAACTGATGCCAGTGTGCCACCAGTGTGCCATCAATTGCTGCCAGTGTGCCATCAATTGCTGCCAGTGTGCCATCAATTGCTGCCAGTGTGCCACCAGTGTGCCATCAATTGCTGCCAGTGTGCCATCAATTGCTGCCAGTGTGCCATCAATTGCTGCCAGTGTGCCATCAATTGCTGCCAGTGTGCCATCAATTGCTGCCAGTGTGCCATCAATTGCTGCCAGTGTGCCATCAATTGCTGCCAGTGTGCCACCAGTGTGCCATCAATTGCTGCCAGTGTGCCATCAATTGCTGCCAGTGTGCCATCAATTGCTGCCAGTGTGCCATCAATTGCTGCCAGTGTGCCATCAATTGCTGCCAGTGTGCCGCCAGTGTGCCATCAATTGCTGCCAGTGTGCCGCCAGTGTGCCATCAATTGCTGCCAGTGTGCCGCCAGTGTGCCATCAATTGCTGCCAGTGTGCCATCAATTGCTGCCAGTGTGCCACCAATTGCTGCCAGTGTGCCATCAATTGCTGCCAGTGTGCCGCAATTCTTTCGGCTGCAAATTCAGACTTCAAATTCAGATTTCTAGCGATCCGCCCGGGGGCCGGATTAAAATGTCCGCCGGGCCGCATACGGCCCGCGGGCCGCAGTTTGCCCACCTCTGACATAGAGGGTGGATCACTCATTATTTTTCACTTAATAGTCTAGCAATATTATATGTGTGTTTTTTTATTTGATTCTTTTGAGCACTGCTTAATATCACATTTGATACCTTTTTTCACATCAGGTAGCACTGTATTTGCATATTACATTTTGATTGTTTAACTTTTAAAGCAGCAGCTCACATATATTTATTTATTAATTAATTTATTTATATTATCAATATCACTATATTTTCACTTATATTCTCCAGTTACGCGCAGTGGGGGTGGCTCAATTAGACGGCCCTTATTTCCACCTTTTTCCCATGGAAATTTGAAGTCCAGCATCCTCAGATACATCTGGATGAGAGGTACTGACTGCCAAGGGATAAGTGAGCTCACCATCCATCCCTGTCTGTGACTGAAGTCTCCCCCCTTCTATCTCCTGCCTCTGAGTGAGTACACTAAGGAAAATCAGGGTTCTCAGAGCACCCCTTATATCAGAGTTCCCCTTTACACCAGAGGCCACATCAGAGCTCCTCTCCATACATCAGAGTTCTCAGTGTTCCCCCTTAAATCAGGGTTCCCAGAGCATCCCTTATGTTAGAGTCCCCAGAGTTCTCCCTTACATCAGAGTCTGCAGAGTCCCTCCTTACAGTGTAAGGGAACTCTGCAAGTTCAGATGTATAAGGGGAACTCTGTGGACTCTGATGTAAAGGGGGACTTTTGCTATTAACGTCATATGTTTAGAAATTGTATTTATTGGCAAAAATATATGTATAAAAAAAATTGCTGTGCACCGCTAAAGTGTTCGGGTTTGACTTGAAGAAAGGGTGGCAACCCTAGTGGTACCATGCATGCACTCATTTTTGCAGTTCAAAGCATTTGGCCGCCCCTTCAAATGAATGGTCTATCAAAACTGGAATGTGAGAACATGCAAGTGTGTGTTCCAGTTTGAACTAGCCCTGAATGAATACCTATCATTGTCGGTACATTGACCAGTAGGACTCCTGGGGATAATTACAGCCTACAACTGTTCAAGATTGCAACATTCTTGCTGGAGGCAGAAGCATTATAGTCACCCTGTGTAATCATGTTCAAAAATTCCGCTCCCAGCTTGGGGCAAGAATGGACTTGTATGGCCTCAGGCTCAAGGCTTCTTTACTTACTTAAAAGAGTTGTAAAGGAAAAACATTTTTTTTGCTGAAATTACTGTTTACAGGGTATAGAGACATAATATTTAACTGATTCCTTTTAAAAACGATTAAAAATAGATAAAAATCAATCATATAATGTACCTCCTAGTTTCAGTTGCGTTTTTGCATCTAGCTTCGTTTTTGCATGTTATTTGATGCCTCTGTGCTGGACAGACCCATAGAGCAGTATTGGTTTGGAAAACTAAACTAGAATCTCCCAGTACTGTGGTGATCAGGAAACAGACAACCAGGAAGTGTCCAGAACAGAGAGGAATTACAGCAACATCAGAGCAAGAACGAGCAATGAGGACATGAAACCAGGACTGCAGTAAGGTAAAGGAAGCTATTTAGCTAAAAAAAAAATCCTATAGTGACCCTTTAACCTTTTACACTTGCATACCCCAAATTGACCAGAGATTTTTTTCCATTTATGCTATGAACCTATTCATTTGGCACTAACTTTGTCATTACCAATACATACAGCATATGTTTCTGTGTTATATTTTCTCACAAAAAGGATTTGTTTAGTTTAAAAAATTCACTTTTTTGACCCATGTTCGTTAAAAAATAAATAGGGCTACTGTAGATAAAAAGAGTAATGATACTATAATTATGATTTTTGTATAAAGCATTGAAAAGTTATTTACAAATTAAAATCTTTTTGTTATTTTTGAGCTTTTTTAAATGTTAAAGGGGTTGTAAACCCCCGTATTTTTTTTTCATTAAAAATAACAAACAAAAAACAAAGTGTTTTGCCCAGAGCATCCCCGATCCTCCTCTTCTGGGGTGCTCTACTGGCGTGCCTGGCTCCTCCCCTTCATCAGGTGCTCCCAAGGAAAGCTGTTTTCCATGGTGGCACCTGCGCAGGCTCACCCCCGAGTTCCTCTACTGCGTCCATTGACACAGACGTTGGGACTCGGCCCTGCCAGTGGTAGCCAATGGCTCCTGTTGCTATGAATCTGTCCAATGAGAGCCGCTTCACTCGTGCACATTGCTGGATCGGATCAGATTCAGGTAAGTAAAAGGTGGGGGGGTCTTGGGGGAGCTGCAGCACTGAAGGTTTTTCACCTTAATGCATGAAATGCATTAAGATGAAAAACCTTGAGGTTTTACCTCCACTTTAAACACTTGATACCTAACCTACAGGGAGTGCAGAATTATTAGGCAAATTAGTATTTTGACCACATCATCCTCTTTATGCATGTTGTCTTACTCCAAGCTGTATGGGCTAGAAAGCCTACTGCCAATTAAGCATATTAGGTGATGTACAACTCTGTAATGAGAAGGTGTGTGGTCTAATGACATCAACACCCTATATCAGGTGTGCAGAATTATTAGTCAACTTCCTTTCCTTTGGCAAAATGGGTCAAAAGAAGGACTTGACAGGCTCAGAAAAGTCAAAAATAGTGAGATATCTTGCAGAGGGATGCAGCACTCTTAAAATTGCAAAGCTTCTGAAGCGTGATCATCGAACAATCAAGAGTTTCATTCAAAATAGTCAACAGGGTCGCAAGAACCTTTTAGAAAAACCAAGGCGCAAAATAACTGCCCATGAACTGAGAAAAGTCAAGCGTGCAGCTGCCAAGATGCCACTTGCCACCAGTTTGGCCATATTTCAGAGCTGCAACATCACTGGAGTGCCCAAAAGCACAAGGTGTGCAATACTCAGAGACATGGCCAAGGTAAGAAAGGCTGAAAGATGACCACCACTGAACAAGACACACAAGCTGAAACGTCAAGACTGGGCCAAGAAATATCTCAAGAATGATTTTTCTAAGGTTTTATGGACTGCTGAAATGAGAGTGAGTCTTGATGGGCCAGATGGATGGGCCCGTGGCTGGATTGGTAAAGGGCAGAGAGCTCCAGTCCAACTCAGACGCCAGCAAGGTGGAGGTGGAGTACTGGTTTGGGCTGGTATCATCAAAGATGAGCTTGTGGGGCCTTTTCGGATTGAGGATGGAGTCAAGCTCAACTCCCAGTCCTACTGCCAGATTATGGAAGAGACCTTCTTCAAGCAGTGGTACAGGAAGAAGTCTGCATCCTTCAAGACAAACATGATTTTCATGCAGGACAATGCTCCATCACAGGCGTCCAAGTAATCCACAGCGTGGCTGGCAAGAAAGGGTATAAAAGAAGAAAAACTAATGACATGGCCTACTTGTTCACCTGATCTGAACCCCATTGAGAACCTGTGGTCCATCATCAAATGTGAGATTTACAAGGAGGGAAAACAGTACACCTCTCTGAACAGTGTCTGGGAGGCTTCGGTTGGTGCTGCACGAAATGTTGATGGTGAACAGATCAAAACACTGACAGAATCCATGGATGGCAGGCTTTTGAGTGTCCATGCAAAGAAAGGTGGCTATATTGGTCACTGATTTGTTTTTGTTTTGTTTTTGAATGTCAGAAATGTATATTTGTGAATGTTCAGATGTTATATTGGTTTCACTGGTAAAAATAAATAATTGAAATGGGTATATATTTTTTTTTTGTTAAGTTGCCTAATAATTATGCACAGTAATAGTCACCTGCACACACAGATATCCCCCTAAAATAGCTAAAACTAAAAACAAACTAAAAACTACTTCCAAAAATATTCAGCTTTGATATTAATGAGTTTTTTGGGTTCATTGAGAACATGTTTGTTGTTCAATAATAAAATGAATCCTCAAAAATACAACTTGCCTAATAATTCTGCACTACCTGTATAGTCTAAAGACGGCCACAAGGTGGCTCTCAATTGTCGGGAGGACGTCTATAGACGTCCTCGGCTCCTCTGGCCACTGGGGGGCACTGCAGTGCTGATGCACGTGCCTGGGGGCCGCGATATCTGCCAGGCACCCGCGATCGGCCGTTACACAGACAAGGACATGGATCTGTGTGTGTAAACACACAGATCCACGTCCTGTCAGGGAAAGGAGACCGATGCTGTGTCCCTTGTACATAGGGACACAAATTGGTCACCTCCCCCAGTCAGTCCCCTTCCCCCACAGTTAGAAACACTATGCAGGACACACATTTAACCCCTTCCTCGCCCCCTAGTGTTAACCCCTTCCCTGCCAGTCACATTTACACAGTAATCAGTGCATAATTATAGCACTAATTGCTGTATAAATGTGAATGGTCCCAAAAATGTGTCAAAAGTGTCCGATATGTCCGCCATAATGTCGCAGTCCCAATAAAATTCGCAGATCGCCACCATTACTAGTAAAAAAAAATATTTTTTAAAAAAATCATAATTCTGTCCCCTATTTTGTAGGCGCTATAACTTTTGCGATTTTTTTTTTTTTTTACCAAAAATATGTAGGAGAATACGTATTGGCCTAAACTGAGAACAAAAATAGTTTTTTTTTAAAAAAATTGGGATATTTATTTTAGCACAAAGTAAAAAATAGTGGACCAGATCCACAATGAAGTTACGCTATTTTGCTCCGGCGTATCTTTGTTTTGTATCCACAAAACAAGATACGCCTGAAGCTGGGCTAGATCCGACTGGCGTACGTCTTAGTACGCCGTCGCATCTAAGGTGCATATTTACGCTGGTCGCTAGGTGGCGTTTCCGTCGATTTCCATGTTGAGTATGCAAATTAGCTAGATACGGCGATCCACGAACGTACGTCCGGCGCATTTTTTTACGTCGTTTCCGTAAGGCTTTTTTCGGCGTATAGTTACCCCTGCTATATGAGGCGTATCCTATGTTAAGTATGGACGTCGTTCCCGCGTAGAATTTTGAAAATTTTCCGTTGTTTGCATAAATCGTTCGCGAATAGGGCTTAGCGTAGAATGACGTTCACGTCGTAAGCATTGGCTTGTTGCGGGTTAATTTAGAGCATGCGCACTGGGATACCCCCACGGACGGCGCATGCAAGTATAATTAACATAAAACATGCCCACATCTTTAACATTTGAATTCCGCGCCCTTACGTCGGCAGATTTACGCTACGCCGCCGTAATATTAGAGGCAAGTGCTTTGTGAATACAGCACTTTCCTCTCAAAGTTGCGGCGGCGTAGCGTTACTATGATATGCTACGCCGGAATAAAATTATGATCCGCTACGTGGATCTGGCCCATTGTGTTTTTTTTCAAAATGTTCTAAAAAAAAAAAAATGCGCATGTGCAAGAAACGAAAGTTCCCGGAGAGAAAAGAAGATTCCCGGCAACGAAAATTATTTTCTGTAGCAACAAGAAGGCTTGGTCGGCCAAAATTTGAAAATCAATGGTGGCATCATCGGATCACAAAAAAATAAAATTGTTCGAAGTTCGACCGTTTATGGCCTGCTTTAGGCCAATTACAGTATATGCAGACATTGTAGATATATGTATCTATAATGGGCTAGCTTGGTAAAAAAACAAAACAAAAAAAATACGAAAAAACCCTTGATAAATTGGACTTTTCAAACCTTCATGGATAAAGCTCACAGCAAATGTTGCCATTTTGGAGTACGCAGAATAAACTTCTTTGGTGTTTTATAGGGACAGACTTGTTTTCTTTTTGTTGTTTTTTTTATTTTATTCTTGTTAATATATGTTAAAAAAAAAGAAACAGTTCTAGTATCCCCTCCCTACATTGACCCAGAGCATCTTTTTCGCCAGCACCATAATTACATACCTTTTACTTTAGAACTTTTGTAAACTACCCATATATCCTTTTTGGGGGAAGTTTGGGTTACTATTTAGCGGCACATATGAATAGATACATGTTTTATTTTCAAGAAAAATTAGGAAACCATAAGGACAAAAAAAAACCAAACCCCCTACAACTATACACTGGGCAAGATCGCAGAAGAAACTACACTCTGAGCTCTTCAAAACCACCCTAGCGACAAAAATAGAAGTACTAAATCGGAACCACTCAACGGAACAAACACTCAACGCTTTAAACAAAGCGTTACTACAAACAGCAGACACAGTCGCTCCGAAACGCAGAGCCCTCAGCCGGAAAAACAACTCGGGCTGGTTCAACGACACTCTCACTCTACTGAAACAGGATCGCAGAAGAGCTGAAGGAGCCTGGAGGAGGAACCTATCAAAAGAAAACCTCACAAAGTACAAAACCCTCACCAAGAACTACCACAAAGCGATTTTTAAAGCTAAAAAAGACCATTTCGCACACAAAATCTCCAAAGCCCTAAACCGCCCACGGGAACTTTTTCAACTAGTCGCTAAGACTATGAACCCCTCCTGCTTGGACCCCCCTGCAAGTGAAACACAGGAATTCTGCAATGAGCTATCTGACTTTTTCATCGACAAAATCGAAACGATTCGGGCAACAGTTCAACAGAAAAAGCACACCAACCACATTCAGATACAGCTAGAAGAAGAAATCAACATAAATAACCCACGATCGACGATTTTTGAGCTGGTCCCAATTACAATCGACACCACAAAAAACATCATCGGAAGCCTCCGAGACAACACATCACCCAATGACATCGTTCCTACAAAACTTTTGAAAGAATGCACGGACATTTTGGCACCCACCATAACGCACATCATAAACCAATCATTCAGGGAAGGGATAGTCCCTAACAACCTCAAGCAAGGCATAATAAAACCCCTCTTAAAGAAACCCAACCTCGACCCGAAAGACCCAAACCAGCGCAGACCGGTAACAAGCCTAAACACGATCTCCAAGATCATGGAGAAAGCAGTAGTACAACAGCTTCAGCCACACCTGGACGATCACAAACTCCTAGATCCTCTACAATCAGGTTTTCGCCCAGGCCACGGCACAGAAACGGCTCTTCTCAAGATATGGGATGACGCCCTCGAAGCAGCAGATGATGGAATCCTGTCTCCTAGTGCTGCTGGACCTTAGCGCAGCCTTCGACACGGTAGACCACAACATATTGCTCACACGACTCAAGGAAGTAGCAGGAGTCTCGGACGCGGCCCTACCGTGGTTCGCATCTTTCCTAGGAAATCGCACTCAGACCGTGAAACTTGGAGGTTTTACATCAGAAACACGGACCGTTACATGCGGAGTCCCGCAAGGATCGCCCCTCTCACCCGTACTCTTCAACATCTACATCCGCCCGCTCCTCAAAATCATCAGCAAACAGGACCTGCGCTACCACTCCTATGCTGACGACACGCAGCTTTACCTTCGAATCACCAACAAAAAAGAACAATTTCATGAACTTGGAAAATGCCTCACACTGATCGACAATTGGATGACTGAATGCTCCCTCAAACTCAACGGATCCAAAACAGAGCTACTCACCCTGCATGCAAATAGGAAATCCATTTCTAGGACCACATGGATACCACCCACCATCCTCGGACAAACCATTGCGCCAAGCAACAAAGTCAAAAGCCTCGGAGTCATCTTTGACGCAGACATGACGATGGATGCACAAATAGGATCAGTTGTCAGCAGTTCTCATCATCTGCTCCGCATGCTACGTAGACTCATCCCCTTCATCCCGGAAGAAGACAGAGCTGTAGTGGTTGGAACTATCATCAATTCACGACTCGACTACGCAAATTCCCTCTATTTAGGACTACCGAAATACCAGATGTCACGTCTACAAGTCGTCCAGAACACGGCAGCCAGACTGGTAACAGGTAAAAAGCCGTGGGAATCAGTCTCCCCGGCCTTGAGATCCCTCCACTGGCTGCCCGTACAGGACAGGGTGACATTCAAGACACTCTGCCTCACCCACAAATGTATACATAGGAACGCTCCCCAATACTTAAGCGAGAAAATAAAACCCTACGTCACCAAGCGCGTGCTCCGATCAACCAACCAAAACCTTCTCCAGATTCCTAAATCCCGCTACAAATCGAAGGGAGAACGCAGATTTTCGGTCCAAGGACCTCGGCTCTGGAATGCTCTACCCACTACCATCCGCCTGGAGGAAAACCATCGGGCCTTTAGGAAAAAACTAAAGACCCACCTCTTCTGAAGGACCGGTACGACTCTGGATGTCAAGCGCCTTGAGGCGATTAAGTTCGCATTTGCTGCGCTATATAAGTCACTCACTCACTCACTCACTCACTCACTCACTCACAAATCTGAAAAAAACGATTTTCCTAATTTTTCCTCTCTATGAAGTCATAAAAAAGGGTAAATGCTGATACTTTCATGCATTTCCACTTTTTAAGGAATGCATCACATGCACATGTTTATGCCGATGCACAATTCCAATGACGTTCTCTCTAGTTTGGTAGTGTACAGCTCTCCACTTCTATGGCCAGCTGCACACTCAACCGGCAGTTCTCCATGTGCATGAGGCCTTACTGCTGCTTTATTTAAAGATGGCTGCTGAAGATCACACAGGAAAGGCCAATAACGGATGATTACATATTTTCTTCATTTATACATAATGCAAAATTGCTGAACACAATGCAAAAGAATGTTGACTTCTTTATTCAAATTGAGGGGATACCCCTGGAATCCAGGAAACTCCTTGTCCAGCTCTCCCGGCCCCTCTTATGTGTAAGTTACCCTGTGTCTCTTGGGTGCACAGGGTGACCAAGAAGCCACACTTCTTCCAGCCGGGCCTATGGGGTTAATACAGATCACTAACACTACCCCACCCTTTTTACTGTGTGTATTATACATGTTCCAAGCATGAAGACCAGAGGTAAAGTAAGAAATGGGAATGTTTCCTCAAGTGTCCTTCCCACTGACAAAGTTGGCTGTGGGCCCAGTTTTTGTTTATAACATTTGTTGAAAAGTTTCAATGACATTGGTCACATTTTGACATATTGGCCCAGATTCACGTAGCTCGGCACATCTTTGTGCCGGCGTAGCGCATCTCATATGCGCTACGCCAACGTAACATTGAGAGGCAAGCTGAGTATTCACAAAGCACTCGCTCCCATATTTACGCCAGCGTATTGTAAATAGGCCGGCGTAAGCCCGCCTAATTTAAAGTAGGCAGGTAGTGGGCGTGTTGTATTATAATGAATCGTGACCCCATGTAAATGAATGGCCGTACGAACTGCGCATGCTCAGAATCACGTCGCATATACTCCCTAAGATACGACGGCTCAATGCGTACGACGTGAACGTAACCTACGCCCAGCCCCATTCACGTACGACTTACGTAAACGACGTAAAATACGATGGCTGTTCCGACGTTTCCGACGTCCATACCTTAACATGACTTGCCCCTGCTTTATGAGGGGTAAACTTACGCCGGACGTACGCCTTACGTAAACAGCGTAGATTACTGTGACGGCCGTAAGTACGTTCGTGAATCGGCGTATCTTGCTCATTTACATATTCAACGCGTAAATCAATGGAAGCGTCCCTTGCTGCCAAGATACGACGGCGTAGGAGACTTACGTCGGTCGTATCAAGCCAAAATTCAGGCGTATCTTGTTTCCTGAAACAGGCGCATAGATACGACAGCGCACATTAAGACTTACGCGGCTTATCTCAAGATACGCCGGCGTATGTCATACGTGAATCTGGGCCTCTGTATTTATGGGTCTTTGAGTGTCAAAACATTAGATGGAGCCCACATATGACTCCATCTAGAGAACTAAACCTGATGTTTCTTAACTAAACGCTTATAAACGCAAACGTGGTAAAACGCCGGAAAATTCGCGGCAAAACGGGCATTTTAGACGCTGTTTTTTGTGTTTGAAAACGTGTGTTTAGATGAGTTTGCATCTGCGTCTCGTGTGCATGGGGCCTAAGGCATTTTTAAAACCGTAGATCTATATATTTGGAAATTGTATTCACGTTTTTAGTTTTTGCCATCATTTCGTTATAACTTAAAAAGGGCTTTTTTTTTGTTTTATGTATTTAACCCTGAAATGAAAAAACACTATAATAACCTATTTTACTGACTATCTGAATGAGGTTTAGTTAGTTTTGAGCGACCCGTCGTATCTATGCGCCTGATTCTTAGAATCAGTTACGCATAGATATCCATTAGATCCGACAGGCGTAAGTCTCTTACGCCGTCGGATCTTAACTGCATTTTTTTGTGGACCGCTAGGTGGCGCTTCCGTCGAATTCCGCGTCGAGTATGCAAATTAGCTAGATACGCGAATTCACAAACGTACGCGCGGCCGACGCAGTAAAGTTACGACGTTTACGTTAGGCTTTTCCCGGCGTATAGTTGCCCCTGCTATATGAGGCGTAAGTGCGGTGTACCAATGTTAAGTATGGCCGTCATTCCCGTGTCGAAATTTGAAAAAGTTACGTCGTTTGCGTAAGTCGTCCGTGAATGGGGCTGGACGTCATTTACGTTCACGTCGAAACCAATGACGTCCTTGCGGCGTACTTTGGAGCAATGCACACTGCATGCGCCGTTCCACAAAAACGTCAATCACGTCGGGTCACAGTAGTTTTACATAAAACACGCCCCACTTGATCCAAATTTGAATTAGGCGGGGTTACGCCGGCCGATTTACGCTATGCCGCCGCAACTTACGGAGCAAGTGCTTTGAGAATACAGCACTTGCCCCTCTAAGTTGCGGAGGCGTAACGTAAATCGGATACGTTACGCCCGGGCATAGATATGCCGCTGACTGAGAATCTGGCCCTATATGTTTGTTATGTGTTTCCATTCATTCAGCATGCCTAAAAAAAATGTTAAAAGATATTTTTTACCTTTTAGATGTTTCTTAGGAGAAGGTGTCATGAATGACTTCAGGTTTCTTGAACAATGTCAGAGTGAGCCTGTCCCAAATCTGTCCTCATTAACCGATTTCCGACCCCCCACCGTAGTTTTACAGCAGCAGGTCGGCTCGGCTGCGCAAAATCATGTAAAATAACGTGATTTTGCATTGCAGCCGCTAAGGTCAAATTGCGCCCCTGCTCACCCCTGGTGCAGATGCGAGTGCCCGGCGGGCGCGATCACCGCCGGGCACCCGCGATCGCTTGTTACAGAGCGAGAACCGGGAGCTGTGTGTATAAACACACAGCTCCCGGTCCTTTCAGGGGGAGAAATTACTGCACGCATGTTCATACAATGTATGAATAGCGATCTGTCATTTCCCCTAGCCAGTCCCACCGCCCTTCAGTTAGAACACAATGAGGGAACATAATTAACCCCTTCCTCGCCCCCTAGTGTTAATCCCTGCCAGTGACATTTTTACAGTAATCAATGCATTTTTATAGCACTGATCGCTATAAAAATGCCAATGGTCCCAAAAATGTGTCAAAAGTGTCCAAAGTGTCCACCATAAGGGTGCAGTACCCATAAAAATTGCAAGATCTGAAGATGACCGCCCTTTACAAGGTTGACACGCGTCAGTTTTTATCATGTTTACCATTATAATAATATTATTATGTCATGTTCTTGTATGTCTGCCCTTACGGCTCAGGCCCTGTACAGACGACCGAACATGTCCGATAAAAATGGTCCGCGGACCGTTTTCATCGGACATGTCTGCTGGGAGGTTTTGGTCTGATGTGTGTACACACCATCAGACCAGAATCCCCGTGGACAGAGACGCGGTGACGTAGAAGACACCGACGTTCTCTGACACGGAAGTTCAATGCTTCCACGCATGCGTCGAATCAATTTGACGCATGCGCGGGATTTCGGGCCGCTGGTTATACGTCATAACCAGCGGACATGTCCGATGAGTCGTACTAACCATCGGACATGTCCGACGGACATGGTTCCAGCGGACAAGTTTCCTAGCATGCTAAGAAACTTTTGTCCGCTGGAAACCTGTCCGCTAGGCCAGGAAACCGGTCCGCTAGGCCGTACACACGGTCGGACATGTCCGCGGAAACTGGTCCGCGGACCAGTTTCAGCAGACATGTTCGGTCGTGTGTACGAGGCCTTAATCAACATGCTGTCAATGAATATGTACATGTTTTTATTGTTACTACTTGACAATTTTTGGTTCAAATACAATACATATGTTTCCTGTGAGACATAAAAATAAAAATAAAACCATTTTGTACCAATCCAACACCATTTACTTTTTGCAGAAATACAAAGCCCCCGGGGTAACTTTTCCTTTCTACAACAATTTGGGGTGTGAAGCGCTTTACCCACTGTTCAGTATCGCTTTTCCTATGCTAACATTTTTTGGGGTGGTTAAACACCCATTCCCCATGCTTGATACTAGTGGATTCAACATGAGCCATGATTGCTTATGTCCAACATTTTTGCTTATACCTCCGTGAGTATACTAATTACATTAACATACATTTAAAATGTTTAGAATTTCTCTCGTCGCCACTGATCGGACCACCTTTCTGGTCATGGACAGCGTTTGAAATACATTTTTCTTCCACAGTGTGAGCAGAAGCAAACACGTCTTTTGCTCCCTTTGGCTTAAGGTTTCGTACTTTCGATGCACTGTGTTTATTGATATTGATTATCAGTTCTCTATCTCTAATATGTTTTGTTTTATACTTATATTACCATCTCATGAGGTATTTTATATTTTGTTGTAGCACGTAGCAATGGTCATGTTGTCTACATTGATATAAATTATTAACATGCCAATACTTTATTTATTTTTATTTTATTCTTATATACATCTAATATACAACAACAAAAACCTTGTTTCACACTTTTACCCATTGTGTGCTGCTTCTGTTCCCACTAGGACCATGTTCACCTGTTGCCGTGCACGCAGGCCCACTGGTCGGGGACCATATTTTCCTCCGGGCCTCACGGCAGGTGGAGGGGGTTATTGGAGGTATTCCTCTGTATCCCCCATATGCTCCACAGTGGCCATCTTCTGATTGGCCGCCTGAGGGAGCTATCACCTGCGATCTTTCCGGACGTCATCAATCTGTCGCGCTTGGGCGGCACATCGTGTCGTCATGCCGTTTTGGCGGCGGAAGTGACGACTGGGTCAGGGCTTTGTCCTTCCGGAACGCCGTGGAGGCCGCACATGGGCTGCCTTATGGCGGCCTTCTGTCCCCTGGCGTTGGTGTGTGGTGGGGGTGGGTTTGGGGGGTTGGAGCTCATATGAGGACCTTGGGAGTCATCTGACTCGTTACCTATCAGGTATGCCCAATCACAGCATGACACATATATTAATAGATGGACTTACTGGGATTCTATTCAGATCCCAGACAGCCACTACAACGGACAGACCCTAACCGGTATCTAGATGAAAGTAAGTAATGCCCTACATTGTATATGGCCTTTCACTGGAGCTCTGTTCCCCAGTATATATTTTTACTCTACTTATCCTGCAACCTTTTCCCTAAACCTTCGGGCTCTAGGTACCTCCTTATTTATTCATATACCTTGGACCTTCCTTTCAGGGACTCTTCCAAGACAACCTGTTATTCCTTCACTTAAAACACAGCAGGTATTCTATTATTCCATTTCCACACTATCTTTCTTTCATCATTCACATATGATCATATACACGTCCCCACTTGCACCTTTCTCCATTATGCTTTTTGCACATTTATTCCATTTCCATCATATTTCTATGTTTTCAGCCAACCCCCTTCCACAATTTTTCACACTTCCCCTTTATACTCCACCCACCATCACAGTCACATCTCACATGCACCATCTCACATTTAACTTTTTATTGCACATTACACTCGTTCATCTTGATACCTCACTAGGCTTCTTTATTAATTATACTTCCCATTGCAATTTCTACTTTTTGCCATGGCATCCAATTGTGGTTTAAATCACCTCTCTTATACATTTCATTTTATTATCAAGACACTAATATAACATTTTCCTTATTATTTCTGAATAAAATTTTTCACTTTATATTATTTCTTTATAATTGTTTTTATTGTATTACTCAAAGATACACAATAAAGCGCAAATAAAAGTCATAACATTACAACATTTTCTTAGTCATATGTCGTGTTCAACAATGTGCTTGGGAAGGCCACAAACTATCATTCCACTCAACCGTAACAATATAGGGCCTAAGCCCAGTTGGAGGAAGGTCAAATGGTTAAACAAATAACTAACAATCCCTGTTTACCCCAACGGGATCAAGCTGTAAACAAGGGATTATGACTCATTATTTCAACTTATATAATCAAAACAAGAATAAAGGGGTATCAGGGGAAGGAGGGGGGGGGGAGATAAGTAGGAAGTTAAATTTTATATCCGGTCTAATTTAAGAGTGTAGTCATTCAGGAACACAATTAATAGTTACTAACATTTTTCAGGGAATTTGAAGCCCTAGGATGAGTAATCCATTCATTCCAATTTTTAAGGAATTTATTTATGGTTCCTTTCTTATGTGCTAACATTAGCTCATAGTGAGCCTGAGTGTTGAGTCTCTGGATAACGTCAGATAAGTTAGGTGCTATGGTAGATTTCCATAGTTTTGTTATGGTGAGTCTAGCTGCAGTAAGGCAGTTAGTGACTATAGTTCTAAAATGAGGAGGATAAAAGTCTAGATTAATACCTAATAGGGCCATTTCAGGCGTGAGTATTTTTAAATTACCAGTGAGGGATGTGATAAAGGAGGATACAATTTTCCAGAAGCTAGCCAGGGTTTTACAATCCCAAAGAGTATGTAGTAAATTGCCAACATGAGATTCACATCTCCAGCACATGGGTGAGGAGTTGGGGAATTTTAGAATTTTCTGGGCGTTCTCCCAATGTTCTACACATGAAGAAGCGGAGCTGTTAATATAAATGGCTTTTTGCCACTCTTCCCACGTAAAAGTCTGAGATAGATCTTTCTCCCACTTAAGCATATTTGAAGTTTTGGTTTGGAAAGGGAAGGACGAAAGTAGTTTATATATATGGTATAAGCCTCTCTTTCCACTCATTTTGTAGGAAGTTAGGAATTCCCACATTGTCTTAGGGAGTTCCACACTTCCTTTTGGGTCAAAGTTTTTATTGAACGGTTTGGCTTCGAGTTCTTTGGTTATTTTAAGCATGTTATCGGGTGCAAGTTGGTCAAAGAAAGTGATACCTTGTTTGGACCAGGGAGTGGCAGTGGTTCTTACTTTACAGTAATCTATTACTCCTAGCGGTATTGGCACAAGGACAGGGTCACAAGTCGGCTGTAATTTATTTAGAGCAAATTTCCAGGCCGATAGGGTAGCCTTAATTGTTAAGAAGTTGGGAGCATTAATTTTTGGTAGAACATAGCTGGCCATGGAAAGGGAAAATAAATCCTTCCCTCTAGATATTTCACGCTCAATATTCAACCATAGTTTGTCACTTGAATATCTGAACCAGTATCTCATTTGGTCAAGAAGCGAGGCATAGTAGTATAGGCGTAAATCCGGGAGGTTAAGACCTCCATTAGCTTTACTCAGTGACAAAGTAGACAATGCAATTCTAGGTTTCTTCCCCAACCAGACCAAGTTGCTTAACCTCGAGTTAATTTGTGTGAAAAATTTAGTTGGGATGGGGATTGGGAGGGAGCGGAAGTAGTAAAGAATTTTTGGGAGCGTCTTCGTTTTAAAAGCTGCTATTCTTCCAATCCAAGATAAATGTGTTTTTTTGATAGACTGTGCATCTTGGGTGATTTGGGTCAATAGGGAGGGGTAATTTGCTTCATACAGTCTATTAGGTGGGTAAGTAAGTTGAATTCCAAGATAGGTAATGGAGGGGCTATCCCAATTGTAGCTAGATTGTTGTTTAAGTTTAACAACCAAGTCTGGTGGGAGGTTCATAGGTAGTACAAAACATTTACTGTGATTAACTTTATAATAAGAGACCGATCCAAACTTATCTAGGATAGCAGTTACATCTTCTAGCAATGTGTCAGTAGCGGACAAAGTTAAAAGAACGTCATCTGCAAACAGTCCCAATTTGTGTTCTATTTGACCTACTTTGATTCCTACAATATCGGGGTTAGATCCTAAAGTTATCGCCAATGGTTCAATTGCTAACGAAAATATAATGGGTGACAAGGGGCAACCCTTTCTTGTACCATTTGTAAGACTAAACTGTTTAGATATGCTTCCCGATGTAAACACTCTGGCAGATGGTGTTGTGTAGAGAGACATTATGGCTTCAAAAATAAATCCTGTTAGACCAGATTTCTTGAGGGTTTCCGCTATATATCCCCAGTGTACTCGGTCGAATGCCTTCTCTGCATCCAGTCCGAGAAGCAGAGAAGGCATCCGACCGCGCTCAATATGACAGATTAGGTCAATCATCCGTCTGGTGCTATCTGGGCCTTGTCGTCCCTTCACAAATCCGACTTGATCTGGTTCAATTAAATAAGGGGTGATTTCTAACAGACGGTTAGCCAGAACTTTAGCAAAAAAATTTAAGTCAGAATTAAGTAGCGAAATAGGTCTATAATTTGTTGGGGATGTCGGGTCTTTTCCTTGCTTTGGTATTGTGATGATAATTGCTTCAAGCATTTCCCTGGGGAAAGAGCGGATGTTGACAGCTTGGTTAAATAATCTGGTCAAGTATGGGGATAGCATATTGTCAAATGCCTTAAAGTATTCACTGGAAAGTCCATCCGCACCGGGTGTCTTATTTAATGGTAGCAATGAGATTACTTTTTTTATTTCTTGTACTGTTATAGGATCATTTAATTTATCTAACGTAGTGGAATCTACAGTAGGGATGTTCAATTTATCAAGAAATTGGGTTATATCTTTTAGAGTTGGTTGGATGACAGTTTGATCTTCCTTTAGGTTATATAGACCCTCATAGTATTCTGCAAACGCATCCGCTATACTCTGTGGATTATATAATACTTTTCCTGACTTGTGGTGAACGAATTCTTGAATTTTCTGCTTCTTCTGTCTATTACGCAGTTGCATGGCAAGTAGTTTACCCGCTTTATTTCCTTGTGAGTAATGGTTCAATTTCAATTTTTTTAGGTACTTTTCATGATCGGAGATTAGAATCGATCTCAGCTCATGTCTAGCTTCATTAAGTTGTTGGAGGAGAGGGGTGTGATTGGGAGTTAGTTTGTGTTCCTTCTCTAATTTGTTTATCTTCACTAATAAATTATTTACTTCCTGTGACCGCCTTTTTTTTTCTCTAGATGTCAATTGTATCAGCATTCCCCTGGAGAACGCTTTGTGGGCACACCAAATACTAGAGATAGAGACTTCGTCGTTATCATTTAATTAAAAAAATTCTTCTAGTCTTTCCTTCATCTCCGCCAGAGCTCCTTTATGTGATAAGATATACGTATTGTTTCTCCAAATAACCTGTCTGGAATTTAGTTGAGCAAGATCAACAGACAATGAGATTGGCGCATGGTCAGACCATGTTATGTTATGTATTTGGGCATCTGTGGTTTTCTGGAGGAGAGCTCTGTCAGTGATGAAGAAATCGATTCTAGAATAGGATTTATGGACATTTGAGTAAAAGGTAAAGTCCTTTTCTGTTGCGTGGAGGCATCTCCAAGGATCATGGAAGTCTTCCTGTGAAACGATGTTCTTCAGGCCTTTTCGTTTAGATTGGATTCCTTTAGTGGTGTCAAGAGTCGGGTCCATCGTTGCATTAAAGTCTCCACATAGGATGATGTTGCCTTTCCGCATTTTCTTAGATGTTGTGATGACTTTTTGAAGGAACTGTTGTGGGTTTCTATTTGGTGCATAGATATTGACCAGTGTTAGTATTGTATTTTCAATCTTTGCGACCAATATTATATATCTTCCTTGTCGATCAATTTTGGAGTCCAAAAGTTGAAAAGAGACCGAATCTTTAATGATCGTCAAGACACCTTTTTTTTTCCTACTGTTGTAAGATGCAAAGACATGTGGAAATTTAGGGTGTGAAAATTGGGGAGGATTGTCTCTTGCAAAATGCGATTCTTGAACGCAGAGTATGTCGCAATCAAATTTCAAGGCATCATTCCATAGGGCTTTTCTTTTGAAGGGGCTGTTGAGACCCTTCGCATTTAGTGAGAATAGTTTCAAATCAGGCATGGCATATATAAATTCATGTAGATGAATTGCATGCTTACCAACCGAAGTAGGGGAGGAGTGTGTCCATTGACTACATAACTTCCATGGAAAAATGAGATTGCATGAAACTGCTCAAGAGGGGGGTAGGGGAGGAGATTAGGATCCGGGTCAAAAACAGAGACAAAAATAAAAGATAACATATAAAAACAGACGAGTTGGCGAGCAACTCTTGTGTGCATGGTTACGTGCACTCTCGTTGTGGGGACTTGTTAGTCCAAGATCAGAGGTTAGGATAGGGACTCCCTGAGGATCATGCGCCCGAGGAACTTAGGCCATAATAAATTTGGAGAGACTAGAGATAAAAAAATAAAAAAAATAATGTACTTGCGATTTTGTTATCCATGACTGACATTCCAGGGAGCGGTCAGTTTTTCTTTGGTGATTTTGTCACTCGGAGTGATTTCATCACTAGGAAGTAAATTCCATTTTTTCAGGATCTTGAGGCCGTCTTCCAACGTGTGTATTGTATGGGAAGTGTTATCCTTGTCCACAGATAGTTTGGTTGGAAATCCCCATTTATAAATCAGCTTGTGATTGCGAAGTATCTTGGTGATCGTGTTCAGGTTTTTCCGCGCCAGGATAGTGGCTTGGGAAAGATCGGAGTACAGGATAATTCCCGCATAGGGGTCTGGCAGAGGTGCATGTTGTCTTGCAAACTGCATCAGCATGTCTTTTGTCTGGAAAAAATGGATCTTGGCGATCACATCTCGCGGAAGCTTCGCTGGAATGTGTGGAGGCTTAGGAAGCCTGTGGGCTCTATCGATCACGAGATCTTGTTTTTGCAATGAGGGGATTAGATCAACGATCATCTTTTGCAGAAAAGTTTTCAGGTCACTATTTTTAATATTTTCAGGGATGCCACGGAATTTAATATTATTTCTCCTAGATCTGTCTTCGAGATCTGAGACTTTAAGTTTTAATTTCCTGACTTCTTCCTCAAGCGCAAAGTGGTCATCAACCAATTCATTATGGGCGTCAGTGAAGTCGGTCATTTTGTTTTCAATATAGTCGACTCTTTCACCCAGATCCTCTATTTCTACTTTAGATTTGTGCATAAATGCTTTCATATCATGCTGGATTGCACCATGTAATGATTTTAGCATTTCTTTCATGTCAGTATCCAGCATTGCTTTATCAAGTTTTTCCTCATAGGGGTTAATTCCAGTATCAGAGTCAGAATCACAGTCAATCTCAATGCCACTTACTTTATCAGTAGCTGACACTTTCCTCTTCTGTTTAGCTGGGCTGGTGAAATCTGATTCAAAAGCATCCTGATTCTCCTTTTCAGGCTGCTGCAGCGTCAGAGCTTGTGTCCCTCTCCTCACAGCGCTGCCTGACAGTTTGCCTGTGTGTGTGAGGGAGGAGGGACCAGCGCCATTTTGCTTCCCAGGGGATTCGGCCGGGCTGACAAACAAGCCCAATTTACGGGGTTTCTTGCGGGAGATTCGTTGCTCCATACCACCGCCTGTGATCCCCGCTCTCTCCGGTTTGTAAATATGTCCTTGGGCGCTCTGTCCGTCGCTTCTAGCCGCTATAGGGAGTCAGTATAGCATGGAGCTCTAGCAGTGAGCGTCCATGCAGTTCCGCAGCCGGCCACGCCCCCACTTTATATTATTTCTACAGCTTGGGGTGCCCGTTTTGGTTCGAGTCCTTTATGGCTACTGCCTTGGTCCTTTGGGCTTCTTCTTCCGGACCCCCCCTCGCCCCCACGTGTGAGTCACCAGTGCGGCCTCTCGTAGGCCGGGAGCCTTTGGTCTGCCTACCCAGTCGAGCCTTTTTCCATCTAGCCCTTCCTGCCTCATGTGGGTCATGCGGTGCATTGGCTGCAACTACAGGGTCCCTGGTTGGTTTACAGATACAGCACATGGGAAAGTTCTCCTTTCCTTTCCTTTAGCCGTTAAGGGGTAAATATACTCATTATTTACAACATTGTCAATACGGTAGATGTTTCTTTGCTGAGAGTGTTTTTGTTTTTTAACAACCTCACTGTAACGCCACCCTATTAACTTTGCACTAAGAACAACTATAGTTGCTTCTTTCCCAGTCAACTCTCTTCGTTTCTTCCTTCTTTCTGAAGATTCTCTCACTTCTACAGCCTTGCTCCCCACGGTGGTTGCGGAGGTGCGCCACCTAGTGGTACTTCCTGGTTCGCTCCCAGCACTGACAGGAAGGTGTTCCTCTATTGCTGACAGAACGCCACTGTCAGCTGGGCTTCCACACTCACCTGAACTGAGCTCCAGCTTCCTGAACTGGATCACCAGGACTCCTTGTTTGCAGCTACCGCTCTCATCAACCAGGTCCAGGCTCCCAGGATGCACATCCATGCCCAGCTATCTGCAACCGCAAGTACTCTGCTATAGAAACCAATTACTAAACGCTGATCTCCATACTTACCACTTGTTTCCAAGTTATGTTCACTGCTATGCTAAAGTACTAAGGAGTTTCACTCAAGTTTGAACTGCAGCTTACATGTTATGCTCACTGCTATAGATACCAGTTACCTGCTTGCTTCTATGCCTGTGTTCATTACTGACCTCTAGTGTGCAGTCCCAGTACTGCGGCTACACCTATCCTTATACCTGTTCTATACCATTAATACCAAGATTTACTTTTATGTTGCTTATGCTGAAATAAGCTCTATTTACTTTACTGAGGCTGTGATGATAGGACCCAAACTCTTAACTGAGTTAAGAGTGAAACCTGGGTTCGAACCTGAGAAGTCTCCACAGTTGCGATCCATAAACCTGAAACTAATTTGGCGTATTGTTACACTCACCTATACAATGTATTTCCTTTTAGAACATCTACATTTTACCCCCTGAAGATGACCGCCCTTTACAAGGTCGAAATACGTTGGGATTTTATCATGTTTACCATTATTATAATATAATTTATGTCATGTTCTTGTATGTCTGCCCTTATGGCTTAATCAACATGCTGTCAATTAATATGTACATGTTTTTATTGTTACTACTTGACAATTTTTGTTTCCTGTGAGACATAAAAATAAAACCATTTTGTACCAATCCGACATCATTTACTTTTTTCTGAAATACAAAGCCCCCGAGGTAACTTTTCCTTTCTACAACAATTTGGGGTGTGCAGCGCTTTACCCACTGTTCAGTATAGCTTTTCCTATGCTAACATTCAGTGTGATAAGCCCAGCCTCTATCACTTTAACCCTTTGTTAGGACAGAAAGTCATAATGAAGATCTGCCTTTACAGTACAGACAAACAAAGAGAACTAACAAAAACATTTTGTGCTGGAGGGTACAGAATACAGTAGATCATCTTAAAAGAAAAAACTGAGAATGGTTAATATTTTTTTAAGTTATGCAATGTGAATACGTAACAAATATAAAGCTGGTAGGAGAAAGAACTCGCTCCAGGTGTCCGGTTCACAAAAAAATCTTCTCCTCCTCAAAATGATGGTGCTGGCTCAGTATGCAAAATAGCATATAGAAAATAATTAAATCCGTATGGCCGCACTAAAGTTGCCCCTGGGTATATGAGTCGCAGTCAATGTTAAGTATGGCCGTCGTTCCCGCGTCGAAATTTGAAAATTTACGTTGTTTGCGTAAGTCGTCCGTGAATAGGGCTGGACGCCATTTACGTTAACGTCGAAACCAATGACGTCCTTGCGACGTCATTTAGCGCAATGCACGTCGGGAAATTTTAGGGACGGCGCATGCGCAGTACGTTCGTCGCGGGACCGTGCCTAATTTAAATGATCCACGCCCCCTACCCGGATCATTTGAATTAGGCGGGCTTGCGCCGAAGGATTTACGCTACGCCGCCGCAACTTTACTTGCCCGTAAAACTTGCGGCGGCGTAACGTAAATGAGATACGTTACGCCGCCGCAACTTTAGGCCATTCTACGTAAATCTGGCCCAAAATCTACCTTGAGAATATCTTGCAAAGATTACAGGCTTATGACTTCAGAGGTTTAAAATTAAGATAAAATAATCATGGCTAATGGTTGTTAAACACTCTTATTTTGGAATACGGCCATTTGGTTTCTATGGCCCGGATTCACAAAGACTTACACCGACGTATCTACCTTGAGAATATCTTGCAAAGATTACAGGCTTATGACTTCAGAGGTTTAAATTTAAGATAAAATAATCATGGTTAATGGTTGTTAAACACTCTTATTTTGGAATACGGCCATTTGGTTTCTATGGCCCGGATTCACAAAGACTTACGCCGACGTATCTACCTTGAGAATATCTTGCAAAGATTACAGGCTTATGACTTCAGAGGTTTAAAATTAAGATAAAATAATCATGGCTAATGTTTATTAAACACTCTTATTTTGGAATACGGCCATTTGGTTTCTATTGCCTGGATTCACAAAGACTTACGCCGACGTATCAACTGATACGCAGCGTAAGTCCATGGATGCGCCGTCGTATCTATGCGTTTGATTCTGCAAAGGAGATACGCCTGAATTTCGGCTCCATCCGACCAACGTAACTCTCCTACGCCGTCGTATCTTGGGCGCATATTTACGCTGGCCGCAAGGGGCGCTTCCATTGATTTACGCGTCGAATATGCAAATGACCAAGATACGCCGATTCATGAACATACTTGCGCCCGCCGCATGAGTATACGCCGTTTACGTAAGGCGTACGTCCGGCGTAAAGATAAACCACCAAATAGGAGGCGCAGCCAATGCAAAGGTATGGACGACGGAACAGCCGTCGGATTTTACTTTGTTTGCGTAAGTCGTACGTGAATGGGGCTGTGCGTAGGTTACGTTCGTTCGGCCCTTCATTTACATGGGGTCGCGGTTAATTTCAATACATCACGCCCACTACCTGCCTACTTTAAATTAGGCGGGCTTACGCCGGCCCATTTACGCTACGCCGCCGTAACTTAGGGAGCAAGTGCTTTGTGAATACTGGTCTTGCCTCTCTATGTTACATCGGCGTAGCGCATATGAGCTGCGCTATGCCCGCTCAAATATACGCCGATGTACGTGAATCTGGGCCAATGTAGGTACAATACTAAGCAAAATAGAAAACCTACCATAAAACCCAAATGCATTGTTTTGTCTTGTTCCTCCATACAGATAGATCACATTTTTTAACAGCTGCTGTTATATTACTGCAATTGTCAGAATCTTAGCATGATAACATTACAAATACAAGCTTGAAATTTGCAGCTTTGTGAACCAATATTTTAATATCTATAGATTTATAATTTAATGTAGAATTTTGTTCTTTTAATAATTGGTTATTATGTTTATTTTTGATAGACCTTAGTGTTAAGTTCTATTTGGGGATGAACAGAAGTGGGAGTTTTAATTTCCCTAAAAATTAGGTCAAAACCTGGAGATTTTTGCCATGGTGGAGTGGGATGGCCTTTAAATTGCTCATGAGCATAGGCGTGCGCGCAGGGTGTGCCGGGTGTGCCTGGGCACACCCTAATCACCCCATGCGCATTAGCATTATCCAGGGGCAGAACCAGGTGGGTGGTTGGGGGTGCCAGTGGCCAGTGCAAATGCCCCCATTATATTAAAGGCTAGGTTCAACTTTAGGAACACATTACACCCGTATTTAGGGTGTAACGTAATATGGTCCCAGTCAACTGTCTCCCACCAGCAGAGCTTCCTTCCTGTGACAACAGGTGGCATTGATGTGTGTTTAAACTTTGGGGTGCACACCCTAATGCAATAGTCTGCGCACACCTATGCTCATGAGGGTTATGAAAACGACTTCCTGCTGCCCTGAAGAAAAAAAAAAAACAGTTCGGTATATCCAATTATATTTACGCACATTTCACTCAGTGAAATTCTGCTGTAGTGAAATATCAGCGACCACTAAAATGGTGGTGAAACTAATTTGACCAAATTGCTCATTCCTACATTATATATATACTGTAAGCATAGGCGTGCGCACAGGGTGTGCCAGGTGTGCCTGGGCACACCCTAATCACCCCATGTGCCACACATTCCCCCTATTTTGGAAAAATGGTAAAATAAAAAAATAAAAAAGATTTAACAAATAAAATTGTAAAAAATAATACAAAATACAATAAAAAAAATAAAAACTACTGACACCATCCACTACCCTACTGACACCGTCCACTGCTCTAATGACACCGTCAGTATATATACACATACACACAAATATGTGTTTGAGCTTTGGGGTGCACACCCTAATGCAATAGGCTGCGCACACCTATGACTGTAAGTATAAAGCATATGCACTCAGCACACATGAGATTTCAGGGAAGAGCTTGCTTTGTCACACATGTCACTTAACCCCTGTGGGCTTCTAAACTTGCAGTTTTGGTTTATGTTGACATTGAAAACCTCAGGCAGTATAACTGTCACACTTGGAAGGCATCAATCATTGTTAGTCATTATCATTCTTTACTTAAAGTAGAACCAAAAGGCAAAACGTTTTTTTTTTGGATACAGTAAGGAAGATTTATAGATCAGGTTTTTTTTTTTTTTTGCCATTTGTGTCCCACTGGGTAGATGTCCTCTCACTTCCTGTCCCATAGCCAAAACAGGAAGTGAGAGGAAATCTCTTCAAAGTGAGGGAATTCTTGGTTGTCACCAGTGTCATCAGAAATAGTGTCCACGTTGCCCCCTTTATTCCTGTTCTGGCAACTTCAGATAAGTTAAAGATGCAATCTGAACACAAATTCAGACCAAATCATGGTTCAAGCACCTGAACATTTACTTGTTTCGGTGAGAGTCTAATGCCATGTAACTTTAAGCATTACTAAAACCGCTGCTCTGCGCCCTATGGAATTTCATAATTTTTTTTTGCTTTTGTGCACGTCCCCCAGACCCAGACCCACATGCCATTTATTTGACAATCCCTAGAATACTAGTCTAGAAAATGGCTATTACTGTTTTTTAAAATTCATCTCTCACCTTAACGTTAGTCATGTTTATCAAACACTGCTCAGGCCGAACCTAGGTAAGTTTAGCTCATCTGTACTGGTGGCAACCCAAAATTCCGAATTTGTTGTCACTGTTAACTCTTGGTATTTACAGTAAATAAGACAAATAGAAAGGGTGAATCTTACTAATGGGGACAGCAATAAAAAAAAAAAAAACAGGCAGCTGTTCTAATCCCTCTTCACTCTATCCAAATTAAAATAAAACATTTGCTTTAAGTTATACTTTAAGAATACGTTTATAAATGAAGAACTTTATCTTTGTATCTTTCCTGTGTGTTATGCCAAAATGCTATTAAAATATTTGTATTCTCCAATGCACATTGTATATTACTTGTTAAACACCAGCCATGCAGAAAGGCTTTTTGTGTTTGTCTTATTTTAGTTTGAGTTAGTCTAATGGATCTGGCATGGAATAATATGTGACGCGAAATGTACAATGCTGCCAGCCCTTGGAGTCCCTACCACAGCCCACAGACAGCTTTTTCCAGAGTATAACATAGGAGTTTATTACAGCTGGGACTTCTGTACTATTTTTGAATTATGTGCATGCACAGTTATGTTAGAAAGCTGACTAGGGTAAACTATGTATGGCTTCCTCCAACAAAGGGATGCTGGCGCGGCACGTACATAGACACATTTTCTGCATAGCTGCATCTAAACTATTGGGCATTTTTCAAATCCCTACTGAAAACTGGAAGCTACCATCAGAAGCCAACCCTTTTGTGTTTAGGATTCATTTTTTTCAATAAATCTGTATACCCAGCATTTTTGTTTATACTGCGTCATAGTTTCTTTAAGTTGAGTGAAGGAATTTGGCCGCTTTTACACTGGGCGGACTCCAGCGGCGATCCGCTTACTCAGCAGGGGATCTGTACTCTGATCCCCGCTAAGCAGGCGTATGACAGGCCCGTGTCCACTTCACTTATGCAGAGTAGACATGGATACAGACCGCTCTTCTCAATGGGTGGCCGGATGTAAACGGACGTAGATGGATGTAGGTGGGTGTAAATGGACACATGTTTGTTTATACCTGCTGCTCCATGGAGAAGAATGGAGGTTCCGATCGAGTCTGCCTGAAAAATGGACAGGCAGACCCGATCGAAACGTTCCTGTGAAAGAGGCCTTTGATCTTTTACCAGATCTACTATATAAGTAAGTCACACGTTTGCTTTTAAGTATATGATCAAATTATGTTCTTCTTCCTAAACCTTTATACTGTACAAAGAAAATACAGGACATTAGGTAAGTCACAGGACTGAAATGACGTCTGTGTAATAAAAATTATGAAAGCTAAAAATAGCAACCATAGAGTACAATGCTGTAAAACATAACTAAATTAAAGCGGAGCTCCACCCAAAAGTGGAACTTCCACTTTAAGTACTCCTCGCCCCCTTACATGTCACATTTGTCATGTCATTCTTTTTTTTTGGGGGGGGGGGGCTTTGCACTCCTCGCCCCCTTACATGCCACATTTGGCATGTCATTTTTTTGGGGGGGGGGGGGAGTGGGGACTTCGTTAGGAGTGGGACTTCCTGTCCCACTTTCTACTTCCACCTACGGGCGGCCTAGGCGACTCCTCCTCTGCCCCTAGAAGGCCCCTCCCACTAGGCGATATCCTGGAGAAAATGTGTCCTGAGAAAGCCATACCACCAGACTCTTGGTCCTACACTGGGTTTTAGGGTGTCACAAAGTCCACAGGGGTTCATTACCAAGTGTCTCAGGTGCCAGAAAGTTCACACTTGCTCAGAGCTGGTGAACCACTCTACTCTACAAATTATGGGAGGTAATTATGGGAGGTAATTAAGAGCAACTCTAAGCTGTCATACAGAGACAGGCAGAGTGCCTGTCTCTGTATGCTGTGCAGCAGACAGCTTGTTTGTTACCCCAATCCCCTCCCCTCTCCACTATTTACTGGTATGCTGTCAGGTTCACAGCTTGCGCTGATCAAGTGGAAAAAAATCCTACAGGGCCATTGTACAGAAGTCAATGTAGATTGACTTCTGTACAACCTCTCTGTCCATACATGGATCAAAATTTGTCCAGTCCCTGCTAAACCAGCCAAATTTTGATCCATGTAAGGCCGACTTTGCATTGTAAAGAGGAGAAGTAAAGCACTACTATTGTGGTGTGGCACTGCAAGAAGGGAGTAGTGACTTAGGCCCTGTACACACGACCAAACATGTCTGCTGAAACTGGTCCGAGCGGACAGGTGTAGGCCCGAGCGGACAGGATTCCAGCATACATTTGCCCGCCGGGCCTTTTCCCAGCGGGCAAATATTTCCGGACTTGTTTTAAAACAGCCTGCTGGAATCCTGTCCCCTTGGACATGTTCGTTTGTCTGTACAGACCTACCGTACATGTCCGAGCGCCCGCCATCCCTCGCATGCGTCGAATGACTTTGACGCATGCGTGGAAGCATTGAACTGGCGTGGCGTCATCGGCGTGGCGACGGCGCGGCCACGCCCCGCGTATTGTTTACGCGTATTGTTTACGCGCGGATTTCTGTATGATGGTGAGTACAGCCACCATACAGAAACCCCCTGGGCAGACATGTACGGTAAAAACGGTCCGGCGGACCGGTTTCATCGTACATGTATGCTCATCTGTACGCGGCCTTATAGTAAGAAAATATAATTATAATATATTTATGACATTAGTACTGTATACATAAACACAAACACTATGGGATAGTATACAAACCGTACCTTCCTTTTCATGTATACATGACTGTAAAAAAAAAAAAATGCACAGTTATAAAGGTCAAATGAATAGTGAAGTAGCATAAGAATCTGAAAGTAATGTTACATGGTCCTGTTGTTAAAGCGGGGGTTCACCCTTAGAGGGCACTTTTCCCCCTTAGATTCCTGCTCGTTTTTACTAGGGGAATCGGCTATTTATTTTAAAATATGTGCAGTACTTACCCGTTTACGAGATGCATCCTCTCCGTCGCTTCCGGGTATGGGCTTCGGGAATGGGCGTTCCTTCTTGATTGACAGTCTTCCGAGAGGCTTCCGACGGTCGCATCCATCGCGTCACGATTTTCCGAAAGAAGCCGAACGTCGGTGCGCAGGCGCAGTATAGAGCCGCACCGACGTTCGGCTTCTTTCGGCTACGAGTGACGCGATGGATGCGACCGTCGGAAGCCTCTCGGAAGGCTGTCAATCAAGAAGGAACGCCCGCTCCCGAAGACCCATACCCGGAAGCGACGGAAGAAGATGCAGCTCGAAAACGGGTAAGTACAGCTCATATTTTACTACAAATAGCCGATTCCCCTAGACCGAACGAGCAGGAACCTTATGGGAGAAAAAAAAAAATTTCATAAATGGGTGAACTCCCGCTTTAACAATAGCAAAGCAAATTCATTTACTCCTGAGATAAGGCAAAATTACATACCAATCAGTAGTAGCCATTCAGCACACTTATAATAGCTCCTAAATAAAATGTATTTAATGTAGTGCCATGTCATCATTTTCGGGAGTTATGGGAATCAAGAGATGTCAAAGACATATATAATTAGCGTTGGAGCTCCGACGCTCCCTTCAAACATAACGCAAATAAAAGCAGATGAAAGCCAGACTACTCCAAGGAAGGACAGGTCAGAATAATAGCGTTACAATGTCCGTGGGCTTTCTATGTGTAGGAAAGCACAAAACAGTTATTACAGAACACTCTATTGATAAAGAACTTTTCGCTGTAAATATTGCATATTCAATAAATCATTTGTAAGTGCATCAACCATGGTGAACAACAATGTGACACCCTGAACAACATATAAGCCCAAGCCAAAAACATATGTAACATAGAGACATACAGATTTCAGAAGTTTCTTTAGCTATCCGAGGATCCAGAAGGAACAAGAACGATGTTTCTTCCTTTCACCCAGTGGATTTCTGAAAGTGATGCCAAGACTTTGTGCTTTTGTTTTTATTTCACTTTCTTCTCATCTGATTTATTTTCTTTTTTTTATGTAAAAAGAAGGGCAAAGAGGAGCTGTTTTAAAGGCCCATTTCAAAATTATAGCGGTAGTAAACTCTATAAATATGGGGCCAGATTCATAAACAACTTATGGCGGCGTATCTCCAGATACGCCGCCGTAATTTCAAATCTCCGCCGTTGTATCTTTAGGCCGATTCTCAAAGCCAGATACGTTGAAAAAATAGGCTTCCTCTAACTTGCATACGCCGACGTATAATTGTGTGCAATTTTACGCTGGCCACTAGGGGCGCTTCCGTAGATTTACGCATAGAATATGCTAATGAGCTAGATACGCCGATTCAGAAACGTACGTCTGGCCGGCGCATTGATTTACGTTGTTTACGTAAGGCTTTTTCCGGCATAAAGTTACCCCTGCTATATGAGGCGTAGCCAATGTTAAGTATGGACGTTGGGCCAGCGTAGAATTCTGCGTAGTTTACGTCGTTTGCGTAAGTCGTACGCGAATAGGGCTGTGCGTAACTTACGTTCACGTCTAAAGCATTGACTATTTGCGGCGTAATTTTAAGCATGCGCACTGGGATACGTCCATGAATGGCGTCATTTACGTGGGGTCACGAGTAATTACCATAAAACACGCCCACCTCTTCCACATTTGAATTAGGCGGGCTTACGCCGGCCAATTTACGCTACACCGACTTTGGGGGCGACTCTGCAAGTCGTCCTGAAGACGACTTCAGAGGTGATTAGCAAAATGACTTCTGTATAGAAGTCAATGCAAATCGCCCCGAGCCGCCCCCGAAGTCGTACAAGAACCTTTTTCTAAGTCGGAGCGACTTGCGTCGCTCCAATTAGAACGGTTCTATTGCATAGCATGGGACGCGACTCGTCAGGCGGCTGAGCCGCCTGACGAGTCGCCCCAGTGTGAACCGGCTCTCAGACACTTTTCAGAGGAAAAGAAAAGACAACAGAGGAACTAAAAGACGCCTATGGACGTAAGAATAGAACTCAGGATGGGGAAGGAAAAGTGGGAGAGAAGAGAAAAAAAAAGAAGGGAAAGGGTAACAAGGGTGCTTGCATGCATTGGCAAGAAGGACAGGAGGACCTCAGTCCCCAGAGCAGCTCTCCAAGAGGGACTTCCCCTCATCTGACTATATAAACATGTTCCAATATGACCATGTTTTAGTATATTGCTCTCTCCTGTTTTGGGCGGAGCAACTTTTTATACATAGACCCCACTGTATAACCACTAGTCAAGACCAAGCCTTATCTGGCACTTTTTGTTTACACATAACATATCCTTTTTTTTGTTAGAAAATTATGTATAACCCCCAAAAATGTTATATATTTTTTCAAGCAGAGGGCCATAGAGAGTAAATTGGTGGGTTTTGCACTTTTGTATGTCAAACGGTATTTGTGCAGCGGCTTTTCAAATGCAATTCTGGGAAAAATACACCTTTTATAATGTTAAAGCAAAAATACACAACACAGTGGGATGGGAGAGCCCCAGAGAGCTGTGAAAGGTGGCAGGAGAGGGGGTGTTCCTTCAAGCTGCTTGTAATCTCAAACAAGCAGCTAGTTTGGCGGCCACCAGGTATCAGTGTAATGCCCCTGGCTGCATAAAACAATCTGTATGCATATGGTGTATTGAAATCGCAGTGTAGTTAACTAGTGTAGTAGGTTCAATAAAATTGCAAAGTCTGCTTTTTTACCACAAGCTCTCACTCCACATTTCAAAATGCTGCAAATAAAAAGAAGAAGAAAAAGAATTAGTAAATTAGTGGGTAGGAAGTGTCTAATCCACAGCTGAATATTCATACAGCCCTGGCCTATCCCTGGGGAGAGGTGCCTAGATGGTGACTGGGAGTCTGTATAAATACTCTGGGACAGTGAACAGCCTGGTCTTTTTCCCTAAGGAGGGGATCACACCCCTAGGCAATTCTGCCATGTGTCTGTGGGTTGTTGAGGCCTCAATGTGGCTAGCTAGAGACCTATGTTGCTGAGAGTTGCTGAAGCTGACTGAAGCGTTGTCGGCTGAGGATCTAGTCTGGTACCATGGAGTGATATTGGATATTGGAAGAGGCAACCAACTTCCCAAGGACATTTGTGAGTACATACTGGTGAGAGATATTCTAAAGACTGTGTGCTGATGCCATCCCTCTTGTACTAGAGTAGGGTTTAAAGGGGACATTGTATCCTGTGTCCCAAATAGCTTAGTCTATTTAATTCTTAGTGAAAGGGCTTTGCTCGGATTGTCCAGATAGGAAGATAAATGTCCTCAAGTTGCTACAACAAAGCTCAGTCTATCATTTTCGTATGCAAGAATTTGGCTCACAGTTCTACAAGAGAATGTTCAGTGTCCTCAAAACATTACTAAGGGTTACTGGAGTTTCCTACCATTACCCACCCACTACCTATCCAAGTTCTTATAAAAGCATCATAAAAAGCATACCCCTAGACTGGTAATGAGCCTGAAGAGTGATTGGAACTGTGTTTTGCTGTGAGGAAATTACTGGGAAAGGAATCCAGGTAATCTACCTTGCGGCTTTTACAGGGGTAGCGCTAAATTTAAATCCTGCACTTCTATTTTAATAACCTTACCCTTTGCCTACTTTAGTTTGCAGTGCCTAGGTGAGGGTGACATCATCATTCTTCCAGTGCGATTCCAGAGAATGCTGGGTATCCCAAATCTCGTGAGAAGACCTTACTGCACTGTGCTCATCTTATGAGATTTGCGTTACTTGGCATTCCCTGGGATCTCATCAGAATGAAAGTACCCCCTGCAAGACAGATTCCAGGGGAAAGGTAAATATATTACCTACCTTTTTAGACCTTTAGGTGTTTTTCTTCTTTTTTTTCTCATTGTGTTAAAATGGGAGAGAGGGTTCTTACTAAATAAGCTGATCTTGCATAGAAAACAAGATCCATTTTTTTTTTTAACAGGGAAAAAAGATCCATTTTAAAGTATGCACTAGTTTACCCTACTGGATTATCGAAAGATTCCAGGTATGCATTTCAGTACAGTATAAACCATCAAGAGACTGTTGTTCTACAGTGATTATAAAGTTAAAGAGTGATGTGGAGAAGAGTGAAAAATTAATAAGATAGCAAATGTGTACCCATTCGTGGATGTTTTGGTTTATGAGTGATTCAACACACTGGTATGCATTACTAAGCAATTAGACAATATTTTACCTGGCCACATATTATTTCGTTAAAGCGGAGGTTCACCCAAATAACATTTTTCTCAGAACAACTTCTTTAGACTTCTAACATGTACAGTCCGCAATTTTTGTACATAATAATCTATCTTTTCATTACGGCTTCCGGGTACTCCTCCCCGCGGGAGTAGGCGTTTCCAAGCTGACGAGGCATGTCATCTGGGAGGTCGCCCAGATGATTGACGTCTTTTCAGCAAAAGCTCCCCCCGGCGGATAAGGCCCCACCCCCGTATTGTGTAGGCGCGTCCGAGTCATGGCGTTTCCGAAAGAAGCCGAACATGTAGATCTGCTAGTCGGCTCTAATACGGCGCAGGCGCCAGTTCATTTAAATGATCATGGGGGGACAAAGGTTGGGAAGACAAAAATTATGGAGTGCTCATTGGGAATTGGGATGCGGGGCATGGAAGAAGGGAGATAGAAAAGGCAAAATGGAACCTTGTTGTGGCCCAGAAGAGGCAGAGTGGTAGATGTTCATGGCAAAGGATGGAGGTTTGAGAGGGTCGAAACTTTGGAAGAGCAAACAATAAAAAAATAAATGAGGATAAAGGAGGAAAGAGAGAGGAGGCAGAGTGTGAGCTGATGAAGGACTGCACAAATTAAAAGACGGTAGAAAGTAGATGGTGATGGACAGGGTAAGAGAAAAATGTACAGGCACCTGTTAACGGACATTGATTGAGATGGGCAAGCATGATCTGATCATGGACCATAGAAAGGATAGGTAGAGTGGTGCTAAGTATGGTTCACTATGGTTGAGGGCCAAGGTTGAAGGCGTTTGTTGCTGGGGGGAGAAGTATACCAAGAACTTATTGATAGGTAAGAGGAGGCAGCATGAGAATAAAGAAAGTAGAAATATATATATATATATATATATATATATATATATATATATATATTTATATTTATATACTGATCAAAATTGTAAACGCAACACTTTTGTTATGTTATCATGTTAGTCTAAAAATGTTTATTAGATCTTTAAAGTACACATGTATATGGGCCACCTAAGGGAAATGCAATGTTACAAAACAGTGAATTCCTCAATACAGTAAATATGACAAATGCTTCACATTTTGTCCTCAGCATCCACTCCCTTCAGCATTTTTATATTCCTTTAATCCTTTCTCCAATCTACTGTGGATGAGCAGCCGGTGTAGCCAAAGTGCTGCAGTGTCGGGAAATGTCATCTAGAACATGTCAATGGATAAGAATTTGAGAGATCTGTTAGTAAAAGCAGCACACTTTCCACACATTACACATACAGTAGTTAGGCATACATTTAACCCCTTAATTTCCCTAGATATTAACCCCCTTCTCAGCCAGTGTCATTAGTACAGTGATTGTGTAAATTGTAATCAGTGATCACTGTATTAAAGGAAAAGTTCACATTTCATAACATGTTACATGTTACACCCATATTCACCCCGATCCTCGCTAAGACAGCAGACTGGGGATCTTGTCCTCGTGTCTGCTGCCACAATTTAAAAAAGATGTGCCCATGTGGGGCTCCACCCGGCCGTGCCACTCATTGACGGGCCTCTGTGAATGGAAAACGACAAGGTCTGACAGCCTTTGTGGCAGTCCACGATCCCTCTGGTGTCACCCAGGTGAGGTCCGCACCCCCCCCCCTAGAAATGCCACTTTTGGTAGTGTTTGCCACCCCCCTGAAAAATGCCACCCAAGGCAAACGCCTTGTTTGTCTCCAGGATTTAGGTAAGCGTTTAGAGAATGTGGGGTGAGGAACAGAAACTGGAAGTTTTTTTTTACCTTAATGCAAAGATCATGTGCATGTTAGGAATACAAAAAAATAACATTATCACAGGCTGGGAGTTTGATTGCTTTCTCCTGCGTCTGAAGAAGCTTCCAGAGCTTAGGACAGGAGATTCAAATCCATCAGCCTGAATATTTATTGGGTATTGGCCAATCTCTGTAGGGGACAGGGCCGTTTAAAGACATTTGGGGGCCCCAAGCAAAAAAAAAAAGTGACATTTCAACTTAAGAAAAGGGGGGGGGGGTTGGCGGCTTATCTCTATCCTCTGCCTCACACACACACGACGGCATATGTTGGTGTCCGCACAGGGGCCCCAGCAGGGAGGGCCCTTGCCGCAACGATGCGTCCTCCTGCAGTACGCGTTCGGCCGTGTACCATAACCGCGCGGTACAGGACATTCAGTTTGCTGTTCCTGGGGCCGGACGGAAAGGAAGTGAACACTCAGTGTGTGCACTTCCTGTCAGTCCGGCCGGGAACAGGAACCTGATTCTCCTGTACCACGCGGTTATGGTACACGGCCGACCGGACTGCAGGAGAACGCAGCGGTGTGGCAAGGGCCCTCCCTGCTGGGGCCCCTGGCCAGCTCGGGGCCCCAGGCAAATGCTTGCTTTGCCTGTCGGGTTCCGACGGGCCTGGTAGGGGAAATGTCCGGAAGGGCACAGGTGTATAGATAAATAGTATGAGGCACTGGAGAGCAGGTTTCCTTCTCCCCAGGAGTGTTCCAGAGGTTCATGGGCTGCTGCCTTTAACCAGCACATGGACTCTACTACTGCTCTGTAGGCCACAGAGGTGGCAGGACAGAGGACTTGAATGAAATTGGCTCAGAGTTGACTGCAGAACCTCACCACAAGGGATCTGATCCAGAGAGAGGCGCAGTCTCACCCACTGGGTAGTGTCTGGAGAAAGCTGGAAGGAGGCAGCTGTCGTGGGGACTTGTGAGTACTGACCTTAAAATGACCCCCAAGACTGTGTGCTGGAAGCTGCACTGGGTACTGACAGTTGCGTATTCACACAAGGTAACCACATGCCCAAAATGTTGCCCTACGGTCTTCAGCTGTGGGGTCTTGTATAGGGTGACCAGACATCCCCGGTTTCCGGGGACAGTCCCCGGATTGATGACGCTGTCCCTGGAGCCTGTCTGACCCTGGATCTGTCATCTCAGCAGGGGGGCCTGTAGGTAGAGCAGACGGGTCTTCCAAATCCTGTCCACTAATAAGCTAATTCCTCACTGTGCAGCTATTTAGAAAACAAATGTCTCCGGACCCCCTGTGCTCAGTGGGGGCTGGGGGACATTAAGCAAATTAATAAGCCACGGCGCTTTACACAGTTGAAGCCCGGCCTCTTCAATATGAATACACCGTGGCCGGCCGGGAGCGCTGCGGCAGATTAATCCGCCTAAACCAGAAAATTAAGAAATAGTCAGCTCTCTGTCCCCCGTCCCCCACTGAGCACAGGGGGCCCGGACACATTTGTTTTCTAAATAGCTGCACAGCAGGGGGATTAGCTTATTGGTGTACAGGATTTGCAAGTCCCCGCCTGCTTTACCTCTCCCCCCTAGTTTTCTCTTTTTTTTTTTTTTATACATAAATCTGCCTGTTCGGCATCCATTACATTTCAATTGACATACATTATACAGCATTTTTTTCCATTCCTATAGCATTACAATGTACGTCTCTATATTTTTATATCCCACCCCCTCCGCCTCTCCCCCGCCAACCCCCTATCCTCTGCTCTCTACATAGAGAATCTATCCATTAGCAGTTTTGGTGGTGCAACACTCGCATCTCCCAACCAGGAATACCAAATCTCCTCAAATTTACCCTCTGCTTTCCTTCGTTTGTAGGCCAGGTGTTCTCTACCCAACAGGGAGTTGACATATGCAATCCATTGCTTCCCCGTGGGGACCCCCGGCCCCATCCACTACCGTGCTATGAGTTTTCTTGCCAAGTACAGCAGTCTTGTTACCATATAATACTTTCCTTTTGTATACTCTCCAGGGTCAATGGCCCCTAACAAGTATACTAGGGGATCCAATGGGACTGGTACCTGTGCCACTCTAGTGATACACTGTGATACTTCCTCCCAGTATCTGTGAAGCTTTGGGCATCTCCAAATCAGGTGTATGAAATCCCCCTGCTGAACTTTACACTTTGGGCACATAGGAGTTTCCCTTTTTCCCCATCTGTGTAGTTGTGGCGCTGTTCTATAAGCCCTGTGTAGGATAAAGAGTTGCGACAATTTGTGCGACGCAGAAACGGACACCACCGGGACAGATTCAAGCGCCCTCTCCCACTGATCTCCGTCTATCTCCCCAATGTCTTCCACCCACTTCCTGCGGCTTCTAAGGGAGGCATGACTCCTCGTAACAATCCCTCGTATATTATTGTTATCAGTCCTCTCCGAGCTTCTGCTTACAAGTGTCACGGATGCATGAATCAGACGTACAACAACAGATAAATGAAATAGGAAGGCTTTATTAAAAACCAAACAGCAAGGTTAAAGTCCAAACGGATGATCAAACAGTAAGCAGAGTCTTCCACCGGAGCCAGGGATCAGGAGCCAGAAGGATAGTCCGAACGAAGCCAGGGATCAGGAACCAGAAGGGTAGTCCGAACGAAGCCAGGGATCAGGAGCCAGAAGGATAGTCCGTGGAAGCCGGGTCGGTAACCAAAAGCAGCAGCACAATCTCAGGAGCATGTGTATACAAGAGGACCAAGCTGGTAAATGAAGCAACAGACCTCCTATATATATGCAAGGCATCCAGCTCCTCCCAGTGGGAAGGAGGAGCCGCAGGGTGTGGTAAGTTATAAGAAGCCCAGAAACCAATATGGCCGCCAGCACATGTCAGATGAAAGAAGCCAGCAAGAGGTAAGACCATGACAACAAGACCGCCGTCATCAAAGGTGACGGTGCAATTACCACCAATGGTCGTGTTTGTTGCTGTTTCTGTAGAGCGTGCCGGAGCTGGAGATACTGATAGAAGCCCCGTGGGGCTAATTGGTATTCTCTACACAGCTGTTCGTATGTTTTCAGTGCCTCACCCTCGTACAGCTGTGAAAAGAACCAAATTCCCCTCTTTTTTCAGGACGTAAAGCCTACTAAATCCTGTAGTTCTACATATCTAGGATTGTTCCATATTGGAGTGAATGGTAACACCCCATCTGTCCCCAAAGTCTTCCGTAGTTCCCCTCCAGCCCTAGTTGCCCAGTTCACTGGTACCCAGGAGGAAGGGTGAGGACCAGATGTACCAGTGGTGCTCAGCTGGTCCCAGGCTCCCAGCTCCAGGAGGAACCCCAAGCAGGAGAAGTACTGCACCCAGGCCTCAGGTAAAAAAAGCTGCCCAGACCAGATACTGGTGAGGCTGCAATGCTGGGCACATGTGAGGCTGCATTGCTGGGCACAGGTGAGGCTACATTGCTGGGCACAGGTGAGGCTGCATTGCTGGGCACTGGTGAGGCTGCATTGCTGGGCACTGGTGAGACTGCATTGCTGGGCACAGGTGAGGCTGCATTGCTGGGCACAGGTGAGGCTGCATTGCTATGCACTGGTGAGGCTGCATTGCTACGCACTGGTGAGGCTGCTTTACTGGGCAAAAGTGATGCTGCATTCCTAGACACATGTGATTGCTTGGCACAGGTGAAGCTGCATTCCTGGGCAAACGTGAGGCTGCATTGCTGGGCACACTTGAGGCTGCATTGCTGGGCACACGTGAGGCTGCATTGCTGGGCACACGTGAGGCTGCATTGCTGGGCACACAGGAGGCTGCAGTCCTGGGCACAGGTAAGGCTTCATTGCTTGGCACAGGTGAGGCCCCATTCCTGGGCACAGGTGAGCCTGCATTCCTGGGCACAGGTGAGCCTGCATTCCTGGGCACAGGTGACACTACATTCCTGGGCACAGGTAAGGTTGCATTGCTGGGCACAGGTGAGGCTGCATTCCTGGGCACTGGTGAGGCTGCATTCCTGTGCACAGCTGAAGCTGAATTCCTGGGCACAGATGAGGCTGCATTGCTGGGCACTAATGAGGCTGCATTCCTAGGCACAGGTGAGGCTGGGCACTCATGAGGCTGCATTCCTGGGCACAGGTCAGGCTGCATTCTTGGGCACAGGTCAGGCTGCTTAGCTGGGCACAGGTGAGGATGCATTGCTGGGCACACGTGAGGCTGCATTCCTGGGCACAGGTGCGGTTGCCTTGCTGAACACAGGTGAGGCTGCATTCCTGGGCACTGGTGAGGCTGCATTGCTGGGCACTGGTGAGGCTGCATTCTTGGGCACTGATAAAGCTGCATTGCTGGGCACTGGTGAGGCTGCATTGCTGGGCACAGGTGGGGCTGAATTCCTGGGCACAGGTGGGGCTGAATTCCTGGGCACTCGTGAGGCTGCATTGCTGGACACAGGTGAGGCTGCATTGCTGGACACAGGTGAGGCTGCATTGCTGGGCACAGGTGAGGCTGCATTGCTGGGCACTCATGAGGCTGCATTCCTGGGCACTGGTGAGGCTGCATTCCTAGGCACTGGTGAGGCTGCATTGCTGAGCACTGGTGAGGCTGCATAGATGGGCACTGGTGAGGCTGCATAGAGGGGTAGTGGTCAGGCTGCATAGATGGGCACAGCTGAGCCCTGCAATCTTTATGTAGTGCCCACCTGAACTCTGCATTCTTTCTTTTCTCTATCTTATGTTCATAACATTTGGTAGTCATATCTCAAAAAATGATAAGAAGTATCTTTTTTAAAATCTTTATTTATGTAGGAAATGCCTGTCCAGCAGCGAATCTGTCCGCTGATCCCCAGCAGGCGGATGACCGATAATGCAGAGCGGACACGGCCCACTCTCCTCTATGAGTGATCGGATGAAAATGGACCACCTGTCCATTTACACCTGATTGTCATCCAATGCGATTTGCCAGATGGATGGGAAATGGATCCCCATCTACATGTTGTTAGCGGACAGGATCAGGATGTCAGCGGGGGTCAAACTAGAATCACCCTCTCTATTTGTCTTGTTTACCGTTATTGCTGAAAGTCATAGTAAAAGAAAATCTCAAATGTTGGGTTGTCACCAGAACAGGAATGGAAGGGAAATCTTCCAATCGGGACACTAGTTCTGGTGACAACCAAAGATTACCTCACTTTGGAGGGACATCCATTCACTTCCTGTTTTGGCTATGGGACAGGAAATGAAGGGAAATCTCCCTATTGGGACAGAGATGGGGAAAAAAGTCTGAGAGGGGCTATAACTGTTACTCTATCCAAAATGAAAATAAAGGTTTTGCTTTCAGGTCTACTTTAAATCAATATGTAGTTATCCCTTTTATCATCCATAGTGGGCACTGATAGGTGGCATAGGTGGGCACTGATAGGCATTGATGGGTGGCACTGATAAGCGACACTGATGGACATTGATTGACAGCAGTGATGGGCATTGATGGGCAGCAATGATATGTGGCACTGATAGCCAGCACTGACTGGCATTGCTAATGGGCACTGATTGGTGGCACTTTCTGGGCACTGGTGGGCACTGATTGCTGCCACTGGTGGGCACTGATTGATGGCACTGTGTGGGCAATGGTGGGAACTGATTGGTGAAACTAAATTCCTATACTGTAATCAGGGCACTGATGATCACATTACATTCCTAGATGTCCCCCTGTGAGGAGATGCCACTGATCGGCTCTCCTCGCCACACACTCTGTCAGTGTGAGGCGAGGAGAGACGATTACCGGCATCTCAGTGTTTACATGTGACCAGCTGTGATTGGACACAGCCAATCACATGTTTAAAGAGCCACGGACGCGGCTCTTTACAGAGATCGGGGTCGCACTGTATCCTAGCAACACTGCGGGCACACGAGAGCCAACCCAGAATGGGAGCCGCACCACCCCGCCGTCATTTGACGTTGGGGGCGGCAACCAGTTAATGATCCATATGCAAGACACCTTCTTTTTTTTATATTAACCCTTTAGTCATCAATATACCAGATAAAATTGTATTTTTATTAACCCTTCAGTCATCCATATGCTAGACTAAATTTTATTTTTATTAACCCTTTAGTCATCAATATACCAGATGCAATGTTATTTTTAATTAACCCTTTAGTTATCCATATGAAGGAGAAAAAAAATCCTTTTAGAAATTTTTAAAGGTTTTTAAATTTTGTATCTAATATACATTTGGTGCTTCCTCTCTATTCTATCTTTCCATGCCACACCCACCTTCTAACCAACCAAACACAAAAATAACCACACCCCCTTTTTAACTGTGAGAACTTAATATATTGTGAAATCTTTAATTAATCAAGGGGAGGGTCTAGAGATGGCTGCAAAAAGCCCCGTCCTAGTTCCACCCTGGTCTCTGTGTACCCTTCGCCACCCTTCATTTCTTCCCCAATTCTATCTATTTAGAACCTCTTCCTTCCCCCATTTAAACTCCACGCCACCAGTACACTACAAACAATTAACACCCCCCCCCCCCCCCTAATAAAAAAAAGACAACATTTTATGTTTAGTCATCCCTATGCCAGACAAAAGGTTTGGTTTTAGTCATTTTTATGCAAGACAAAATGTTATGTTTTATTAACCCTTTAGACTCCCATATGCATGACAAACTGTTATTTTTTTATTAACCTTTTAGTTATTCATAGGCCAGACAAAATGTTATGTTTTATTAACCTTTCAGTTTTCCATAGGCCAGACAACTTTTTTTTTTGTTTTTTTTTAATGCTAAAGCCTTGTACACACGGTACGATTAATGGGCAACTGAGCGTCCGATTTTTTGTCAAAAGGGTGTGTGCCAGGATCTTGTCTTGCATACTAACGTTACACAATTGTCAGCCAACAAACACGAACGTAGTGACGTACTACGAGGAATTTCAGCTCTTGGGCGCCACCCTTTGGGCCCCATCTGCTAATTTTGTGTTTGGTGAGCATTGATTCCGCGCATGCGTGTTTGTACTTTCGACTTTTGTGTGTCGGATTTGTGTACTGACCATCAGAAAATCTGACAACAGACCGTTGTTCGCCGAAAAATGTAATAGCATGTCATCCAACATTTCTTGGCTGAAAATTGGACAGCAGTTGTCAAAAGGAGCGTACTAACGGAAAGATTTTAGGACAACAGTCTGTCAACAGACAATCCCCTTCCAACAATCAGACCGTGTGTACGAACAAGGCTTTAGTTAACCATATTCCGGACAAAATGTTTTTTTGCTATTAACCCTTTAGTCATCTATATGTAAGACAAAGGGGCAGATCCTCAAAGAAATTACGCCGGCGTATCTGTTGATACGGCGCGTAATTTCAAATTTTGCGCGTTGTATCTTTGTTTTGGTATCCAACAAACAAGATACGACGGCATCTGTGTTAGATCCGACAGGCGTACGCCTTAGTACGCCGTCGGATCTAAGATGCAATTTTCCGGCGGCCGCTGGGTGGCGTTCAGGTCGTAATCCGCGTCGAGTATGCAAATTAGCTTTTTCCGACGATCCACGAACGTACGAGCGGCCGTCGCATTCTTTTACGTCGTTTCCGTTCTGCTTTTTCCGGCGTATAGTTAAAGCTGCTATCTGGTGGCGTACTCAATGTTAAAGAGGGGGTTCTCCCATAAATGTTTTTTTACCCTTAGATTGATGCTCATTTAGTCTAGGGGAATGGGCTAGTTGTTTTAAAATCCGAGCATTACTTACCGTTGTAGAGGGCGATCTTCTCCGCCACTTCCGGGTATGGGTCTTCGGGACTGGGCGTTCCTTCTTGATTGACAGGCTTCCAACAGGCTTCTGAAAGGCTTCCGACGGTCTCATCCATCGCGTCACGAGTAGCCGAAAGAAGCCGAACGTCGGTGCGGCTCTATACTGCGCCTGCGCACCGACGTTCGGCTACTTTCGGAAAATCGTGACGCGATGGATGCGACCGTCAGAAGTCTTTCGGAAGCCTGTCGGAAGACTGTCAATCAAATAGGAACGCCCAGTCCCGCAGCCCATACCCTGAAGTGGCGGAGAAGATCGCTCTCTAAAAAGGTAAGTACAGCTTCGATTTTAAAACAACTAGCCGATTCCCCTAGACTAAATGAGCATCCATCTAAGGGTAAAAATAGCAATTTAGCGGTGAACCTCCGCTTTAAGTATGGCCGTCGTTCCCGCGTATAATTTTTAAAATTTTTACTTCGTTGGCGTAAGTCGTCTGTGAATGGGGCTGGACGCCATTTACGTTCACGACGAAAACAATGACGTCATTTGGAGCAATGCACCCTGGGAGTTTTGACGGACAAGGCATGCGCAGTTCGTTCGGCGCGGGGACGCGCTTCATTTAAATGAAACACGCCCCCTACTCGCGGCATTTGAATTCCGCGCCCTTACGCCGCGAGAAATACACTACGCCGCCGTAACTTACGGCACAAATTCTTTCTGGATTCAAACCAAAGCCAGGTAAGTTATGGCGGCGTAGCGTATCTCAGATACTCTGCGCCGGTGCAGATCTTTGAGGATCTGCCCCAAAATGTTATGTTTTATTAGCCTTTCAGTTATCCATAGGGCAGACAAACTTATTTTTACTCTTATAGTTAACCATATGCCAGACAAAATCGTATTTGCTATTAACCCTTTAGTCATCTATATGTAAGACAAAATAACATATTGCCTTGAATATGGATGACTAAAGATTGTCTGGAATATGGACAACTAAAGGGTAAAGTGAAAAAAAAAAATACAAAGTTGCCTGGCATATGGGTGATTAATGGGTAAAAAATCTAATGTTTGCCTTGCATATAGATGAGGGTTTATTTAAAAACAAAACACACATTTGCCTTGCATATGAATGAGCCCAGGGTGATTTTATTGATGGATCTATGTTCTGTGAGTCCTTGTCATTGGTCAGTTCTCTCCATGGATCTCTTGCTGAATATAACATGTGAGGATGGAGATGTGATGTGATCTGATCCGATGTGACATACACTTCTCCTTCCCTGTGTGTGTGTGCGATCTGCAGTCACACATCCTCGTCCATAGAACCCTCCTTAGTCAGCAGCATCCTCATTACAGGGACTCTCCCCATTGGTCACCCATAGACTTGCCTCCAATGAGGTCATCTGTGACATCAATCAGGTAGATGCACAGCAATACGTGACAAATCCCAGCCACATACCGAGGAGGACTTGCCGAGCATCATCCATTCATCCTCACACTGATCTACCATGGCACACTGCGGAGAGGAGCACAGGTAAGTACAAGGGAAGGGTGGCTGACACTAGTAACCTGATAGTAGATCATAGGAGACAGCAAGCCTATTTTCCAGTCCAGGTCATGATGATGATGTGTAACAGGTTGATTAGGATGGAGGAGACTGATATGTCATGGTGGAGGAGAGCACACAGAGGCTGCTTTGTCCTTATAGTAGTAAATGGGGAGGGGGAAGGGGGGGGGGGGTTCCTAGAACCCAGCAGGGGCAGAGAGGAGGGAGGATGGACTCATTCACACTCATCATCAATCACTTTATTATGCCTCTTCACACCTCTGGGTCTGATTTCTTCAAAGGTTCCTATCTGATGGAAGCAGGGTAGATCCTGTACAATGATGTTCCTATATGATGTAAGCAGGGTAGATCCTGTACAATAATGTTCCTATATGATGTAAGCAGGGTAGATCCTGTACAATAATGTTCCTATATGATGAGAGCAGGGTAGATCCTGTACAATAATGTTCCTATCTGATGAAAGCAGGGTAGATCCTGTACAATAATGTTCCTATATGATGTAAGCAGGGTAGATCCTGTACAATAATGTTCCTATATGATGGAAGCAGGGTAGATCCTGTACAATAATGTTCCTATATGATGAGAGCAGGGTAGATCCTGTACAATAATGTTCCTATCTGATGAAAGCAGGGTAGACCCTGTACAATAATGTTCCTATATGATGAGAGCAGGGTAGACCCTGTACAATAATGTTCCTATATGATGGAAGCAGGGTAGATCCTGTACAATAATGTTCCTATATGATGAAAGCAGGGTAGACCCTGTACAATAATGTTCCTATATGATGGAAGCAGGGTAGATCCTGTACAATAATGTTCCTATATGATGAAAGCAGGGTAGACCCTGTACAATAATGTTCCTATATGATGGAAGCAGGGTAGACCCTGTACAATGATGTTCCTATATGATGTAAGCAGGGTAGATCCTGTACAATAATGTTCCTATATGATGAGAGCAGGGTAGACCCTGTACAATAATGTTCCTATATGATGGAAGCAGGGTAGACCCTGTACAATAATGTTCCTATATGATGGAAGCAGGGTAGACCCTGTACAATAATGTTCCTATATGATGGAAGCAGGGTAGACCCTGTACAATAATGTTCCTATATGATGTAAGCAGGGTAGATCCTGTACAATAATGTTCCTATATGATGAAAGCAGGGTAGATCCTGTACAATAATGTTCCTATATGATGAAAGCAGGGTAGATCCTGTACAATGATGTTCCTATATGATGGAAGCAGGGTAGATCCTGTACAATAATGTTCCTATATGATGAGAGCAGGGTAGACCCTGTACAATAATGTTCCTATATGATGTAAGCAGGGTAGATCCTGTACAATAATGTTCCTATATGATGAAAGCAGGGTAGATCCTGTACAATAATGTTCCTATATGATGAGAGCAGGGTAGATCCTGTACAATAATGTTACTATATGATGAGAGCAGGGTAGATCCTGTACAATAATGTTCCTATATGATGAAAGCAGGGTAGATCCTGTACAATAATGTTCCTATATGATGAGAGCAGGGTAGATCCTGTACAATAATGTTCCTATATGATGGAAGCAGGGTAGACCCTGTACAATAATGTTCCTATATGATGGAAGCAGGGTAGACCCTGTACAATAATGTTCCTATATGATGGAAGCAGGGTAGACCCTGTACAATAATGTTCCTATATGATGGAAGCAGGGTAGACCCTGTACAATAATGTTCCTATATGATGAGAGCAGGGCAGACCCTGTACAATAATGTTCCTATATGATGAGAGCAGGGTAGACCCTGTACAATAATGTTCCTATATGATGGAAGCAGGGTAGACCCTGTACAATAATGTTCCTATATGATGAGAGAAGGGTAGATCCTGTACAATAATGTTCCTATATGATGTAAGCAGGGTAGATCCTGTACAATAATGTTCCTATATGATGAGAGCAGGGTAGATCCTGTACAATAATGTTCCTATATGATGAGAGCAGGGTAGACCCTGTACAATAATGTTCCTATATGATGTAAGCAGGGTAGACCCTGTACAATAATGTTCCTATATGATGAGAGCAGGGTAGACCCTGTACAATAATGTTCCTATATGATGGAAGCAGGGTAGACCCTGTACAATAATGTTCCTATATGATGGAAGCAGGGTAGACCCTGTACAATAATGTTCCTATATGATGGAAGCAGGGTAGACCCTGTACAATAATGTTCCTATATGATGGAAGCAGGGTAGACCCTGTACAATAATGTTCCTATATGATGGAAGCAGGGTAGACCCTGTACAATAATGTTCCTATATGATGAGAGCAGGGCAGACCCTGTACAATAATGTTCCTATATGATGAGAGCAGGGTAGACCCTGTACAATAATGTTCCTATATGATGGAAGCAGGGTAGACCCTGTACAATAATGTTCCTATATGATGAGAGCAGGGCAGACCCTGTACAATAATGTTCCTATATGATGAGAGCAGGGTAGACCCTGTACAATAATGTTCCTATATGATGGAAGCAGGGTAGACCCTGTACAATAATGTTCCTATATGATGGAAGCAGGGTAGACCCTGTACAATAATGTTCCTATATGATGGAAGCAGGGTAGACCCTGTACAATAATGTTCCTATATGATGGAAGCAGGGTAGACCCTGTACAATAATGTTCCTATATGATGGAAGCAGGGTAGACCCTGTACAATAATGTTCCTATATGATGAGAGAAGGGTAGATCCTGTACAATAATGTTCCTATATGATGAGAGCAGGGTAGACCCTGTACAATAATGTTCCTATATGATGAGAGCAGGGTAGACCCTGTACAATAATGTTCCTATATGATGGAAGCAGGGTAGACCCTGTACAATAATGTTCCTATATGATGAGAGAAGGGTAGATCCTGTACAATAATGTTCCTATATGATGAGAGCAGGGTAGACCCTGTACAATAATGTTCCTATATGATGAGAGCAGGGTAGACCCTGTACAATAATGTTCCTATATGATGAGAGCAGGGTAGACCCTGTACAATAATGTTCCTATATGATGGAAGCAGGGTAGACCCTGTACAATAATGTTCCTATATGATGAGAGCAGGGTAGATCCTGTACAATAATGTTCCTATATGATGAGAGCAGGGTAGACCCTGTACAATAATGTTCCTATATGATGGAAGCAGGGTAGACCCTGTACAATAATGTTCCTATATGATGGAAGCAGGGTAGATCCTGTACAATAATGTTCCTATATGATGAGAGCAGGGTAGACCCTGTACAATAATGTTCCTATATGATGAGAGAAGGGTAGATCCTGTACAATAATGTTCCTATATGATGAGAGCAGGGTAGATCCTGTACAATAATGTTCCTATATGATGGAAGCAGGGTAGATCCTGTACAATAATGTTCCTATATGATGAGAGCAGGGTAGATCCTGTACAATAATGTTCCTATATGATGAGAGCAGGGTAGACCCTGTACAATAATGTTCCTATATGATGAGAGCAGGGTAGATCCTGTACAATATACCAGAAAACCGGTTGTAGGCAGATTTCCAGATGAGCCCAGGGCCATCACTGTGTGTCATTGTAGAGGAGGAGAGGTGGGGGTATGGAGGAGGTGTGTGACCCATGCCAGAAACTGGCTGGATGACTTACATTGCTTAGAGAAGAGATCAGAAGAGAGATCACCTGATCCCTTCATGGGATTACACATGGGTGAAAGTTAGATCATAAATGTATAGGGGTTCCTTTATATCTGATAAAACTCAGATCACCTTACATAAGGCAATTATATAGGGGATCTGATTTCCCCATGGAATTAGAAATGGGTGAAAGGCATACCATGCTTACCAAAGTGGAATGTATAGGCGTCCCCATGTATCTGATTCTTGTATGCAATGAGAAACGGATAATACTTACACAAGGGAAATATATATATATAGTTCCTTTATATATGATTAGAAAGGGATGAAGCCAGATTACTTTACATAAAGGAAATATATAGGGGTTCCTTTATATATGATTAGAAATGGGTGAAACCAGATTACTTTACATAAGGGAAATATATAGGGGTTCCTTTATATCTGATTCCTTCATGGGATGAAACATGAGAAAAAGTCAGATCACCTTACATAAGGGAAATGTATAGGGGTTCTCATGTATCTGATTTCTTCATGGGGTTAGATATGCGTGTAAGTCAGATCATGCTTACGTTACATAAATGTATAGGGGTTCCTTTACATCTGATGAGAAATTAATTTAAATCAGATCACCTTACATAGGGGAATTATATAGGGGATCTGATTTCCGCATGGGATAAGAAATAATTGAAAGGCATACCATGATTACATAAGGCAATTGTATGTGTGTTCTTATGTATCAGGTTTTTATGGAATGAGAAATAGATGAAAGTCAAATAATCCTTACATAAGGGAATTATATGGGGGTTACTTTATATATGATAAGAGATGGATGAAAGTGGGATCACTGGGTTCTCCTGTATCTGATTTATTCATGAAGCTAGAAAGGGTGAAAGTCAGAGCATTCTTACATAAGTGAATTATATAGGGGTTCCCGTGTGTCTGATTAGAGAGAGGTGGAAGTCAGATCATGCTTACATAAGGGAATTATATAGGGGTTCCCTTGTATCGGATTAGAGAGAGGTGGAAGTCAGATCATGCTTACATAAGGGAATTATATAGGTTCCCTTGTGTCTGATTAGAGAGAGGTGGAAGTCTCATCATGCTTACATAAGGGAATTATATAGGGGTATCCTTGTGTCTGATTAGAGATAGGTGAAAGTCAGATCATGCTTACATAAGGGAATTATATAGGTTCCCTTGTGTCTGATTAGAGAGAGGTGGAAGTCTCATCATGCTTACATAAGGGAATTATATAGGGGTATCCTTGTGTCTGATTAGAGATAGGTGAAAGTCAGATCATGCTTGCATAAGGGAATTATTTAGGGGTTCCCTTGTATCGGATTAGAGATAGGTGGAAGCCAGATCATGCTTACATAAGGGAATTATATAGGTTCCCTTGTGTCTGATTAGAGAGAGGTGGAAGTCTCATCATGCTTACATAAGGGAATTATATAGGGGTATCCTTGTGTCTGATTAGAGATAGGTGAAAGTCAGATCATGCTTGCATAAGGGAATTATTTAGGGGTTCCCTTGTATCGGATTAGAGATAGGTGGAAGTCAGATCATGCTTACATAAGGGAATTATATAGGGGTTCCCTTGTGTCTGATTAGAGAGAGGTGGAAGTCAGATCATGCTTACATAAGGGAATTATATAGGGGTTCCCTTGTGTCTGATTAGAGAGAGGTGGAAGTCTCATCATGCTTACATAAGGGAATTATATAGGGGTATCCTTGTGTCTGATTAGAGATAGGTGAAAGTCAGATCATGCTTGCATAAGGGAATTATTTAGGGGTTCCCTTGTATCGGATTAGAGATAGGTGGAAGTCAGATCATGCTTACATAAGGGAATTATATAGGGGTTCCCTTGTGTCTGATTAGAGAGAGGTGGAAGTCAGATCATGCTTACATAAGGGAATTATATAGGGGTTCCCTTGTGTCTGATTAGAGAGAGGTGGAAGTCTCATCATGCTTACATAAGGGAATTATATAGGGGTATCCTTGTGTCTGATTAGAGATAGGTGAAAGTCAGATCATGATTTTCTGTTCCTTGTAGTCTAGAATTGTATGCTCTTCAATGACAGGGGTAAGACAACTTGTTGAAAATAATTGGTTAGGCGCTGCTGTCCAAGAAGCTGGAGCTAATTAGTATACAATATTCTTAACACTGTAATACAGTTTGTGTAGACTGTTAGGAAGATGGTTTAACAAATTGAAATACATTATTTTTTATTGTACGTACACACCTCCCAACATTTTGAGATGGACAACTACTAGCAAAAGTATGTAGGCATAGGGCACATCCCCTGCCACACACCCTTAAAGGAGAACTACCAAAAAAAAGGTCAATTAAAACAAGGGCTTTTTTTTACCAATACTATTCCTTTATATTGGCTTCTAAAGTGGTTGTAAACCCTTTACAACACTTTAACCTACAGGTAAGCCTAGATTAAGGCTTACCTGTAGGTGCTTGAAATATCTCCTAAACCTCCACGGTTTAGGTTAGGAGATATTTATAGATGTCTACGGCGCATGCACCATAGACAACGGTGCAGGCGCACTTTAGCAACGCCTATTGTGCCATTCCGAATGAAGGCTGTCCTGTGACTGGTGGCTCCCGCGTGAATGCGCATGAGTGACATCATCGCGGCTCCGGCCAATCACAGTGTCATAGCCACGATACCCAAAAGTAACAGCCGGGAGAGATGTCGGCCGACCAAGCGGTGAACGAGGACAGCTGCGGGGGCTTCGATCTGACGTGACAGATTACATAATGAGCTAGTATGAGCTAGTATGCTATGCTCAAATCAGGGACAGTCCCTTGAAATCAGGGACAGTTAGGAGCTATGTACTTATCAGGTAATTGTGTGACAAATCAACAATACTATTACACAGGTTGTATTTATTGTTGTGCCAGCATGCCAAATCATGTTAAACGTGATATGAAATACTAATTATTAATGACCGATAGCATGCGCCAAAAAAATCCAATTCAGGGCTGCTTCACACTGCTGCTCTATGATTTGGCTGTTTTTGTGTAGGTTACCTGCGTTTTCCCCTAGACTTTCTATGATGTCCGGCGTTTTTGGTGCATTTTCTGAAAGCACACCAAAGATGCAGCTTGCAGGTCTTTTGGTGCTCTTTCAGAAAGTGTGCCAAAAATTAAGGACATAATAGAAATTCTATAGGAATCCACGAGTAACCTGTGTGAAAACCTTGGGTACACCTGCGCTGCAGCCAAACTGCAGAGCAGCAATGTGAAACGGCCCGAATACCTTGTAAAATATCCACTGTTAGCACAGTAATGTAAATACTGTAGTGAGGAAGGTAGCACTGCAGGAGGAGAGAAGTGGATGTGTATGGATGCAACAAATTATTAAAATATCTAGGGAATCTCACTCCTCATTGGCTAAGACAGCAGCAAGAGCCATTGCCTGTTGCTCCTGTCAATAACAACCAATGAGGAGAGAGGGCGGGCAGAGAAACATCTCTGTGTGTGTGTGAATGGACACTTGGAAACAAGCCTGCTTCAGTGTCCCCATTGCAAGCTGCTTGCTCTGGGGACACTTGGCAGGAGGGAGGGGCCAAGAGCACGAGCGGGGGACCTGAGAAAGGGGGGTTTCAGGGCTGCTCTGTGCAAAACCATTACACAGAGCAGTAAAGTATAACATGATTGTTATAAAAAAAAAAGCTTTTAACATCACTTAAAGTGTGCATATGGAAATTGACACATTTTCCTCCGTGTCCCAATCTTTATTAATCCCCCCTTGTATGTTTATATATACAATATATTGCGCTAAACTATTACAATGTGGAGTGATTAATAAATATATGAAAAATTAGTGATTAGTAATACTTAAGGCAGCCAACACACCAATGGATAAAGGACAAAAAGTGGAAAGAAAAAATGCAGCGCCAAAAATATTAAAGTTAAATGAGTGATCCACCTGTCAAGGTGGTTCTAAAACTCTAAGTGACTTGTGGGATGGATCTCACATCCACTCCCTGATCTAGATACAAAAAGCACTGTGCCAAAAAGAGAGATCAAATATTAGCAAAGTAGCTGTGTAAATAGAAATATTGTGAATCAAAACAATGAAGTGAAGAAAAACAATCAATGCAATCAAATTAATCTTATGCTGAGAACAAATGCAGCCAAAGAGTCCAGTCCCACGTGTGCATAAGGATGGTCTTGTTACAATCGCATGTATGCATAAAGGTGCTTAATTCCCTCTGTCAGACCCATCAAATCTCCAGGCAGGTATTCCTTGGCATATAAGTAAGGTTAAAATACTCTTACCGGATGATGTTGACCCACAGCTCACCGTACGGTGGGTGGATCCCAAAGGCTTGTATGGGCCAAACGCCCTCCTTGGACACCGGCATGGATATGACTCCTTGAGTTGATGTACCAGGTGAGCTCCAGAGGTATGCTGGTAAGGATGGCCAAAGGAAATTCCAATGGGATGGTATGGGGGGAATGCTCCAAAAATCTCCAATGTCAGAAGGAGAAAAAACAGAGGAAACACCTCCTCATGGTGTAAAAACGTTTTAATTTAAAAATCACAAAAAAAATAAAAACAAAACATATTGCACTTCAAAAAGTTCAAAGCATGAAATACAAATGGGTAAATAGAAAAAAGTCCCAGCACACAACGCCACAACTCCATGCAAAAAAAACCACAACACAGAGTGACTGGGTCTAACGTGCAGTAAATGCTGAGAGTCCAATAGGCCCGACCGGTTTCGTCTCCACAGACTTCAACTGGGGCATGAAACTTGACTCAAACATTTCTGCACACTTTAAATAACCCCCATAACATCCACATGTGACCGCATCGCTCCATACATTGCCTGACCAGCGTGCGTTCCACTGCATCTCATTTCCGCTGGGAAATGCGTTCCAAATACCGGAAGTAATGTCAGGACGAGTACCCATAGGGGCCAAAAAGGTTTGCCCAATCTCCAATACCTCCTCCCATCGTTCGCCCATCCACCAACTGTTGTCAGGGGGCGGGAAGGTCTGCCTCGCTCTGCGTCCACTAGGCTATGCTTGAAGGGGGAGGACACACCAGCGTTGTACTCCGGCCCTGCCTCTCCCATCAGCAGTGACGCAGCGACGTGTTTCCAGACTAGAAGTATTTTGGATCTATCAATTAAAATGTTATACGCCTTACGGCCTCAATGTAGAATGGGATGTTAACTCATTTATCAACCAATCCTAATCTAATTTGCATACTTGATTTAGAATTTTTGCTGCTTTTTTCCTCCCTCTGGTAATTTTAATATCCCATTGGGATGGGGAAAACATGTTTAATTCTGTCTTTGGCCCAGACATCCACATGGGACCCGTTTTCACATATGATGCCATTGTTTATTTGTATATATGTTTTTTTTGTGTTTCCAAGTTATCCCATGAATATGTGTGGAACGGTGAGCTGTCTAGCTGCCTTTTCACTATATGAGGCTAATTGGTCCCTTTCTACTTTTTGGGACCTTGGAGTATGGGGGGTGTTCCATAGCAAGTTTTAACTTGTGTGTAATTTACACATTCAAGAAGTTTAACAATCCCATTGCTCCCTGAGCCCTTCAAACTGATGATTCCCGGCCTGCAATAGATGGAACGCATGACGTCATCCTGCAGTGACGTCTCGTGACGCGCACGCCGGCGGCGTCTTTTGCGTTTCATTCGTCGCCGCGTCACTGCTGATGGGAGAGGCAGGGCCGGAGTACAACGCTGGTGTGTCCTCCCCCTTCAAGCATAGCCTAGTGGACGCAGAGCGAGGCAGACCTTCCCGCCCCCTGACAACAGTTGGTGGATGGGCGAACGATGGGAGGAGGTATTGGAGATTGGGCGATCCTTTTTGGCCCCTATGGGTACTCGTCCTGACATTACTTCCGGTATTTGGAACGCATTTCCCAGCGGAAATGAGATGCAGTGGAACGCACGCTGGTCAGGCAATGTATGGAGCGATGCGGTCACATGTGGATGTTATGGGGGTTATTTAAAGTGTGCAGAAATGTTTGAGTCCAGTTTCATGCCCCAGTTGAAGTCTGTGGAGACGAAACCGGTCGGGCCTATTGGACTCTCAGCATTTACTGCACGTTAGACCCGGTCACTCTGTGTTGTGGTTTTTTTTTTCCATGGAGTTGTGGCGTTGTGTGCTGGGACTTTTTTCTATTTACCCATTTGTATTTCATGCTTTGAACTTTTTGAAGTGCAATATGTTTTGTTTTTAATTTTTTGTGATTTTTAAATTAAAACGTTTTTACACCATGAGGAGGAGTTTCCTCTGTTTTTTCTCCTTCTGACATTGGAGATTTTTGGAGCATTCCCCCCCATACCATCCCATTGGAATTTCCTTTGGCCATCCTTACCAGCATACCTCTGGAGCTCACCTGGTACATCAACTCAAGGAGTCATATCCACGCCGGTGTCCAAGGAGGGCGTTTGGCCCATCAGGCCTTTGGGATCCACCCACCGTACGGTGAGCTGTGGGTCAACATCATCCGGTAAGAGTATTTTAACCTTACTTATATGCCAAGGAATACCTGCCTGGAGATTTGATGGGTCTGACAGAGGGAATTAAGCACCTTTATGCATACATGCGATTGTAACAAGACCATCTTTATGCACACATGGGACTGGACTCTTTGGCTGCATTTGTTCTCCGCATAAGATTCATTCGATTGCATTGATTTTTTTTCTTCACTTCATTGTTTTGATTCACAATATTTCTATTTACACAGCTACTTTGCTAATATTTGATCTCTCTTTTTGGCACAGTGCTTTTTGTATCTAGATCAGGGAGTGGATGTGAGATCCATCCCACAAGTCACTTAGAGTTTTAGAACCACCTTGACAGGTGGATCACTCATTTAACTTTAATATTTTTGGCGCTGCATTTTTTCTTTCCACTTGTATGTTTATAGTCTTGTAAAATGTGGTATCAGAATTGCCAGTTGTCCAGAAATGTTCATCATGCACAGTACTATGGGATTTGGTGCAGCATGTTTTTTAAAAGTAGTGCATGCACTATTTTTTTTCTGCATACCAGTGCGATTTCAGCACATTCAAATAAATAGGCTGGAAAATCGTACAGCATGGGGTCGGTTCACACCGGGATTGCAAAAGAAAGCATGCAACATTGCTGTATGGCTCCTACCTGTCCCCATGTGGTGTGATTTTACAGCACATTCATTTGAATGGGCTGAAATCGCACCAAAATGTGAACAAAGTAGCGCATGCACTACTTTTAACAAACGTGCCGCACCAAATCGCATGGTGCAGTTGGTGCAAACATGCTATATGTGCATTAGGGCTGCCATTAACATTGCATTGGCACCCACAGCAAAGGCAATGTGTTTGAGTATGATGTGGGAAATGCGCACAGAACACGCCGTTGCCACAATGCGTTCTGATGTGGGATGACCCTAAAGGTTGTCTGATATCATTATCTATTGGCAGACTTTATGGATAAGAAACAAAATAGAAGATTTGTGACATTCCTAACAATATTACTACTGTTCTGCCTTATAAAGATAACAGCTGTACGTGAGCAGTTAAATCTTATAGAAGGAAATCATTTTTCTAGACAAATTTCCCAATGGTATTACTGAAATCCTGTTAGGAAACTGAGCTACTGACATATGTTCTAAAAAGATTTTGTAATCTGCATGCACACAAATGACGCAGAAGATGTGGACATATTACTTTTACAATTTCACAAAGTCATGTGACCCTAGAATTTCAATATACTCGTTGCAGCAGTTGTGTGCAAATATCTACAATTTCTCATCAAGAGGATTAGGTAAACCAGTATATTTGCATCAAAATATGCAAATGAGGCAATTACCAGCCATTAGCTTCTCTTTATTCTCTCATCAGCTTCTCTTTTTTTGTGCTAGCTGGAGAAGTGTGAAATGTAAAAAAAAAATGCAGCATCTGTCACTAGCTGCCTCTACACCAAGAACTGAGTGATCAAAAACTGCTGATTGCTCAGATCTCGGGTACGCTCTAAACACAGAGCAATGATTTTCACTTCAGTCACCGTCTTTCTGCTCTGGACCTCCAGCGCTCACTGGAGTGCCAGGCCGTGGAGGGAGTTGAAGCAGCTGGCTCAGTCTCCCAGCGGCACACTGTGAGACTGAGCCAGTTGCCGATCAAGCATGTGGGCAGATCCCGACGTTATTATCGGGATCCCTGCAGAGCCTGGACTGGCTTTATGACATGAGATGACAGCGGACTTTAGCCCACTGTCAGCTGAATCTGAGTCACAGAAGTACAGAACGAAGTGTACTCCTGTGACCCACAAGAGAAGTAGGGCTTAAAATCTTTGGACCTACTTCTCCTTTAAAGTACATTGAACTGGGACCACATTCAAACTGTTAGTTTTTAGTAAATATTGTAAAAGTTCTTCAGTAGTGAAGAACTTGACAGTAGCAATGGTGCTCCTGTTGCCTATTGAATCCTCCAGATCAGCTCATTTTAAACTACATCTACTGTGCTACAATGGCTGGGTGCGATTCTGAGGCTGAAAAGATAGTGGACAAATGTATTGTCTTGTAAACCCAGTCCTGGCAGTTAGGTGGTCATTTCAGACCCTGCAAATATTTTTTTTTAAATGAAAATTTGATATTTATGCAGCTAATGAAATGCGACTTTTAACTGGATAGATAAAGCATGCCTCCCATCTTTTCGAGATGGGAATGAGGGACACCTATTAGCAAAAGTATGTAGGCATCGGACACACCCCCTGCCACGCCCCCTTAAAGAAGAATTATACAAAAACTAAATGATTAGTTAAACCCACAAGTGCTTTTTTTTTTTTTTACCACTAATATACCTTTATACTGGCTTTTGAAATTTACAAATGCAGCAATTTAGCACTTGGGAAACACTTTTTTGAAGATAAATTTGCATTTTATATACAACTATATAGATCAGACCAAAATGAGGGACAAATAAGGAGGAGAAAGGGGAAAGAAGATTTTGTACATAATTGGGGACAATACTTCAAAATCAGGGATAGGGATTGGGAGCTATGTAAAGCACCACATGATGGTAAATCTCAATGGTTGCTTTTAGTTGCTGCATCATACTGCCCCTTGTGCTGCCTTGTAATGTGTAAAAGTACAACTAAAACTGAAAGGGATTAGCACACCTGTTGAAAGAAAGTCCCTAAATGTGGGTTATCACCAAAAAAGGAATAGAGGTGAAATCTTTCAATGGGTGACATCAGTTCTGGTGATCCTGGTGGCTATCATGTATTCCCTCACTTTAGAGTGATCTCCTTTCACTTCCTGTTTGGCTATGTAACAGGAAGTAAAGAGAAATCTACCCAATGGGACACAAATGAGCGGAAAAAAAACTGACAGGGGTTATAACCCTCCATTACGCTATCTTACTCAAGCCTTCTAAAGATTCAATATCTGTTTGGGTGGTGTACATATTTTTTAGGCAATACACAAGTGAAACATTTTAAAATACACTTCTGTGTCCTTCTGCAGCTTTAGATTGGCCTTGGGATGAGCACAGTTTATCTGAACTGTGTGAGAAGCTAAACATATACAAATGCCAGTGAACATGTTTGATCAGGGTAGATTTAGTACTGAGTAGGCTTCAGCCGATCAAAGACAACCAACTAGGAGGCTGGGCTAGTAGTGTATAAGTTGTTTAAACAATCTTTATGTTTGGATTGCTCATGCCTGCATGTAAAAGCATTTAGAAAAAAGAGTGAGAAACCCTATATATATAAATATATACATAGATATATCTCTATCTATCTATCTATCTATCTATCTATCTATCTATCTATCTATCTATCTATCTATCTATCTATCTATCTATCTATATATATATATATGTTGGCAGAGACCCTATAGAATAAAATGACAATCGTTGCAAACATCCCTTGTAATAGAAATATGGGATGACAGGTCCTTTTTGCGGAGAGATCTGGGGTCTATAAGACCCCATATCTATCTTTTACCTTTGAAAGCAAAAGATCACAAAAAAAACAAATTGATCTTTTGCTTTAAAAAAAAAAATTGTTTACTTCCGCTGTATACCGGAAGTGATGTCATGACGTCACTCCGGTCCTCCTAAATCATAGAGATGATCTGGTCTCTTTTCACCTCTATGGTCAGCCGTGCAAATCATCGGTTCATTTCTCGGGCTCGTCAGTGAAAACAGTAAGCCTGAGAAATACTTCTGAAATTGATCTAGCGACTGATTTGAAAATCATGAGAAAAAGATACAGGGGTTATGGTTAATAACTTCCGTTGTATCCCCTGTAAACCACTTGCAAGCTGCAACGCATATTTACGTATTGCGGTTCGCAAGTGGTTAGACTATAAGGTCAAAAGATTTATAGACAAAATTATGGACAATAAAACAATATTGCCCCCCCCCCCCCTTTCCCCTATCCTTTGCAGCTAAAAAAGCCACCACTCTGCTGAAAGGGCTTTCCACAAGATTAACAGTCTTCCTTGTGGGAATTTGGGCCTGTTAAAGACGTAAAGTCAGAAGGTTTTTTATCTTAATGCATTCTATGTATTAAGATAAAAAGCTTTCTGTGTGCAGCAGCCCCCCTCTTACTTACCTGAGCCCCATCTCTATCCAGCGATGTCCACGAGTGTCTCGGCCCTCCTGATTGACTGAGACACAGCAGTGGCTCCATTGGCTCTCACTGCTGTCAATCAAAGTTAGTCAGGAGAGAGCATGGCTGGACTGGGACAAAAATTTGGCCCTGGACTTCATCCAGACCGGCCCACTTTAATTCAATAAAATCACGCCCACCAAAAGGCCCCTACATCCATGATTGTATCTCATGAGAGGGTGAGAGAGGTAAATGAGAGAGAGAGAGAGAGAGAGAGGGGGGGGGGGGTGAGTGTAAGAAAAACAGAGTGAGTGTAAAAGAGAGGGGGTGAGTGTAGGACCCCTTTTTACACTGAGGCGTTTTTTAGGCGCTTTTGGGCTAAAAATAGCGCCTGCAAAGCGACTGAAAAACGCTTCTGCTGCAGTCCCAGTGTGAAAGCCTGAATGCTTTCACACTGGGGCGCTGCCAGGGCATTAAAAAAAGTCCTTCAAGCAGCATCTCTGTTTTAAAAAACGGCCCACTGAGCCATCGGCCCACCGGGAAACTCCCTGTAGTCCCTATGGCCAGTCCATCCCTGGGAGAGAGAAAGGGCCGGGGCCACAGCTCCATGTCTGAATGGACACAGGGAGCTGTGACTCGGTCGGGTGCCCCCATAGCAAGCTGCAGGGGGCAGGGGAGGGGCTAAGAGCACAGAAAGGGGACCAGAGAAGAGGAGAATCCAGGCTTCTCTGTGCAAAGCCACTACACAAAAGAAGGAGTGTATACACCACTCCTAAAGCGCCCCTAAGATGCTGCTTGCAGAACTTTTTCTAACGTCCTGCCAGCGCAGCGCCCTAGTGTGAAAGCACTCCATATATCCAATACTGATCTGTCATGTATGGTAGTGTGGTTGTTCCTAGAGCTTTGTCAGTGTTCCACCAATATACTATAACTTAAGACCCCTTTCACACTGGATGCGTTTTTCTGGTGCTTTAGCCCTAAAAATAGTGCCTGTAAAGCGCCTGAAAAATGGCACAAAAACACATTAGTGCTTCCCCCATCACACATACGCGATTGTTCCCATCCCCACAATCCTCACCTGTCCGTCTGTGCTGGTGCTCCATAGACATTATGGGCCAGATCCACGCAGAACGGCGTATTTTTAAGCAGGCGTAGTGTATCGTAGTTACGCTACGCCACCGCTACTTTGACAGGCAAGTGCAGTATTCTCAAAGCAAAGTTGCGGCGGCGTAACGTAAATAGGCCAGCGTAAGCCCGCCTAATTCAAATATGGAACATGTGGGCGTGTTTTATGTCAATGTATTGTGACCCCACGTAAATAACGCTTTTTACGAACAGCGCATGCGCCGTCCGTGAAAGTATCCCAGTGCGCATGCTCCAAATTAACCCGCAAAAAGCCAATGCTTTCGACGTGAATGTAAATGACGCACAGCCCTATTCGCGAACGACTTACGCAAACGACATAATCGACGGAAAATTTGATGCTGTCCCGACGTCCATAACTTAACATTGGCTACGCCTCATATAGCAGGGGTAACTTTAGGCTGGAAAAAGCCTAACGTAAATGGCGTATCTGTACTGCGACGGCCGTGCGTACGTTCGTGAATTGGCGTATCTAGCTTATTTACATATTCTAGGCCTAAACCAGCATACACGCTCCTAGCGGCCAGCGTAAATATGCAGTTAAGATACGACGGCGTAGGTGACTTACGCTGGTCGTATCTTAGCAAAATTCTGCCGTATCTTGTTTTCTGAATACAGAAAAAAGATACACCGGAGCATCCTAGAAGTTACGCGGCGTATCAATAGATACGCCAGCGTAACTTCTTTGTGGATCTGGCCCTAAATTGTTTGCCAATCTGGCCAAAAATGGCAGGATCAGGAGCACATAGACACGAAACTGAAGATGGTAATGAATGGTTTTCTAATACCAAGTGGTTTGCAATTGTTGAAAAATGTAACACTATGGGGTAGATTTACTGATAGGCTGTTTGCTTTGCAAGTGGGTTTTTCCCTTAGGTTATCAAATGTGCTGCAAAATGATCTTTGCAAAGAATACATAATCATGTGCAAAGGGGAGAAAAAGGAATCAGCAGATATTTACCTAATTCACGCTTTACCAACCAGCATTCGGTTGGAGGAAAACCACCTAGCCTTCAGAAGACAGATCAAAACTCTGCTCTTTTGATGTTCTAGACAGACAGGAACAACTAGCGCCAGAGGCGATTCAGTTCGTATGCGCCGCGCTATATACGTTTTCATTTATTCATTCATATAAAATGTTACAACTCAGTGGAATAGGCCACGCTTCTTTTATAAAAATGTATAGCAAAAGCAACAATCAGAAAAAATTCACGATTCTAGGATCCAAATTGAAACTTAGAAGGGAAAACAGAAAATTCCTTGTAGACAAGACTTTAATAGAATCATATTCTTCAGGTTTGGGAAAGGGAACACTATAAGGCCCCTTTCAGACGGACGGCAGTTTTGCCGCAATTAAAAGCATGTACATTTTCAGTGAAATTCAAGGCTCTGGGCACTGCGATTAGCTGCATTTGTACATTGCGATTACGTGCGATTACGTGCGGTTACATGCGGCCGCGTTTAGCTGCGGTAGTCATTTCCATAGCAACCCTTATTATTTTTTTTGATTAAGATGTGCTTCCTGTTCTTTTTTTTTTTCTCACGCTGCTATCCGCAGTTGACACAAAAGACTGCGATTACCTTCGGTTAAGTGCATATAGCTGCGCTAAATCGCACCTGGACGCATTCAATTCTATTTTTTCTATTCGCACCATCGCAGCTAAACGTTGTGTGTGAATGGGGCCATAGGAAAGCATTGTGTACATTTAGCTGCGGTAGAAAACTAGAAAATCTGCAGCTAAAAGCATCATTCTATCCGTCCGTGTGAAAGGCCCCTTACAGAAAGGATACAACTAAAGAGAATGCCAAGCAGGAAGCTTCCCAGCACAGTAACTGTACAGGAGACAGAGGGATCATTTGTTTAGAGAAGCGATAGATTTCATGGCTTTGTGTTACCAAGAGCGTGTGTTCTTGTGGTTTTTCAACTACCGACTCGTGATTGGCTTTCCACAGTGGGTGTGAGAAATCGCCTGCTCTGATAGGCGGAGAGCATCCCTCCTTCTTCCAGCATTAAACATTGAAAAGCAGTGCATTTTGTGCTGCCGTCACTTAACTCTTTAATGAAACCTGAACACACCCAACACGTTCTTTCCATTACGGCTCATACCACCTTCTATCTAGGCCATGAACTTTGCTAAGCACTGTGCTCTGATAGCAAAACGCCTATGGCCTTCACTGTTAGAAAACATAAACCAATGCAAAGGTGATCGTAGTTCATGTTGCATTATATATTGTTTTTTATCAAGGATAATGTGTGTACTAAGTGCAGAAAGAATAATGAGTAACGCTATAGACTTGTTTTTGTATCATCGGCAATCTAAATGTAACAAAAATATAAACACTTCTGTTAACAACCTTGTACTGTAGTTGTTGATACAAAGTAAATATGTTTGTGATGTTTCATCTAGCATAAGTATAAATACTTGTGTTGTGAATTTAATATGGCAACAAATAGTGTATTAGAAAAACAAACAACTAAGGGCTCTTTCACACGGAGCGGACCGTTTCTGGGTCCCCTCCGTGTGTCCGCCAAAGCTCAGCGGGGATCCCCGCTGAGCTGTCGGCGGATAGGGCGGTCCCCGCACACAATGCAGAGACCGCCCTGTCTCTGCTCCGCTCTCCCCTCTGGGGGATCGGATGCAGACGGACCGTCTGTCCGTCTGCATCCGATCCGTTCCGCCGAACGGAAGAAAAATAGGGTTTCTTCCGTTCGCAAAAGCGGATCCCGACGGAGGCGGACGCTAGCGGAGGCTCCATCCGCTAACGGACGCGATCCCATAGGGATTCATTACAAGTCCGTTAACGGACTTGTAATGAACGGACGAAAGGTCCGCTAGAGTGAAAGGACCCTAAGGCTCCATTCACACCTAGGCGTTTTAACGCCTGAAGCCCGACGCTATTGCAGCCTAAAATACCGTGGATGGGTGATTTAACATTGTTCTCTATGGAGATGGTTCACATCACATACAAGTAGTAAAAAGTAAAAAGTTGGGGGTGATGGCACTGCCTATACCTTACCCCTAAATCACAAGAGGGCCCCACCTAGGGGATCCAGTAAGAGTGAGCTACTGGTAGAAATTAATATATATATATATTCATTTCTACCAGTAGCTCACTCTTACTGGATCCCCATAGGTGGGGCCCTCTTGTGATTTAGGGGTAAGGTATAGGCAGTGCCATCACCCCCAACTTTTTACTTAGTATACACTGCTAACTAACTAATGTTCCATGAAATGCATTGGCACCTTGGCAGATTCTCTTAAACATGCATCCACATAGGTATGATATATAGAGCAGGACATAATCCCGCTATATACTGTATTTGCTGAAGCATCGGTCACATGTTCTCATCTGAAGAGGAGGTAAAGCGTTGACCTGTAAGCCCTGCCAGATGATCGTTCACCCAAATTTCCATGAAAGAAACCACATGACCCATGCCTCACTATTAGTCACATGCTTGGCATCAGAGAGGGGAAGAATTCAAAGAATTTCAGAACAAATGCAATTATTTCCAATCTTTCAACATTTTTATGATCATTCAGGGAGAAAATTGTATATATAAAACAAAACGTATATGAATAGTACAGGTCTGATCATGAAATGGATGGTGCTCTGAATTGTGCTTTAAAGTGGAGTTCCACCCATTGTTTTATGTTTGTCTGTGCTGCATGCCCTAATCTCATAGTGTTCAGAATGGACAATTTTTATTTAATTTGTTGCTTGTAAATACCTTTATTTTGTAATCCTTTATTACTTCCTCCTCCTTATTAGCCTAGTCTATTTGCAAGGGTTTCTGGGATAGGCATCATGTTTCCCAGTAGTCCTTGCAAACCTGACTGAAACCTATTACATTGCTTGTGCACTGAGCATGTGCGAGATATGCAAAGCTGAAATCCAGGAAGTCATACAGTCTGGCTTCATGATGCCCACACTTAAGATGGCCACGGTCTATTTCTAGATTATAAACTATCTAAATGCTGTAACAACCTAACAAAACAGATCTTAGTTTACAGACTAACTTTACTAGAATACATTAAAGCGGGAGTTCACCCATTTATGAAATTTTTTTTTTCTCCCATAAGGTTCCTGCTCGTTCGGTCTAGGGGAATCGGCTATTTGTATTAAAATATGATCCGTACTTACCCGTTTTCGAGCTGCATCTTCTTCCGTCGCTTCCGGGTATGGGTCTTCGGGAGCGGGCGTTCCTTCTTGATTGACAGCCTTCCGAGAGGCTTCCGACGGTCGCATCCATCGCGTCACTCGTAGCCGAAAGAAGCCGAACGTCGGTGCGCAGGCGCAGTATAGAGCCGCACCGACGTTCGGCTTCTTTCGGCTACGAGTGACGCGATGGATGCGACCGTCGGAAGCCTCTCGGAAGACTGTCAATCAAGAAGGAACGCCCATTCCCGAAGCCCATACCCGGAAGCGACGGAGAGGATGCATCTCGTAAACGGGTAAGTACTGCACATATTTTAAAATAAATAGCCGATTCCCCTAGTAAAAACGAGCAGGAATCTAAGGGGGAAAAGTGCCCTCTAAGGGTGAACCCCCGCTTTAAGCTTGTGTATTACAGGGGTATTTATATTTAAAAAGTGAAATTGTGGGTGGAACTCCCCTTTAAGACAATAAGGAAGAGTCCAGTCAAAACTGATATTTCCAGTTTAAATAAATGTCAAAAGCATGCTATAGCTACTAGCTTCTTGGGTGGATATCTGTATTAAGGTGTTCAACTCACTCTTTTCGTTTGTTTTTTTATGTATATTACATTACTGTTGCAAAAAGAGCAGTAAGTTCCCAAGGACAGGAAATAAGATTTGGGTATTTCAACAGAGGAGCTCATGATGAAAGCTATGGGAAGGCGGTGAGTAATTTAAAGCAGAATTTATTGCATCCGAGAGTCCCCAGGGCTCTTAACATTATGTGAATATATGCTTACCTGTAGCATATGTGAGCAAGTAGCATTACCATGCTTTTAGGGGGAGGGGAAGGTTGAACTGTGCACAATTGCACATCGAGGATATTTGCAGTTTTGCGGTTGGATTTATAGACAGGGCATTTATCTGAGATCCTAGGACTGGAGTTCCCTTTAAAGAACTACTATATGATATAAAGGATTTACTATATGATTTACTGGAACCCTGTCATCACTCTTCTTCTCTTTAAGATATAGGTGACCGTGTCACTAAACATGGAGGGTACTGGACATGCATCATGAAATACAACAAGTGTTATGCCGCGTACACACGGTCGGAATTTACGTCAAGAAATGTTTGATGTGAGCTTTTGGTTGGATATTCCCGTGTGTAGGCTCCATCGGACATTTGTCGGAATTTTCGTCGACAAATGTTTGAGAGCTGGTTCTCAATTTTTCGGAAATTCCGATCGTGTGTAAGCCAATTCCAACGCACAAAAATCCACGCATGCTCGTAATCAAGCAGAAGAGCCGCACTGCCTATTGAACTTCATTTTTCTCGGCTCGTCGTAGTGTTGTACGTCACCGCGTTCTTGACGTTCAGAATTTCAGACAACATTTGTGTGATTGTGTGTATGCAAGACAAGTTTGAGCCAACATTCCGTCGGAAAAAATCCACGGTTTTGTTGTCGGAATGTCCGATCGTGTGTACGCGGCATTAGTCTATTGAATATAGACACCAACCTCTACTACAGAGAGTAACTATCCATGTGATGGATGTATTCATACCTAGCACTATGCACAACCAATACAATATCAGGTTTGGTTTGATCAGAGCTCCTACTTACCTGTAACCCACTCTAGGGAGCCCATTACCCAGCCCTCTTCAGCCTTTATCCCAAACTGTACATGTCCTACAGACCAACCATGCAATTATCATTAAAGCAATTATGTACTTTGTCCATTCAGGGAAAAGCAACCGGTTGCTACACCTCATTCCTTCTAGTAGAATTCTCACCATTCCTTGACTCCCCCACTACTCTATTCAGCTGCTGGAAGCAGGATATACCCAATAATTACAAAATTGCAAGCAAGGAGGAGTATATGAGTCACACTATGTAACGTTGCTGGGCCAAGCAGTGCTGTCATATGCAGGGTCCATAGCCTTGGGTATGCCAAATCTGGCATGCTGTGAGATTTTATCTGGCCATCTGATGTAAGAGGGCCCTCTGATGGGGGCCCTGATATAAGGGGGGACCAGGGGCGGACTGACAACTCATGGGGCCCCCGGGCAATAGAAGACTAGGGGGATCCTGGCCTTACAGATGGCCACCACGCCAGGAGGCAGTGCAGAGGCGGGGCAGCTAAAATCTCGGGATTTTCACATCAGAAGCATGTTGGTTTCAGACATATCAGGGACAGATGTAAAAAAAAACATAGATTTTTACATACTGTCCCTGGTTTTACTGAGCCTGGCAACCCTGATGGGGCCTCCTAGTGACATGGGGCCCTCGGGCAGTGCCCGAGTGACTCAATGGTCAGTCCGCCCCTGGGGGGGACTATAATAAGAACTCTGATGTAGGGGTACTTTGATGTGGACTTTTATGTAAGGGAGACTCTAAAGAGGACCCGGATGTAAGGGGGGACTCAGATGGGAATGCTGATTTAAGCAAGAACTTTAATGGAAGGGGGGAGGATCCTGATGTAAGAGGGGGCTCTGATGTAAAGGGGGACTCTGATAGGGATCCAAGTGTAAGGAGGAATTCTGATGGGGGCCTTGATGTGAGGCGGTACCAACTGTATGGCTGAATTTGCACTGCACAGACATGGCTTGTGATGTGCACAGGCATGCGGTGCGAATCACATGCAATGTCTGGCATCGCACCAGTGTGAACCCAGCCTAAATCATAGTTTGTTAAAGAAAAACTACAGGTAAAAGGTATTCATGCAAATTTGATTCATTCGTCTATCAACATTTGTTTTTGTCCAACAAATTAGGATATAATATATACGATGTGGCCCTTATCCTGAAAGGTTTGGAGACCCTTGGCATAGATCAGTGGTCTCTAAACTGCGGACCAGGGCCAGATGTGGCCCTTTGCTTGCTTTTATCAGGCCCTTGGGGCACTATTTCATCTACTAATATCGACAATGGGACATAATCCACCCCCCCCCCCACTGAGACCAGTGGAAAGGCACAATTATTTCCAGTTACACCAATAATGGGGCACAATTCCTGCCAATTACACCAATGATGGGGCACAATTCCTCCCAAGTGCACCAACGATGGGGCACAATTCCTCCCAATTACACCAACGATGGGGCACAATTCCTCCCAATTACACCAAAGATGGGGCACAATTACTTCCAATTACACCAAAGATGGGGCACAATTCCTGCCAATTACACCAATGATGGGGCACAATTCCTCCCAAGTACACCAATGATGGGACACAATTCCTCCCAATTACACCAATGATGGGGCACAATTCCTCCCAAGTACACCAATGATGGGGCACAATTCCTCCCGATTACACCAACGATGGGGCACAATTCCTCCCAATTACACCAAATATGGGGCACAATTACTTCCAATTACACCAAAGATGGGACACAATTCCTCCCAATTACACCAATCTTGGGGCACAATTCCTCCCAAGTACACCAATGATGGGACACAATTCCTCCCAATTACACCAACGATGGGGCACAATTCCTCCAAATTACACCAAAGATGGGGCACAATTACTTCCAATTACACCAAAGATGGGGCACAATTCCTCCCAATTACACCAAAGATGGGGCACAATTCCTCCCAATTACACTAAAGATGGGACACAATTCCTCCCAATTACACCAAAGATGGGGCACAATTCCTCCCAATTACACTAAAGATGGGGCACAATTCCTTCCAATTACACCAAAGATGGGGAACAATTCCTCCCAATTAGTCCAACAATTGGGCAAAATTACAACAATGATGGGGCTCAATTCCTCCCACTGACACCAACGATGGGGCACAACTTCTTCCACCGACACCAACAAAGTTGCACAATTCCTCCTAATAAAACCATCAATTGGGCCCAATGACACCAACAATGGGACACCCCCCCCCCCTTGCCCTATGGAGCGGACGCCCATACCCCCTGGCATAGATGATTGAAAGACAGATACATATGTATCTGCGTAGGTCAATATTAAAGAGAACCGGTTGCACTGTGCTGGATGGGCAAAGCACAGGCTGACTTGGATGCTTTTAGCATCAGTTGCTGACATCAGTTCAAGCTGGCATGATATTGATAAATGTGAAGGATCACCACCACTATGCCACGTGGAAAAAGGTTTGAATTACCAGGTAACTCACCATGACACTTATCTAAGGATTAACATATCAGGCAGGCAGCTAGCATTTTCAGAAAGTAGGCAATAACACTCACCATATTTTATTTGTAAGAAAACTGAAGCAGCTGTGCATGGCAACCAATCAGCTTCAAGCTTTCATTTACAAAGCTTAACCAAACACGGTGAAGCTAGAAGCTGATTGGTTACTGTGTAGTTTTATTACATCGCCCCTCTCATAGGAAAGAATATAAAAGTTTATAGTGATTTCAGTACATGGCTGAGCCCCGCCCCCTGTCTAGTTCCCTAGGGTCCTGGAAGCTCACAATGAACACAGAAAAGCCTTGTAGTGTCCCTGGAAACCAGAGGCCACGTCTTCCATGCTATTGTGATGTTATCCAATGTAATATAGTGGGAAGAATGGCGCAATATCACGCTTCCGGGTACACATTGTTTTGTATTATTATGACAGATACTGTGTTGTCACAAGGCGGCAAACACGATGTGTCACGTCCCACCAACAGTCATTTCTAGAATCAGGCGACTGACTCCCCCACATCCTGCCCCCCCACATCCGTGACGTTTTCTGTCTGGAATGTCCCGGGTATCATCAAAAAGATCAGCTGCCAATCAGAATGGGGGAGTGTGCAGAGCGGCCAATCAAAAGTGAAAACTATCCTGCGTCTGTTCTATGAGGGGCGGAGCTGCAGTTTGTATACGGGCAGTGACAACGCATGTACTATATATACACAGGCGTCTATAGGGTCCCGCTATAGTTATTGGCGGAATCACGTGTACAGATGTCTCCACCAGCACCAGGGACGGTAAACCACGAATCCAGAAGGATAGAAGACTACGAGTCTCGTACTGGGTGAGTGAGACATTACTTATAGCACTGATTATATCCTGTATACACGGGGAGGGTGGCACATGTGAGCTCTGCCCATATTTATACCCAAGAGGCACACGTTATTCACATAAGATTCACCTGAAAATGTGTAAGTCTTGGTTAAGAGTTGTGTGAATTGTAGGTGACCCTCCCAGGGGCTCATACACTTTGACACATGTGATATTTTGCAGATAGGACTTTTTTTTGTACATGTTTGGCATTTTGTACATGTTTGGCATTTTGTACATGTTTGGCATTTTGTACATGTTTGGCATTTGGGATTTTGAATAAGTATTGCTAAAAATCAGTTCTATCCCAATATAACTGCTGCCATTGTGTATAGACCAACTGGGAAAGGGACAAAGAGGTGTGTTATGGGGAAACCGACAAAGAGGTGTGTTATGGGGAAAGGGACAAGGAGGTGTGTTATGGGGAAACCGACAAAGAGGTGTGTTATGGGGAAAGGGACAAGGAGGTGTGTTATGGGGAAACCGACAAAGAGGTGTGTTATGGGGAAACCGACAAAGAGGTGTGTTATGGGGAAAGGGACAAGGAGGTGTGTTATGGGGAAACCGACAAAGAGGTGTGTTATGGGGAAAGGGACAAGGAGGTGTGTTATGGGGAAACCGACAAAGAGGTGTGTTATGGGGAAACCGACAAAGAGGTGTGTTATGGGGAAACCGACAAAGAGGTGTGTTATGGGGAAACCGACAAAGAGGTGTGTTATGGGGAAACCGACAAAGAGGTGTGTTATGGGGAAACCGACAAAGAGGTGTGTTATGGGGAAACCGACAAAGAGGTGTGTTATGGGGAAACCGACAAAGAGGTGTGTTATGGGGAAACCGACAAAGAGGTGTGTTATGGGGAAACCGACAAAGAGGTGTGTTATGGGGGAAGGGACAAAGAGGTGTGTTATGGGGAAAGCGACAAAGAGGTGTGTTATGGGGAAACCGACAAAGAGGTGTGTTATGGGGAAACCGACAAAGAGGTGTGTTATGGGGGAAGGGACAAAGAGGTGTGTTATGGGGGAAGGGACAAAGAGGTGTGTTATGGGGAAAGCGACAAAGAGGTGTGTTATGGGGAAAGCGACAAAGAGGTGTGTTATGGGGAAAGCGACAAAGAGGTGTGTTATGGGGAAAGCGACAAAGAGGTGTGTTATGGGGAAAGCGACAAGGTGGTGTGTTATGGGGAAAGGGACAAGGTGGTGTGTTATGGGGAAAGGGACAAGGTGGTGTGTTATGGGGAAAGCGACACAGAGGTGTGTTATGGGGAAAGCGACAAAGAGGTTTGTTATGGGGAAAGCGACAAAGAGGTGTGTTATGGGGAAAGCGACAAAGAGGTGTGTTATGGGGAAAGCGACAAAGAGGTGTGTTATGGGGAAAGGGACAAGGTGGTGTGTTATGGGGAAAGGGACAAGGTGGTGTGTTATGGGGAAAGGGACAAGGTGGTGTGTTATGGGGAAAGCGACACAGAGGTGTGTTATGGGGAAAGCGACAAAGAGGTTTGTTATGGGGAAAGCGACAAAGAGGTGTGTTATGGGGGAAAAGGGACAAGGAGATGTGTTGGCATAGCCTTGTACACAGAGAGAGGAGCTCATCACTGAGCTGCTTCTCCTTTCACTGTCCATTCACAGGCTGGGGCGGGTTCAGGAAGACCTGGGCCCAGGGGAAGTGGGATCAATGATGCTGAAACTTAGACTGAGGACGTCTGGTGATGTAAAATAAGTACTACAGGGGAACGTTCTGGAATGAAAGTGAATACGTTGATCTTTTAATGGGCTGTTGATTTTTATCCTGTTATTTGTGGCTGAAGGTTTGCTTTAGGCTGGGTTCACACCAGGTGTGGCCGTGGGGCACAGCAGGGTGTGTAGTGCATCCCCCCCCCCGTTTACCATTTTTAGGTCCAAATTTTAATCCTGAAACTGAGCCAAAGATGTGCAGGACTCTCCTGCTGTGCACTCTGCGGCCGTCCCGAAGATGTGTGAACCCGCTCCATTGAGAGACGGTCACAATGTCCTGTCATGTGAATTGGATGCGGAGAAACCCACATCCAATTCACATAAGTGTGAACCCAGCCTAAAAGTGGTTGTAAACCTCCGACATGAAATATGGATCAAGCATATCCCTATATAGTGTGTGTATACTCAATCCAGAGTGTCATTTCTGTCTGCTGTTCCTCTGCAATCAGCATGAGTCACTTGTGACATGTTATCCTGACACCAAGAGAAAAAAGGTGACAGGAGGAACCTCCAGCTGATTGACCGCCTTAGCTTTGTTCCTGTGTGCTGTGTGAATGGGGGTGTGTCCCTTCCCTCCAATCAGCTCTTAGAGCTCTCCGGAGTGTAATTTCAGCTCGCTGCTCCCTTTTTTTCTGACAGCTTCGGCAAGCTTTATAAATTCTGCACTTTTGATGTAGAGAATCCAGCAGATAAAACAGGTACAACTTATGTAGAAGGCTTTGTTTTATCTCTGTGTCTCACCCGAGGCCAGACACTTCACTGGGCATATGTAAGGAATTACAACCACTTCAAGGTATATTATACAGTTTGACGCCAAATTGCGACTTTGTTCCAAATGCTTTGACTTTTCAGATGACCCGATACTTATCAAAAATAAGTCAGGGCCAAACCAATGCATCCTGACCTATTCATGGTGGTCTGCATGTCCCTGACTGCACTGATGCATACAAACAATGCAGTCAGCAATGTATTTAACTCCTTCCTGCCCACCGCTTTAAAAAGTATTGGGGGGGGGGGGGGGGGATTAGAAATCATGTGACCATTGTGGTTAACTGACATAATGGTCACATGATCAGAGCCGATGGTCCTATGACCAACAGTCAGTACCAAGAGCTACCTTTATTAGCTCGGTCTCTGTGCTGGGAGTGTGCAGGGAGTACGCACTCAGCACACACATCAGTTGCCCAGTGACTCATATGTTTGGTATGTGGGCGTTAAATCCTACCCTTTTGTTGCCACACATATATTTTACACAGGCAGCAACAGGTTAAATGAGATTCTCTCTTCAGTTATTATGTAGAAAATGCCGCCACTAGGTAATTGCACTGCTACATGTAGAGACATGAGGCTAATTTTGCTTTGTGTAACCAAACTCTAACAATACGTTTCTCTTATTTGCTTCCTTTTTTTTTTTTTTTTTTTTTAATAAAATGTTTTCAGTGGTATGTTGAACTTTTTGACACGTGCTGTCCATCAATCCTCTGGACGGTTATCAATTGACATTGTTCCCTGCTATCTCCACGGAATACAAAACATTCCCCCCTGTTATGGAACAGAAAGGGAGGTGTTATGTAGTCCTAACACACTTCCCATACTGGGGTGACAATACTAGTTGTCACACTAGAACAGGAAGTGTGGTAATGGCAGGATTACCAGAGTAACCCTTTCCGCTGCCAGGTCCGTACGTCGTAGGGACCTGGCAGCGGGGGTTTCACACACAATGCAGTGGATGTAGCCACCGGGATTGTATGTGAAGCTGAGAGACAGACTCATGCCTGTCAATTAAAAAGAGTTTGGGTGGCTGCGCTGCTGCCCAATTGCTCACACACACCGACAAACCCCCCCCCCCCCCATGCTTTCCAAGCAACGCTTGCCCATCTACGGGCCCAGGACTGACATGGCGGGTGCCAGTGGCAGGAGAGGGAAGGAGAAGAGCAGACTCATGTCCGCTCTCTTCCCCTTATTGCTGTGACATCTATGATGTCACTTCTGGGTCAGCCTCTCGGTGTCCCTGGCTAGCATAGACGGGAAGAAATGTTTTACCATGCGATCTGCATGGTAAAACATTCAGAAGAGCACAGAGGAGACATGCAGGGTTTCTTAGACCCTGCATGTCTCATTAAAGAGAACCTGTCACCTAAAAAAAAAAATCACATGGGGGGACTTTATGTCCCCTATGTGATTGGGGGGGGGGGGAGTACTACTTTTTGTGATTTCGTGCCACAATTGACATTGACATCTGTTAAGAAACCTGCACAGATGTCTCTGAAATCGCATCGCAATCAGGACTGACAAACATGAGTGAAATCGTGTGAGGTCAGCTGAACTCGCACAGCTTCATTACTGTAGTCCAGTGTGAACCCAGGCTTAGAGTGTTCTCTTTGCGGTAATATCGTGTGATGTAAAAAGTTGGAACTACCACTTTGAATATGGAGGGTGATTGGGGAGTTGGGACTTTACCCAGTCATGGCTTTATTTAGAATCATGCGCCTCCATCCCTGTCATATTGACAATGGGAGCAAAATTGCAAGGCAGAAAGGTTACAAAACAAAAAAGGGGTGGGATTTTATATGAAGCTCATGGTGACAAAATGAACTACCACTTTGTTATTCTATAGCGTGTCTACTTTCAGAAAATATATAATGTTTGAAAGTTTTACATTATCTTCAGGACTAAAATTATTTTTAAATGTGTGCAAACATGGCTCTGGCAGCAATAAGGGAGAAAAATGTGCAAAAAGAGAACTATTGCAGCCACCACATCTAAGAACCGGTAAGCTGTGATACATGAATTTTTTGTTCTTGGGTGTAGATATGCTTTAAAACCGAACCGTGTCTTTAGCTGTTATATTGCTGTAAGAATGTCCCGCAGCATTTAAAGTGACACTATAGGTTTGTTTTGTTTTATTAAATAACAAACATGTCATACTTGCCTCCACTGTGCAGCTTGTTTTACACAGTGTGGCCCTGAATGTCATTTTCTGGGGTCCCCTGGCAGCTCTCTCGGCTCCTCCCCACATCAGATAACCCTCTCTGGGAAGCGCTCTCCCAAGGGGGTTACCTTGTGGGCGCGCTTCTGAGTCCTGCATTCGGTGCACGCGTCATTGGATTTGATTGACAGCAGCGGGAGCCAATAGCTGCACTTCTATCACTCTATCCAATGAAGAGCAAGGATCCAGCACGTTCTCGATGCAAGACTTTCCAGGGCTCAGGTATATAAAACGGGGGGGGGGGGCTAGTACTAGTCAGTCAGATGTTTTTTAACTTTAATGCATAGGATGCATTAAAGTGATAAAACAGGGGGGTTTACCCCTTTAACACAAGCTGTCCCCCACCAATAAAGTGAATAGTGGTTATACTGCAGCAGTCTGACACACCCCCCTTCTTGTTTCCACTATTACAACCCCAAAGTCACGCGATTTTGCTGCAATTTTTCCACAATTTTGATGCGACTTGAAACAATGCCTGTGTATTCTTGAGTTCCTGGACCTCAAGTCGCATCAAAGTGGGACCAAAGTAGTGAAGGGACTACTTTGAAGTCGCTGCAACTTGAAGTCGCACAGATATGAATAATACTCATTGGAAATCATGGGGTACGACTTGTCATGCAACTTTGCAGTCCCAAGTTGCATGACAAGTCGCACAAGTGGAAACCGAGCCCAAGTCTGGGAAATGGCCATGCAGCTGGCAGGAACCATAAACCTGAGTTTACTGTGAATTGTACACGTAGAAAAACACAAGGGCTTTCCCTAACTTAATCATTATGACACAGCCCGCCTTAGTTCTACACAATAACAAACACATAAATGACCCTGCGTGACTGTACAGGTTGTCCCAGTGGAACAGAGGTGATCCTGCATTATCTATTGATCATTTACTTATTTATGGACCAGTTCTTGTGATAGAAAATTGTTTATACTGGTTAAAGTGATGCTACTTCTCGTCAGTGGGTGAAAGGAAATTTTTATTTTACCCATCTGAAGGTTCAAGGGTTTTTTCACCTTCTGCAAAAATATTTTTTGTTATTACTGTTATATTTCATCTTATCTAAAAGATAAGGATCTACTTCCTTTTTTCTTATGAGAATATTACACATTCACATCTATATTTAAGTATATTGACTGTCCATAAATGAGTAAGCTAATGAATTGTCTGCAGCTGACGTTAAACCAGTAATGGAAGAGCCATGGCACATTGCCCGTGCCTTTATAATTCAAGTGAAACCTACAAATTGCGACACAAGGAAACGTTTCAGTCAGTGATGCTAGCAGTGCACTCACCATTCAAGTTCACTTTCAAATCAAGCTTTTCCTGATTTGCACTACTTTTGAGGCAGTCTTTACAGGTTTTAGTGTGTGTGTGTGCGCGTGTGTGTGTGTAATGCGCAGTACGGGAAGAGAGATTCAGCTTCTCGCTCACTTGGTATGAATATAATTTCCTGGGGGAAAAAAAAAACGCATACTATTAGAAATTTGTTCATTTGAAAAAAAAAAGCGACGGAGTCCGCCTTGTGTGAAAGAGGCCTTAGGCCTTGTGCACACTGGACATTTTGCCATCTCTCCTAGATGCCTTTCCTCCTGGCAGAAAAGCTGCTTGATGCCTGTAAACCTGGGGTGGGGTGTTAATTTATTCTGGCCACAAAATAAAAAATTGCTCAAGTGCTAAACACACCTAGAATTCTAGGATATACAACAAGTGTCCTATAGTATAACCATCTGATTATGTTTAATAGAACCTATACAGTATATATATCCAGGTAAGGCACTTGCAAATAAAACATAGAGATGGGGTACTTGCAGCCATGTAAAAGATTATATATTGTTAAAATGTTGTATCCACTGAAGTTTCCGTGAGTCACCATCCGTCCTTATTAGGATCCTTTTACACTGGGGCGGGAGCAGCATCGGCGGTAAAGCGCCGCTATTTTACCGCCAATTTCGCTGCGCTTTCACACTGGAGAGACAGCAGCGGCTGTTTAGGGTCGGTTTGCAGGCGCTATTTTTTAGCGCAATAGCGCCTGCAAACCGCTCCAGTCTGAAAGGGGTCTTAAGGTAGCTTGATATAGCCTTACTTCTATGTTAAGTTTTCTATATAATCATTGTGCTGCCTTCGGGGACTACACGGATTCCTGCTAATTGGACTTGGCATTCAACATAGGAACTGTATGCCAATAACCTGGCAGACAGCCCACTCTCTGCCTATGCAGTGAAGACACTGTATGGGAAGAATCTGCATGTAGGCATGCAAAGCAAATGCAGGGTTAACAGCCGCCCTCCTCCCATTTGCTCTCAGCTGAGTAAGGTGAGGGCCAGGGCCTGAGGCAAGCAGCCCTAGCTCTCCTACTCTCTATGTTTTGCCCGCCACAGATATAGCATTGAAAATGGAGCAGATCACTCCTAATTAACAAAGAGGCCCGCTCGCTTAGAGCACAAGTAACTTTGTTATCTTCGATCTAAAATTGATTAATGTCGTGTTCGTCTATGGCTGGCTTACCTAGCCTCTCATGCCATTTATTTAAGCTTTAAATCCCTCATGCTGTGAACTTGTCACATCCAGTCAGAACATTCTTGTTGATTTGTTTGAATTATTATGCCAACATTGGCAGGCACATTAAATATGATCGTATTTGTTTGGCAGTGAACAGTAAAACCTTTTATGGTACAATTCCTTTCTCTAATCTGTGGACATATATTAATATATAGCCGTGTTATCTACAGATATAAAAGTGGTGTTATGTCTTTACAGTTCACTTTGTATGTGACCGTGCTTTCTTTTTGTAGTTTACATACAGTTTTATTTGTACAAACTTTTCTTTCAAATGTTTTTTTATTGAAAATGAAGTAAAAAAAAGGCAAAACACAATGTCAGAAGATTTTAAACCTCAATAGAAAGACGCATGTAGATAAGACGCATGTATATTTGAACAAATAAACGGATGAACAGTACCACTAGCACATTGTCTATATACAATTTCCACCAAACAAGTATTGCTCATTGCAAATCTTATAAGCTTTGTACCGTGACCAAATGCGTGAATATACTTATAATAACCCATATTTTGCTACTGTATCTTGGTAGAGATTGGGATACGTGTCCTTCAAGAAAAGTAGATAAAACTGATGGAACGAGCACCAGTAATTTACTAAAGACAATCAGCAGACCATAACTATCGTATTGAGCCTAGGTTCACATTGGAGCGGTTTGAGAGATCAAATCGCATGACAAGTCGCAGCCTATTGGAGACAATGACACTGTTCCAATCGGTGCGACACAGATTTTGCGGCGCCACAACGATTTGCAAAAGTAGTTTCTGTACTACTTTTGACGATTTCAGGTGCGACTTCAATAGACATCTGTGCATGAAGCCACACAGATGTCTATAAAGTAGCACCTGAAATCGCGCTGACCTTGCTACTTTGAAATCGCGCTACTTCAAGTGAACTAGGGCGATTTCAAAGTAGCATCAATGTGAACCAGAGCTGAAATTGTTATAAATCAGATGTTGTCAAGATAATCCCAATGAGCCCATTTTAGAATGAAAGGATTTTAGGCCCTGGTTATTAATATTAGGCAACATGCACTGGCCAACAACATTAGTGTGACCCATTGCGTGAGTAATTGGAACAATGCCCTTAAGATGCCTAACCCCATACCATATAGACTGTCTACTCTGTTATCCTGATGCCTCTCCTTTGTGTTGGCTGCAATGTGACTTGACGGGAAATTTAATGCATATATTGTGGGACTGCAGGTCTTTCTGCAGTTTTTGGAATAAGGTGTTCTCCCTCATATACCATACCATGGGTATTCTAACCTCACCAACTCCTCATCTAGCATTACGGGGCTTAACAATAGATCTGTTCCCTGTACAGAACGATAATTGTACAAAATTTAACGCAACCAAACACTTACCGTACTTCCATACAAATCCATCCATTTTTGGGGTTAGGACTTTGATTGGGATTATGTTTTATCTAGAGGCGCTAGCAGAGCAAATCTGTTCATTGAAAAGCCACTTGGTGTCATGTGCTATGTCACATTTCACCTTCATTTGTCTCCAGGTAGCAGCTAATAATGAAGGTTCGTAGCTGAGGTAATGGAGGTCTGAGCTTTAGCCATAGGCACATCTCCCACTGAGGTAAATTACACACACACACACACACACACACACACACACACACACACACACACACATATATATATATATATATATATATATATATATATATATATATATATATATATATATATATATATATATTCTCCAAATTCTGTATTGCTGAATCATAGCCCATCCTAATTAAAGTCCCTTGATAAAGGTGTCCCGGGACCCTCCAAAATGTCGGCAAATAATACACACTATACAACTTTTGTTGTTCGATTTCCTTTAGATTTCCAGTATCTCACAAAAGTGAGTACACCCCTCACATTTTTGTAAATATTTTATTATATCTTTTCATGTGACAACACCGAAGAAATGACACTTGGCTACAATGTTGTGTAGTGAGTGTACAGCTTGTATAACAGTGTAAATTTGCTGTCCCTTCAAAATAACTCACACAGTCATTTAGACCCCCTTTCACACTGAAGCATTTTTACAGCATTTTAGCGTTAAAAATAGTGCTATTAAAATGCTCAATGGACCCTTTCACACTGATTCCTGCAAGCAGCATCTTTGGAGCAGTTTTTGGGCGCTGAAAAAAAAAAACACTCCAAAAACGCCCCTCTCCATTGAAAGCGCTGTAAAAACGCCTTGCCCTTTCACACTGAGGTGTTGCACTGGCAGGGCGTTGAGAAAAGTCCTGCAAGGAGCAGCTTTTGGGCGCTGAAAAAAACGCTCCAAAAACGCCTCTCTCCATTAAAATTAATTGAAAGCGCTGTAAAAACGCCTTGCCCTTTCACACTGAGGCACTGCAAAAATGCCCTAAAGCGTTAGGGTCTTAGTGGTGCTTTACCAGTGTTTTTAGGGGGCTGGCAGTGTGAAAGGGCTCTGAAAGCACTCGGTCTTTCACATTGGGATTGCAGATGAGGCTTCTTTCAAGCGCTTTACAGGCTTTTTTTTAACGCCAAAGCGCCTGAAAAACGCTTGAATAACGTCCGAAAAACGCCCCAGTGTGAAAGGGGCCTTAATGTCTAAACCACTGGCAACAAAAGTGAGTACACCCCTAAGTGAAAATGTCCAAATTGGGCCCAATTAGCCATTTTACCTCCCAGTGTCATGTGACTCAGTGTTACAAGGTCTCATGTGTGAACGGGGAACGTTTCTCATACTGGTCACTGGAAGTCCAACATGGCACCTCATGGCAAAAAACTCCTGAGGATCTGAAAAAAATAAATAAATTGTTGTTCTACATAAAGATGGCCTAGGCTATAAGCACAATGGCCAAGATCATCATACAGCGGTTTAACAGGACAGGTTCCACTCAGAACAGGACTCGCCATGGTCCGCCAAAGAAGTTGGGTGCACATGCTCAGCGTCATATCCAGAGGTTGTCTTTGGGAATGGACGTATGAGTGCTGCCAGCATTGCTGCAGAGGTTGAACGGGTGAGGTGTCCCCAATGCATAGACATGTCATTTTTGCCTTGCGTCCAATTCCAATGGCTGCAGTGTGCCACATTTATACACAGCACAGGGTGTTGCAAATCACCGTGCTGCACAAAGATGAGTGAAATATCGTTGTGTGACATTTCAGTTACAAAAAAAAAAAAAGATTAAAAAAGGTAAACGGTTTGATGCATTCGAAGGCTAGCTTCCCATTAGTGCAGGCTATGGGAGGTCGTGTAATCGCATGCCATCCCGCACCTGCAGAGAAAAGGCAATGCAGTTTAGGAGATGCCATATGTGGTATGTCATTATAAATAGATCATGTTTCTGTGGACTTTCCCAAAGTGTATTTATGGGCAGCTGACTGAAGTGACGTTCCCCCACAGTGCCAAAAATACTGTACTGGCAACAGTAAGTCTAGAATGACTGTCCCAACTTCTTGCCCCGTGTTTGTTCTGACATTCTCACATTTTCAGGAAGTGTTGTTGACTCATCGCTTACCGTCAAACTGCACCCTCCTCTGGTTTTCAGAAGGCTCTGGCTACAGACAATTCTGTGTCAGATATAAAATAGTAAATTATTCAATGGTTAAACAATCCATGTTTAAAGAACTAAAGGCAAACTTTTTCTTTTAAAAAATGTTTTCATTTTTGTTATTGTAAGAAAGAGTGTCCCAGGTTTTTTTGCCCTCTGTGTCCCATTGAGGAGATTTCTCGTAAATTCCTGTCACAAACCCAAAACAGGAAGTGAGGAGAAATCCAACCAAAGTGAGGGAATCCTGAATTATTGCCCTGTTTTCTTTCACGTTTACTCTGTGATAATGGAGAACAGGAATCTCTCTAAAGGTGACACAGACAGCAATTCAAACCTGACCGGTGCTCTAATCTATCTCAACTCTATCCAAAATAAAAAATGTACCTTTCGTTATACTTGCACTAAACGAGGCCATAGGTGGATCAAAATTCATCCAGTTCAGCAGGGATTGTTGGAAGTTTGAGCCATATGTGGTTGCTCCTGCTCAACAGAAGTCAACCTTAGACCCCTTTCACACTGTGGCACTTTTCAGGCGTTTTAGCACAAAAATATTGACTATAAAGCGCCTCTCAAGGCACCCCAGTGTTTAAGCCTGAGTGCTTTCACACTGGGGCGGTGCACTTGCAGGGCGGGAAAAAAAGTCCTGCAAGTAGCATCTTTGAATTGAAATGAATGGGCAGCGCTGCAAAAGCAACTTTCAGGGGGTTAAAATTGCCCTGCTAGCAGCAGAAAACAGCTGCTATAAAAGCTTTACCCCCGCCCCAGTGTGAAAAGGGTCTAACAACTGACTTCTATCACTGTCAGAATGTGAATAGGGTTGATTTAGTAAAACTGGAGAGTGCAAAATTTGGTTCAGCTGTGCATGGTAGTCAATCCGCTTTTAAAGCGGATGTGCCACTAAAAAAAAATATTAAAAGCCAGCAGCTACAAATACTGCAGCTGCTGACTTTTAATATTAGGACACTTACCTGTCTTGGAGTGCAGCGCTGTCCGCAGCAGAGGACGGCGATCGCTTGTCTCTCTGCTGCTCCCCCCCCGCCGCCATCCTCGGTGAGGGAACCAGGAAGTGAAGCGCTCCGGCTTCACTGCCCGGTTCCCTACGGCACATGCGCGAGTTGCGCTGCGCCGCTGATTGGCTCCCGCTGTGCTCTGGGAGCTGAGTGTTCCCAGAGCACAACGGGAGGTGACGTCATGCCTGGAGAAAACCCGAAGGTGTGTGGCCGGAAGTGGGTGCAAATACCTGTCTTTAGCATTGGGGTTGTTTTGCAAAAAAAGCATTGGGGTTGTTTTGTGAAAAAAACATTTCTCAGAGCAGGCATTTTTTATAAAAAACAAAACAAAACAAGGCAGACCCTTAACCCTCCCCTGAACGTCCCTGAACAAACCAGTTAGTAAATCTAAAGACTCTATATCTAGCTGTGCATCAGAGCTTTTCTAATAATACAATAATGGGATTTTTTATTTCTGCTGACCGGGAAGGATTTTGAGTGTGGCATTGCCGGGCACAAATTCCACTCATATTTTCTCACAGAAAAGGGTCATTATGTTCCTGGGACTATATTGTTTTGTCTGGACTGTGCATCTGATTAAAACGTAAGCTGGCAGATTCTCAGAGAGAAGCAGACACGGTGTTATTCAGCCTACACACAGCTGCTTTCTATGGCCTAGAATCTCAAAGTAAACTTGTAGTGATAGGCATTCTTTATGTATCTGGCCAAATTCTGAGGGGAGAAAGAGGTTTTATGTTCCTTTTTTAATTACCAAACTCTTTTCTGGCTGATCATTCACCACCCGCTGGTTTATATTAAACGCTGGTATTGAAAAGAGTAGCAGTGCGCAGAAAAGTAGGTGAAAGTATGCAGGAGTAAGCTGTAAAGCTCAGGTGTATAACCTCTAAATAAGTCAAATAAAACCCCAGTAATTAGAAAATAACACAAAGGTGCATTCAGGTAAAATGATTAGATTCATTTAATAATATATTATTGCCTTTGGGGGATCAGGAAGGATTTATTTTTTCTGCTCCTGGAGCAAGTTGGACCATGCTTTATAGGGGTTTTTCTTTTGCCTTCTTCTGATTCAACTTCAACTGTATTTAGCGCTTTCCTATTTGTTGCTTGTTTCTATTGGTTGAACAACATGGACTTTATTCTATTTTTCAACACATGAAACTAGTATAGCTAAAATCTACTTTAAAAAATGTCCTTTTGATCTTTAGATTGCAGCTTGTCGACCTACCTAAACTATAAAATGAATTTGTATCTAATTAGGCTTACCCTTGCACTACATAGTTGTTGATCGGTCCAAAGGAGAGAGTACGGTTACATCAGTATAGAAAGTGTTAAATTAAGCAGATAAAGAATTTGGTTCCTAAAGCCATGAAAGGAAATATGTTGGTGTGTTTTAGTTTAGGTTTTTGAATAATGTTTCCCTGTGGTGTTGGTTGCCTTGGGACCCTTAAGCTCTCAATTTCCGTCCTTTTCTAAGAATAGAGGCAACGTGATAAAGCTTAGGCCAGAGTTATGTATAGGAAACAAGTTCATCACGTGGTTCTCAGCGTAGCAGTGGGATGGTTGTCTGAGTTTCTCATGTTACTACTACTACTACTACGAGTGTTTGGTAAGGCACGTAACTAGGGAAATATTTTCTCTTAAGGTAGATTAAAGGCCCGTACACACGGTCAGACTTTCGTCCAACAAACTTCAAAAGCTGCAAGTTTTCACATTTGTCCGACCGTGTGTACGCTCCATCGGACCAACTTTTTCAGGTTTCGTCGGACCAAAAGTTCGGTCTGCAAACGGACAAACTTTACGACAACAAAAGTCCGATGGTGCCTAGTCCGGCCGTGTGTACAGCAAAGCCATCGGACTTTTGTCCGAAGTACAAACACGCATGCCCAGAACCAATGTTAAAATCAACCAACAATAGCAGAAGTTAACCAAAGGGTGGCGGTAAAGAGCAGAAAAACCACGTGAGGTTGAGAAATTTTTAGGAAAGTTTGCAGAAAAGTCAGAGCGTGTGTATGCTATGGGTGTGACCGGACAAATCACTTCGGACAAAAATCCAAGGGAAAGTTTGTCGGATGTGTACGAGGCTTTAGACACACTTCTAAATCTCCCTTGCCTATGAAGCCTGATCCATGTTAGGATTATACTCCAGAGTCTACTGACAGGCAGTGTGGAAGCGATACGATGCCTCCCTACCCCCTGTTTAAACCCAATTTTTATTACCAACATATGTAACGCAACTGCATGCATTGCGTTTTGCAGTTTTTCTCTATTACTTAAATGTGTAGCGATCATTACAAGTCAGGTGAACTTGGCAAAGCATGGCTGCCGTTGCATGTAAACACCCCTGTTGCAGGGGGTGGCAGCAAAAACATAGCTCAAAGGGGTTGTAAAGGTACAATTTTTTTTCCTAAATAGCTTCCTTTACCTTAGTGCAGTCCTCCTTCACTTACCTCATCCTTCGATTTTGCTTTTAAATGTCCTTATTTCTTCTGAGAAATTCTCACTTCCTGTTCTACTGTCCGTAACGGCACACAGTAATGCAATGCTTTCTCCCTGGTGTGGAGTGTCGTGCTCGCCCCCTCCCTTGGACTACAGGAGAGTCAGGACACCCACTAACACACATCACCTTTGTCTATCTGCAACATAGAGCGTCCTGACTCTCCTGTAGTCCAGGGGGGGGCGAGCACAACATTCCACACCAGGGAGAAAGCCTTGCATTCCTGTGTTTAGTTACAGACAGAAGAACAGGAAGTGAGGATTTCTCAGCCGCAAATCTTAACAGTGCCTTATACTTTTACACATATTTTTTAAATTGAGTGTGGAATCATTGATGTCACATGTTTTCTGTAAGTTAAAACTTAATTACTGTGTGTATCAAATTGCTATCTGAAAAAATAATTGTTTTAAAATTGATAGGAGCTGCCCTGTTATCATGAATATGTTAAAAGATAAATATTTTAAGGCAAGCAGTGTAAATATGTGTATGTGACCTGGTATCATCCTGCACCTGCAGTCCCTATACAGCAGGGCTGGAGTGTGAGTAGAAGAACCAGCACAAGGAACTAATCTGTTCATGTGCTGTCATAAAGCATGGGGATAGAAGGACAAAAAAAGACTGACAGTGAGATGAGCTAACCAATGTGCTGGTTATCCTTTCACTGACCAGTCACAGGTTTAGGAGGGTCCAGGGTGACCTTGGCTCAGAGTGAGTTAGTTAAATGATGTTGGCCATAAAACTGAGGCCATCTAGTGGCAAAAAAAAAGTACTGAAGGGGAAATCTCTGTAATGAAGATGAATATTTCAGCAAAGGTTGATTTTTGTTATTTTATCCTTTTTAATAATTGGTTATTCATGTTTATCTTGTTGTTTTTGACTGGAATTCTGCTTTAGACCCCTTTCACGCTGGAGGCTGCTAAAGGGCTAAAAATAGCACATGAAAAACGCCTCCCCTGCAGCCCCAGTGTGAAAGCCTGAGTGCTTTCACACTGGAGCAGTGTGCTTGCAGGACGTTGGAAAACTTCCTGCAAGCAGCATCTTGGGTGCTGTGTATACACCGCTCCTCCACAGCCCCTGCCCATTGAAATGAATGGGCACCGCTGCCGAAGTGTCTGCAAAGCGCTTCGGCAGTGGTGCTTTTTAGGCGCATTTAAGCCTTTCTTGGGCCGCTAGCGAGGGGTTAAATGCGCTTCTAAAACTACAGTAAAGCGATGCTAAAACTAGCGGTGCTTTCCCGCCATAACAGCGGTGCCAGTGTGAAAGGGCTCTGTTCATTTTTCAAAAGTAAATTCCTGTCTAAATGCAGTCTTTACAAAATGCCTGCTACGTTCTCTATTAGTCAGAAAAGATGCTTCTGTGCCCCTCTCAAATTTAATTTTAGTATTTATGGGGCATGAAATTATTGCTAAGCTCTGCCAAGTCCTTGCTAAGTCCTCCTTTGTCCTGTGAGACACCCTCAATAGACAGTAATGGCACTCACATTGGACAGGTGGGTGGCAGCTGGGGGAGTTCAGACATAAAATCAGGAACGACCAGATTCCTTTAACAAAGTTAAACTTGATAAAAGCGCCTTTCTAATAAAAGGCAACATCTGGTATCTTGTGGTGTCTGCTTTTGGGACCGAAGCTTAAAAATGTAAAATGGAGAACTTTTGTTTCCCAACAAAATATGAACGGAACATTAAATGGTGGTTTTGCAATGACTGTAAGAGTCACCCTCCTCCTACATCCCCAGAAATAGGGCATCATCTCAATACTGTTTCAGTCAAGATTCAATCTAGATCTAGAAGTCATGTAGTCTTGAATTGTGTTTTCAGGTACACCTATGAAGATTACCAACAAACTGCAGACTGGCTTTTGGCGAACACAGATCACCGTCCTACATTGGCCATTGTATGTGGCTCTGGACTTGGAGCTTTGGGTGAACTGTTGAAGGACCAGGTGGTTTTCCCCTACAGTGAAATTCCCAACTTCCCACACAGCACAGGTATGTTAACTAAGGTAATAACTATATTATTTAGAGGAATATGTCTTTTTTTAAGTACAAGACCAAAGGGTGGCTGAGAACCTACAAAAAATATATACATTTGTTTAAATTTTTTAGTGTGATAAATATTTAATACATGTGTAACGATAACTTGTGGCACTATATAGGGTCTGTTCTAATGAGTACAGGAAGGAATGTATAATCCTTTCTGTACTCTACTGCAGTTCTCTACTCTCCAGTCCCTGGCTAATCCCTTTCTCTACTCTCCAGTCCCTGGCTAATCCCTTTCTCTACTCTCCAGTCCTTGGCTAATCCCTTTCTCTACTCTCCAGTACCTGGCTAATCCCTTTCTCTACTCTCCAGTCCCTGGCTAATCCCTTTCTCTACTCTCCAGTACCTGGCTAATCCCTTTCTCTACTCTCCAGTACCTGGCTAATCCCTTTCTCTACTCTCCAGTCCCTGGCTAATCCCTTTCTCTACTCTCCAGTCCCTGGCTAATCCCTTTCTCTACTTTCCAGTCCCTGGCTAATCCCTTTCTCTACTCTCCAGTCCCTGGCTAATCCCTTTCTCTACTCTCCAGTCCTTGGCTAATCCCTTTCTCTACTCTCCAGTACCTGGCTAATCCCTTTCTCTACTCTCCAGTCCCTGGCTAATCCCTTTCTCTACACTCCAGTACCTGGCTAATCCCTTTCTCTACTCTCCAGTCCCTGGCTAATCCCTTTCTCTACACTCCAGTACCTGGCTAATCCCTTTCTCTACTCTCCAGTACCTGGCTAATCCCTTTCTCTACTCTCCAGTCCCTGGCTAATCCCTTTCTCTACTCTCCAGTCCCTGGCTAATCCCTTTCTCTACTCTCCAGTCCCTGGCTAATCCCTTTCTCTACTCTCCAGTCCCTGGCTAATCCCTTTCTCCAGTCCATGGCTAATCCCTTTCTCTACTCTCCAGTCCATGGCTAATCCCTTTCTCTACTCTCCAGTCCCTGGCTAATCCCTTTCTCTACTCTCCAGTCCCTGGCTAATCCCTTTCTCTACTCTCCAGTCCCTGGCTAATCCCTTTCTCTACTCTCCAGTCCCTGGCTAATCCCTTTCTCTACTCTCCAGTCCCTGGCTAATCCCTTTCTCTACTCTCCAGTCCCTGGCTAATCCCTTTCTCTACTCTCCAGTCCCTGGCTAATCCCTTTCTCTACTCTCCAGTCCCTGGCTAATCCCTTTCTCTACTCTCCAGTCCCTGGCTAATCCCTTTCTCTACTCTCCAGTCCCTGGCTAATCCCTTTCTCCAGTCCCTGGCTAATCCCTTTCTCTACTCTCCAGTCCCTGGCTAATCCCTTTCTCTACTCTCCAGTCCCTGGCTAATCCCTTTCTCCAGTCCATGGCTAATCCCTTTCTCTACTCTCCAGTCCCTGGCTAATCCCTTTCTCTACTCTGCAGTCCCTAGCTAATCCGTTTCTCTAATCGTATCTGCTACAGGTCCTGATTGATCATTTCTCTACTGCAGGTCCTAGCTAAATCCGGGTATACGCTATACGTTTTTTTCATTCAACCCAGCGGTCGGAGCCGCTGTACTAACCAATCTAATTTGGATCTCCCCTGCTGAGCTGTTGTGTTTTGACAGGGGGGACGGGGCTTTATTTCCTCTCCATGGCTAACCTTCTCCTCTCCTCTCCATGGCCAACCTTCTCCTCTTCTCTCCAGTGCCTGGCTAATACATTCTCTAATCTCCTAATTAAGCTGGCCCTACATTATACAATTTTCTTGTTCAATTTCATTTAGATTTACCTTCAGCTATGTAGTGCAAGGGTCTGCCTGAGTGCATATAAATTTAAAGTGTGTAGGGCTGCCCGTATATTATATGGTTTCGGTAAATCTAAAGGAGAATTGTACAAGAAAATCATATAATGTATGGCCAGCCTTACAGTTCCTGGCTAATTTGTTTTGTACTGTCCTCTTCTACAGTTCCTGGTTGATCCCTTCTCTACTCTCTTCTATTACAGTCCATGACTAATCCTTTTTCTGCTCCCCTCTGTTAAGGTCCCTGGCTATTCCTTTCTCTACTGTCCTCCATTTTAGTCCCTGGCTAATCTATTCCCCACTCTCCTCTACTACAGTCCCTGGCTTATTTCTTTCACTACTCTCCTACTACAGTTTCTGACAAATCCATTTTTTTTTAAATGCTGTCCAGTACCTGGCTCATGCTTTCCCACTTCCCTCTACTATTCCTGACTAATCTTTTCTCCACTCTTCTCTTCTACAGTTCCTGGGCATGCTGGACGTCTTATATTTGGCAAACTGAATGGGAAACCATGTGTGTGCATGCAAGGACGGTTTCACTCCTACGAGGGTTACCCATTGTGGAAGGTGAGAACTTTAAATTTAAAGGCTTATAATCATGGCTATTCCCTAGAGAACCAGTAGCAGAGGTATTTATTTAATGCAAAATAATACAAACAAAATCTGTGAGGCATGGATCTTAATTTGACCATTTATGTGCCTGTACAACAGTTACTGTTTTGCTAGTCAATCTTTAAAAGACAAAGAACATCAATAAACTGAGAGGAAAACGCCTACCTAAAACAGACAGACTTCACAATAAATAGACCAGGTGAATTCTGATATATAAATCAGTTACTTGTTGGTCATTACATACACTCATGTGGCATTATGAAGTGTTTTTGAAATAAGTCACCATCTTTCATAAAATCAACTAGTACGGCCAGGCAAGAGTCCAACATCTATATGTGATAAGCACACTTTATTGCAGAAGCATCTTCAATACAGAGATTACTGTAGAGCAGCATTTCTCAACCTTTTTACCCCAAAGGAACCCTTGCAATAATTTTCAGCTCTCAGGGAACCCCTGCTAAGAGTAGTCCATTGGTCTATGTGAAATCGGCCTTTCCGTTGGTGGTGGAAACTGGAAGAATGCTCCCTTTACAGACATGGTTCTGGCTCTGCCAAGTGGTGTTGAACCTGGAACTAAGCAGGCACCATTACATGATAGGTCAGTTCGCCACACCTCAAGGAACTCTTAGCCACCTCTGGAGGAACCCTGGTTGAGAATGGCTGCTGTAGAGCCATGTTTCTTAACTCCAGTCCTCAAGTATCCCAACAGGTCTTTTTTCAGGATTTCCCTCAGATGAAACGGCTGTGAAACTGATCAAATCACCTGTGCAAAAGAATGGAAAGCCTGAAAACATGACCTCTTGGGGGTACTTGAGGACTGGAGTTGAGAAACATTGCTGTAGAGGACCACCATCAGCCCAGCTGTAACCTGGACTCCTGATGACACTCATGTTATGGAATAAAACTGGCCATCAGGATTTGTTTTGAAGAATTCTACAATAAATGTGTTTTGTATGGGGATTGTAGTGTCACTTGCATGTAGCCAGTTATTGGTCCTGTGGAAATTCGATTACATTTGGTGTTTGACAGAAATCGGAATTCATTTAGTGCATGATGTTGAATTTAAACTATAATAGTGTGTACTTTTATGTCCTTTTCAGCATGGGAATCATAAGCTGCATTAACATAATTTATATTTCTTTTCAGGTGACATTTCCAATTCGTGTCTTCCGCCTTATGGGTGTAGAAACACTTATTGTCACCAATGCTGCTGGAGGCTTGAATCAGGACTATAAGATTGGGGACATTATGGTGATAATGGATCACATCAATATGCCAGGATTTGCAGGACAAAATCCACTGATTGGTCCAAATGAGGAACGGTGAGTTCAATTTAAATAACTGGTTTTGTTCTGTTACTTTAGTGAACACTATATGACTTTCACAAAATACATTTAATTATACAGTAGAGCAACACGGTGCTAAAAATACTGCCATAAAGATGAATGCTCAGCCGTGCATTCATGTTTATACCCAAAGAGATCGCAGTGGGAGATGCATGCAAACAAATCCTTATTTCAGGGAAAACAATTGCAGACACATGAGGGTTTTTAAGCAGTTATTTCCCCTAGAAGAATTGGGGGTATTGGACAGGACTGTCTGAAGCCCCTCATAGGTATGGCATTTTGGCTTAATCCATGCAAAAATTCTCTCACACCAAATGGATTGCATAGTGCTTGAATCACTTAAAATGGAATGTGAAATTATTTTAAAGTAATAGTTCAGTGTTAGAACTGCTTATTTATTGTCTCACTTTTCTGTCTCCAACAGGTTTGGTACTCGTTTTCCCCCCATGTCTGATGCTTATGACAAGGAATTAAGAAAGCTGGCTCTGGGAATTGGGCAGGAGCTGGGCTACGTGGAGAAAATGAGAGAAGGGGTATACTGTAGCCTCGGGGGACCCAACTTTGAGACTATTGCTGAATGTCGAATGCTGAACAGTCTTGGGGCTGATGCAGTGGGTATGTACTAGGTTTCAATCTAAGCAAACTGCAAATAGACAATATACACAGAGGAAACGTAATTTAATTTTCCTAAATACAAGGGACAGCCTGACATGTTGCAAAGTCCTTTACAATCTATTCTTCCATAAAATGTGTAAAAAAGACAGGCTGATATAAAGTGTATATACTCCTTTTGTAAACATTCAAATGTGCTGCATATATTGAGTTTAGATAGCTTGCAGAAATCTACAAATAGCATGCACAATCATTCTTGGCAACCTAGGAAAAGAAACGAATGTCCCGTACACATGAGCGGAATTTCCGCCAGCAAAAGTCTGATGTGAGCTTTTCATCGGAAATTCCTACTGTGCGTATGCTATATCAGATTTTTGCTGTTGGAATTTCCGCCTGCAAAAGTTTGAGAGCAGGTTCTGAATTTTTCAGACGGAAAAAAAAATTCCTATCAGAAAATCCATTAGTCTGTATGCAATTCCAACAGGAAAAAAGCATGCATGCTCGGAAACAATTTGACGCATGCTCCGAAGCATTGAACTTTCTCGCGTCGTTGTAGTTTTGTACGGCACCGCGTTCTTAACACTCGAAAGTTCAGAGAACTTTTGTGTGACCGTGTGTATGCAAGCAAAGCTTGAGCGCAATTCCGTCGGAAAAACCATCCAACTTTTTTCTGACGGAAATTCCGCTCACGCAGAGATGGAGCGACTGTAAACATATGGGCCCAGATTCAGGTAGATCCGTGCAATATTTGCGTGGGCAAAGGGCAACGATGTTTGCTCTGCGCCCACGCAAATATTTTGAAATGCCCGCGATTCACGGAGCAGTAGCTCCGTAAATTGCGCGGGCGATATGCTAAATAGCCGGGCGTAAGGCTGCCTAATGTAAATGATCCCGCCGGGGGCGGGAATCATTTAAATTAGGCGCGCTCCCGCGCCGAGCGAACAGCGCATGCTCCGTCGGGAAACTTTCCCGACGTGCATTGCGGCAAATGACGTCGCAAGGACGTCATTTGCTTCTAAGTGAACGTGAATGGCGTCCAGCGCCATTCACGAATCACTTACGTAAACGACGTGAAATTTAAATTTCACGAGCGGGAAGGGCGGCTATACTTTAGCATTGGTTGCCCCTGCTACAGCAGGAGCAACCTTGCGCTAAAGTCGCTGTACGGAAACTCCGTACCTTGCGTGCGCAGGGCCCGCGCAACTTTTGTGAATCGGTGGTAGTATGCAATTTGCATACTATACGCCGATCACAATGGCTGCGCCCCCTAGCGGCCAACGCAAGAATGCAGCCTGAGATATGAAGGCATAAGGAGGCTTATGTCTGTCACATCCTAGGCTGCAGTCGGTGTAACGAGGTTCCTGAATCAGGAGCACTCGTTACACCGGAGCAAGTAAGCACTTGCGCCGCGCAACCTATGGTTGCACGGGCGCAAGTGCTTCTTGAATCTGGGCCATGATCGTGAACCAATAGTCATATAATAATACAAGTCCATTAGTCCTTAAGAGATCAGTTCTTAAAATGAATGTCAGCAGCTATCCTCAGCAAGAGCCAGCTCTGTGAACAGATAAGGAGTAGGGGAGAGCACAGTAAGCGCCACCTCAGTCTAGTATTAAAGCACAGTTTTAATCACAAAGTATATGTAACACTCACAAGATGGGACTAAATATCAAGCTCATCTGTGTGATGAAAGTGGTAACTCTCCAGGCGTACGAAGACCATCATCCAGGCAACCTGTATAGAATTTATTTTGATCAGCCTGTGTAAATTGTTTTATATTTTTAATATGTATATTTTTTTTGTAAACCATGTGGCTTTTGTATTGTTTTGAACACCTCTCACCTATTTTATTTTTGTGTTATCCAGGAATGAGCACTGTTCCAGAGGTAATTGTGGCCAGACACTGTGGCCTGAAGGTCCTGGGCATGTCTCTTGTTACAAACAAGGCTGTCATGGATTACAAGGACGAAGCAATTGCTAGCCACGAAGAGGTGCTACAGGCTGGAAAAGACAGTGCCAAATTCCTAGAGAAATTGGTTTCTCTATTGGTTCAGCGCATAGAACCGAACAATAATATGTTTTAAAGATGGTGGGACTTAATGGGTGGAAAAGGCATAAGGGTGCTACTCTATTCTATGTTCTCTTGAAATAGGGGCAAGCACTTATTGCCTCTTAGTTGAGTATAGGAGTCATCTAATCAAAGACACACTAACGTATTCTCTATATGTTAACTGTACCCACATACCAACATGTGGCACAACAGCACATTCCTCAACTTCAAATTATCCTAGTGTCCACAATCCATTCCGCTGCAGCACACTGTGACATGTACCAATCTGTACAACATGTTTCACACTTAGGCTTGTAGATACTTTTATTTATGTGTCCAATATTCACTCCATGTCTCTCATTTTACCTCGATCCTGAAGTCTTTGTAATAAGACAATTTTTTTTGGTGACTGTTACTATTTTATCTTTAACTATTATTTATTTTTATTATTAAAAATATTGCCAAGATCATGTTACATTTTTTAAAAAAAAAAAACGGTTCAAATTTTAAACATGTATGATAATAGGTTGTAAGAAGAATAAATAAATAATTTAAAAGGTTAAATTATTGGAGGTACAAGATCAGGAGTAAGGGTCAACTCATAATGCATACTGTATGTACACATGTAATACAGCACAACATTATTTATGTTAACTTGTTTACTGCTTTTTGCAGATTTGCACTACAATCCATTTAACATGGTTTCCAATGGAACACGTTCCGTAGTGCAAATCTGCAAAATGCAAAAACCACTAAAAATGCATAAATGTGAATCGGGCCAAATGGTGCTTATTGTTATCCAATTGGGTACACATGCACGTTTCTCAGGCTAACCTTCTTAACCCATTCTACTGTTTTACAGTACTTGGCCTGATCTAAAGACTTTTTAGTGTGACTCAAAATAAATAGAATCTAATCTGTTAGCACCCCTTTTGTAAATTTAAAGTTTTGCAGAATACAAATTTAATGGTGCATAAGAGGGTGACATGTCAGTTTCTTGACCTGAAAAAGTGACTTTGAACACTGAATTCATAGTTCTTAGTTGGCTTTCAGCAATCGGTATCCACACAGCATTGCTTCTTAGGTGGAAATATGAAATCTTATATTTTTTTATATATAATATTAGCTTATTTCTGTAGAAAATTGCTCTCTTAATGTCTACACTATTCTTACTGTTGCAAATAATTGCTTCTCTGATATTTGCATTGCTAATTCAGTTTTCAATAAACGGTTTTACACCGGTTTTACACCCTTGAGATAATAGAAGTTGTTCTACTTTTGTGTTGAGTAATAACTCCTATGTTTTAGAGCTTCAGAGAACTGGCCTCTGTAATCTGTCTCATGTTTATGTGTGGGTAGAACAGTTTCTTGTCTATACCTAACATTCCTTTGTAAAGTTATATATACCTCTATTCTGTGTATAGAGCATTTTTTTTTTATGTAGAATGCATAAATAAAATCTATTTGAAATTGCAATACGTGTCCTTTTATTCATGAAATAATTAACCTGGAAACTTGTGGCAAAAGTAATAAAACTATATAGATGTGCCCAAATTATAATATTGTTATTATAAGAGGAATTGCAGACAAGCGACCCATTTCTTAATGTATTCTGCTACCTATTAATTTCATGATTGTGTGGGAAGGGCATACAATTGTGAAATTGTGTGGAAAGAATACTGACCAGTTCATAAGGTTGTGAAAGAATGTGCAGTACCAAGTAACCTGAAAAAAAAAATCAGTGGTGGTAAGAGTTACAGGTTTATATACAGTATACTGCTAAGACAATTGTAGGAATAAGAAAGGGGACACACAAGGATAATTGCAGCACATCCTATCCGTTTTTTTTTTTTTTCTTAGTTATTGCTCGTTTCCTCTCTCATCTATTACAAGTTCTAGTACAAAAAATAGCCAATACCTGATTTTATATTAAAGACACAAACACATTTGATATTCAGCTACCACAAATGTCTTTCTTCTCCAGAATGTCTTTCCAGACACGGATCTTGGGAGGAAATGAGTTGTATAAATTCCCATCCGCAGGTAAAACAAATTCTACATTCTTTCCACTCTCTGCGTCACATACTTGTGTTGTGTTTAGTCCAGGCAGCTCAAGACTGGATATTGACTGCCCCTCTGCTGTCTATGCAATTTGCTTTTTATACTCCATGCAATTTTACCTATTGAGTGGATATGCATTTGCTAGCCTCTCCTTTTCATGTGTGGTTGTGTCTTTGCAGATTGTTGCTTATCACTTTTAGGCTTACACTGCTACAATCTGAATTTTAGCACCAATCTTTCAGTGCGATTATGTAGTGCAACTTGAATGTGGTTTGCATATTTTAGGAGGTAAATCACTCTTGAATCAAAGTAGTCCAAGAAAATTTTCCAAAATCAAGCCGTGCTGTGTTGCATTGATGTGAACAGGCACCATTGAAAACAATCTGATTTCCATTATTGTGTGACTCAAGTCACATCTGAAATAAAACTAGTGTGAACGAAATCTTACTTCATGCATATGTCTGTGCATTCTCTCACTGCTTCCTGTTCGTCTGCCTGTGTCTGTGCATACTCTTGCTGCTCCCTTCCAATGTTTGACAGTATTTGTGTACCATTTTCTGCTCCCTTCTTGTTTGTGGCTGTATTTGTGCACCCTTTTTTTATGCTCCCTTCTGATGTGTGGCTGTATTTGTGCACCCTTTTTCAGCTTCTTTCTTATGTTGTTAATCATGGTCAAAAAATCTTTAAGGGTGGAGTAAGGAAAGAATATCACATTCCTCAGTTTAGTAATTGTTCATTGGGGTATGTGGTGTACTGTTTCAAATGTTAGAAAATCAACAGACACACAACAGGATATAGTAAACTGTAAAGCCGCTACTCAAGGGGAGCTTGCCATGCGCAATCCTCTACACCTCCCACTAAAGACAGGTGCTAGCCTAGACTGTTAAACTGTACAGGTAGATAAAGAGAGGGCATTTTGCAGAGCCAAAGATAATAAAACTGTGATTAACAAATTGTAAATCTAGAATTAAAATTATTCAAATAAATGTAATACACAATCATATCCTATTATTCTGTGTGAGTGAAAAGATGCAAACAGGTGATAAATAATAAATATCCAAATGGTGAAGAATATCTCTGTACAAAAAGTTCATTAAGTTTATCTTTGGTGCTGCAAAAAATGTTTAAACTACCTTTTAAGGTTTGTGTACCAACCTGTGTCTTTGCTTGCTGCCTCCTCCGATAAGGCAATGCAGCTGACCCTCCTGCTTGTCAGGTACCAGGTTCCCCTGTTTAACTGATGGGGCAGACACCCCATTCAGGATGATGGGCTGTACTGCCCTGCTCACTGGAGTTGAGGGCGCTCAATCACATATACCTCTGCATCGGTTTTCTTCATGTAGGGGGGTGGAGTGGGGGTGCATAGTTATTCTAAGGAAGGAGACAAGGATGGAGCTATCACCTTGCAAGCACAGTTAAAATACATGTATGTGATTCAAAGAATGTACTTATTAGGTCTAATGATAATGTATTACCAATGTTAGTAGTCGCTCATAATGCTGCAAAGATTGCTGAGGTACAGTCTCTGGTCACAGAGCAGGGAGATGGTACCCCCTTCCTCGCCCTGACCCAGTGGACACAGCCACTCAGCTTCAGATGCTCTCTTTGTTTACGACAGGAGATTTGTCTTGGACTTGTTTGGGGCAAACACTGCAGACTGATCCAAGTCTGGAGAAGCTCAGAAACTTGGCCTCCAGCCTACCTCTGAAGCCCAGAAGAAGCAAGCCTTTTATAACTGATGACTGCTCGGGGAGCTATTTATTGGTGAAGAATATTGTCAGAATTGGTCATGTGCCCTGGGTCCAACTGGCTTTGTCAGTCACATTGTTCTGTCATGAAGATGCTTGTCAATCACAATAAAAGATGCCAACCTGCTGAAAGAAAAAAAAAAAAAACTGTTGTCCCGATCCTGTCAATCACTCACTTTGAAACAAAGAAGGGGGGTCCACTGGATGACATTTACATTTTTGGTTGTAACATGACAAGATGTGGAAAATTTCAAGGGGTATGAATACTTTTTCAAGGCACTGTATGTCCAAAAATAACTTGCCAACGCTTGTTGCTGGTCCAATTATAAGCCAGCCTTTAGCGCCTTCTCTATAAAGGGAGCAATCCTCTGCAGCGATCTTTGAAATGCAATCCTCTGCTTTGTTCCCAGGATGACACGATTTCTCAATAGAACCAATCATCCCTGATATAGGAAAGAGAAAAAGTTTCACATGGCATAAGATTTTTTAAAACCAATATTCAGTTTTATTTGAAAATCATTACACTCACGTTTAAAAGTGTCACAACTGACACAAATAAATAAGCATAGGTTTTTAGTCAGGTAGGCTCTGGAAAAACACTCAAACAAGATTGGATATCGGCACACAAAGTATTTAATAGTTACAACATAATGACAGAACACACAATAATTGCAACATTTTATTTAATCACCAAAGCAATAACGGATAAGAAAAACAAATAGCTTCCTTTTTCATAGCGCTGTCATCCTGCTAATGTAACTATTTATTTTCTCAGTTTTGACAGAAGCAGTGATCTTTTAAAATCAATTATCCAGGCACGGATCACACTCCCCTCAAATGTTATTTTTTATCGGACCCCCTAAAACCATGGACGCCAGGTTAAGAACCCATGATCTAGTGCTTTCTTCCCCAAGCCCCTGACCTAACCCTTTTATTAATTGGAATTCAGTTCTCTCAATAATGGAGGCTAAGAATCACAGATGGGAGCTACCTTGGGCAGTCTGAATGTAAATGCAGTCTGCCTAGAAATGCCCATACTTCCAGACTGACATCCACCTGCCAAGGCATTTTCATATTTGCACCTCTTTCCCACTGCTTGCATCAAGGGAAATGGAATAAATCCCTTTTCAGTAAAGATTAAAGCTTGTAAGCAGGCTGAAATAGCCAGGTTCTGTCCTGGCAACAGGAGGGTAGGAGTTAATGCCTTTCCCAGTTCTTTGATCTCTTGGGAGATTTATCTGGGTCCGACCCACTGGTTCAGGGACAGGAGTCTGCACCAGGGAGAGCCTGGGATTAGAGAGCCGAGAGTTCCTAGAGGTATATGGCCTGCATCAGATCCGATGCCCATAAGGAAATGAGATCGATAACAACACCCACGAAGGACAGAAGGAGGTTGCTTATTACTATGTGGATGTAAAGTCATCAGAACCCAGGGTTTGCCCCAAAGACACCAGCCACTGAAAGATGTATTTCACGAAAACTAGATTCACAGGTATTCCGGGGCAGCATACAGCCTGTGATTAGTATTAGGAAAATAGGGAAGAAGTATGTTTTTGAATGTTGGAATTTGTAAACGCCTTTGCACTTTTCGAAGTAAAGTTTAGAATTACTTGTTAAACCTGGTCTGAAGTTAATGAAAGGGGCATAATGCAAGTTACCGATACATACAGTCTACAGAGTGGGTATTAAAAACACTGGGGTATGAAGTCATCAGGTGGAGTTGGAGTAGTGTAAAGATGCAAGTGGTTACTATGGGTAACAGAAGTTTAACAAGCAGCCTGTTGGTAGCATGTACAGTACCTGTTATAGGTGGAACGGCCTTTAGCAGTGAGGAAGATGTTGCTGGCAATCCGCCTGCCAGCGGTCTCCCATAGCTCAGGGAGCAGATTTGCACCACAGAGGTTTCCATCCCGTACAGAGGTATGAAAATTTAAGTGTCAATTTAGTTACACGTGTGAAGCTCGCACAAAGTTTACAACAAGATCCACTGAATTGTAGTGGCAAACGCTGGGCAGGTAGATGTGGACAAGGCTCGGCTCAATCCGCCTACCAGCAGTTGCTCTCCTCGTCAGCAGAAAAGAAGAGATTCTTTGCCAAACAGGCGTTCTTTGAGGAAGGTGAGAAAACCGGCCATATACTGGCACGGATTGCGAACTCCCATCAACGTTCACCTGAGATAGGGGCTATTAGAGCTAGGTCAGGAGGGGTAGTCTCTCAGCCAGACCAGATTATGCAGGAACTGGCGGGTTTCTATGAGGACCTGTACAGTTCCGGCGCGGCGTATACCCAGGAGGATCTGGAGTTATATTTGACTCAATTGACCTTCCCGGGACTGTCCGCTAATCAGCGTACTTTGCTGGAGAAACCGGTCACTGTTGAGGAATTGCAAGAGGCAGTCAGTGCCTTCCCTAACTGTAAAGCTCCGGGGGAGGATGGGCTGCCCATGGAGGTATACAAACAGTACTCGGGGGTGTTGCTGCCACAGCTCTTGCAGGTTTTTAACAGCGCCAGGGAGGGGGGGACTTTGCCCCCTTCCATGTCCAAAGCAAATATAGTATTGTTACTTAAGCCAGGCAAGGATCCCGTGGACCCGGGGGCCTACCGCCCCATTTCCTTATTACAGAGTGACGTTAAGATCCTGGCCAAGGTGCTCGCCATTCGGCTAAATGGGGTGGTGACTTCTATAGTACATGGAGACCAAGCCGGGTTCATGCCTAACAAATCGACGGAGGTTAATTTGAGAAGGCTGTTCCTTAATATACAGGCGCGGGCGGACAACATGGGCAGTAGGGCTTTATTAACCTTAGACGCAACAAAAGCCTTTGATAGTATTGATTGGAACTATCTCTGGACCGTGTTGCGGAAATTCGGATTTGGCCCTGTCTACATTTCCTGGGTGCGGCTGCTGTACAGCCAGCCGCAGGCGGCGATACGGACATTTGGCTCGTTGTCGGCGGGCTTTGCACTGAGGAGGGAGACGTGGCAGGGTTGTCCCCTGTCCCCCCTCCTCTTTGCCCTGGCTATTGAGCCACTGGCCATTAGTATCAGGGCTAACCCTCGCATCACCGGTTTTTGTTATGGCGACATGCAGGAAAAGGTGATGTTGTATGCTGACGACACGCTTCTTCTGCTGGGAGACACGGACTCCTCCCTTAGAGAGGCTATGATGGCAATCACAGAGTTTGGAAAATTCTCTGGCCTGCTCATAAACTGGGCAAAGTCAGCATTGCTTTTATTGGACGGCGATGACACACAAGTAATTAACTCTGTCTGCCCCATATCCATTACTTCATCCTTTAAATATCTAGGGGTACAGATAACGGCTCGGCCACGAGATTTCATACATCTAAATATTTCCCCCCTGTTGCTGCGGTTTAGGGACAAAGTTAAAACTTGGAAGGCCCTGCTTCTGTCGGTTGCTGGGAGGGTGAATCTTATCAAGCTGATACTCATGCCGCAACTATTATACTTTCTCCACAACACCCCCATGGTCATCCCCTTGAAAGTTTTTCATACAGTGAACAGTATTTTTCGTGGTCTCATCTGGAAGGATAAGAATCCTAGGATTAAGTTGGAACACCTGCAGAGACCTAAAGATAGCGGGGGATTGGCGTTGCCAAACCCCTGGCTATACTACTTGGCGGCCCAGATGCAGCAGCTGGTTGGCATGTTTCGGCCGACGGTGCGGTCCTCGGCTCAGAGGCTTATGGAGCACACCGTGGGCGGAGGTCCGATCCCTGAGGCGCTGGAGGCGCAGGCATTTGCTAGACCGCACAAGAAGCTCTCCACATTTAGTCTGATTCAGAAGATATGGAATAAGGTTAAATATGTCCAAAACGCGGAGGGTTACACGAAGTACAGTCCTATATGGCAAAATGACACGTACACTGAACTGGCTAAACTGCAGTCCGGTGCCAGGTGGAAACATTATGGGATTACACACCTTACCCACATATTCCGTAACGGGGTACTTCGCACGTTTCCGGAATTGCGGGAGGCGTTCGGCCTACCACAGTCCATGCACTTCTCATACATACAGTTGAGACACGCAGTGGCGGCACAGGGTCGCTCCTCTGAGTGGTGCCTGTCGCCGACCCCTGCTTTTGACCTTCTGGGGGATGCTGGGACGTCTAAGGGCTTTATCTCCCAATGCTATGCCATCCTGTTACAGTATGTGATGAAGCAGCATCCCCTGAAGATACGGGAAAGGTGGGAAGCAGATGCAGGGGACTTGGACGGTGAACAATGGGAGGAAATTTTTCAGGCAGTAGGCAAGTGCTCACTGAATGTCTCACAGAGGCTCACGCAATTGTACATTTTGTTATGAACCTACTATACCCCTCACAGACTCCATAGAATGAATCCACAGCTCGACCCTACCTGCACCAGGTGCAAGAGAGACCATGGAGATCTGATACATATGCTGTGGAGATGCCCAAAGCTCCACACGTATTGGGCGGGAGTCGTGAGTACCATCAATTCAGCATTTGGAGTGTCTCTTCCGCAGGACCCGAGGGCTTGTCTCTTGGGGGCTCTGGAGGAGTACGAATGGGAGGAGGCGGACAGGGAGGCGGTGCAAAGGGTCTTGTTCCAAGCTAGGAAGCTTATTATGGTTCACTGGAGGGCCGAGGCTCCTCTGACTCTAGCTGAATGGATCAATAACATTGGGATAGTGCTGAGGATGGAGAAGGTGATATATCAACACAGGGGTAATGCCCAAAAATTTGAGAAGTTATGGGCAAAGTGGCTGGATGTGCCGGGTCTGGCCCCTGTGGACCTGGTGATGGACAGGCTTCTGGGCATCAATATTGGGTGAGGTGGGCATTGAGCTAATTGTCGGGAGGGAAATGTTTGACTTGCTGGGGGGGGGGAGGGTTACCTCCTGTTCATAGATGTATTGTGAGTAGTGGTTATCTCATTGCAGCTCTTTATCTTTCCCCGCAATGTCAAGGGGACCTTGTATACCTTGTACCTCTGTAAACTAAATACAATTTTGTTGGATTAAAAAAAAGATGTGGACAAGGCTCAGCATGTCCCTCCTAAATACAAGTTGCAGGGAAGGTGTACATTGTCACAGGGACCCAAGAATTAACTGGAAAACAGTTGCAGTGCAAGTGTATACAGTGTACATTCATCTTTAGGAATAGAGGTCCAGCACAAAGCAAAAGGTACACCATTTGTATAACAGTGACCCAGTACAAAGACCCAGTACAAATTGCCTACCGTAACCAAAATAACCCACCCTGGGGTAGGCCTCTCATATAACCCTTGCTTGGCGCCCAATGAGAAGGGAAGCATGGAGGATGCGACAGCCCCTCTGTGAGCTTGATCTGCCCACCTACCCCTAAAAGTTTGTTAGAGAGGAGAGTGGAAAAAGAGTTTTGGTAGACACCTTGGGTGCAGGGCCGGCCTTTGGGGTGTGCGAGCTGTGCGGCCGCACAGGGCGCCATGGGCAACAGGGGCGGCGCGCGGCCATCACAGCTCGCAGAATGCGAGTCGCAGTCAGTTACTCACATGATCATCACAGGAGACCGACTCCTACGAGTCACAGCAGCAGGCGCTGCCAGGTCCCCCTGCCCTGGGACTGGGTGAAGAGCAACGCATCGACTGCGGCACTTGGAAAAAAATGGCTGCTGCCGGCCCCAACAGGCACACTGCGCATGCACCATCACTGCTCAGGAAAGCCCGAAAACGCTTGGCTATTCTCGGGCAGACGGCACATGTGCAGTGGCTTCTAAGCGCCGGGGGGCACCATTTTTATATGCAAAGCCGCACCGTCCACCGAAAGGTAAGTCACACTGAGCCCATGGCCCTGCATGCATCTACTTTTTTAGATAAAAAAGAAAAAGTATTTACTTTTTATAGCCAGCCTACACACAGAGGGGGAGGAGGATATAAGGGACTTAACATAAGAAAAAAAAAAAAAAAAGAAGTAAAATACAATAAAATAATATAATATATAAAAATAACATGTTTACTACATAATTGCATTGGTAATGGCAATTACATACATGTATGTAATGTATACATGTATGTAATTGCCATTACCAATGCAATTATGTAATAAACATATTTTTATTAATTATTTTATTGCATTTTACTCCTTTGTTATTTGTCTTATGTTAACCACTTCTGGACCGGAAGATTTTGCTGCTTAATGACCAGGCCCTATTTTGCGATTCGGCACTGCGTTAATTTAATGGAAAATTGCGCGGTTGTGCGACGCTGTACCCAAACGAAATTGACGTCCTTTTTTTCCCCACAAATAGAGCTTTCTTTTGGTGGTATTTGATCACCTGTGCGATTTTTATTTTTTGTGCTATAAACAAAAAAAAAAAAAGCGTCAATTTTGAAAAAACAATACTTTTCACTTTCTGCTATATAACATTCCCCAAAAAAATGTAAAAATCGAATTTTTTACCATTTTAGGCCAATTTGTTTTCTGCTACATATTTATGGTAAAAAAAATAAAAATCGCAATAAGCTTATTTTGATTGGTTTGCGCAAAAGTTATTGACCAGGGGGCAAGGGGTGAAGATGGGGGGGGGGCTAGAGGATTAGGTCGCACAGGGCGCCTGAACACCTAAGGCCGGCACTGCTTGGGTGAATAGTAAAGCCATTAATTGAAGAAGGTAAGAGAAGTTAAAGGCTTAGACATAGATGTCCATTTATGAAACAGAGAAAATAAGTGATCATTTATGTAGCTGAGAAGAGGAGCAGAGAACATGTTCTCCGCTTTTCATCACAACACATAACCGTTCTGTCACAAAACGGTCAGTTTATGAAACTGAGATCTGAAGATCCTACTGGCCGTTACTCTGAAAGATCTCCTTCCCAGATTCTCCAGCTCAAAGGTCGAGAATCTGGGAGAGAAGCTGGTGCGATTAGAGGAAGAAGACTTCCTATATATCAGCACCAGTGGGTTTAACATTATTATAAATAATGTACTATAGGTATATATATATATATATATATATATATATATATATATTTCTCAGCTGCAGAGTAGATAGTTTTCATCTGAGAACTGCCGAGAACTGAACCGAGAAAAAAAACGTCTGTTTAACAACTCCAATAGCGCACATAGACATAATTCATTCCACAAACGGAATCTCCCATCCCCGGTGGACGTCATATGACGTCCTGTACTTTGTGCGGTGATATCTGAATGATGCCTGCAGCTAGAGGCATCATTCAGATATCATTGTGTTCTGGCGGCGACCCTGCGCACCACAAGAATGATCATAGCGGCGGTTATTTTTTTACGATCTCATGCTTTCCAGCCCAGTAGCTCTCGCTCCGAAGCGAACGCATGTAAGTCCCGCCCACGTATGTAAACGTCGTTCAAACCACATATGTAAGGTATCGCCATGTGCATTATAGAGCGTGTGCAACAATTCTCTGTAACTATAAACTGGGAACCTGTAATTTTTTTCAAAGTGTCGCCTATGGAGATTTTTAAGTAACGAAGTTTGGCGCCATTCCATGAGTGTGCGCAATTTTAAAGCATGACAGGTTAGGTATCTATTTACTCGGCGTAACATCATCTTTCATATTTTACAAAAAAATTGGGCTAACTTTACTGTTTTGTTATTAATAAAACACATTTTTCCCCCCCAAAAAAAGGCGTTTGAAAGATTATTGCGCAAATACCGCGCAAGATAAAAAGTTGTAGTGACGGCCATTTTATTCCCTAGAGTGTCTGCTAAAAAAAACATATATAATGTTTGGGAGTTCCGAGTAATTTTCTAGCAAAACAATTATGATTTGTACATGTAGGAGAGAAGTGCCAGAATAGGCCCGGTATTGAGGTGGGTATAAAAGCCCTGTATTGAAGGGGTTAATAAACGTACACCATAGTGGGGAATTAAAAAATATTAAAACACTGATTTGGGTTGAGATGGATTTGAAAAAAATAAATAAAATTATAGCTTTGCTGATACACATTCCTGAGCTGATGCAGAACATACAGTATCTGAATACCAAGGAGTCCTCTTTGGTTTTATTTTGGGTAATGTATTTCCTTTGAGCTCACGTGGAGCATGTTTACATACCAGTAAGTGATCTTTGGTATTTTTGTTCCTCTAATTCAGTTCTGCAACTCAGGAGTTCTTTTTAACAAGCCAAACATGTTTGGTCAGTGGGGTTACCGGTTGACATTGAATTTTGTGAAAGCAGGTGCCGAGTATAAGGCTGTTATTACTTGAGCCAGTGTAGTGAATAGAGGTTGTAATGGCATATAACATCAACCCAGTGGAATGGTAACAAGGGTTCTCAAGTTAGCAGTCACGAATGGCTCCATGCCCATAAGGATTTTCCCTGACCCCAAATCATGGCCATTTCCTTTTTTTTTCCTCTCATTTCTCCAACAGATACGATGTCATAAAGATAAATGGGACTATGCAATAATTTTGATATTCACAATGCACTGCTAAATTGTAGGCTGTATACATAATTTTAAACACACACATATTTTACTTTGCCTATAATAAAAGAGACTAATAGCCAGATTCAGGTAGAGATACGCCGTCGTAACTCCGAATCTGCACCGTCATATATTTAAGCGTATTCTCAAACTGAGATACGCTTAAATATTGCTAAGATACGACCGCCAGCGCCGTCGTATCTTAGCTGTCTATTTACGCTGGCCGCTAGGGGCCTGTACGCTGATTTACGCCTAGAATGCGTAAATCAGCGAGATACGTCTATTCACAAACGTAAGCTTGCCCGTCGCAGTAAAGATACGCTGTTTACATAAGGCGTTTTCAGCCGTAAAGATAAACCACCAAATTTCGAATTTAACATTTTTTACGTCGTTTGCGTAAGTCGTCCGTGAATGGGGCTGGGCGTAATGTACGTTCACGTCGAAACCAATGAGTCTTTGCGGCGTAATTTGGAGCATGCGCACTGGGATACATCCACGGACGGCGCATGCGCCGTTCGTTCAAAACGTCATTTACGTGGGGTCATGCTTTATTTACATAAAACACGCCCACCTCTTCACAATTTGAATTAGGCGCGCTTACGCCGGCACATTTATGCTACGCCGCTGTAACTTAGGACGCAAGTGCTTTGTGAATACAGCACTTGCCTCTCTAACTTACGGCAGCGTGGCGTATACGAGATACGCTACGCCTGGCTAACGTTAGGCACGTCTACCTGAATCTGGCTATAAGTAAATTTGCCCATTTTTCTCTTTCCTCATAGTTGTAGCTCCTAATGTGTGCTCTTGTTGCCCCTCGCAAACTGGTGGGTGTGCTACAAATTCAGTCAGGTACCTACTATTTTTTTTTTTAAATAAAGTTTTTTTATTATTCTGTAGAAAAATAAAACAGCAGAACATTGGTACAACTATGGCAAGCAGTTATTGGCAGATTTATAATATATATTATATAAATAAGAGCGTTGTCTAGCTAGCAAATGTTAGAACCCCGAGGGGGGGGGGTCCTTCCGTGAACTACGGCATCACATAGACTAACAGTAGTATCAACAGGGTCTCTAGTAGGACATGTAGCGTACCGTACCGTGAGAGTGATGCCTCATTTAACTTTCCATAACACACTGTAAAAATACTCAGAAAAGTGAGAGGGGGAGAAAGGGGGAAAGAAGAACAGAACAAAAAGAGAAGAGAAAGGGGGAGACCAGGGAGACCAAATGAGCAATCAAATAAGGAGGGGAAGTACCTCTTAGTTTCGACCGCCGGATCAAGAGGGATCCTCCCGACAACGCCACCGCTCCCAGACACTGTCGTGGTCGTCTAGCCTATCTCGCAGTCTTGCCGTCATTTTTTCCATTATCTCAACGTCCTTTACCCTGGCAAAAAGGGCTTCCTGTGTGGGGGGGGGGGGCGCAGTCCTCTTCCAGTGGAGGGCTATCAAGCACCTTGGCGCTGTGAGAACATGCCTAAGCAGTTTTTTATAGGGTTTAGCTAGCTTCGGCTGGAAGAGACCTAAGAGGAAGAATTTGGGGGTCCAGGGTATGGGTGTCTCGAATAGTCGGGTCAGTAATTGTTGCGTCGAGGTCCAGAACGGGACTATCAAGGGGCATGTCCAATAGATGTGGAAAAGCGTGCCTCTGGCTTGCTGGCACCGCCAGCAGCGATCGGAAGTAGAGGGATAGACTTTATTGAGTACGTCCGGAGTCAGGTACCAAAAGAAGAGAATTTTGTAGGAATTTTCCTTATAGAGGGTACATATGGAGCTCTTAGCCACCTGACTCCAGACCGCCCTCCACGCCTCCTCCGGGATCTCCTCACCCAGCTCCTTCTCCCAGCTGAGCATATAGGGATGTTTACCCTGGACCTGCATGGAGCGGCCATTCAGGATCCGGTATATGTCGGATATCAGTCCTCTACGTGAGCGGCCCTCTAGTATAACGCGCTCAAATGGGGAAGGGGCTAGCTTCACATTTGCGTTCCAGAGGAGACTGTTGGGGTGTACGGGTGCTAACCAGATTTTCTCCATCTCCGTCCACCTATTGTATGACCTCTGTGGGAACCAGGACACAATTACTTGCAGTTGGGCAGCCAGGTAATATCTAACCAGGTCAGGGAACGACAGGCCCCCATCATAACCGAGCGCGCGAGACTGTGTCTCCCGTAGTTCCATACATAGCGCAGTAGGACGGCCTGGAGTTTACGTAAGTGACTATAGGGAATAGAGATCAGTAGGGTCTGGAATAGATATAATAGTTTAGGGAGGATGACCATTTTAACGGATGCGATGCGCCCTAAGAGAGAGATTTGGTGGGTCTTCCATTTTTGCAGTAGTTCCCTAATAGATTTGAGGGGGAGGGGGAATTGGAGTGGTATAGGGAGTTAAAGGACGGGGTGATGTTCACCCCCAGGTATTTCAGACTCTGACGCTCCCAGTTGTATGGGAACTCTGATTGCAAGTGGAGCAGTTCGGCCTCTGGGATATTAAGCGGGAGGGCCATGGATTTGGAAGCGTTTGTTTTATAGCCCGAAAGGGCGCTGTATTTGTCGAGTTCGGCGTGTAGGTTGGGCAATGAGATTCTGGGTTGGCTCAGGGTAAGGATGATGTCATCCGCAAAAAGGGATATCTTAAATTCTCTACCTCGGACGGAAATACCTTGAATATCCAGGTTTCTCCGAATGGTCGCCACTAGGGGTTCGACGCAAAGGGCGAATAGCAATGGGGAGAGCGGGCATCCCTGCCTCGTTCCATTGGTAATCGGGAAGGAAGGCGATGTGGCGAACTGAGTTTTGACCTGCGAAGTGGGATTAGTATAGAGATGTTGGATCGCGTGTAGGAAAGGTCCCCTGAACCCTATATAACCTAAGGTGGCGAGCATAAAAGGCCAGCCAAGGCGGTCAAACGCCTTTTCCGCGTCGAGGCTTAGGAGCAGGGATTCCATGTTGTCCCTATTGGCTACGTCGATCAGGTCAATGACCTTTCTTGTGTTGTCGCCTGCTTGGCGGAGGGGGACAAAGCCCACCTGGTCTTTATGGATCAAAGAGGGAAGTATCACATTCAGGCGTTTCGAGAGGAGTTTTGTAAAAATCTTTAAGTCTGTGTTCAGTAGAGCTATAGGCCTATAACTGGCGCATGAGGAAGGGTCCTTAGGGATCAGGGTGAGATGGGAGCACTGCATGTCAGTCGGGAATGGCGTCTGGTGAAGAAAAGCATTTTAGAGTTTGGTCATATATGGGAGCAGCAGGGGGAGAAAGGTTTTATAGTATTCGTAAGGCAGTCCGTCTGGCCCGGGGATTTGTGGGTAGGGAGGTCCTTTATTGTTGTCGTGAGTTCCTCTCCGGTAATGGGGGCATTAAGAGCGTACAGGTCCGACTCCGGCAGGCGGGGAATTCCCGTCTGCTCTAGATATTGTGTCATTCTGTCCACTAGGTCAGGTTGGGGAGGTTTATGTGGTATTTCCGGTTTGTTGTATAAGTCAGTGTAGAAGTCCGCAACCTACTAGTATTTTAATGCTGTTGGAGCTAAATGAAAATTGATTTAATAGATATAGTGATTACTGACGTTATGTAAAGGAAATTTAACGCGACCCCCCTCACCCTATACCTGAACACAGCGTTGGACAGACACACCTGGAGCTCTAGAAATGGACTCTACTTAAGGTAAATGAAAAGGGTTAGGCAAAGGTACGGTAACTCCTTACAGCTAACACAGTACGGACACAAGCAATTTCAAATCGTAAAACAAGTCATCTGTCTAAATTACTTTTCAGTGAGAACAGTATAGAGCTACAGTCCTATTAATGAGGTCCATTCATTTTGTCAGAGTGATCACTCCCATTTGGAACTATTTGTAATCCCAAGGTAAATTAAACTAGTTGATCCCCATACGCTTAACAATGGAAAAGTTAAACACCATCAAAAAAGGGAGACGCCATCAAAGATTGATTCACTGATTCCATCTTCGATGGTGTCTGCCTTGACTAATTGCGGCCTATACATTTTTAGGCCTTTCCATCTGTATCCACAGGTAATTATTATTTTTATTATTCTTTGGATTTCTGTTTATGGTTTAGACATTTTCTAGTCATTATTTGATGTCTGTATCTCTTGTGTTTTTTCATACATATATATTGTGTACTAGAATATCTTTTGTATTTGTTTTTATATTCATACTATCATTATTTTCTCTTGTTTTAGTAGTGCTTGACAAACTCCTAAAGAAGCCAATTTATAATGGCGAAAAATGTTGAGAAACTTGTCTGTATGCATATCTAAAAAAAACGCATTTTACGCTGTAGATGGATTTTATATTCCATCATGAATTTCTATTTTTTGTAATAATAAAATGTATTTTTGATATATATATCTTGTGTTTTTTTTGCACCTTTAAATACCCATTCCATATTTTTTCTTAAATTTCTCTTTAAAAGGGATGTGGTGCCTATGACTTACAGATGACAGGTATTATTTAAAAATTGTGGTAACTAACCTCAGAGAAGTAAATCTCTGAAATTAGTAATTTCTCTAAATTAGTAGTTTTATTAAAAAAGTTAAAGAAATGTTTTAGTATAAAAAAAAAAAAAAATCCATGGAAAGCAATGTCTCTTATGATTAGTATTTTTTTTAAATATAAATATGACTTTTATTTGGAGGCTCTCTAGAGCTCAGTCTATTGTATTTGTAGTTAAGACATCCCTGTGGTCTTGTTACTGTAAAGTGTTAATCTGTCATTTACCAGACCTGTCATTAATCATAATTGATTTGGACACAAAGTAAGTAACAAGTAAATGAGGAGGTAATAAGCTCTTGAGACTACAAAAGATTGCAATTTTACACCTGCTTCTGATGAGTCCCGTGATACCAAGAGCCAAAGCACTAAGCAGCCACCCTGTTTGCTGAGTTTGCATGTTGTAATTACAGCCTGTGCATCCTGTATTTATGCCTATGTAGAACATTCAATTAAATTGACTTACATGATATTACAATGATAACAGAGATACTGTGAGTCAGTATTCTGGAATCATTAGAAGAAACACATTTAGTGACAACCAGATGGCTCCATAGCTCAGGGGTTAGAGCACTGGTCTTGTAAACCAGGGGTCGCGAGTTCAAATCTCGCTGGGGCCTTCATCTGTATTTTTTTTCCCCTATGAGTATTAAATTATTCACATGCGGCTATCGTTATTGTTGCACTTGTACCGTTGTAAATATATGTCTTTTTTATACCAAACACAATGCTTCCTCTTCTATGACTAATCATGCCAAATTGAATTATTAAACAATAAATCACCTGGTTAATGCAACCAAATTCATACATGTATATATAATTTCCCCTGTGATGTTTGTGGTTTAATAAGTACACTGTCATGTCCTAAAAAACATTTTCATTTATAGCCAGGTCCGGCATTAATCAGATATACAGTATATGAGCGAGATGGTTCCTTGGGAACGCAGGGACCAGAGAGTTCCATTGCAACACTGATCCCTGCTGGTTGTTTTTGGAAAAGCACAGAGACTACTTGAATTTCTGCTTTCCGATGAAAACCTAGGTTGCTGGATGATCAACTGCACCAAAATGTGTCAAATTGGGTCTTACATAAATATCGGTGATACAAATTAATGATTGAAAATATTATATTTGATTCCAAATATTTTATTGAAATTTTTGAATAAGAACAAAAATGAATATAACAAATTCACATTGTGTAACAAACGATAATGGATGCAATAAATACCATAGATAGCATTGAATAATCAGATTAATAACTTTGCTATATATAGTAAGTTGTACAGAAAAGGGGGGGAAAGAAAAGAAAGAAAAAAAAAAGAGGGGGGGGTAGGGAAAAAGAGGGGAAGTGAAGAGAAGTGGGATAGAAATCATGCAATACATTGTGAAATAAAACTAGAACATACAAGATAGCAATCAATCTGAGAATGTTATGAAGAAGCATTAGATAAGCGACAAAATTCTGCAGTAACCTTAAAATTCAGCCAACACGCCCATTTATCATAAAATTTAGTGGGAGTGTCTTTCGTCTGACAGATTAGATTTTCCATGTCGGCAATATGTTAAATTTTTCTCAGCCATTCAGATACGGAAGAGGGAGTTCGATTTTTCCAATGAATAGGAATGCATAGCTTAGCGGCATTAATAAGATGTGGTAGGATTGATTTTTTATAAGCAGATTGCGATAGAGAACTATGGTGTAATAAATATTGAGCAGCTGTAAAATTAGGGACAAAAGTTGTAATGTGAGAGATTAAATCATGAACGTCTTTCCAGAATGGTTGTATGCAGCTACAGTCCCACCAAATGTGTAATAGTGTACCACGTTCAGATTCACAACGCCAACATAAAGGTGTGGAATTGGGAATAAACTTGTGAGTAACAACTGGAGTCCTGTACCATCTAGAATACACTTTGAAACTGTTCTCTTGTATCAGGACATTCAAGGAACTCTTGTGTATGTGAATGAATATACGCTTCCATTCTTCATTTGAGAGGGATATATTAAGATCCCTTTCCCATATTTGAGTAGTGTAATCACTTTTAGGGTCAAATGCAGAGAAAAAAAGGGTGTAGATAGAAGAAATCAGGTGTCTTTGAGGGGAAGATTTAATACATAGATTCTCAAAAGGTGTCTTAGTCTTGTACCAATCTATTACCAGGAAATAGAACAGTCAGGGTATTTAAGTATATATGCGTCAAAAGAGAGAAGGCGACCTTTCTCAAAAAAGGATTCTGCCCTAACAGATTCATACAAGTGTGAAAAAGAGCTGCGAAGTCTAAAACATTTTATAGGGATGTCAGGATTATGGTTGAGTGGAGTTAAAGGGCCAGGAATAGAGGCAATATTACAATTTTTACATAAGGACCTAAAAATTTGTAAGGTTGGGTTGGTCAGAGGATGAGTGGTGATGATGCGGGGTATCCTGCGGGAGCTAATCCAAGGCAAGTGACATAAAGGTAGCGGAGAAAATGATCCTTCTAGTTTAACCCATGCCTTGGTCTTAATATGCAAGTGACAGTCAATAATACGTGTTAAGTGGCAAGCCCAATAATACTTTCGGACGTCTGGTAAACCGATTCCACCCAAATGTTTAGGGATAATCAATCTCTCCCAACTGATCCTGGGTTGTTTGGAAATCCAAATAAATTTTAAGCATGTCTTTTTGAACGTGGTAAAGAAGGAGGCCGGTAATTTAATAGGGATAGTCTGCAAAAGATAAATAATTCTGGGTAGTATGTTCATTTTTATTATAGCGGCTCTACCGAACCAAGAGAAAAACCCTTTATCCCAATTTTGTATGTCAGTCTGAATAGTTTTAAGTGTTGGAAGAAAGTTTAGAGCATATAGATCCCGTAAATTCGAAGGCAATTGGATTCCAAGGTAAGTGATGGATACGTCTTCCCAGCCAAAAGGGAAATTCCTTTTACAAAGGGAAATCGCATCATTAGGTAAGGATACGTTTAATGCTTTAGATTTGTCAAAATTGATTTTTAAGTTAGACAGTAAATTAAAAAATTAAAAATCCTTCAACAAATTTGGTATCGTTATAATAGGGTTTACAAGAAATAATAAAATATCATCTGCGTACGCAGCCAGCTTATATTGTGTTGCATTGATCTCAATACCTTTAATGTCAGGATTATTCCGAATCTTACAGAGAAAGGGTTCTAAAATAAGAATAAAGATTATAGGTGATAGAGGACAACCCTGTCGTGTCCCGTTTGACACAGAGAAGGCGTCCGACAGGCACCCGTTGATTTTAATTCGAGCAGTAGGAGAAGAATACAGAGCAAGTATATACTGGAGCATTCTATCTTGGAATCCCAAAGCTCGTAAGGCTTCAGTCGAACGCCTTCTCTGCGTCAAGAGACAGGAAAAAAAACAGGAGTTTGTGATGAAGTCAACCAATGGTGAACGCTAATGGCTTTTAGAGTGTTGTCTCTAGCTTCTCTACCAGGAACAAAAGCGACTTGGTCCAAGGACACTAAGTTTGGGAGTAATGGCAATATTCGATTAGCAATAATTTTCGCATATAGCTTAACATCAACATTTAAAAGGGATATAGGCCTATAGTTGGAAACTAACGAGATGTCTTTATTAGGTTTCGGTATCATGGATATGTGAGCTTCAAGAAGGTACCTACTATAAAGAGGGGAATCTGGGAGAGAATTAAAGGAATTTAGGAAGTAAGGCATAAGAGAATCAGGAAAGGATTTGTAATAGCTCACAGAAAGGCCGTCTGGTCCAGGGCATTTACCAGTTTTTAATTGTTTAAGGGCAATGAGAGATTCATTCAATTCAAGTGGCCTATCTAAAGCGTTCGCTGTGTCCGAATCAATTGGGTCAGGGCTAAATTCTTTTAGAAAATCAATAATTAATGTTTTCCTGTCCATATTCTGAGTAGATGTCGAGGGGTTTGGTAAATTATATAATTTAGAGTAAAAGGAGCGAAAATGACTAGCAATTTCCGTGGAAATACAAATTGTTTTACCTTAAGGATCAGTGATAGAGTGAATAGTATTGGCAGTTTTTTGGGATTTGATAGATCTAGCCAGTAATCTACCGGACTTATTTCCTGATTCATAAAAAAGTTTTTGTGTGAAAGCGAGATTACGTTTAGATTTTTCTCCCAATACATTAAGTAAGTCTTCTCTAGCGTTAATGAGCTCATGGAATGTATCAACGGCTAAGGTTCGTTTGTGCTTATTTTCAAGAGAGTGAATTCTATCGGAAAGCAATTTGATTGATGATTGACTGTCTCTATTTCTTTTTGCAGCCATGGAAATAAGTTCACCCCTAACCACACACTTATGAGCAAGCCAAAGTGTAAGTGGGTGGATTTCAGCAATATTATATTTGGATCAAACGTTTACACATTAATTGTAAATTAATTATTGGTACAATAAATAATTATCCTGTAGCTGTTGACGTTTTTGTAAACCCTTTTATCTCATCTTCTAAAAACAGTAAAAATATTAGACTTCTACCTAAAAGATGCAACAAAATGTACTTTACATTAAAGGGAAAATATAGGGCAGAAAAAAAACATTTTCAGGCTGCGATAAGGTTAACAGATTTTCAAAATGAAATACAGTTCCAATTCTGGAAAAAGAAGGAGATGTTCAAGGTACAAGGAGGAAATGCACTGGGAGCCAGGGACAGTGCTACCTATAGGTAGGCACCGGCTTAGAGCACACATCAGTCAGGGGCGCCGGAGGTGCCTCCTCCTCATTGACTGGCTGTGTGGGTTAGGTACAGACTAAGGCCCAGATTCACAACGGAGTTACGACGGCGTATCTCCGGATACGCCGTCGTAACTCTGAGTTGTGTGGTCGTATCTATGCGCCTGATTCATAATCAGTTACGCATAGATTTCTATTAGATCCGATCGGCGTAAGTCTTTTACGCCGTCGGATCTTTACTGCATATTTACGCTGGCCGCTAGGGGCGTGTACGCTGATTTATGCCTAGAAATATGTAAATCAGCTAGATACGCGAATTCACGAACGTACGCCTGGCCGACGCAGTACAGATACGCCATTTACGTTAGGCTTTTCCCGGCGTAAAGTTACCCCTGCTATATGGTGGCGTACATGCGGCGTACCAATGTTAAGTAAGGACGTTGTTCCCGCGTTGAATTTTGAATATTTTACGTTGTTTGCGTAAGTCGTCCGTGAATGGGGCTGGACGTCATTTACGTTCACGTTGAAACCAATACGTCCTTGCGGCGTACTATGGAGCAATGCACACTGGGATATTCCACAGACAGCGCATGCGTTCGTGAAAAACTTCAATCACGGCGGGTCACAAGTTATTTACATAAAACGCGCCCCCCTGTTCCAAATTTGAATTAGGCGGGCTTACGCCGGCCTATTTACGCTACGCCGCCACAACTTACGGAGCAAGTGCTTTGAGAATACAGCACTTGCCCGTCTAAGTTGCGGAGGCGTAGCGTAAATAGGATACGCTACGCCGGAACAAAGATACACCGATCTACGAGAATCTGGCCCTGAGAAGGAAAGGGGTCTTCTGGCTGCAAGAAGCTCCATGTCTGCCTTTAGGCGGGCAGATGGTGGCGTGAGAAAGGGGTCAAACAGCTCTGGTGAGTGGCCATCTTTATCCTGAGCACTCGTGGTGGATTTATTCACTTATGGACTTTATGCTTTGTAGCAGCCCCATTGGCTTTGAGTAAATAACGAGAGGAGAACTTCTGACGGGTGCAGTACTTTGATTTATTTTGCCTCAAAGGTGTGCATTAAGGTTGAACACCACAGAGGTTAATCTTTTAACTCCTTAAATGGCACAAGCACCCAAAGAATCATAAGTACCGATTGCACCGTGAAAACTGTAAAATGACATACAATACATTCGTTTACAGAGATCACCAAAAAGGGGGTTACAACAGAATTACAAATGTGGAGTTACAAAGTGGCAGTGGCGTAGCATGTGGGGGCAGGGGACAGTTGCCCCAGGTGCAAAATTTAGAGGGGCACATCGGCAGGTTACCTGCAGCTCTTCTCCTGCGCGTTGCAGTCTAGGAGACTGTGAGCTCTTCCGCTCCGCTATGAGAAAGAAGTTGCGGTGCCAGGGCCGGCCTTAGGTGTTCAGGCGCCCTGTGCAAGCTAATTATTTTCTTATGTTAAGTCCCTTATATGCTCCTCCCCTTCGGTGTGGAGGCCGGTTCTAAAAAGTAAATACTTTTTATTTTTATCTGAAAAAGTAGGTGCATGCAGGGCCAGGGGCTTAGTGTGACTTACCTTTCGGTGGACGGTGCGGCTTTGCATTTAAAAATGGTGCCGCCCGGCGCTTAGACGCCACTGCGCATGCACCGTCTGCCCGAGAATAGCCAAGCGTTTTCGGGCTTTCCCAAACAGCGGCGGCGCATGCGCAGTGTGCCTGTCGGGGCCGGCAGCAGCCATTTTTCAGGTGCCGCAGCCGATGCGTTGCTCTTCACCCAGTCCCAGGCAGGAGGACCTGACAGCGCGCAGGGGGACCTGGCAGCGCCTGCTGCTGTGACTCGTAGGAGTCGGATTCCTGTGATGATCATGTGAGTAACTGACTGCGACTCAAATTCTGCGAGCTGTGATGGCCGCACGGCGCCCCTGTTGCCCATGGCGCCCTGTGCGGCCGCACAGCTCGCACACCCCAACGGCCGGCCCTGTGCGGTGGAGTTCCGGCTTGAGCTTCAGTGGTGACACTGACAGCAGTGAGTAAATGTACACTGAAGACCATCCATGATGATCCCAGGTATTGTGACTGTGCGGAGACTGGGGGGGGGGGGCAGGTCAGTATAGAAATCAGGTAGGTCAGTGTAGTGGTCAGTGTAGGAATCAGGTAGGTCAGTTTAGTGATCAGGTAGGTCGGTGTAGGAATCAGGTTGGTCAGTACTACTGTACTAGAGGAGGGGACTCAGAGTGCTAAAAATCTGTGGGTTAGGGGGCGCAAATCTCTTGCCCTGCCCCGGGCGCTGACAACCCACGCTACGCCACTGCCAAGTGGTGTTTATTATCTGCACACATACATATAAATTAACATTAAACATTTAACATCTAAAGAAACATGACTATGGGGGGGGGGGGGTATTTACTATAGTGCTGCGGCGCGAGTTGCCACAAATTGGCACTAAAACAGTATTCACTATAGTGCTGGAGAGAAAATACTCTCAAAATCGAATTTACTATAGCTCCCAGAATCCAAATTGCGCCCAAATCCTTACTCTACTATAGAGGCTGGAGAATTGCACATGGAAATAATGTTTAGAGCATGATATAATTGCCTAAATGGTACTGAGATATATGTAAAGATAATCTGCTTTTAAACTGTGCGAAAAAGTGATTTCTACACTGAAATATCTTTAAAAGTCTAAGGCCCCGTACACACGGTCGGACAAAACCGATGAGAATGGACTGAGGTTTAGTTTCATCGGTCCAAACTGACCGTGTGTATAGCCCATCGGTCTGTTTTCCTTCGGTCCAAAATTTTAAAACATGCTTCAAAACCGAACCGATGGACCGCTGCCCGATTGGTCCAAACCGATGGTTAGTACAGAAAAGCATTGGTTCAAAACCTGCGCATGCTCAGAATCAAGTCGACGCATGCTTGGAAGCATTGAACATCGTTTTATTCAGCATGTCGTGTGTTTTTTTTTTTAACAGAAAAGTTTTTATTAAGAAAATAAAAAATAAAACAAAAGATAAATCAACAAACTGTGGTACAGCAATGTTCGATATCTTAAGGGGTATTACATACAGACATATTGCATAGTAGGTACAGAGTAACACACTGGAGGTAGATCTGAGCGGGTCTGGGTCGGGTCGTCGGACAGGGCGAGGGTCAGCTAGTTAGGCTGCAGGACTTTGTGTAGTGTCTTCACCCACCGAAGGGGGGGGAAGCTCTCCCCCACCACTCGGCTGGAGGAGAAGCACCCTGGATCCCCAGGGCGCGCAGTGACAGGTATTATACAGAGAGTGCCCTAGCCGTTACCCACGCTCCCCAGACTTTGTCAAATTTCTGAGGGCACTTGCGGCCCATGTATGTCAGCTTGTAGAGAGGTAGAACGGAGTCTACCAGTGTGAGCCACTGAGTCACTGTGGGGGGGGGGGTTGCCAGCTTCCATTGCCGTAACAGCGTTTTCCTGGCATAGACACAGAGAAAGAATAGTAACAAACCGGTGTGAGTAGACTGTGTCACACCCTCCGTGATACCTAGAAGGAGGATCTTAGGATCTAGTGGCACCTGGAGTCCAGTAGCAGTTTTAATTTTTTCCACCACTCCCTCCCAGTATCCTCGGATAACCAGGCAGTCCCATACAACATGGTAAAACGTTCCTGTCTCTCTCTGACATTTAGGGCACTGATCTGACTGGGTACTGAATATCCTGGCTAGACGCTGGGGGGTGTAATAGGCCCTGTGTAAGAACTTCAATTGAATGAACCTGTCCCTAGCAGATATGACCGTCGGTATATAATGGGCCAGCGCAGTCTCCCAGTCCTCCTCCGAGAGGTCAGGGATGTCCATTTTCCAGACCCGATGGAGGGGAGAATCCCCCTTCGAGTCGTCGCACGTGAGTCGGAGGTAGATGGAGGATACTAGTTTGTCTATTCCGCGGGATATAAGGAACCTCTCTATTCTATGCGGTTCGACCACCGTTGTCCTCGAGAACTGTGCCTGCGCCGCATGTTTCAGTTGCAAGTACCTAAAGAGCATCCAAGAGGGGAGCCCAAACGTCGCGCGTAGGTCCGGGAAGGGGAGCAGCACCCCGGCAGGCATAATGTGCTGGATTTTCACTATTCCATATCTGGCCCAGACACTAGGATCCGGGATGGACCTGAAATGCGAAAGTCGTGGGTTGCCCCATAGCGGAGCGTGGGGTGAGATGGAGTCAGAGCTCGCGACTGCCGCGGTGACTCTCTCCCAAACCTGAACCGTGGTACGCATCGGGAGAGTAACCTGCGGGGCGGCTCTAGGTCCCCTGTAAACCAGGTTGGTGAGGGCCGAGTAGGACCCCATAACCGCGGCTTCCAGGTTCACTGCTGGGTTTGTCCTAGTTTGCTTGAACCACCATCGGACCGTTACTAATACTGCTGCCCAATAGTATTTTTTGAAGGAGGGTAGGGCCAGTCCCCCTGAGGACAGAGGAAGCTGAAGTTTGCGTTGTGCTATTCTGGGGGCCCCCCCACCCCAAATGAATGAGGAGACTACGCCATCCAGTTTAGTAAAGAAAGAGGCAGGAATAGGGACCGGGGTGTTCCGGAACACATATAATAGCTTGGGGAGAAACACCATTTTTAACAAGTTCACCCGCCCCACCGGAGTAAGGGGTAGTGTCTTCCAGGCCTGGCATTTTGCAATTAGCGTTTGTAGGACCGGGTAGAGGTTGTCTTGTAAGTAACGCCCTAGGTCGTTTCCAATATCTATTCCCAGGTAGCGGAATTTTGAAACCCTGGTGAGTGGTGTCAGGTCCGCCGTGGGGGGTGCCAGATCTGATAGGCGAAATAAACTGGATTTGCCCCAATTAACCCGTATCCCGGAGAACCCGCCGAACCTATCGACAATTTTGAGGGCTGCAACTAGGGAGTGAGAGTCATCACCGAGGTATAACAGGGTGTCATCCGCATACAGTGACACCCTTTCAGTCAGCGGTCCTACCTCCAGGCCCCTCACCTCGTGCGTCGAGCGAAGCATAATAGCCATGGGCTCGATGGCCAAGGCAAAGAGCCCTGGAGACAGTGGACAGCCCTGCCGCGTTCCCCTGCATAGTTGGAATGGGGCTGAGACGCTGCCCCCTGTGCGCACTCTGGCTGTGGGCGATCCATATAGTAATTTGATCCAGTCTATGAACTTGGGGCCAAACCCAAATTTAGTCAACACTCGCCACAGGAAGGCCCACTCAACTGAGTCAAAGGCCTTCTCTGCGTCGAGTGAGGCCACCGCCCCAGCAGTGTTCTGTTCGCGGAAGATTGCGATATTGGTGTGGAGCCTGCGGATATTTATATCCGTGCCCTTTCCCGGCATGAATCCCGTCTGGTCACCATGTATCAGTGTGAGGATCACTGTGTTCAGCCTATTAGCCAGGATCTTGGTCAGGATTTTGGCATCCACATTGAGCAGAGATATAGGCCGATAGGATGAACACAGCTCCGGGTCCTTCCCAGGTTTAGGTATTACAACGATCACTGCCTCCATCATGGAGGCCGGGAGACTTCGGCGCTCCAACGCTGCATTAAGCATGGAGTGGAGATGGGGGCCCATTACCTCAAGATTGGACTTGTAGAACTCCGTGGGGAGTCCGTCGGGACCAGGGGTCTTGCCTGCCTGCAGAGACTTAATAGCTTCCTGGACCTCCTTCAATGTGATGGGGGCCTCAAGCGTCCGAGTAGCCGCCGAGGTCAGGGAAGGGAAGTCCAGTGAGAGCAAGAAAGTGTCCAACTCGTCTGGGGTATACGACGTTCTGGAAGCGTAGAGTTCTTGATAGTATCTTTCAAATCTGGCATTGATCAATAGGGGGTCTGAGAGTAAGACACCGTCCTCATCTCTAATATTAGCTATGCATGAACTGCCCGACCTCTCGGTTGCCAGCCATGCCAGTAGTTTACCTGCTCGTTCCCCCTGCTCAAAAATTCGCTGTGTCTGAGCGAGGAGGAAGCGGCGGCATGAGGCAGCACGGATGAGTGCCAACTCCCTGTAGGCAGTGAGCATGTCAGCGTGCGAGCTCTGGTCAGGTGAATTTGCGTATCTATTTTCCAATCGTGCAGCCCGCCTCTCAGCCTCTGAAAGTTCCAATTTAGACTCTTTCCGTATGCTAGCTATGTTAAATTGATACCTGCCTCTGGCGTACGCTTTAAAAGCGTCCCAGGTCACCTCAGGGGGAGCCGAGTTGTCATTGTGGACCCAGTATTCCCCAAGCTCCGTGAGCATTAAAGGTTCTAGTCTGTCGTCAGTGATCCAGTATCTGGATAGTCTCCACAGGCCCTGCGTAGCAGCAGAATCGGTGGAGAGGTCTAACATAACCGGTGCATGGTCCGATATTCCTCGTGGCAAGTGGGATACCGCTACCACCCTGGACAAGACAGGGTCGGTAGGATAGATCAGGTCTATCCGAGACATGGTCGCATGGGTCGCAGAGTGACACGTATAGTATTTGTCATATGGGTATTTCCATCTCCACACGTCTCTCAAGCCATATATCTCTGCCCAACGGGAGAGCGCCGAGTCGGTCGTCTGGTCGGGGTTCAGCCTGTCCATGCTAGGATTGGGGGCCATGTTAAAGTCACCAGCCCAGAGTACAGCTGCCGAGGGGAAGTCGGCAACTACAGCTTGTGCCTTGCGTAATACTGACATACCTGTCGAGGGGGGCAGATATAGGCCCACAATCACCACTTCTAGCCTGTCACACAGAGCGTGAATAATAACATATTGCCCATCCGGGTCCAGGCGGAGGTCCAGGAGAACGAACGGGAGCGCCTTGTGGATTAAAACACTAACCCCACGAGAGTGGGAGGAGTGGGTGGAGTGAAAATAAGATCCCACCCAGGGTTTCTTGAGCGCGAGGACTCTGGACCCAGTGAGGTGGGTCTCCTGGAGTATACAAATGTGCGGGTGGTATCTCTTCAAGTATGAGAACACCAGGGATCTTTTAAATTTAGAATTTAACCCGCGCACATTCCAAGATAACACTCTTAAGGGGGCCATGGTAACAAGGTGAAAATATGCATTGCTCCATCGCCATCCGGACCCCCGCCCATCCCCGGATTCAGGGAGCATAGTGTCATCCCCCCCAGCAGCCCCCCCACCCCCACCGACAATAGTAGGATAGGGTAGTGCATGTGTCCGTACCTAACACTGAGTAGTCCAAAGCCGTACCAAAAACAGAAAAAAGAAAAATCAACATAAAAATTAACATTCCCTCCCCCCCACCCCACGCAACCCCCAAAACTTAGGTGCGTTTTGTTACCCAAACAGTGCATGACTATTAGTCTCTGGGGAGCAGTGCACCAACAGGGCGCCTAGGAGGCCAAGCAGAGGATGCCCGCCAGACGAACCAGCATCCTTGCCACCCGCTTTAGTAACCAAACATAGGAAGAAATAGTCGGAGAAATAGTTATTATAATCGTATTCCCTGCGGAGGAAGTCAATCACCCAGTTAGTACTGGGGGCACATTCTTATAACGGTAAGCCGCGTGGCAGTTCATTAACGGTACAAATAATGCCACAACAAAGTTAGGTCCCCACTTTGATGAAGGAAACTGTCCCTGATCCTCGGCACAGGGGATAGCTGGTGCCGGAGCACCCACCCCCCCCCCCCCGGGCCCCCCCATACTCACAGGAGAGTCCTCGGTCAGCAGTCCTAGTGCAGGTAGGCCACTCCACATAAAGGAAGACATCCAGGCGCATTCATGAGGAGTGACATGGGGAGTGCCTCATCCGCAGCCAACATGAGGAACATGGACTACAGCCCTCGTCCCCCGAAAAGGGAGGGAGGGGTGCCACCCAAACATGGCATCAGGTGCGCACGGGGCAGGCAAAGGGGACAGTCAGTGAAGGGGGCCCGGGTTGGCATAAAAACAGTAGGAACTAAAGGACAAGAAAGGAAAAAAAAAAGAAAAAAAACCAGCGGTGCATTTGAAGGGGTTCAGTGGCGCGGGAGAGTTTCCAGCCACGCGGCCGCCTCGTCCGGTATCGTGAAGAACCTATGGGTCTCTCCATCCTGGACCCGTAAGCGGGCGGGAAAGAGCATGCTGTACTTCATACCTCGCTGGCGCAGGGCTTGCTTCACGTGGTCAAATGATTTTCGTTGCCTTTGCGTCTCCACGGAGAAGTCGGGGAAAATCATCAGGCGGGCCCCCTCGAAGCGCAGCATCTCTGTCTTCCTGCTCTCCCGCAGTATCGCGTCTCTGTCCCTGAAGTTCAGGAGACGTAGGATGAATGTGCGCGGGGGAGCTCCGGGGGGACCGCGAGCCGCCGGCATCCTGTGGGCCCGTTCCACGGCGAAGTATGGGGAGAAGGCAGCCTGGGGGAGCAGCTGGCGGAGAAGGCGTTCAGTGAAAGCGGTGGGGTCAGGATCTTCCGCTCGTTCTGGGAGGCCGATAACCCGGAGATTATTTCTCCTATTGCGGTTCTCCGCGTCCTCTGCGCGATGTTCCAGGGCTCTGACCTTGGTGGTGAGGGTGCGGAGAGAGGAAGCATGGTCTCCTAACACCTCCTCAACGTCCCCCACCCGGCGCTCAGCCTCCGTCAGCCGGGTCCGAACCTTGTCCATGTCCTTCCGAATGAACCCCATCTCCAGCTGCATGGTGTCAATTTTTTCGGTCAGCGTGGACTGGCAGGTCGAGATGGCTTGCATCAGGGCATCAAAGTGGTCCTGGCCCTGAATCGCCGGATCAGCATCCTCGGTCTGCGACGCCATATTAGATAGCACGAGGAGTGCGGCCCTCCCGCCGCCGGAACTATCACGGGGTGTAGACGGCTTTTGATAAGCGTTTTTTTTCCGCTTGTAGGGCATACCAGTCCAGGGAGTAACCGGCTCGCAATTCAGGGCATCGGAGACAGGATAATCCGCAGGGAATCAGGATTTTTAGCAGGTATGGCAGCGGAGCTCCTTCACTAAGCGTCCAGTCCGGTCGCCATCTTGGACACGCCCCAGCATGTCGTGTGTTTGACGTCACCACGTTCTGACCCGATCGGTTTTTGGAATAATGGTGTGTACACACATCAGACCATCAGGCCACTTCAGCGGTGAACCAATGGAAATGGCTCGTCGGACCATTCTCATCGGTTTGGAACGACCGTGTGTACGAGGCCTTAGAGGTGAAAATTCCCTGTTTTTGGACAATTAGGTGCCAACACAACTGAGCATGCTCAGACCTGTAAATAACTCAAATTTGAACTCAAGTGTCTTTTTAAACAAGAGTTTTAGTGAATACCGAAATGAGAGCCAATTAGAGAGCATTCTTTGGAAGTGAAAATCTGAGCTAGTATAGTCCAATGCAAGTTTTGGCCATTGATTCTAATGGTACGATTGTAACTTTCACAAATAAATCCTTTTAATTAGGGTTGTCCCGATACCACTTTTTTAGGACCGAGTACAAGTACCGATACTTTTTTTCATGTAGTCGCCGATACCGAATACCGATACTTTTTTTAAATGTCATGTGACAGTTTTCAAACCACAATACAGACTAAGGATATTTTCTTTAGAATTATGAAGAACTCTAACTCAAGACATTATAAAAGAATAAAAATGAGTAAAAATGAATAAAAATGTTTTATTTGCTTGTCACGCAGTAGTAAAAAACTCAAAGAATTTTCATAGAACATGTTGATAAATACAAAAAAAGTATTCTATTTAGGTATCGGGAGCATTTGCGCGAGTACGAGTACTCCCGCAAATACTCGGTATCGGTCCCGATACCGATACTAGTATCGGTATCTGGACAACCCTACTTTTAATGTTGAGATGAAATGTATCTTTCTCTGAAATAATTTTCCTTTGAAACATTGTTGCTTCAACATAAAATATTTTGTTTTTCAGAATGCTAGAATGTGGAATGTTTTGATAAAATATATTTTTCTCTGTCACTTTCACTAGTTACTCTCCATCTCACAACAATCTTTACCCAACTCACACAGATGTCATTACAAAGCACAAACAATACCATTGCTGATGGAAATTTAAAACGAGTCACAATTTGTTGTGCTTTTTATTATTTCTAAATAATCCTAATTTTAGCCCCAAAAAATGTCATATGTACCAACATCAGAAATCAAAATGTAATTCTCCAAAAATTTGAGGGCAATATCACGATTTTACACTCACCCACAAAAAACACCAAATATCACAGAATACATCAAGAAGTAGAATGTAGTAATGTAATTCCATCACCTGTATGTCCAAAGAAATGCAGTATTTGTGTGTATGAGGTTCTCACATGTGGTGGCTTAGAGGTTAGAACTTCTGCTTAGTATTCCTGAGGGTCTGGGTTCAAATCCCAAACATGCTGCTTCATGTAGAGAAGTTGTCTCGTCTCCCAGGTCCTAAAACAATGTCCAAATGTAGTATTTATGTGTAGGAGGGTTCCAATACCATTGTAAATCTTGCCAGATACACAATTTCGCCAAAAGTATTGGGACGCCTGCCTTTACACACACATGAACTTTAATGGCAGCCCAGTCTTAGTCAGTAGGGTAAAATTTGATTTTGCAGTGGAAAGTTGCAGCGGCAAAGTGGCAGCAAAATAGTGTGACTTTCAGGTCGCAGCAGTGTGAAAGAGATTCAAGGATAATATCTTTGAATTTGGCCCTATTGTCACTTGTGCATCCTGAAAGTGGGGCAAATTCGTCCCTGCACTACCTTGGTTTGACTTTGATGCGATTTGAGGTCCATACACCACAATATTACACAGATATTGCCAGTCATGGCAAAGCTGTGCAATTTTAAAGTCGCACAAGGGCAAATGGGGCCTTATTCAAAGGTTTTATCATCTAATCTCATTAGGTTACTAACTCCTATTCGCCGCTAATAGCGATCTTTTTCATTCGCAAATTCGCATTTTGAATTTTTAATTGTCTAAAATGCAATAGTGCCCAGTACTTCCTGGAGCTATAGTAAATGACCTCCTATATGTTCAAACATGTGGATTGTCTACAGCATATTTTTTAACTAACAGCATGGACACAATTTATGCCTAAAAACATATATATATTGACAATGACAGTGCACCTTTAATGCATTACCTTGCTCCGCTTGCCAAGGGGTGCAAACTTTAACTTTAGAAAACTTCCATGAACAATCTACTGGCTAGCCTTGCCTCTGAGTGAATGCTGAAACATGAGGGCCTTCTTTTCTCTCAAACAAGAAGGAGGACGTGTCTGGTGATTAAAAGATTCCCCAGGGGAACAAAAGTAAGGCAATGAAGGTTCCACTTGCCAGTCAGTGCTGAACAAAGATTTAAAGTGACAGGCGGACAGTTACATGCTTGCTTATTTTTTCATCAATCATTATTCATCAATTTGGTGTTCCCAGAGCGTTTTTTGACCGTCCTGTAAAAAGGGGTCAAACAGCTCTGGTGAGTGGCCATTTTCATACTGAGCACTCGTGGTGGAAGTTCTAGAAGTTTTATCTCAGAGCATTTAGTTTGGTGTTAGGCAGTGGCGGCTGGTGCTCCAAATTTTTTGGGGGGCTGCAAACAAACAAAAAAAAACCCATCAATTGCAGCCTCACTGTGCCCATCAATTGCCGCCACTGTGCCCATGGCTCTTCCAGTGGAGAAAAGGTTCAGCATAGGGCCACACAGACTAGAGGCAAGTGTAGACTGCAACCTTTCTCTGATTCTTCTTTTAGCCATCTTCATCGGTAGTATTGAGCAGTCAAGTTTCTCTGCCCCAGCTACTGGAATGTATGGCAGGAATAGCTGTGAACAAGGAGGGAGGTATTGCCCTTCTCTGCAGCACAGTCCCCTGCAGCTGCAAGGGACTGCGCAATAATCTCTGCTTGGGTGATGGAGAATAGGGAGAATGAAGACGGTTTAGTAAGCCAGTCCACCACCTCCTCTGCATGCTGTGGCCGAATAGCACAGGCCACATCACTAAACAGAGAAAATGATGCCCTGCCTGAGGACTGACCATGTCCACCTTTACCTGTGCACACAAACACTGCTGGCCCTCATACAGTGCCATGGCAACATTTGCCTCTCCTTGCTGTCCTCCCAGACATGATGGGGGGAGTGGGGGTGCTTATTACCAAAATGTAATACAAATGTGTAAATGTGTACATGGATGCACTTTAATCAATGGAAAGTGGTGTTTGGTGCAGTTTATTTTGAGTATTCACTACACAGACACACTCCACGGATACACTATAATATACTGCGTCAAACGTGCAGTAACGCACATAAATATATGCTGTTAAACTTGCAGTAACGCAATGAATTAGGCCCCTTTCACATGGGGCAGTGGAGGTGCGGTGACGGTATAGCCGCGCTATTTTTAGCGCCGATATACCGTCGTATTTGCCGCGATATTCGGTCGCTAGCGGTGCGGTTTTAACCCCCGCTAGCGGCCGAAAAAGGGTTAATACCGCCCGCAATGCGCCTCTGTAGAGGCGCATTGCGGGCGGTATTACCGCGGTTTCCCATTGATTTTAATGGGATGGAGCCGTATAGGAGCGGAAAACACCCCGCTCCTATACCGCTCCAAAGATGCGGCTAGCAGGACTTTTGGAGCGGTCCTGCTAGCGCACCGCTTCAGTGTGAAAGCCTTCGGGCTTTCACATTGAAGCCTGCAGGGCACGATTTTTTCAGGCGGTATAGAAGCGCTATTTTTAGCGCTGAACCGCCTGAAAAACTTGTCAGTGTGAAAGGGGTCTTATACAGCGTTAAACTTGCAGTAACGCTCATAACTATATGGCGTTCAACTTGCAGTTATGCAATGAAATATACGGCGTTAAACTTGCAGTAACACAAAAAAAAAAACAGCATTAAACTTGCAGTAACCCACAGAACTATATGGCGTTAAACTTGCAGTAACGCAATGAAATATACAGTGTAGAATTTGCAGTAATGCAATGAAATATACAGCATTAAACTTGCAGTAACGCACAGATCTATATGGCGTTAAACTTGCAATAACGCAATGAAATATACAGCGTTAAACTTGCAGTAACGCACAGATCTATATGGCGTTAAACTTGCAATAACGCAATGAAATATACAGCGTTAAACTTGCAGTAACGCAATTAAATATACAGTGCTAAACTTGCAGTAACGCACAGAACCTATATGGTGTTAAACTTGCAGAAATGCACAGAACTATATATCGTTAAACTTGCAGTAACTCAATGAAATATACAGTGTTAAACTTGCAGTAATGCAATAACTTATACGGCGTTAAACTTGAAGTAATGCACAGAACTATATGGCGTTAAACTTGCAGTAATGCAATAAAATATACAGCATTAAACTTTCAGTAAAACAATAAAATATACAGCATTAAACTTGCAGTAACCCACAGAACTTTATGGTGTTAAACTTGCAGTAATGCAATGAAATATACAGTGTAGAACTTGCAGTAACACAATTAAATATACAGCGCTAAACTTGCAGTAACACACAGAACTATATGGCGTTAAACTTGCAGTAAAGCACAGAACTATATGGCGTTAAACTTGCAGTAATGCACAGAACTACATTAAACTTGCAGTAACTCAATGAAATATACAGTGTTAAACTTGCAGTAATGCAATAAATTATACAACGTTAAACTTGCAGTAACACACAGAACTATATGGCGTTAGACTTGCAGTAACGCAATGAAGTATACAGCCTTAAACTTGCAGTAATGCAATGAAGTATACAGCGTTAAGCTTGCAGTAACACAATGAAATATACATGGTTAAACTTGCAGTAACGCAATGAAATATACAGCGTTAAACTTGCAGTAAAGCAATGAAATATACAGTGTTAAACTTGCAGTAATGCAATGAAATATACAGCAATAAACTTGCAGTAAAGCAGTGGTCTCCAAACTGCGGCCCGAGGGCCGGATGCGGCCCTTTGCTTGCCTTTATTCCGGCCCTTGGGGCACTATCCCTCCCACTGATATGAGACACTATTCTGCCATCTGACACTGATAATGAAGCACCATTTCTCCCACTGACACAACCAATAGAGCACTATTCCTCCCTATGATACCAGAAATGGGGCACTATTCCTCCCCCTAATACCAGATGTTTACTAACAATGATGCCAGGAACATTTCTACTCCCGCTGGCCAAAGTCCGGCCCTCCAAGAGTCTGCAGGACAATAAACCGGTCCTTTGTTTAGAATGTTTGGAGACCCCTGCAGTAAAGCAATAAAATATACAGCATTAAACTTGCAGTAACCCACAGAACTATATGGCGTTAAACTTGCAGTAATGCAAAGAAATATACAGCGTAGAACTTGCAGTAACGCAATTAAATATACAGCGTTAAATTTGCAGTAATGCACAGATCTATATGGCGTTAAACTTGCAGTAACGCAATAAAAAATATACAGCGTTAAACTTGCAGTAACACAATTAAACATACAGCGCTAAACTTGCAGTAAGGTACAGAACTATATGGCGTTAAACTTGCAGTAATGCACAGAACCATATAGCGTTAAACTTGCAGTGACTCAATGAAATATACAGTGTTAAACTTGCAGTAATGCAATAAATTATACAGCGTTAAACTTGCAGTAAGGCACAGAACTATATGGCGTTAAACTTGCAGTAATGCAATGAAATATGCAGCGTTAAACTTGCAGTAACTCAATGAAATATACAGGCCTTGTACACACGATCAGTCCAAACTGATGAAAACGGACTGAAGGCTGAAGTCTGATGGTCTGATGGCCTGATGGTCTGATGTGCCTACACACCATCAGTTCAAAATCCGATCGAGTCCAACGTGGTGACGTAAAACACAACGACGTGCTAAAAAAAAAACAAAGTTCAATGCTTCCAAGCATGCGTCGACTTGATTCTGAGCATGCGCGGGTTTTGAACCGATGCTTTTGCGTACTAACCATCGGTTTTGACCGATCGCTCATCAGTCCATCAGTCCGAATTTAAAGCAAGTTTTAAAACTTTGGTCTGAAGGACAAAAGTCTGATGGGCCGTACACACGGTAGGTTTGGACTGATGAAACTGAACTTCAGTCCGTTTTCATCAGTTTGGACTGATTGTGTGTACAGGACCAAGTGTTAAACTTGCAGTAATGCAATAAATTATACAGTGTTAAACTTGCAGTAACACACAGAACTATATGGCATTAAACTTGCAGTAATGCAATGAAATATGCAGCTGTGACGGTATTGGTATGATATCCCCGTCAACGTTCCCTTCTTCCCATAACGAAAATCACCCCAATATTCCACGAGAAGGAATATCCCTGGAGTCGCCCAGAAAGCCACACATGCCAAGCTTACTGCTGGAACAACACAGAGTTTAATGTTATAACACAAACAGCTTATATGTCATTTCCAAAACTGTTACAATGACAAATCTCCGCCCCCTCTTACACAGTGGGGGGTCTTCAATACAGCTCCTTTGAAATAAAGATATTTCTTTGAACTAATCAGTATCTAGCCGGTTCGGCACCGCATATAGAGAGATAATTACCACAATGAAGCAATCAGCATAATTAACACAAGCCACTTAAACACAGATCTCCTTCACACAACACAATAGATCAATTAACCTTTAGAAATAGTGAGGGGACATTAGCACTTCAATAACCGGATGGTAATCACAATGGCAAGCAGGGAGAATTAAACTGAGACATATAGGCAAATGTATCACAATGGCCCCCCTTTTTCTCCCTGCTCCGGAAAACCCGGTTGGACCTTCCCTGGTCCAGTAGGGTTGACGGGTTTAGAGCTTTTAGTCCGAGGTTAACTCCGTTTGGCATGACTGACCTCCCTTGGCAACTGCTTCAGACTCAGGTATGCCACCGGGTCGTCAGATCACACGCCGGTCAGTCCCCAAGTCTTTGTGCGATCTGCAAAGTCACCAGAAGTCAGTGTGAAGACGGCGAATGGGTCTGTGCGCTGCCATCTAGGTGTCCCGCTATGGGAGGGGCAGGTTATGGCTCTGAAGTGACAGTCACAGGAGATTCATAAAAAGAAAAAGTTATATTTGTTGAAATGCTGTAGCACTGGTGCTCAGAGTCCGGGGGGGGGGGGGACTCAGAGCCCCATAAGGTCAGCCACCCCCTGCTCCCTCCGCAGCCGCCGGTTCTCCTCTTTGAGCTTCTCCAGCTCCATCTCCAGTTCATGGAGCCTGGGGGGGTCAGCCCGCTGTGACCTCAGGTGGTTGTTCTCCTCCTCCATGCGGCTTATGCACTCCTCCAGCTCTATGTACTCACGGATCAGATCCTGCTTGCTCATGTCCTGCAGGCTTTCCACGTGGTCCTTCATCATCAGGAACTGGGTGGTGGTGTAAGGGGCCACCGGTGGGCCCTTGGCGAACATCTCGGCCCGCATCTGGGGCGCCCGCTGCGATTCCATCTCCTCCAGGCGCTTCTTCTCCTCCCAGGTCCGCTGGTTATATGACTTCCAGGACCTCTTCTTCTTGGAGGGTAGCTGGCGGTGCCTCTTTCTGCCCAGCTCCCTCCAAGGCCCCTCCGGCTCATGGCTGTCGCCCATGACCAGCTGACAATGGTGTTCCCTGTTGTCCGTAATAACAGATTGTACCATGAGGGCTTCGTAAGGGGTGCCCAATGGTTCTTCCTGACCCAGCTCCTGGGGATCCCAAGCCAAGTCTACACAATGGGCTGCTGCTGGTGGGCGGTACCCAGGTTGAGACCAATTTGACCTGGTGTTGTCATTCATGGGGCAATTCTGCTTGAAGTGACCCAACTGTTTGCACCGGAAGCAGCGTTGTTCGTTGTCCTCCTGGCGTGGGTAGCGAGGGCTAGATGTCATCGGTCTGTTAGGCGGTTGGTATCTAGCGGCTGGTGGGTGTGAGGGCGCCGTTGGTTGTGGAGGTTGTACCCGTGGTGTGACCTGGTTTGTCTTGCGAGTATCCGCATATTCATCCGCCAACTTCGCGGCCTCTGGTAGAGTCATGGGCCTGCGATCTCTCACCCAATCTTTGACGTCCGTCTGGATGTGATTGTAAAATTGCTCCAGGAGCATTAGTTGCAAAATGTCCTCTGCGGTGGTGGCCTGGCTGCTGTTAACCCAGTTAGAGGCCGACAGGGACAACTGGCATGCCCATTCCGCGTAAGAGTCTTTCGTGGTTTTGCGTTAGTCCCTGAACTTCTGTCGGTGGGACTCTGGGGTTACTGCATAACGAGCCAGGAGCACTTCTTTAACCCTGGCGTAGCTATGGATATCCTGATCTGGCACGGTCCGGAAAGCATCAGAAGTTTTTCCTGACAGTTTGCCTGACAATATTGCAACCCACTCTCTTCTAGCTATTCGGTGCAGGTTACATTGTCGCTCAAAATCCGCCAGGTAGTTATCAATTTCACAGTCCTTTTCATCAAAAGCTTTAAAAGCGCTAAACGGAATCTTCCTTGTGTCTGCTGTGCTGTACTCACTGTTCGGAGAAGGTGCGGCTGCTTGTTGGACTGCTGCCAGTTTTAACTGTAGTTCTGCGTCCCTTATTTGTTTATCCTTCTGTAGCTCTGCGTCTCTTATTTGTTTATCCTCCTGTAGTTCTGCGTCTCTTATTTCTTTAGCCTTCTGTAGTTCTGCGTCCCTTATTTCTTTAGCCTCCTTCGCTAACAGGTCCATCACTCTCAGCACCACATCTGCCGTTGGGTTCGGGCCGAACCACGCTAGCTTCTCTCTCATTAGCTTGTTGGGTGGCGATTCCTCCTCCTGAATCACTGGTGTCTCCATCTCTTGTACTGCTGGCGTTGCTGCAATCCCGTCCTCCTGGTCTATCTCCATTGATTCTGCTATGATGACCCGCTTGGTTTTGTTGCTAGCAATCCTTCCACGAACTTCCAGTAGTTCTTAGAGGGGCAGCTTGGAATCCGGGTGTGAAGGGGAATAGAAGGGAAAAATCCCACTGCTGCCAACCAATTGTGACGGTATTGGTATGATATCCCCGTCAACGTTCCCTTCTTCCCATAACGAAAATCACCCCAATATTCCACGAGAAGGAATATCCCTGGAGTCGCCCAGAAAGCCACACATGCCAAGCTTACTGCTGGAACAACACAGAGTTTAATGTTATAACACACACAGCTTATATGTCATTTCCAAAACTGTTACAATGACAAATCTCCGCCCCCCTCTTACACAGTGGGGGGTCTTCAATACAGCTCCTTTGAAATAAAGATATTTCTTTGAACTAATCAGTATCTAGCCGGTTCGGCACCGCATATAGAGAGATAATTACCACAATGAAGCAATCAGCATAATTAACACAAGCCACTTAAACACAGATCTCCTTCACACAACACAATAGATCAATTAACCTTTAGAAATAGTGAGGGGACATTAGCACTTCAATAACCGGATGGTAATCACAATGGCAAGCAGGGAGAATTAAACTGAGACATATAGGCAAATGTATCACAGCAGCGTTAAACTTGCAGTAATGCAATAAAATATACAGAGTTAAACTTACACTTTAATCAATGGAAAGTGGTGTTTGGTGCACTTTCATTTGAGTATTCACTACACAGACACACTCCATGGATACACTATAATATACTGCAATATACTGCGTCAAACTATATGGCGTTAAACTTGCAGTAATGCAGTCCTGCCAACATATTGGAAATCACATGGACACATATGTAGGTAAGTGACATATCTAGTGTCGCAGGTGATGAACTTTCATATTCCCCACCTGTGACCACTGATTGGAAGCTAATGGCTTTCCTAGTTTTGTCCCTAGTAATTATGCATGCTTTGCATCTCTTACATTTATAGAACCCAGTGCGGTCCAAAAAAGTGGGGGGTTTCTTGGGGGGCTGGATAACATTTTTGGCCAACATATTGCGTAACCCTGGGTCCCTAGGTTTTAATTATCCTGTCCACCTCTTTATATTGGAGATTAAAACCAGAAACAAATGCCAGGTTGAATTGGTCCCCTGCTGAGTCCCTGACTTTTGGTCTCAAAGGGGTAAGGCGAACGATTTGTCATTGGAGTTGATGTATGCCATTAGCGGAACCAAAGCGTTTTTTGACCGTTCTGTAAAAAGTGGTCAAACAGCTGTTGAGTGCTTCCTACTGAGCACTCGTGGTGGAAGATCTAGAAGTTTTATCTCAGAGCATTTCGTTTTGTTGTTGGAATTTATTCACTTATGGACTTTATGCTTGCTTATTTTTTAATTAATGTGGACATTTAAGTTTGATGCAGTGTTTTTCTTTGTGCCAGTTTTTCACATGAACATGTATAGCGCCTCCTTGTTTACCTTATGATTCTACACAGTTTAGTGTTTTGTTCACTTTAAAGGGGGCAGCTGTTTGTTTATATGTTCTTATCCCCAAAAGGCGCCATTTTTTGGTATACATTTTTTGCATATGTCACTTTTCTATTTTTGTGTAGACGGTCACCATTGGGCAGCCTATTACCATTTTCCTTTCATTGGTGGTCACTTTGTATTTATAATGGAGGTTTTTAATTTCATCACTAATAGAGCTATTAATTTGCATGAGTGTTTCCAAGAGACCACGACACAAAGTGTAGACCTTGATTCTGGATTTAAACAGATATTTAAGGTTATGGAGAAACAAATCAAAACTTGGTGGGATATCACCACGCTAGAGCAACACCTCAAAGACAGTATCACTCCAAAAAGCCTCAGGTGGGACCTTGGTCCTAATGATGCTTTGGAGGATGAACATCTAGTCAAAGAATGGAGCCAGTTTTTCAATCACTGTGAAAAGAAATTAATGGGAATCATAATTGGTAGAAGGAAACATAAATTACGTATTTTGGAATCCCAGCTGGACACACTTAAAGCTGGCTGGTTGATGATTGGCCAAGCATGCACTATGACCCGCATACTTGGCCAATCACAGCTTGCAAAAAACGGAGAGCCATAATTGGCCAAAGCCAGGGTGGCTTTGGCCAATTATGGCGCAGGGGGTTTGGTACACGCCCCACACTATAAAAGGCCGCCTGCACGTTGGCCTTGTGTAGTGTGTTGCGGAGGTTAAGAGAGAGAAGACAGAGAGAGTGTCATTTTTTGTAGGTAGATAGAGCAGGCAGGCTAGTCAGTTAAAGTTACAGTGTGTAGAGGATATATGTGCATCCCAGGTGTTGTATATATATTTATACACTGTATAGTATAGCTAGATCTGCTCTTCCTAATTTACTGGCAGGCAGGTGATTGTGCTAGCTGCAGTATTCTCACGTGGTGTACTGCCTGTGTCCTCTGCAGTGTGCACCCAAAGCTACGTGGTGTGTACTGCCTGTATCATCTGCAGTGTGCACCTAAAGCTACGTGGTGTGTACTGCCCGTGTCCTCTGCAGTTTGCACCTAAAACTACGCGGTGTACTGACTGTGTCCTCTGCAGTGTGCACCTAAAGCTACATGGTGTGTACTGCCTGTGTCCTCTGCAGTGTACACCTAAAGCTACGCGGTGTGTACTGCCCATGTCCTCTGCAGTTTGCACCTAAAGCTACATGGTGTGTACTGCCCGTGTCCTCTGCAGTTTGCACCTAAAACTACGCGGTGTGTACTGACTGTGTCCTCTGCAGTGTGCACCTAAAGCTACATGGTGTGTACTGCCTGTGTCCTCTGCAGTGTACACCTAAAGCTACGCGGTGTGTACTGCCCATGTCCTCTGCAGTTTGCACCTAAAGCTACATGGTGTGTACTGCCCGTGTCCTCTGCAGTTTGCACCTAAAACTATGCGGTGTGTACTGACTGTGTCCTCTGCAGTGTGCACCTAAAGCTACATGGTGTGTACTGCCTGTGTCCTCTGCAGTGTACACCTAAAGCTACGTGGTGTGTACTGCCCATGTCCTCTGCAGTTTGCACCTAAAGCTACGTGGTGTGTACTGCCTGTGTCCTCTGCAGTTTGTACCTAAAGCTACGTGGTGTGTGTACTGCCTGTGTCCTCTGCAGTGTGCACCTAAAGCTACGTGGTGTGTGTACTGCCTGTGTCCTCTGCAGTGTGCAGGCCATTAGTATGTCTGGAAGGACAACAAGGAGAGGCAGAGAGTCACGAGCCGATAAAAGAGGGCAAGCAGCGTCTAGAGGCAACAGTGCTGGTCGTGGACACGGTGCATCCTCATCAGCACGTGGCCGTGGGACATGATTGTAATTTTTTCCGGCAGCTGGCCATGTTGAGCTGCAACATGCCGAATACTTGGTAGAGTGGATGACCAAGCTGTCCTCATCCTCCTCATCCTCTCTCACCCAGGCTCAGGCTACTTTGTCTGGCAAACCAGCTGCCAAGGTGCCTCTTCCCTTGGGCCTTGGGTACTGGTGCCACAACACTGTAACCCCTCACAGATACTCTAGTTGGAGCGCAGGAATGAGCCCGCTGCAAAGTATTGCATCAAAAATTGTAATTACACGCCCCTGTTAAACAGGGGCAGAAAAATTGGGCCTTGGGCACTGGTGCTGGTGCCACAACACTGCAACCCCTCACAGATACTCTAGTTGGAGCACAGGAATGAGCCCGCTGCAAAGTATTGCATCAAAAATTGTAATTACACGCCCCTGTTAAACAGGGGCAGAAAAATTCGGCCTTGGGCACTGGTGCTGGTGCCCAGAACCAAAAATATTCTTACAAGCTATCAGCATGATCATCGAGGAGGAAAAGGATAGTCACTCAGCATAACAGGATAGTCACTCAGCATCAGCATAGGCAGTCTTTAAGGGATCTGACATTTAAAAAAAAAAATATTCAGTTACATCAGCATCAGGTGCTTGGTAGCTGGTGGTGATCCAAGCCTGATTAATTTTTATCAAGGTCAGTCAATCGACCGAGTCGGTGGATAGGCGCACCCTGTGATCGGTTTCAAAGCCTCCAGCAGCACTGAATGTGCGTTCTGAAAGAATGCTGGATGCAGGACAAGCCAGTAGCTCAATTGCGTACTGTGCAAGCTCAGTTATCAATCTTCAAGACCCAGTAAGCCAGAGGATTTTCGGTGGGAAAGGTGTCCAAGTCTGATCTTGCCCCTAGGTATTCCTGCACCATGTAAAACAGACGCTGGCGATGGTTGCTGGAACCGGTCATACCTTGAGGCTTTGGACTAAAAAATTGTCTGAACGTATCGCTCAGACGGCCACCTTCTCCACCGCTCCTTCTGTGACTGACTGAAGCCTCAGCAACACGTTGTCCAGGACCAGGATTTTGTAACCTCCCAGTATCTTGGAACGCGTTGCACAGACCTTTCTGCAAGGCCTCCCGAAGATGTTTCATCTTCTTCTTCCTCTGTGCCGGCAAGATAAGGTCCGCAACCTTATTCTTGTAACGTGGATCAAGGAGGGCTGCCAGCCAGTAATGATCCCTCTCCTTGATAGCACGAATACGAGGATCCTTCCGTAGGCTTTGCAGGATCAGGGAGGCCATACAATGTAGGTTTGCTGAGGCATTCGGTGTGGAGTCCTCTGGGTCACTGAGGACGACATGATCCGCAGCCACCTCGTCCCAGCCACGTACAAGTCCATGGGTTCCTTGGGACTGTAATTGATCCCTTGAAGACTTCTGCTGATGCTGAGTGCTAGGCTCCACCTCCATGCTGACATAATCCTCCTCCTCCTCCTCTTCCTGTGTGATAGATGGGCAAGCAGGAACACTGTCTGGATAAAGGGGGCCTTGAGAGGTAAGGAAGTCCTCCTCTTCCTCCCTCTGTTCTGCCTCAAGGGCCCTGTCCATTATTCCATGCAGCGTGTGCTCCAACAGGTGAATAAGAGGGACAGTCTTACTGATGCATGCACTGTCACTGCTCACCATTCTCGTGGCCTCCTCAAATGGTGACAGGACAGTGCATGCATCCCTGATCATGGCCCACTGGCGTGGGGGAAAAAACAAGCTCCCCTGACCCTGTCCTGCTGCCATATTGGCACAGATACTCATTGATGGCCCTCTGCTGCATGTGCAGCCTCTACAGCATGGCCAGCGTAGAGTTCCACTGAATTAGGCGGTTCTTGGGCAGGTTGTATTCCTTTTGGAGGTCTGCCAGCCGAGCTTTGGCATTATATGACCGTTGGAAATGCACACAGACTTTCCTGGCCTGCTTCAGGACATCCTGTAAGCCCAGGGTACCTGCCCAAGAACTACTGCACCACCAAGTTAAGGACATGAGCAAAACAGGGCACCTGGGTCAGTTGTCCCTGTCGCAGGGCAGAGAGGAGGTTGGTGCCATTGTCGCAAACCACTGTTCCTGGCTTAAGCTGGCGTGGCGTCAACCACCTCTGAGCCTGCCCCTGCAGAGCTGACAGAACCTCTGGCCCAGTGTGGCTCCTGTCCCCAAAGCACACCAGCTCAAGCACCGCATGGCATCTCTTTGCCTGCGTACCTGCGTAGCCCCTTGAACGCCTACGGAGCACCGCTGGTTCTGAGGACGCATCAGCACAGGAAGAGGCCACAAAGGAAGAAGAGGAGGGGGTGGAGGAGAGAGGTGTGTCACAACCAGTAGTAGCATTTTGGAGGCGTGGTGGTGGAACAACCTCCAACACTACTGTACCTTGTCCTGCGTCCTTCCCAGCTGCCAGCAGAGTCACCCAATGCGCCGTGAAAGATAGGTAATGTCCCTCTCCATGCCTGCTGGACCATGAGTCAGCGGTAATATGCACCTTACCGCTGGCTCATTGCTGCACTCCAACTAGAGTATCTGTGAGGGGTTGCAGTGTTGTGGCACCAGCATCACCACCACCAACAGAGGCCCAATTTTTCTGCCCCTGTTCAACAGGGGCATGTAATTACAATTCTTGATCTAATATTTCACAGCAGGGCCCATTCCTGCGCCCACCAAGAGTAACTGAGGACTTACAGTGTTGTGGCACCAGCGCCAGCACCAGCACCAAAGGCCTACATTTTTTTTACCACTGTTCAACAATGGCATGTAATTACAGTTCTTGATATAATAGTTCACACAGCAGGGCGTTCCAGCGCCCACCAAGACTAACTGAGGGCTTACAGTGTTGTGGCAACACCAACACCTAGGGCCCAAATTTATGCAGAGTATATACGGCAGGACCCTACTTTCAAACATCCAACATACAAACGACTCCTACTTGCAAACGGAAGGAGACAAACGGAAGTGAGAGGAAATCTACCCCTAGGAAGGGAAATTGGAGCAGAGGATCCATAATTTCCGGGTCCATTGTTGATACCCCACATCAGGCTTTGCCCTTCGGAGCGAGACATGGAACGCACGCCACCCCCATGGATCAGCTGACTCACGCATGCTGTTTACACCTAGTGCCAGGCCAGGCACTACAACAAGTGAGTGTAACTGCTATCATTGCTGTTGTTTTTACTTTAATAAAAAAATTACTACACTATGATGCCGCGTACACACGGTCGTTTTTTGTTTTGAAAAAAAAAAACGACATTTTGAAAAACGACAAAAAAAATTTAAGCATGTTCGAATTTTTTTTTTGGTCGTTTTTTATAAGACAAAAAACGACATAAAGCCCACACACACGATCATTTTAAATTAAGTTTTTTAAAACGTTGTTTTATTTCATCACAAAAAACGACCGTGTGTACGCGGCATGAGACTTTTATCCGTGTCTCCTGTGGAGTAATTTTTTACATTCTAGCCCCTTCCTGAGTGGCCATTGGAGTGGATTTATGCCATTAGTGGAACCAATCTGGTGTTCCCAAAGCGTTTTTTGACCGTCATGTAAAAAGGGGTCAAACTGCTCTGGTGAGTGGCCATCTTCATATTGAGCACTCGTGGTGGAAGATCTAGAAGTTTTATCTCAGAGCATTCCGTTTTGGTGTTGGGATTTATTCACCTATGGACTTTATGCTTGCTTATTTTTTAATTAATGTGCGCATTTAAGTTTTACTTTGTGCCAGTTTTTCACATTAACATATATAGCGCCTTATTGTTTACTTTATAATTCTACACAGTTTAGTGATTTGTTCACTTAAAAGGGGGCAGCTGTTGGTTTAAATGTTCTTATCCACAAAAGGCGCCATTTTTTGGTATACATTTTTGAAGAGATGTTTAAATGGCAGTATATGTGGAAGATAGATGATAAAGAAGAACCCACCCAGTTCAATTAAAGTTGTCAGTTTGACTTGGATGGCATTTCGTAAGCCAGTTGTCCAAAATGTGCTCCTTACTGTCCACAAAACAAAGTCCCGGGCATTGTGACTGTTGTGATTGGCTATCACATGCTCTTCTGTCCCCGCCGGCAGGCACATACTAGACATCGGGACTCCTGGGAGTTTCCCGGTGGGCCGATGACTCAGTGGGCTGGTTTCAGTGACAGGGGAGGAAAGAGAGATACACATCGGGTCAGTAGATGCAGAGTACCGTTGTGTACGTCTACTTCCTGATGTGGTGGAACGCACGATGGGGCGGACGTGATGCCATCAGCTGGAAATGATGGCCCGAAGAAGAAGCACATGCTCCTCAAATGCATCGCCTCCCATGTCTGGCTGATGACATCATGTCTGCCCCATCATGCGCTTCACCGCCACCAGGAAGTAGAAGTACACACTGGTACTCTGCATCTACTGGCCCTATCGGTTCCCACTGGTGGCTCCTAATTCAGATTGATAATAAGCCTGGACTTTTGCACAGTGTCTTAATGCCTTTCACCCCACTCCCTTTGTCAGTAACATTCTTTTAGTGGCATAAAAGTTGTTTTAATGCTACACTTAGTTGGTGCTGTGTATCTCTCTCTCATCCCATGTCCACAGAGTTGCTTCTTTCTCCGGACACCTCAGCCACCACAGTGGGCATCATCTCCATGGCAGGCGACATGGCAAGTGACAATCTGCATCTGGTGGCAGGTGACGTGGCAAGTGACATGCTGCATCTGCTGACAAGTGACGTGGCAAGTGACACGCTGCATTTGGTGGCAGGCGGCAGTGGCAAGTGAGACGCTGCATCTGGTGGAAGGCGACGGTGGCAAGTGACATGCTGCATCTGGTGGCAGCCGACAGTGGCAAGTGACACGCTCGGGTCTCCCACTGATTCTGCATTATGGTGAGTTGAACTATTCAGTATTTCACTATGAGAATGATCAGCATTTTTAACTTTGTATTACGATCATTCCAAACTTCTGTTGCCTTTCAGAGGGAACCACCTTTTCAAAAGTTTACTGTTTCTTGATAAGTCAAACCATCATTTACAGCCGTTAAGGGAATCAAGAGATGTAAAAAATATATAATCAGCCCTGGAGCACTGACACGCCTTATAATTATAAGGCAAAGCCGGATAAATAAAAGGCATTGCTGGAAACACTAGGACATCACTGGGACACTGCTGTGGGTAATATCATCCTTTCAGAATTTCCATTGCACACAACAACATTACTTCATATATAAGAGCATTTTTTTAAAGTTTTATTTCTTACTGAATATTCTAAAGTTGAAAACAGGAATAACACCGTATTCTTTTTTGAGCATATACTGTTGGCTGAATTCTGGTTGAATGTCTGTTGTGTTGTTTTTCATGCTTTACTAGGCCACATCCTCAGATGTACACCTATTAGAAATGTTGAATATGTGAAGTGTGGATAGCAGTAGTGGCTGTGCTGTAAATCTCTCCTAAATGTCATGCCTTCTTTTTAAAATAATTCTTCAGTGTAGTGAGCAGTATGCTAGGTCAGGAATCAACAGAGGCATTGGTGACGTGATCTGTGTCAATGTGCTGGATTAGAGTGAAGACAGGATCACAAACATAGCTCATTAGCAGAGATTAAATTACTGCTGCAGCTGTCAAATTTCCAGAAAAAGGTAATATTTCTGTCCTTGCTTTGCTTCTTTACTCACTACACAGGGTGCTGATTTTAAAAAGAAATGTTTTATTTCTAGGCATTGTTCAATTTTCAAAGATTAGAATAATGACATTGAATGCAAAACTCTGACTTAACTATATACTTCATTAATTTAATGTTTATGTAACACTAAAACGCTCATGCCTCCCTGTACTGTACATGTACAATACAAAATGTATTACTGACGTAAAGTGCATGTTATGCCAACATTTCACATTCCTGATATGTGTATGTTGCACCATGTACTTGTGTTAAAAATATCCTGTTCTTTTTGTATTTTTTCCTTTGTGTGAAATACCTGGAGATCCTGCCAGCCCCCGGGTTGCCTATTTCAAACTGACTATGCCAAGCATAGAAGCTCATCCTTCCCAGCGTGGTCAGTTTTCTGACTGCCTGTCCTTCAATGGCCAAGACTTGTGCTGGCACAACCAACCCCTCAAAATAACTCAACACACAGCCATTAACCACTTCCCACCTGGTCCATAGGGGATTTACGTCCGGGAAGTGGTTCTGAAATCCTGACTGGATGTCTATGGACGTCCTGCAGGATTTCATGCCGCAAGCGTCCGTAGGGGCGCACAGCTCGGCGATCGGTGATGCGGGGTGTTAGTCTGACACCCTGCATCTCCGATCTCGGTAAAGAGCCTCCGGTGGAGGCTCTTTACCACGTGATCAGCCGTGTCCAACCACGGCTGATCACGATGTAAACAGGAAGAGACGTTGATCGGCTCTTCCTCACTCGCATCTGACAGACGCGAGTAGAGGAGAGCCGATCGGCGGCTCTCCTGACAGGGGGGGTTCGCGCTGATTGTTTATCAGTGCAGCCCCCCCTCGGATCGCCACACTGGACCACCAGGGAAGCCCACACTGGACCACCAGGGAAGGGCAAAAAAGGGGCAAAAAAGGCAGTAAAAAAAAAAAAAGATGCCAGTCAGTGCCCACAAATGGGCACTGACTGGCAACATGGATACATCACTGCCACCCCACAGTGTCCATCAGTGCCACCCCACAGTGTCCATCAGTGCCACCCCACAGTGTCCATCAGTGCCACCCCACAGTGCCCATCCATGCCCAGTGCCCACCTATCAGTTTCCATCTGTGCCACCCATAAGTACCCATCAGTGCCACCCATAAGTGCCGCCCATGAGTGCCCATCTGTGCCGCCTATGAGTGCCCAGTGCCGCCTATGAGTGCCCATCAGTGCCGCATACCAGCGCCGCCAATCAGTGCCCATCAGTGCCACCTCATTGGTGCCCATCAGTACTACCTCATCGATGTCCATCAGTGCCATCTCATCGGTGCCCATCAGTACCCGTAATTGAAAGATAAAACGTACTTATTTACAAAAAAATTAACAGAAAAAAATAAAAACGTAATTTTTTTCAAAATTTTCAGTCTTTTTTTAGTTGTTGCGCAAAAAAAAAATCGCTGAGGTAATCAAATACCACCGAAAGAAAGCTATATTTGTGGGGAAAAAAGGATGCCAATTTTGTTTGGGTACAGTGTAGCATGACCGCGCAATTGCCATTCAAAGTGCGACAGCGCTGAAAGCTGAAAATTGGCTTGGGCGGGAAGGTGCGGAAGTGCCTGGTATGGAAGTGGTTAATGTCTAAACTGCTGGCAACAAAAGTGAGTACACCCCTACAGTAAGTGAAAATGACCAAATTGGGACCAATTCCTTCCCTAGTGTCATGTAAATCATTAGTGTTACAAGGTCTCAGGTGTGAATGGGGAGCAGGTATGTTAAATTTGGTGTTATTGCTCTCATACTGGTCACCAGAAGTTCAACATGGCACCTCATGGCAAAGAACTCTCTGAAGATCTTAAAAAAAGAATTGTTGCTCTACATAGAGATGGCCTAGGCTATAAGAAGACCCAAGACCCTGAAACTGAGCTGCAGCACGATGGCCAAGACCATACAGCAAGTAATATGTGACAAAAGGGATAGAAATAAAATATAATCCCAAGAGATTTTTAATCCATGTAGTTCTTAATATTAAACTTATTTCAAATAAACATTGTTTTCATCTGGCTTAGTATGTGCTCACAGAACTCTCACCTCCAAAACGTAAATAACCAGCACCAAACGATATAAGATCCTTCAGCACGTCTTATGCCTTGTACAGACGCTCTGACTTTTGACAAAAGTCTGCCGTGAGCCCGTCGGAAGTCCGACGGACAGAAAGAGAACAGGTTCTCCATCTGAGGTCCATCGGACTTCTGACAAAAAAGTCAGATGAAGGCTACACGCGGCTGGACTTTCAGAGAAAAAAAAGCCTGTCTGACTTTTTTCTCGGAAAGTCCAGCTGTGTTTACGAGACATTACTTTGACTCACCAGGTCACCAAGCGTTTGGATTCCAAATACCAGGTGCAGACAGCTATTGAGCGTCTAAAAGCTCCAGTACAAACTGAGATCGAGGGGAAAAAGGAAAGAAATGCCTTCCATAGTGTATTAAATTAAAAAAACTAGGGTATTTATTAGAAATAAATGGACTCTTACATCAAACAATCATAAAATTAGCATAAAGATAAAAGCAGGCATTTGTGCGCCTTCTCACTTCACTTCCGTTGTGCATCCACGTCAGTCTCTGGGCACGCACGTGTTACGTCACAACACGTGACTTCATCAGGGAAACTGGATTGGTTCAGTCACAGCGTCTTCAGGTGTACAATGTAGCCGCTGTGACTGAACCAATCCGGTTCCCCTAATGTTTTAACGTGTTGTGACGTAACACGTAGGGCATGGCTGGAGATTGACGTGGATGCACACCAGAAGTGAATATGTAGAAGAATACATATCGGCTTAAACTGTGAATTTTTTTTTTTTATGTATTTTTGGGGGATATTTATTATAGCAAAAATTGTCGCTCTTTTTTTGTGTATAGCGCAAAAAACAAAAACTGCAGAGGTGATATGATCATATACCACCAAAAGAAAGCTCTATTTGAGGAAAAAAAGGACGTCAATTTTGTTTGGGTAAAACGTCAATTGTCAGCTAAAGTGATGCAGTACAGAATCGCAAAAAATGCTCTGGTTGGAAAGGGGGTAAATCCTTCCAGGGTTGAAGTGGTTAAGGGAACAAAAAGCTCAGTGCAACACAGTGACTTGCTGATTTCAACCAAATACCAAAGTCAAAAGCTTGCCCTACACTCTCCTACCTCCATTGGACCAAGCCTTCAGCCAAGGCAGAAGGTTAAAATGTGCATAACAAAGCACCCCAGCGTTTGGGGCTTCCCAGGCGCTTAGTGGACAAGCTAAACTTAGCTATAGGCACCTAAAGATGCCTGTTATGTCATGCTACTGAATTTTTACTAACTTTGGGAACTTCAGCTTTGCTTCACCTGCAAATGCACTCTGCCGGTGATTAGATGTGAGAACCCCAGTGGTGGTTCCCAGGATTCTAATTGCAGGCAGGGTGCATTCACATGTGTGAATTCCCCTTAAATGATTGGTTTACCTTAACTTGCATATCCCCAAATGGTTGCTATGCATTATGGTGTCCTTAATACATGAATATGCTGTGCTCCATTTTTCAAAAAAAAAATCTTCCTTTTTAAAATGCTTAATTGTCACCCCCTCTCCTGCAGTATTTTTTTAGAGTGAAAGAGAGTGGACCGAGCATGCATGGGGAGGGAATGAAGCAGGAATTTATTTTTCGTAAGTTTCCAGGGCCGTGCAACAAGGCTGGGTAAGACCTGCCATTTTAATGACCGGGGGGAGGACAGTTGTATGACCACCTAAAAAAGTAACTACTGTATTTATTTTAAAAATTAAGCACACCATGTTAATGTATTAAGAACACTGTAATGCATATGGAAGAAGTGAGTGAGTGAGTGAGTGAGAAACTTGTATGGCGCAACACATGTGAACTGAATCGCCTCAGGGCGCCTGGTATCCATTTCCTACTGTATTTAGCCTTCAGAATAGATGGGTTTTAAGTTTTTTCCTGAAGGCCAGGTGATTCACTTCCGTTCGGATACTGGTTGGTAGGGTGTTCCATAGTCTAGGTCCTTGGACTGCAAATCTTCGTTCTAGTAAGTAAAGTCAAACTAACCCTTTAAATATACTGGGCCAGATTCAGAAAGACTTACGACGGGTGTATACGAAAGTCACCTCTGCCGTCGTATCTTAACTGCATATTTACGCTGGCCGCTAGGGGCGTGTATGCTGATTTACGTCTAGAATATGTAAATCAGCTAGATACGCCTATTCACAAACGTACGCCCGGCCGACGCAGTACAGATACGGCATTTACGTTAGGCTTTTTCCGGCGTAAAGTTACCCCTGCTATATGAGGCACAGCCAATGTTAAGTATGGACGTCGGGCCAGCGTCAAATTTTTCGTCGATTACGTTGTTTGCGTAAGTCGTTCGCGAATAGGGCTGGACGTAATTTACGCTCACGTCGAAAGCATTGGCTTTTTGCGGGTTAATTTGGAGCATGCGCACTGGGATACTTTCACGGACGGCGCATGCGCCGTTCGGAAAAAGCGTAATTTACGTGGGGCCACAATACATTTACATAATACACGCCCACATCTTCCACATTTGAATTAGGCGGGCTTACGCCGGCCTATTTACGCTACGCCGCCGCAACTTTGCTTGGTGAATACTGAACTTGCCTGTCAAAGTTGAGGAGGCGTAACGTAAATAGGATACGTTACGCCCGCACAAAAATAAGCGGTCCCTACCTAAATCTACCACCATGTGTGTAATATCTGCATTCCTTTCTTTAGATGTAAAAGGGATGAACTTAATTTAAATTATTTGATTGTTATATGTTAAACCTTGCTTGATTGTATGTATCATTTACAAATGAATATGTTCATGGCAGAAGTCATATTGCCTGGTCATATATGCAAGCTGTGTTTCCTGCTTAGCAGATTACACAGAGGTTGTGTGCTACTGTTCCTACTGTTCCAGTGCTTTGACTGATTGAAAATAATAAAATCTTTGTGCAGCTTTATTTTACTGTGTGCTGTCTAGGGATCTTGAAGGTGCTGCTTGATGAAAATATGTTTTAAATGTTTTTATTGTAAAAAAAAAAAAAACCTAGGTCAGAGCATATTGCCGATTAGGGGAAGCTGGTCACAAGTGATGGGGAAGGCAGCTGTATTAAATACATTCTTAAAACAAGGAAAAGAGGGGTTAGAACTGCGCCATGGCACCCAGACTTCGTGTGTTATAAAGTCAATTGGATAAAGTAGACTTCAGGGTTTAAAAGGAAGAAAGTCAAAAAAATTCTCCAGGAATTCCACGATCCTAATGAACAGAATGATGAAATCCACCCAGATGGTCCACACTTATTCCATATATATCTCGACTGCCAAAGTCATGAGCAGCTTACCAGATCATTGACATAGAACAGCAGTCGACTGTGACATTTAAATACATTCTTCTCTTCAACTTATATAAATGAAAAAGAGAGGTATAATATATAAAATAGTAATGTTAACAACAATGTACTGAATTTACACTTGTGGCTGACAGAAATCGATGTTTAGAAAAGCCTAATGTAAATGTATTACACCCAAGAGTCCTTAAAGAACTTAGCCATGTTAAACCCAGGTCATTGTTGCTAATTTTTATCAACATCTTACTAACTGAAATGGTACCAACATAATGGCAAAAAGAAAATATGGTAACAATATTCAAAAAAGGGCTGAACTATATACCTGAAACTAGAGACCAGTCAGCCTAACATCAATAGTTTATAAAGTATTGTAAGGCACGGTAAGGGACTATATGCAAGAAATTGCCATATGAAAATGGTATCATTAGTAGTAACATGGATTTATGAAATATGGTTCTTTCCAGATCAACCTTTCATTATTCTGTGAGAAAGTGAGCAGTAATTTGGATATAGGAAGGCCAATGGATGTAGTGTACATAGAATTTTGCTAAAACTATTAATACAGTACCTATCACGAACCTGGTCGGTGAGCCTGATGTGTAGAGGAGGGCCTCTCATACAGCTCAGGCTCTGGAGCCACTGATAGCGACACAGCAGCCACAGGAGCACGGTGATGTAGGAATGCCTGTAATCAGTCCAGTAGTCTGGGTGGCAGCAGGTGGATGTGGCAGCAAGCAGGCTGGTAGTAGAAGAGCTGGCATGGAATTTGGCAGGCGGTAGTAGGCAGCTGAAAGCAGGAACCAGATGAGGACTTGCTGGGCTGAGAGTTGTAGCAGGCTGGATGAGCAAGATGCAGCGTCAGACAAGCCAGTTTGGTAATGGCCAGGCAGATCAGACATAGACGGCAGACAGCAGGATAATCGGGTCACAAGCCAAGTCAGTACCAGGAGATCAATCAAGCAGAATCCAGGAGGCAAAAGCAGAATCCAAAGACAAACCATGGTCAGGGTATGTAGCAGACAATCACAGGTTTAGAGGTAAGCCGAATCCAGATCAGAGGTCACATGGAATCAGGAACAACACACAGTTGCTGACCAAACAGCAAAGAGTACATACTGAATCCAGTTTAAATACCCCACTTGACGCCAGCATTAGTGACAGGCGTATTTTTCTTGGCCCACAACTATGCACATCTATCTGAGCAGTTGCTAGTCTGCGAATGCGCATATATATATATATGTGTGCCACAAATTCCACCTGTACGGACATGCCTTCCTTGACAGTACCCCACAAATTCCTAATTTACATATTAAGATCTTTTGGCATTGATGACATTGTATGTACTTGGATAGAAAATTGGTTACAGGAGCATTTCCAGGGAGTTGTGATAAATGGTTAATTTTCTGAAAACTAATAAAGTAACAACTATGAAAATTAAACTCATTCTCCCTGGAGAAGAGGCACTTAAATGGGTTGTAAAGGTTTTTTTTTTATTTTCTAAATAGGTTACTTTAAGCTAGTGCATTGTTGGTTCACTTACCTTTTCCTTCCATTTCCCTTCTAAAGGTTTTTTTTTCTTTGTTTTCTTTGTCTGAATTTCTCACTTCCTGTTCCTCCTCAGTAAGGTAAGCTGTTCTAAATGACTTTCCACCGCTGAGATGATGGTGGAAAGCTTTCTGAGGAGAAACAGGAAGTGAGAAATTCAAACAAAGAAAAACAACATTTAGAAGGAAAATCAAAGGAAAGGGTAAGTGAACCAACAATGCACTAGCTTAAAGGAACCAATTTAGAAAATAAAAGATGAACCTTTACAACCCCTTTAAGAGGGAATATGATCACAATATACAAATCTTTCAATGGTGACTGTAGCATTGGGAGAAAATGGTTTAATCTTAGGTCTCTAAGGAGGACACGTAGCCACACAATGGTTTTGAACGAGAAGTGAAAATGTGTAATGAGTTTTTACTGTTAAAGCGGTACAGATTTGGAACTGCCTTCCACAGTTACTTTTAGATGTTTATCTCAGCTAACACAATATACAGAGATGTGGAAATTACACACAATACACTAGTTGGATCTGTGTCTTTATTCAACTTTATTAACTATGTAGCTATCTAATATACAGAAATAGAATACATACCTCTATATATGAAATACAGTCTTAAAAATAAGTAACAGCAAGCATAAAGATGTGAAGGTCGCATCATAATTATAATAATCAATGTATACTTAAGGTAAATGCAGTATAGTTAAAGTGCAACTCCACTTTTGTTGAAAAAAATTAAATAAATCCCCTCTGGATGATCAATTTACAACTTTAAAGATTTTAAGAACATTTGTTGCTGATTCCTACCTGTTTCTGCTCTGAAGAAAAAACTGCTTGTTTTCTGCAGAGTGAATCAGAGTTGGAGTGACTTTTTTTATTATTAATCAGCTAATGCACTTGCAGCATTCTGCTGAGGAAAATGCAGAGTCCCCATCCTTTTAGAAGTTATTAACTCTTTGGGAGTAAATTGCCAAAATAACATTTTTGTTGCAGAAGATGCCTACAAATTGACTTGTAACACAGTGAAGACTTCTGGGAAATTTTGTGAGACAATCACACAAGCAGGAAATTACATTTCTTTGGATTGCCATATTGCTATGAATTTCACAGAAAATTACAGTGCTGAAAATTGAAAAGGAAAGGTATTTTTTTAAATAACTTCAGTTACATTATGGCTTGTATCGCATTAGTATATGCTATATTATGTTTTTCTTTTGCTATTTTTTTACCCACAAAATTTAAAGTTTGGTTTTGTGTGGATTTTTATTTAATGCTTTATGCATCTATATCTTGGTTGTAAGGATCGTGTTCATTTGGCCTATGCTCAGTATGCACTAAAGGCACCTGTATGTAATTCAAGTATGTTCTAGAGACGGTCTCCCATGTGCAATATCAGCAGAAGTCCTTTTCCCAAGTAGTGAACCCAGTTATTGGCAAATGCCAAACATAAATTAAATCAAATCAACCATGAGACTCCATGCTTAGATATATACATATATACCGTATTTATTGGCATATACCGCACACTTTTTTGCCCTGAAAATCAGGGCAAAATCGTGGGTGCGCGATATACGCCGATACCCGCTTCCCGCATCATGTTTGAATGCCTGCGCCGGCATATACGGAGCGCAGTACGTTCGGGTACATTCGGCTAGGCTCGGCTTCGCTCGTAGTCACGTTCTGTGACGTTTATGCGTGAGAAGCCGAGCCTGGCCGAATGTACCCGAGTGTGCTGCGCTCGGTATACGTCGGCGGAGGCTTCAAACTGAGCGCGGGAAGCAGGGATTCGACATGAAGACAGCGCGGGGGAAGCCAGGAGGACACCACCGAGGCCGCAGACGGACGCCCGACCGGACGAGGCCACCAATGGACGCCGGCAAGACACCAAAACTGTAAGTAGTAAAATGTAATAAAATGTTTTTTTTACAGGATTTTAAGGTCAAAATTAGGGGTGCACGCTATACGCCGGAGCGCGCAATACCCAGATAAATACGGTGTATGTATATATATATATACATATATACACACACACACACCATAATGCAATAAGTAAAATGTCTGTAACAATTATAACTTCTCATATCCAGGTACTAAAAGAAAAATATATATTCCTTATTACTGACTGGACCAGAAAATCATTGGTATTTAAAAATAAAATGTCATCCTGAACAGGGATATATTTTTCACAACTTAACTTCTTCAGCCAACTTTATATAGCCTTTTACTATTCAGTTTGATGGTTCCTGTATTTATTGTGGTTTCTATGATAGTGTTGGGTGCCAGCACCATGATTGCAGTGGTTACTAATACACTTATCATTGTGGTGAACCTCAGAGACAAAGTTAAGGGCAAGAATTTAAGCCCATCTGACCTCATTGTGGTCACTCTCTGCATAACCAACATTTTTTTTCAGTTAGTCATGTTGATAAATGATTACATGAGTTTCATAGATGGTGGCATTTTCTTCACTGATGAAGTCTACATTTTATCTACAATCTTACTCATGCTTCCAATGTACTCCAGCTTCTGGTTCACAGTTTGCCTCTCCATCAATTACTACTTACAGATTGTAATATCAACTAATAAATGTTTAATCCGACTAAAGCTTGCAGCCTCACAGCTGATGACATATCTTATAATAGCTTCAATTTTGATAACATTGACTACTGGACTCCCTGCAGCCTGGAACTTCCATCGAGCACCACAAAGTTTTAACATATCAAGTGATGAGAATGAGGAAATCATTGTTCCTAGACTGAGTATTGAATACTTACTATCCAGCACCTTTGTCAATTGTACTGTGCCATTGATCTTAGTTGGCATTACCAATGGTCTCATCATTAAGTGTCTTGTGAATCATAGATCAGACAGAAATTCAAAGGGAGAGTTGAGTGCTCGGGCAGAAGGTCGGATCCGAGCTGCCAGAACAATAAGCTGTCTTCTCTTCATATACATATCCTTCTACCTATCAGAAATACTGGTATTTGTGGATGTTTTTCCCCAGAGCAGCCCAGGATTCTGCACATGTTTGATGGTTATGTATAGTTACTCACCCGCACAGTCAATTGTCTTAATTTTTGGGAGCCCAAAACTAAAACAAGTGTCTCTTAGTTTTTTCCGCTGTAATAGAGAAAAAGCAAGGATTCCAACTGTCTTATATATCAGTCCATAGTGCATTGGCTACAGCTGACCATACACAGCGATCTGACATTTCAGGAACAAACCTTCAGATTCTCAGGAAAGCTTCGATGTCATGTATGATGATCAGTCATTTAATACTGAATGTGGCACCAGTTGTATCAGCAGATATTAAACTTTTTTTTTACAACCCCAAATACAAAAATGCCGGGACACTGTGTAAAATCTAAATAAAAACAAAATGCATTGATTTGAAAATCTCATAAACCCATATTTTATCACAATAGTAAACATATCAAATTTTAAGAAAAAGTTTTCTAAGAAAAAAATAAGGTAATTTTGAAATTGTTGGTAGTAACACGGCTCAAAAAAGTTGGGACAGGGCAACAATAAGCTGGAAAATGTAGTAGTGTTAACAAGGACAAGCTGGAAGAACATTTTAGAACATTTTGCAACTAGTTAGGTTATTTGACAACAGGTCAGTAACATGTTTGGGTATAAAAAGAGCATCTTAGACAGTCAGAGCGTCTCAGAGGTAAAGATGGGCAAACTTTCACCAATCTGTGAAAAACTGCATCTAAAAATGTTTATTGTAAGAAGGGTGGGATTTTAAAGGTACCAAAAGCTTATACAACATTTTTTTTTATATGAAAATATAATTTTTATTTAAATAACAGACAACGTTTCTTTTAAAATGGCAATTAAATTAAATGTTCAGACAAAAGCATATCATTTAGATATTAAGTGCAACCACTTCTTACTCTACATGTTTCGCTCAAAGAGCTTCCTCAGGAGTATTCGAAAGTGTTGCATGAAGTTTTTTGATACTACAAAAGAAACAACAATTATAAAAGTTTGTGTACATAAACATTACGCTATAGTAATAGATTGTATGATTACAAATCACAATATAAATTCTTAAACAGTTTTCACAAAGCATATTTAGTGATTAGTAATCATACAATCTGAGGAAGCTATTTGAGCGAAACATGTACAGTAAGAAGTAGTTGCACTTGATATCTAAATGATATGCTTTTGTCTGAACATTTTATTGTAATTTTAAAAGAAAATGTATCTGATTTTTAAATAAAATTTATATTTTCATATAAAAAACTTTTGTATAATCTTTTGGTACCCGGAATCGGACCATTACGCAGGTAAAGGACCTGGCCAGTTTTTGCGATTGACAATTGCGCGGTCGTGTGATGTGGCTCCCAAACAAAATTGGCGTCCTTTTTTCCCCACAAATAGAGCTTTCTTTTGGTGGTATTTGATCACCTCTGCAGTTTTTATTTTTTGCGCAAAAAAAAAAAAAATAGAGCGACAATTTTGAAAAAAAATCTATATTTTTTACTTTTTGCTATAATAAATACCCCCAAAAAAGATATAAAAAAACATTTTTTTTCTCAGTTTAGGCCGATACGTATTCTTGTACATATTTTTGGTAAAAAAATCGCAATAAGCGTTTAACGATTGGTTTGCGCAAAATTTATAGCGTTTACAAAATAGGGGATAGTTTTATGGCATTTTTATTAATATATATTTTTTTTACTACTAATAGCGGTGATCAGCGATTTCTTTCGTGACTGCGACATTATGGCGGACACATCGGACAATTTTGACACATTTTTGGGGCCATTGTCATTTTCACAGCAAAAATTGCTATAAAAATGCATTGTTTACCATGAAAATGACAATTGCAATTTAGGAGTTAACCATTAGGGGGAGCTGTAGGGGTTATGTGTGACCTCATATGTGTTTCTAACTGTAGAGGGGCGGGGCTGGACGTGTGACGTCACTGATCGCCTTTGCCTATATCAGGGAACAGACGTTCAGTGACATTGCCAATGTGAAGAACGGGGAAGGTGTGTTTACACACACCTCTCCCTGTTCTTCAGCTCCTGTGACCGATCGCGGGACACCGGCGGCAATCGGGTCCACGGGTCCCACGGTCACGGAGCTTCGGACCGGGTCGCGGACAAGTGCCCGCTACCCACGGCTGGGCACTTAAAGGGGACGTACAGGTACGTGCCTGTGCCCAGCCGTGCCATTCTGCCAACGTAAATGTGCAGAAGGCGGTCCTTAAGTGGTTAAGGTCCCACCCTTATTATAATAAAAATTGCTCTTTAGGGGCAAAATTGCATCTAGAAATTGTTCAACAATTTCAGAATAATGTTCCTCAGTGTAAATTTGCAAATACTTTAAATATATCATCATCTACAGTACATAATACGTATAATCAAAAGATGCAGAGCATCTGGAGAAATCTCTGTAAGACAAGATTCCTTTCCCTAAACTAAGCAATTCCCAAACGTTTACAGAGTGGTAAAAATAAGCTAGATGCTACAACATAGTAAACATGGACCTGTCCCAAATTTATTGAGACGTGTTGCTGCCATCAATTTCACAAAGTGACCTTAGTTTTTCTTAACCCCCCTGGCGGTATTTCTGAGTCTGGCTCGGGGTAAGATTTCTTTACCAAAAGCGGTATCCCCGAGTCAGACTTGGGCTCGCCTCGCAGCAGCCACAGACAAAGTTACTTAACTTGTCCCTGGATCCTGCGATGCCTCCCCGCTGTGTGAGCGAGTGGCGTCCTCGCTCGATTCACACAGTGTCCCTGTGTGCCGCCGATCTCCGTTCCCTGCAACGTTACGACGCACGGGGGCGGTGAACGGCGCCAAATTCAAAAAAGTAAATAAACACGATACATACAGTATACTGTAATTTTACAGATTACAGTACTGTATGTAAAAAATACACACCCCCTTTGTCCCTAGTGGTCTGCCCAGTGTCCTGCATGTACTTTTATATAATAAAAACGGTTCTTTCTGTCTGGAAACTGTAGATTGTCCATAGCAACCAAAAGTGTCCCTTTATGTCAAAAGTGGTTTTAGAGCAGCTAGAAAACAGCGATAATAAATTATAATCACTTGCAGAATTGAGCGATAGCGATTTGTGGGGAAATTCGTCATAAAAAAATAAAAGTAATGACAGCGACAATTCTGCAACTGAGCAAATTTCAGTGTTTTTGATTTGATTACATTATTGAATAATTTTTAATATAATTACATTATTATTTGTTATAATTATTTATAGTTATTTATTATATTATAATTTATGATTTTGTTTTTCAAACTTTATCATACACAGGATGTCTACTAGACTCTTGTTTGGACAGATTTAAGTGAGTTATTCCTAAGAATTACAGGCCTACAATGTAAAACGCCAAATTTCCATGCAAAATAATGGTACCGCTTTCAGCACCTAAAATCTGAAATAATCATACCACCAGCGAGGTTAAAATAGTAATTTTTCTCAATTTAAACAATTGATATGTTTTCTATTTTCTATTGTGAATAAAATTTGGGTTTATGAGATTTGCAAATCATTGCATTCTGTTTTTATGAAGATTTTACACAGCGTTCCAACTTTTTGGGTATTGGGATTGTAATTTTTTTCATTCGTTTTAATGACTAATAATTTCATTTAATACTGACCATGGCTGTTTGTGTACTATACACAAGATTTAAATTTGTAAAAGGTAACTAGAAATTATGTAGAAAAATAGACAATTTGGGGTTTACATTTTAATTTGGGTTTAAAAGATAAACATGAAATTATTGTGTGTGAGAGCTTAAAGGGTCACTGAAGGAAATTATTTTTTTAACTAAATAGCTTCCTTTACCTAACTGCAGTCCTGTTTTCATGTCCTCATTGTTCGTTTTTGCTATGATGTTGCTGTAATCCTTCTCTGTTCTGAACAGTCTGTTTCCTGATGAAAAAAGTCATGGGAGCTTTCTCTCTGTGGTCACTAATCAAGGAGGTGAGAAATTTCATAATGCAATATAATAAATGTTTGCGTTTGGGTTTAATGCTGCTTTAAGAGATACATCACAGAGAAGAGTTTTATGGTAAGGTAGAAGTTGAACAAATTCTCATCTAAATTAAGCCCTGTACACACGATCGGTCCATGCGATGAAAATGGTCTGATGGACCGTTTTCATTGGTTAATGTCGTGCCTACACACCATCGGTTAAAAAAACGATCGTGTCAGAACGAAAAACGAAGTTCAATGCTTCCAAGCATGCGTCGACTTGATTCTGAGCGTGCATGGATTTTTAACCGATGGTCGTGCCTACAAACGATCGTTTTTTTTCTATCGGTTAGGTATCCATCGGTTAGGCCCACACACGATCAGTTTGGTCCGATGAAAATGGTCCATCAGACCGTTCTCATCGGTTTGACCGATCGTGTGTACGCGGCATGACTTAGGCCCCATACACACGAGAGGATTTATCCGCGAATACGGTCCAGTGGACCGTTTCCGCGGATAAATCCTCTCGAGGATTTGTGCGGATTTCCATGCGATGGAGTGTACTCACCATCGCATTGAAATCCGCGCCGAAATCCTCTGGCGATGACGTGTTGCGCCATCGCCGCGATTATGACGCGGCGACGTGCACGCGGTCATATAAGGAATTCCACGCATGCGTCGAATCATTGCGACGCATGCGGGGGATCCCTTCGGTAGGATGGATCCGGTGAGTCTGTACAGACCAGCGGATCCATCCGTTGGGATGGATTCCAGCGGATAGATTTGTTTAGCATGTCAGCAAATATTTATCTGCTGGAATCCATCCCAGGGGATAAATATCCGCGGAAACAGATCCGCTGGACCATAGGATCTATCCGCTGAAACCGATTCGCTGGGATTTTTCAGCGGATGGATTCTATCATGTGTATGGGGCCTTAGAGCTTGCAGTAAAAAAAGACTGAATAGTACTATCAAAAAAAAAAAGTGAAGATAACAATAATGATAGGACAAAGAATAGTGAAAGGGATGAGTATGGCAGGAAGAGAGGAAGAGTATCTGTGATCACCACCCCTTCATGAAAATAAAAATATATATATATATCTTTGGTACAAATATCCTTTATTCAGTTATCCTTACACCTTGAGTGCTGCCCACCTGGAAAAATACTTACACTCCTCCTCAATCCAGGAACCTGCTGCCCTGCTTGGGGTGCACAGCCTTTGCCGCAAAAATGTCCTTTTCTTAGTGTGCATCAGTTGCTTTCATTCCTATGGGTAAGCTCTTCTTTACTGGACTAATGAAGGCTGCCATGAGTACAGCTTAACCATAAGATTGCATGGGGATGTGGCACACATGGGCAGCAAAAGGAGGACCCGGCAGGAATGTTTTTAATGGACAAACTGTACAGTGAGGGTCGGGGCTGTACAGGGAATATCTTTGGATCAAGGGGAAAGGTAAGTATTTGTCCAGAAGCAGCATTTAATTAGGGACAATTGTACAAAAGGCACTGTGGAATGATGCAGCACTATATACATATATACACAGTATCTCACAAAAGTGAGTACACTCCTCACATGTTTAAATATTTTATTATGTCTTTTCATGTGACAACATTGAATAAATGACACTTTGCTACAATCTAAAGTAATGCGTGTACAGCTTGTATAACAGTGTAAATTTGATGTCCCCTCAAAACAACTCAACACAGTCATTAATGCCTAAAACACTGGCAACAAAAGTGAGTACACCCCCAAGTGAAAATGTACAAATTGGGCCCAATTAGCCATTTTCCCTCCTTGGTGTCATGTGACTCATTAGTGTTACAAGGTCTCAGATGTGAATGGGGAACATGTGTGTTAAATTTGGTGTTATCGCTCTCACTCTCTCATACTGGTGACTGAAATTTCAACATGGCACCTCATGGCAAAGAACTCTCTAAGGATCTGAAAAAAATAATTGTTGCTCTACATAAAGATGGCCTAGGCTATAAGAAGATTGTCAAGTCCCTGAAACTGAGCTGCAGCACGGTTGCCAAGACCATACAGCGGTTTAACAGGACAGGTTCCACTCAGAAAAGGCCTCTCCATGGTCAAAATAAGAATAATGCCTCACACTCCTTCAAATTGGTCTGCATGGCTTTCATCCCAGAAGGAGGCCTCTTCTAAAGATGATGCACAAGAAAGCCCGTATACAATTTTCTGAAGACAAGCAGACTAAGGACATAGATTACTGGAACAATGTCCTGTGGTCTGATGAGACCAAGATAAACTTATTTGGTTCAGATGGTGTCAGCCGTGTGTGGCAGCAACCAGGTGAGGAGTACAAAGACAAGTGTGTCTTGCCTTTGGGTTGCATGAGTGCTGCTGTCACTGGGCAGCTACAGTTCATTGAGGGAACCATGAATGCCAACATGTACTGTGACATACTGATCCCCTACCTTCGGAGACTGGGCTGCAGGGCAGTATTCCAACATGATAACGACCTCAAACACATCTCCAAGACGACCACTGCCTTGCTAAAGAAGCTGAGGGTAAAGGTGATGGACTGGCCAAGCATGTCTCCAGACCTAAATCCTATTGAGAATATGTGGGGCATCCTCAAATGGAAGGTGGAGGAGAGAAAAATCTCTAACCTCCACCAGCTCTGTGATGTTGTGATGGAGGAGTGATAGATGACTCCAGTGGCAACCTGTGAAGCTCTTTTGAACTCTATGCCCAAGAGGGTTAAGGCAGTGCTGGAAAATAATGGTGGCCACACAAAATATTAACACTTTGGGCCCAATTTGAACATTTTCACTTAGGGGTGCAGGGCTGGCCTTAGGTGTTCAGGCGCCCTGTGCGAGCTAATCCTGTGGCTTCCCCCCCCCCCCCCATCTTCACCCCTCGCCCCCTGGTCACCTAAACATACACAAAGAGGAAAAAAATATCAGTTTGCATATCGCAGTGCGATCTGTCAGTTTGGACAGGAATCGGATCCATAGGTGTGAACACCCATGGAGTGTGCGTGTTATCTGTCTTAGATCTTGTTGCCGATGTTGTGTCCCATATTGCTTCCCTCACTTCCTTGTATGTGTCTCGTATGATGAGACTAGCTGTTCCTACACTTACTATTTAAACTTTTTTTCAAATAAATTATATTTTTCTAAAATAACTTTTTGATCCATATATTATTATTCAATTACCTAGTCTCTCCAATTTAAAGTCCCAGTGAGGTATTCTCTCGGCCTGTGCCCCTCTCGCCAACCCCTTGGTATGCCCTATGGCCAGTCCGGGCCTGCTGCGAGCTGTGATGGCCGCACGGCGCCCCTGTTGCCCATGGAGCCCTGTGCGGCCGCACAGCTCGCACACCCCAAAGGCCGGCCCTGTAGGGGTGTACTCACTTTTGTTGCCGGTTGTTTAGACATTAATGACTGTGTGTTTACACTGTTATACAAGCTGTACACTCACTACTTTACATTGTAGCAAAGTGTCATTTCTTCAGTGTTGTCACATGAAAAGATATAAGAAAATATTTACAAAAATGTGAGGGATGTACTCACCTTTGTGAGATACTGTATATATATCATTTCCTGATTACTCTGTTTGGTTATCAATAAGCCATCTCATGTCACTGTTGAATGCCATCTTAAAAACCAGCACAACAGGATCACTCCACAGAAGGTATGGCAGAGGGGAAGGGGTGATAAATGAAGATCCTATCTCTTGAGAAAAAGGTTCCATGGGTAGCAACCTGCAGTGGTTTATGGGGAGGTGTATTTGCATTAAAACATCTTCAGGAGGATAACATCTGCTTAGCGGTTCATGCATTAGACTAGAGGATGTTAATGATCATGGCAGAATCCTCTTAAAGTGGAGGTTCACCCTAAAACATCTATGTACCATTACATGCAGCATACTTCCGTCAGCTACAGTATGCTGGTATTTTTTTTTTATCGCTGTACATCCTGTTATATAGTTCATTTTCTTTTCTTCCTCCCGCGGAGAATAGGCGTTCCTATGAAGAGGCGTAGATGATTGACGTGCGGAAAAGGCGGGTCACGCGTTACGAAAATAGCTGATCTCAGACTCGGCTATATACTGCGCCTGCGCAGTCAGCTCCTAGTCTGTGCGCAGGCGCCGTATAGCGTCGTGTCCCAGATCGGCTATTTTCGGAACGCGTGACACGCCTTTTCCGCACGTCAATCATCTACGCCTCTTCATAAGGACGCCTATTCCCTGCGGGAGCATATGAGATGCGCTACGCCGGCCAAAAGGTACGCCGCTGTACCTGAATCTACCTCTTAGTGTTTAGTTATACTGACAAGATAGACTAATTATTTACTTTGGCATTCCAGAGGTTGGGCTGTGTAGACCCCAAATACTGGTCTAATTTGTCTTGAGTTTCTATAAGTTAAATACATATAGACCTGACCTCTTAAGACACTGGTTTGAAGGCATTCACCTCTGCTGTAAACCAGATTTGTGCTGGTTCTCAGGCCGCGTACACACGATCGGTCCATCCGATGAGAACGGTCTAAAGGACCGTTGTCATCGGTTAACCGATGAAGCTGACTGATGGTTTGATGTGCCTACACACCATCGGTTAAAAAAACGATCATGTCAGAACGCGGTGACGTAAAACACAATGACGTGCTGAAAAAAACGAAGTTCAATGCTTCCCAGCATGTGTTGACTTGATTCTGAGAATGCGTTGATTTTTAACCGATGCTTTTGCATACTAACCATCGGTTTTGACCTATCGGTTATCAGTCCATCGGTTAAATTTTAAAGCAAGTTCTAAATTTTTTGACCGAAGGTTAACTGACCGATGGGGCCCACACAAGATCGGTTTGGACCGAAGAAAAGGTCCTTCAGTCCGTATTCGGTTTTGACCGATCGTGTGTACGCGGCCTCAGTGTGCAAGTACACATAACTGGTAAGTATAAAAGTTTCCATATCTTTGGTGCATGTCTGTATGTCTTACTTTGTTTTACCTATTTTGTATATGTTCAGCTGTTCAGTTCTTGCTGGCCAAAAAAGGCTGATTATCCCCTGGCAACTGATGTACCCTGTATATCTACAGGATCAACCAAGAAAGTGGAAAAAAAAATATTCTACCACCCTGAAAAACCAGACTAACCTTGGCGGTGTAGCTGTGCCAGATTTCAACTTGTATTATCTAGCTGCCCAGCTATCCCACCTGTAGCATACAGATAAAACTGATTAACAAAGGTATCAAGCCTGGATCTGCACCTCTTTTGGGCACTTTTCTTTTGTGCAGTGATGTGTGGACTGAGAAACTTCACTGTGGTTGATGATCACACTGGTCTTTGGCACCAACATAAACATGTCTGAGACTTGGTCTTAATCAAATCAAATGCCCCTGTGAGTTATGGTTCAGGAAACTACTACCCAAACTGCTCATGATCCCTTAGACCAGAGGTTCTCAACCTTCTAGGGCCGTGACCCCTGGATACAATTTCCCAAGTTGTGGGGACCCCTAACAGTAAAATTTTCGTAGCGTGGGTTGTCGGCATATGCGCTCCCATATGGTATATTTTAGGATGTACCAGTCTTTCTCTTTGTTCTCTTTTCTTTCTCTTTTATCTCTCTCTATCCTTATTTCTTGTTTTTTTCCCCCATCCCTCTCTAGCTGTTTTTCTTGTTTTTTCTCTTATTCTTTTTCTTCCTTTTTTCTTTCTTCCTCCCCCTCTTTTCCTCTCCCTTCCCTGTATTCTCTATTTTTATTCCTTCTCTTACTCCTTGGTGGGGGGGATGGGATGAGTGGCAGTGCTGGGGGGAGTTCTGATCGGCCAACTTAGGTGCTCTTGATGAAGGTCATCTGCTGATCTGAGAACTGTAGTGAAGACTTTTAACTATAATCACAGGTAGTGTTACACAGTGTGTCTCCGACTTTGTGGTGTCTCGTAGCAGTGACCCCTATGCTGAAATCAGGAGATGGGGTCCCCTCCAGCCCCTCCCACCTCACAATCCTCACCAGTCAGCTGACCTCTAGTCTCTGCCCCCCCAGCCATGCCGTGAACTGAATGGGCGGCTGTGAAGAGGCCGAGTGGGCGGCTGTGGGCTCCAGGAACAGTGCTGCTGGGAAGCTGCAGAAAGGCTGGGAGAGCGGTGCAGGCTTCAGGAACAGCCCAGGATTTGGTGACCCCTGGCAAATCATCATTTGACCCCCGAGGGGGTCCCGACCCCAGGTTGAGAACCACTGCTTTAGACAGAGAAATGGGCTTCTTATGGCATTTTTTATCTGTGCCATTTCTGCATCTCAAATGGTCTTAAACCCTTTGCGTTATTGAAAAAGGAATTTTCGCTCCCTAATTCTATGTTTTTCAGATACCTACAGTTGAGACATGACTTGAAAACCCAGTTCCCCAATAGCTTCCGAGTGAGTGAGTGAGTGACTTATATAGCGCAGCAAATGCGAACTTAATCGCCTCAAGGCGCTTGACATCCAGAGTCGTACCGGTCCTTCAGAAGAGGTGGGTCTTTAGTTTTTTCCTAAAGGCCCGATGGTTTTCCTCCAGGCGGATGGTAGTGGGTAGAGCATTCCAGAGCCGAGGTCCTTGGACCGAAAATCTGCGTTCTCCCTTCAATTTGTAGCGGGATTTAGGAATTTGGAGAAGGTTTTGGTTGGTTGATCGGAGCACGCGCTTGGTGACGTAGGGTTTTATTTTCTCGCTTAAGTATTGGGGAGCGTTCCCATGTATACATTTGTGGGTGAGGCAGAGTGTCTTGAATGTCACCCTGTCCTGTACGGGCAGCCAGTGGAGGGATCTCAAGGCCGGGGAGACTGATTCCCACGGCTTTTTACCTGTTACCAGTCTGGCTGCCGTGTTCTGGACGACTTGTAGACGTGACATCTGGTATTTCGGTAGTCCTAAATAGAGGGAATTTGCGTAGTCGAGTCGTGAATTGATGATAGTTCCAACCACTACAGCTCTGTCTTCTTCCGGGATGAAGGGGATGAGTCTACGTAGCATGCGGAGCAGATGATGAGAACTGCTGACAACTGATCCTATTTGTGCATCCATCGTCATGTCTGCGTCAAAGATGACTCCGAGGCTTTTGACTTTGTTGCTTGGCGGAATGGTTTGTCCGAGGATGGTGGGTGGTATCCATGTGGTCCTAGAAATGGATTTCCTATTTGCGTGCAGGGTGAGTAGCTCTGTTTTGGATCCGTTGAGTTTGAGGGAGCTTTCAGTCATTCAATTGTCGATCAGTGTGAGGCATTTTCCAAGTTCATGAAATTGTTCTTTTTTGTTGGTGATTCGAAGGTAAAGCTGCGTGTCGTCAGCATAGGAGTGGTAGCGCAGGTCCTGTTTGCTGATGATTTTGAGGAGCGGGCGGATGTAGATGTTGAAGAGTACGGGTGAGAGGGGCGATCCTTGCGGGACTCCGCATGTAACGGTCCGTGTTTCTGATGTAAAACCTCCAAGTTTCACGGTCTGAGTGCGATTTCCTAGGAAAGATGCGAACCACGGTAGGGCCGCGTCCGAGACTCCTGCTACTTCCTTGAGTCGTGTGAGCAATATGTTGTGGTCTACCGTGTCGAAGGCTGCGCTAAGGTCCAGCAGCACTAGGAGACAGGATTCTCCATCATCTGCTGCTTCGAGGGCATCATCCCATATCTTGAGAAGAGCCGTTTCTGTGCCGTGGCCTGGGCGAAAACCTGATTGTAGAGGATCTAGGAGTTTGTGATCGTCCAGGTGTGGCTGAAGCTGTTGTACTACTGCTTTCTCCATGATCTTGGAGATCGTGTTTAGGCTTGTTACCGGTCTGCGCTGGTTTGGGTCTTTCGGGTCGAGGTTGGGTTTCTTTAAGAGGGGTTTTATTATGCCTTGCTTGAGGTTGTTAGGGACTATCCCTTCCCTGAATGATTGGTTTATGATGTGCGTTATGGTGGGTGCCAAAATGTCCGTGCATTCTTTCAAAAGTTTTGTAGGAACGATGTCATTGGGTGATGTGTTGTCTCAGAGGCTTCCGATGATGTTTTTTGTGGTGTCGATTGTAATTGGGACCAGCTCAAAAATCGTCGATCGTGGGTTATTTATGTTGATTTCTTCTTCTAGCTGTATCTGAATGTGGTTGGTGTGCTTTTTCTGTTGAACTGTTGCCCGAATCGTTTCGATTTTGTCGATGAAAAAGTCAGATAGCTCATTGCAGAATTCCTGTGTTTCACTTGCAGGGGGGTCCAAGCAGGAGGGGTTCATAGTCTTAGCGACTAGTTGAAAAAGTTCCCGTGGGCGGTTTAGGGCTTCGGAGATTTTGTGTGCGAAATGGTCTTTTTTAGCTTTAAAAATCGCTTTGTGGTAGTTCTTGGTGAGGGTTTTGTACTTTGTGAGGTTTTCTTTTGATGGGTTCCTCCTCCAGGCTCCTTCAGCTCTTCTGCGATCCTGTTTCAGTAGAGTGAGAGTGTCGTTGAACCAGCCCGAGTTGTTTTTCCGGCTGAGAGCTCTGCGTTTCGGACCGACTGTGTCTGCTGTTTGTAGTAACGCTTTGTTTAAAGCGTTGAGTGTTTGTTCCGTTGAGTGGTTCCGATTTAGTACTTCTATTTTTGTCGCTAGGGTGGTTTTGAAGAGCTCAGAGTGTAGTTTCTTCTGCGATCTTGCCCAGTGTATAGTTGTAGGGGGTTTGGGTTTTTGAAAGATGGTATCGGTGGTTAATATGAATTTGATGGCGTGGTGGTCCGTCCATGGTAAAGGTCTGTTGTCCAATTTTCTGATAATCACGTTTTGTTTGAAGATGAGATCCAAAGTGTGACCTGACGTATGTGTTGAAGTCTTTATCAGTTGCTGCAGACCGCGTTCTTCGAGTTGGTCGATGCAGGCGGTAGCGATGGGATCCTGAGTTGAGTTAGCCCAGAGGTTGAAGTCCCCAAGTAGCAGCAGGTTTTTAGTTTTCAAGGTGTATGTCGAGAAGAATTCGGTGAAGGGAGTGAGGAGATGCGTCTTTGGACCAGGCGGTCTGTAGCATAGTAGTATGTGGACGGTTTCCTCGGGTGTTGTTTGAAGTTGCAGGGTGAGTGTTTCCATAAAGGGCAGTGAGTTCTGTAGAGTAGTTTTGGTGAGAGCGAGGTGGGATTTGTAGATCACTGCAAGGCCTCCTCCTCTTTGTCCTGTTCTATGCTCGGTTAGGATGCTATAATTTTCGGGTACCAATTCTGCTAGGACGGGGTTACAGTCGGGTGTTAGCCAACTTTCCGTGATAAAGAGGCAATCTGTGTTGTGTTGGACGACGAAGTCGTGGATTTCCTTTCTGTGCTTGACTGCAGATCTTGTGTTGATCAGGGCGCATTCTAAGTGTTGTAGTCGCTGCGGTGGCTTCTCGTTTTTTGGGTTTGGTTGGCGGTGGATTCTTAGAAGTTGTTCTTTCCGTAGTGTTTTTTGAATGGAGGTTGGTAGCGTTGCGGCCGCCTTCCTTAAGTTGCGGAGGGTGTCCGCTGCGTACTTGAAGAAGAGCATGGTGGGAGATGACTTGTTGGAGATGTGCTGATACTGTGGTCCTGTTGATCCAACGATGATGAGGATGGTGGTCGGGAGGGGGGGATTGATGATGTTCCCAGAAGGTCCAGTTGACTTCGCTCGGTGCCAGTGATGTGGATCGGCGAGATTGCTGCAAAAAAAGAAGATGGTGGCCCGGCCTAACCCGCCCCCCTCAGTTGATCCAGAGGAAGGCAAAAAAACCCTAACCTAGCGGCCAATTGCTGCGGCGAGGGAAAAAAATTCCTTCCTGACCCCAGAGGCGATCGGAGAACCCTGGATCAAGCTGCTAGGTGGACCCCGGGATGGGACTTACCTGGCCGGTGCGGTCTGCGCTGTGATGGGTGAGCTGGGGAAGGAAGTGCAGGGGGGGGTGAAAAGAATGGATAGAGGGGCCAAGAATGGCCCTTACTTACCGGGTTTTGTAGCCTGGGTGTACCAAGATGGCCGCCGGAACCGTAGCTAGGCCCAAGCCGCGGCCTCTCCTAGCTCTCCAGCCGAGATGTGGCAAGGTTAGCGTCAGAATCAGCCTCCTGATGCTTCTGGGTCTGGAAGAACCCTGCTGGATGGAGGTGATGCTACGGAGGAAAGAGGCAGGAAAGAGGTGGGATGGCCAGAGGCGGGGTTTGGTCACAGCCGCGGTCTTTCCTGTGGCTCTGCGCCCGAGGACGCCAGGGAGCCACAGGCGGAGGTCAGCGGCTGCGGAGGGGGCAGAGAGGTCTGATCGGGGGGGGCGTCGGTGCTGTGATCCCGAGAGAGGGTGCTCAGCGGCGGATGTCTCCTCTGGTGATCCGAGGGCGGAGGTCCGCAGAAGGGGGGGGCGGGAGCTGGACGGGGAGACGCCGGTCCTGGATCCCACGGAGCTCTGCAATAGAAGGGGGCTCGGCGGCGGGTGAGGCCTGGGCGATCCCCGGAGGGGGCTAGAGGATGGATGGGTGTCGCTGCGGAGGGGGGTGTCCCGGAGCGGGGGGAGAACCGAGGTTCGGCACGGATGTGACTCTGTGCAACGCTGACAGGAGCTGCAGCAACACACGTCCGCACGAGTGTTGACACCCATCCCTTTATTAGATGATATATGTGGTCTGGAACCACAAAAGCTGATTTCCACATTTTACAATATGCTTATTACACCCTCAGCCACAAAACTTGCCTACCGGGCTAAATCTCACTGGAAAGCAGATTTAAAGTGGAGTTCCGGCCAAAATTACACTTTTTAAATAAAAATACCCCTATAATACACAAGCTTAATGGGCCAGATTCAGGTAGAATTCCGGCGGCGTAACGTATTGCATTTACGTTACACCGCCGCAAGTTTTACGGGCAAGTGCTTGATTCACAAAGCACTTGCCTGTAAACTTGCGGCGGCATAGCGTAAATCCGTCCGGCGCAAGCCCGCCTAATTCAAATGGGGCGTGTATCATTTAAATTAGGCGCGTTCCCGCCCCGAACGTACTGCGCATGCTCCGTTTTGAAATTTCCCACCGTGCTTTGCGCGAAATGAAGTCGCACCGACGTAATTTTTTGAACGGCGACGTGCGTTACGTCCTTTCCTATTCACGGACGACTTACGCAAAAAAAATAAAATAAATTAATTTGACGCGGGAACGACGGCCATACTTTAACATGGCAAGTCTAAATATAAGCCAAGAAATAGCAGCTGTAACTATACGCCAGGAAAAGCCGACTAGCGACGACGTAAGAGAATGCGACGACCACGCGTACCTTCGTGGATCGCCGTAAACAGCTAATTAGCATACCCGACGCGGAAAACGACGCAACCTCCACCCAGCGGACACCAAAGTATTTCACCTACGATCCGAAGGCGTACGAAGCCGTACGCCTGTCGGATCGAAGCCAGAAGCCGTCATATCTTGGTTTGAGAATTCAAACTAAAGATACGACGCGGCAAATTTGAAAATACGCCGGAGTATCAGTAGATACTCTGGCGTATTTCTTCTGTGAATCTGGCCCGATGTATTTTAGTAAAGTTAGTCTGCAAACTAAGCATGTCTGCATGTGACAGGCACAGTGGATGTGTTTGATGGAACAGTGGCTGCATGTGACAGGCACAGTAGATGTGTTTGATGGCACAGTGGCTGCATGTGACAGGCACAGTGGATGCGTTTAATAGAAGAACAATTTGTAATAGGACTTGCTATTGCACGGGGCCCGCCCCCCTGCACAGGGGCCCGCCCCCTCGTCATGCTCCGCTCTATCTCCGCCTCTGCCTACCCCCTTGAGTTCCATAGATTGAATGCACACATTCGAGGTGTGCTAGTGGGGTGGGCGGGGCTGTTAAGACGTGTCTCCCAGGAGACATAGCGGAGGGTGGGGGGCGGGGATGATGCGCTCAGCCTTGGGCCGCGGCTGGAAAAGAAACTATAACTCAGTGAGTTTTCCACAAAAAAAAAACATGCCAAACTGTTTAAGGGGACACAGAAGCAGGGGATGCAGAGGACATGAAAAAGAGGGTGGGGCTCCACTTTAAACTATCTGAATGACGAAGACTGGGAATAGGCTTTAGACAGTCTAAACTGGTATCTCCCAAGCTGTTCGACCGCTTAACACAATTATATATAAATATCATAGGGCATATCTAACCCTCATTCATATATCTAAGTTCTGCTCAACATGCAGGCCCCTATGTTCCATGTGCTCAATTATTCAGGGGTATTGGAAGCAAATTGTAAGGTTTCTCCACGACACCATGAAAACTCCTTTTTCCCTAAGTGCATACTTGGGATATTTCTTGGCCCTGAAGCAGATAAATGCATGACTATATTTCTCCATGAAATCTAACTTAGTGCAAAGAAATGGATAGCCGAAGGCTGGATACAAGGTGTTACCCCGTGTTCCAAGCCTGGCTTACAGAGGTCAACGCTTCTCTACCCTACATAAAATGTATCTATCTCAATAGGGGATGTCCCCATTAAATATAGTAAATTAAAGGGCTACTGCTTACAACAAACAAGCACCTGTGTATAATTTCTGTTGCCACCTCTCCTTCTCTGGAACCTTCGGGATTCGCGCATTGCCCACCCATTCTGCTTACTCGAAACTAGTTGACTCCCCTCACGTTTTCTCTTTACCATCAAGAAAAAGCTGTAATTACCACCATATTTTTTTATAGTATGTTTGATGGACTATAATGATGCCCATTTTTCGATGGCCTAGTGTCTTGTAAGTTTAATTTCTCATGCCAATACTCAATGCTGCTCTGACTTCGTATAGGTATACACCTATTGCTATGGGTATATGTTCATTAATCTTACCTCTGTCGCCACCAAGTCACAGATTGTTTCTGTTTTGTTACTTTTTTTTATTGTACTCCTTATGTTTATTCTTTCAATAAAGAATCATCTTTTCAATGAAAAACATATAGATTCTATTATCATTTTTTCATGTGAGGAGGAAGTCGTTTTCTGCTCTAAACGAGGATCCCTCTGGCCTATGATGTGAGGTCCTAATGAAGATCAGCAACTTTCATTGTGTCAGCAAATAACATAATAGGAGGCGTTCTTAATAAATATGCTTCTACAACCTTCAAAACCTTTGACCCATCAATTTGTTTTTAAAGCAATGTGGTGAAAAAGAGCAATAAAAATAAACTTTAATCTAAAAAAAAAAAAGAAAGCAAGAATAACAAATGTTTTGAGCATGTTGCTGAGAATGAGAGAAGCCGCTGAACAAAAGGAGCTGCAGTGCTGTGCTGAAAAAGCGTGGCCGAGGGAAGAAATAGAAAACGTTAGTAATATTTTAGTAGTAAATAAGCGATAAGTGCATATAGAGTAAATTAAATGATGTAAGGGACATGGATGATCCGTGACCGACAGCAGCTCTCACAACAATGTACACTTCATAACAAAAATTAAAATCAAAACGTGTAGCACTGTCAAACCATGACCTTAATAATTAAAGTGCAAAAAAAAAACATCTACCGTAATATAATGCAATAAAGATGAAAATGTGAAAACATGAAAAAGAGAAAAAGAAAAATTATTATTAATAGTCCAAATGTCCCAATTCCACATCCATAACGAGAACACAAAACAGGTGCCGATCCAGTGTTCAATTTGTGAAGACGCCCACATAGTATATCTGCTTACCAGATTTTAAGACCTTCCAGGGTCTATCTGCACATGAGTGAGCTTTCACCCCTCACTATGGGCTCAACCGCATCCACTACCCAGCCTGCTTAATTGCATTCCACAGGTGTATAATCCACACTTATCATCAATTAAGGAAACTTCAGAGTCCGTTCACACATTCATCATATGAAAGAGGAAGATAAACTTATTCCGCAACATTCTTTTAAAAGCACACAGGAGTTTAATAAAAGCTGTACTTACAACAAAAATGATAACATTTGGCTTAAAATGGAAACATTCGTTTGTCCAGCATCCTTCACAAGTGTTCATTCGTCAACGCTGCTCTGCGCCTAGCCTGACATACGTTTCGTCCAGTGAGGCTTCTTCTGTGAGGCAGTAATAATATTTTAGTAATAGCTGTGAGGATGTTAAGGTTTGTGAATGTGATGAACTCAGAGATGGGGTTGACTAGCTAATATTGGAGACTTATGTATTGGAAGAATGATTGAATGAGTGTTAAAAGAGATGTAAACCGAGAGAACGATGTATAGCCTCTATATAACAGAGGAAACAAGAATGTTATATTAGGAAAGATCTACATAATTCCAAAGCTCAGCTGGCCCAGAAAGATAATGCCATTTTGTCTTTTAAAGCATGCATTATGGGTAAAGTGCACAGCCATTAATGTGTTAATAAAGAGACCTATACTGGTATGAAACAAAAAGACAAAATTCTGCAGAAAGAGCAGTCAGTATATTTGGCTACTTTAGAGCTACCCCTGGTGATGATGGGTCCTCTGTTCTACCACAGATATATAATAATGCAAAATAAAAAAATTAGGCCAAAGGCTGCCAGATAAAAATTTAAGTAAGTGTATTATATCAAAGCCGGTAAACAGTGCAAGACCTGGCATCATGCAATAACCACTTCAAAGTTGCATAACTAATAAAGTGAACACGGGCCTATAGCAGGAGGAAATAGACTGCACCAATGTTAGTCTAAGTTTTAACTGAGATAACTATTTATTAATCGGACCTAATTATCTCAATGTTAAAATTCTTGAGTGTACTCTATAATTATACCACAGATAAGGGTAACCCTAGAAGGGTAATACAAAGTACCCTAACCTTAACATTAGTGTTGTCCAGCTTGCAGTGGGGCCTATCTGTCGGTAGAGCTCAAGAGTCTGTCTCTTTAAGAGTAGGTGGTGTATAGCTGCATGGCTAAGTAATGAGCAGTCTATACGGAACTGAGTGTAGAAAGTGGTTTAACGCCTTATCTCCTCTCCCCACACCTGGCAGATGACAGGTTCAGCTCCACACACTTAGTGGTTAGCAGTCCCAGTTGGCAGGTCCCTGAGACTCATTCTCTCAACGCTGGATCACCCACATGGCTCAGTCTTTGGCAAGCATTGACAGCCTCTGCAGCACCTCTGTCTTCCCTCTGAAGTATGCAGACAGGATCAGGCAGCAAATTCCCTCTACGTGTCTCTCTCTATCTGGTACAGCTGTGGGACTTCCTATTGCAGGCCCTCTCAGCACAGCTCCCCTCTGCAAAAGAACCCCAGTGTCTCTCTTTCACCTGGGAAAACAGCCTAGTCTTTCCATTTCTATAGTGCAAGGAATCCTGGACATTCGATTTCTGTAGCCATTTATCTCTATTAACTTGCATTGTGCTTTTCCCCTAAGAAAACTACAAGTCCCAGTGTTCTTTGTGGTAGAGGTATCCATCCTCCTGCTGCTGATTGGATCTGAGTCTACTACCAGGAGGGGGTGGAGGAGAACAGAGAGCGAAGAGGGGGTTATATAGAGCCTGCTCTTTCACAGATCCTGGAGGGGGGTGAGCAGGAGGATTTGAGTCTGCACACATACACAGACACAAGGTTTCATTGCTGTACAGCCACTCCTGTCAGCAGTGACGAGGAGAGAGAGCCCTCCCCACACTCATGGCTCTGCAACATACCTGGAGGGGGGGGGGGACAGCAGCACTCACCTAGAGTAACCAAATGAGAGTAGTTCTTTATTTTTTCTTCTGTCAGAACTGATTGGACGGAGACTAGGAACTGTGCAGAGTAATAATAACACCCCATTCACAGCTTTCTCCATACAAGATCGACAAATTTGTCCCAGATATTTGACCCTAGTGCATCACCCGTAAGCCTCTCTAACAGACTGAAAGATGCAGTGACTCAATAAATTTGGCCAGTACAGATGCCTCTGCACTCCTTCATGCATGGCTCCCATTGCAGCTGTGTGAAGAATAGTGTTGCTCACGAATATTCGCATTGCGAATATTCGACTCGAATATAGCATATTCGAGAAATCGCGCTATATTTCGAAATTCGCGGTGAATATTCGCAATTCCGAATATTCGATTTTTTACAATTTTTTTTTTGAATCAGATCACATCCTAGATATCTCCATCGACGTCTAAAAGCATTGCTGGTATCATTAGAGACCCTGGGCCGAGTAGCTGAAGCGTTCATTGAATTTTCCAGAAAGATCGCAATGCGATTATTCGGCAAACGCAATATCGCGCGATTATTTTCCTCGCCCCGATCTTCCGCATCAGAGCGATTTTTACAGTTTCATTTTTAAAACAGATCACATCCTAGTGATCTCCATAGACGTCTGAAAGCATTGCTGGTATGATTAGAGCCATTGGGCCGAGTAGCTGAAGCGATCATTTTATATTGCCGAATATTCGCAATGCGAATATTCGGCAATAGGAATATTGCGCGATTATTTGCTCCGCCCTTTTGCATCAGAGCCAATCAGAGTTCTCCTTCCACACTCGTCACAGGTTAGCAACCAATAGGAACCTGCCTGCATGGACATTATATAAGCTCACTCCCAGCACCATTTCATTGCAGATTCAGAAGCTGGCTATAGAGTGTGGAGGCTGTTTCTGTGTTCCTGGTTTCCTGTGTCTTTGTTCTTGATTGATTTAGATCATCACCAGCATTGCTATTTAGTGATTCCAGTGGATCTTTTCCAGTATATCAACTGCTTTTTTCAAAGCAATAGACCCAAGAGCTTTTTTCAAAGCTACGTTTTGTGCTGTTTTGTGCTGTTTTTTTCATTTGTGTTACTGTTTGATCCTGCAATCCTCCCTGTTCAGTTATATTTGCAAGAGATTTCAGAACACATATTGATCTGAGCTTTATAAAAGAGCTTTTCTAAAAGCTAAGTTTTGTTCATCTTGTGTTACTGTCAGATCTTGCAGGTTCACTGTTCAGTGATATTTGATAGGCATCTCAGTTCAAATTTTGTTTAGTTTTCCCTAAAGAGCTTTTATAAAAGCTAAGTTTTGTGTTCAGTTTAGTTAAATTTTGTGTAGTAAGTGTACACACTGTTAGTGTACATTTATTTCATCTAGCTTAGCTTAGTGTGTGTTTAGTGTCTGTGTTTTGTGTTTAAAAAAAAAAAAAAAAAAAAAGTTAGTGTTTGTTTAGTGCTTTTTTTTTTTTTCTTTAATTTTGTAGTCCTTGTCTGGTGTACTACTTTTCTTATAGTTTAGTAGCTGTCTGTGTACGTCTTTGTCTGCGTGCCTGTCTTGTAAAAAAAAACACAAAAACACATTTTGTTCACATTTTCCCCCCCAATAAAGTTTAACCCCCCCACACACATATCAGCAATTATGAGCGGCATCCGTGGCCGTGGCAGTAGGGGTAGGGGAGTTACTCCCAGTGCTGGATCGCTGCCAGCACGGGGTACCTCTCGTGCCCCTACTAGTGGTAGAGGATCGGGTGCAAGGGGAGTACGCCTGATCCGGGAGTTCTTCCCATCGGGCAGCCGCCCGATATTGCCATCTCAGGCTCAAGTAGTGGTGGACTACATGGGGCACAGCAGTGCCACTGAGTCGTCGGTCCCGACTCACAGTAGTACCACCATTACACCGTTGCCTGTACTACCCCCCCCCAGCCCCCAAGAGTCCAGCATCTTACTGTTCGACAGCGACAGTGATAGGGATCTCTTGGGGGAGGCCATGCATCAGGCAGACCTCCAGCTCTGTCCTGATGGTCAGGACCTTTTTGAAGGGATGGATGAGGAGGATGGGATACCTGCTGGCAGTATCCCAGAGACATCCCTTCAAACTGGTGCTGCTGTTTTGGTGCAGGAAACAGCAGCACCTAGTCAGACCCAGGCGTGGGTGAGGGGACAGCGGAGCCAGGCTAGAGGCTCCATGTCACGTGGTTCCCTCAGACCAACACATCTCAGCCCTTGGTCTGACATCTCAGGGGGCGAAGAGGGTGACCCATCATGGTTGCCATCTGACGCGTCGGCTCACTACGTCAGTGACGACGGGGAAGGTAGGCACCCTGGTGAAACGGTGCGCCAGGTCACCACCAGGGAGACCATCGTCAGGGTCTCCACTGGTGATGGCAGCAGGAGGTGTCAGGAGGAGGAGCAGCAGCAGCAGCAGCAGCAGCAGCAGGCAGCTCCACCTGTGCGCACCGAATCCCAGCAGGTGCAAGTAAGCGTCACCCCATCTGACAGGAGGGCGGTGCTGAAGTCACCTGTCTGGAATTTCTTTACCCTGGTGGCAGACAACCCTACCGTGGCCATCTGCCGGATTTGTAAAGTGAGGGTGAAGAGAGGGAAGTGTTTGGCTCGGGTGGGTACCACAGCCCTGAACCAGCACCTCAGGATAAACCACTGGGCGTTGTATGAGGAGATGAAGCGTGGTGGTGGTAGCAGCGCCACCACCACAAGTGAGCAGGGTACAGCAGCCCCTGCCACATCTTCATCTGTTTCCAGCAGGTCATGCCCCCCCGCTCCCTCTAGTAGAGGTACTGGTACCGGCAGCCAGACCTCTACTTCCACAGCACCCTCCACGTCTGTGTCCCGCACTGCCGTCCGGCGCCAGGCGTCGATTTCAGACGCCTTTGACCGCACCACTCCCTTCCCCCCTGGAGACCGACGTGTGCGTTCCCTCAATGGGCTCCTGGCAAGGGTTATTGCCCAACATCTGCTGCCCTTCAACATAGTTGACAGCAACCCCTTCAGGCAGATGTTGGAGCAGGCCCAACCCCAATGGCGTGTCCCCAGCCGCCATTTCTTTGCCAGGACTGGTGTCCCTGCCCTACACCAGCACATTGTTCAGAATGTAACCCTGTCGCTGGATCACGCTGTCAGCGACAGGGTTCATCTGACAATGGATGGCTGGACCAGCAGGCATGGGCAGGGACGCTACATCAGCTTCACGGCCCATTGGGTTTCCCTCCGAGGCGTCGGTGAGGGATCGTCGGCAACCGATCTTGTGGTGCCGCCCCGGGGTGTCCAGGGGAGAACTGCTGGTCTCCCTCAAGCCACTGTCTCCGCAGCTGCTGAGCCTCCCAGCAAGCGCCCCCGTAGCTACTCAAGTGTGGGGCACGTGCGCTGTCAGGCCGTGCTCCAGCTTGTTAGTTTAGGGGACCGGAGACACACTGCAGAAGAAGTGCTGAAAGCACTTCAAGCTCAGGTCCAGAAGTGGCTGACACCCCGAAGGCTCCAGCCAGGTATGGTTGTCTGCGATAACGGCAGCAACCTACTCGCCGCCCTCCATGCTGGCAGTCTGACGCACGTGCCCTGTCTGGCACATGTCCTCAACCTGGTGGTGCAGAAGTTCCTGCGCACTTATCCAGGGTTGAGTGACATTGTGGCAAAGGCGCGTAGGATTGCCAGCCACTTCAGGCGCTCCCCAACCGCTACCGCGTCCCTGTCCAAATTGCAGCGGAAGTACAATCTGCCCCTTCACAGGCTGATTGTGGACAGTGTGACGCGGTGGAACTCCACCCTCCACATGCTGAAGAGGTTGTGGGAGCAGCAAAGGGCGGTGAGGGAGTACCTGATGGAACTAGGCACTCAGAGGGCTTCACCACAACTCCCTTTCATCGCCTGTGCGCAGTGGGGGCAGATAAACCAGGTCTGCCAAGTGTTGTCCTCCTTCGAGCAGGCGACCAAGATGGTCAGCAGTGAGCAAATTGGCCTCAATAGCGTGCTGCCAATACTGTTCATGCTGGAGAGGACACTAGATCGCCTGCTCGAGGCTGGGGAGAGTGCCTTGGTGGAGCAGGAGGAGTCAGCAATGCTCCACCGAGACCAGGGCCAGGACCAGGAGGAGGAGGAGGAGGAGGAGGATGATGATGAAGAGGAGGAGGAGGTGGTTGCTGGTGTCGTCCCGGAGTCAGGGCCTGGTCAGGAGGGAGAGCCGGTGTTGGGGGCACCGATAGTCCGGGGGTTGGGCATGTCTGAGTTTGACCAGCAGCGCCTCAGGGAAGAAGAGTCGCACCTCATTCACCTGGCCAGCATTGAGGAGTCACAGCGGGCTGTGCTCTTCCCCATGGCTGCCCACATGCTCAGATGCCTCAGGAGGGACCCCCGGGTTAAGACCATCAAGACGAGGGATGATTTCTGGATGGCCACCCTTTTGGATCCCAGGTGCAAGGGGAAACTGGAGCAGTTCATCCCAGCCAGCCGGAGGCAGCACCGGATGGAGGAACTGCAGGCAGCCATTGTCAGACGGTTGGAGCAGGCAACTCCCCGGCCTCCAGTTGTCCCCCCTCATCTCACCCAGCAGGTGGCTGCACCCAGCTGCAGCCGAGCAGGGGACCTAATGGAAGAGATGAGGATGTTCTTCCAAACCGAGCGACCCAGTACCACCACCAGCAGCAGCAGCAGCAGTCACCACCAGCGGCTGGCCCACATGGTGGCAGACTACATGGCGTCCGTCGGTGCTTCTGACAGTATGAGCACCGACGACCCCATGGAGTACTGGGTTGCCAGATTGGACACCTGCCGCGAGCTCGCTCAGTATGCGCTGGAGTTATTGTCTTGCCCCCCCTCCAGCGTACTATCTGAGCGGACATTCAGCGCGGCAGGTGGGGTGGTCACGGACAAGAGGACCCGTCTGTCCACAGAGTCCGTGGACAGACTCACATTCATAAAGATGAATGAGTCCTGGATCGGCGGTGACTTTCTGGCACCCGTCGTCGGTTCAGGGCGCTGAAGGGTCCCTTGCCATGCATTCCCTGATGAAGCCCCGGACCTGATGTATTTACAGTGCTGAATATAACTATTTCAACATCAGAGAAAATCAATGTTAATATTTGGTACAGTAGGCTTTCTTTGCAATTACAGCGGTCAAAAATTTCTTGTAGTTTTACACCAGCTTTGCACACACTGGAGGAGGGATTTTGGCCCACTCCTCCACACAGATCTTCTCTACATCAGTCATGTTTCTGGGCTATCGCTGAGAAACACGGAGTTTGAGCTCCCTCCAAAGATTCTCTATTGGGTTTAGGTCTGGAGACTGGCTAGGCCACGCCAGAACCTTGATATGCTCCTTACAGAGCCAATCCTTGGTTATCCTGGCTGTGTGCTTTGGGTCATTCTCATGTTGGAAGACCCAGCCTCGACCCATCTTCAAAGCTCTAACTCAGGGAAGGAGGTTGTTGCCCAAAATCTTGCAATACATGGCCCCGGTCATCCTCTCCTTAATACAGTGCAGTCACCCTGTCCCATGTGCAGAAAAACACCACCAAAGCATGATGCTACCACCCCCATGCTTCACATTAGGGATGGCGTTCTTGGCATGGTACTCATCATTATTCTTCCTCCGAACACGGTTAGTGAAATTATGATCAAAAAATTATATTATAGTCTCATCTGACCACATGATTTTCTCCCATGACTCCTTTGGATCAGTCAAGACAATTATGTCAGCAGTTATTTCACACCCTATATACTCTTATTAAGACTGCTGTACATCATGGCAACTCCTGCCCATGTGATATGACTCTGTATCAACTACTACTGTTAATACTACTACTGCTGCTTCTGCTGCTGCTGCTGCCCAGTCAAGACACCTATGTCAGCAGTTATTTGACACTCTATATACTCCTATTCCTACTGCTGTTCATCATGGCACCTCCTGCCCATGTGATATGACTCTGTATCAACTACTACTGTTAATACTACTGCTGCTTCTGCTGCTGCTGCCCAGTCAATACACCTATGTCAGCAGTTATTTGACACTCTATATACTCCTATTCCTACTGCTGTTCATGATGGCACCTCCTGCCCATGTGATATGACTCTGTATCAACTACTACTGTTAATACTACTGCTGCTTCTGCTGCTGCTGCCCAGTCAAGACACCTATGTCAGCAGTTATTTGACACTCTATATACTCCTATTCCTACTGCTGTTCATGATGGCACCTCCTGCCCATGTGATATGACTCTGTATCAACTACTACTGTTAATACTACTGCTGCTTCTGCTGCTGCTGCCCAGTCAAGACACCTATGTCAGCAGTTATTTGACACTCTATATACTCCTATTCCTACTGCTGTTCATCATGGCACCTCCTGCCCATGTGATATGACTCTGTATCAACTACTACTGTTAATACTACTGCTGCTGCTTCTGCTGCTGCTGCTGCCCAGTCAAGACACCTATGTCAGCAGTTATTTGACACTCTATATACTCCTATTCCTACTGCTGTTCATCATGGCACCTCCTGCCCATGTGATATGACTCTGTATCAACTACTACTGTTAATACTACTGCTGCTGCTTCTGCTGCTGCTGCTGCCCAGTCAAGACACCTATGTCAGCAGTTATTTGACACTCTATATACTCCTATTCCTACTGCTGTTCATGATGGCACCTCCTGCCCATGTGATATGACTCTGTATCAACTACTACTGTTAATACTACTGCTGCTTCTGCTGCTGCTGCCCAGTCAAGACACCTATGTCAGCAGTTATTTGACACTCTATATACTCCTATTCCTACTGCTGTTCATCATGGCACCTCCTGCCCATGTGATATGACTCTGTATCAACTACTACTGTTAATACTACTGCTGCTTCTGCTGCTGCTGCCCAGTCAATACACCTATGTCAGCAGTTATTTGACACTCTATATACTCCTATTCCTACTGCTGTTCATGATGGCACCTCCTGCCCATGTGATATGACTCTGTATCAACTACTACTGTTAATACTACTGCTGCTTCTGCTGCTGCTGCCCAGTCAAGACACCTATGTCAGCAGTTATTTGACACTCTATATACTCCTATTCCTACTGCTGTTCATCATGGCACCTCCTGCCCATGTGATATGACTCTGTATCAACTACTACTGTTAATACTACTGCTGCTTCTGCTGCTGCTGCCCAGTCAATACACCTATGTCAGCAGTTATTTGACACTCTATATACTCCTATTCCTACTGCTGTTCATGATGGCACCTCCTGCCCATGTGATATGACTCTGTATCAACTACTACTGTTAATACTACTGCTGCTTCTGCTGCTGCTGCCCAGTCAAGACACCTATGTCAGCAGTTATTTGACACTCTATATACTCCTATTCCTACTGCTGTTCATCATGGCACCTCCTGCCCATGTGATATGACTCTGTATCAACTACTACTGTTAATACTACTGCTGCTTCTGCTGCTGCTGCCCAGTCAATACACCTATGTCAGCAGTTATTTGACACTCTATATACTCCTATTCCTACTGCTGTTCATGATGGCACCTCCTGCCCATGTGATATGACTCTGTATCAACTACTACTGTTAATACTACTGCTGCTTCTGCTGCTGCTGCCCAGTCAAGACACCTATGTCAGCAGTTATTTGACACTCTATATACTCCTATTCCTACTGCTGTTCATGATGGCACCTCCTGCCCATGTGATATGACTCTGTATCAACTACTACTGTTAATACTACTGCTGCTTCTGCTGCTGCTGCCCAGTCAAGACACCTATGTCAGCAGTTATTTGACACTCTATATACTCCTATTCCTACTGCTGTTCATCATGGCACCTCCTGCCCATGTGATATGACTCTGTATCAACTACTACTGTTAATACTACTGCTGCTGCTTCTGCTGCTGCTGCTGCCCAGTCAAGACACCTATGTCAGCAGTTATTTGACACTCTATATACTCCTATTCCTACTGCTGTTCATCATGGCACCTCCTGCCCATGTGATATGACTCTGTATCAACTACTACTGTTAATACTACTGCTGCTGCTTCTGCTGCTGCTGCTGCCCAGTCAAGACACCTATGTCAGCAGTTATTTGACACTCTATATACTCCTATTCCTACTGCTGTTCATGATGGCACCTCCTGCCCATGTGATATGACTCTGTATCAACTACTACTGTTAATACTACTGCTGCTTCTGCTGCTGCTGCCCAGTCAAGACACCTATGTCAGCAGTTATTTGACACTCTATATACTCCTATTCCTACTGCTGTTCATGATGGCACCTCCTGCCCATGTGATATGACTCTGTATCAACTACTACTGTTAATACTACTGCTGCTTCTGCTGCTGCTGCCCAGTCAAGACACCTATGTCAGCAGTTATTTGACACTCTATATACTCCTATTCCTACTGCTGTTCATCATGGCACCTCCTGCCCATGTGATATGACTCTGTATCAACTACTACTGTTAATACTACTGCTGCTGCTTCTGCTGCTGCTGCTGCCCAGTCAAGACACCTATGTCAGCAGTTATTTGACACTCTATATACTCCTATTCCTACTGCTGTTCATCATGGCACCTCCTGCCCATGTGATATGACTCTGTATCAACTACTACTGTTAATACTACTGCTGCTGCTTCTGCTGCTGCTGCTGCCCAGTCAAGACACCTATGTCAGCAGTTATTTGACACTCTATATACTCCTATTCCTACTGCTGTTCATGATGGCACCTCCTGCCCATGTGATATGACTCTGTATCAACTACTACTGTTAATACTACTGCTGCTTCTGCTGCTGCTGCCCAGTCAATACACCTATGTCAGCAGTTATTTGACACTCTATATACTCCTATTCCTACTGCTGTTCATCATGGCACCTCCTGCCCATGTGATATGACTCTGTATCAACTACTACTGTTAATACTACTGCTGCTTCTGCTGCTGCTGCCCAGTCAATACACCTATGTCAGCAGTTATTTGACACTCTATATACTCCTATTCCTACTGCTGTTCATGATGGCACCTCCTGCCCATGTGATATGACTCTGTATCAACTACTACTGTTAATACTACTGCTGCTTCTGCTGCTGCTGCCCAGTCAAGACACCTATGTCAGCAGTTATTTGACACTCTATATACTCCTATTCCTACTGCTGTTCATCATGGCACCTCCTGCCCATGTGATATGACTCTGTATCAACTACTACTGTTAATACTACTGCTGCTGCTTCTGCTGCTGCTGCTGCCCAGTCAAGACACCTATGTCAGCAGTTATTTGACACTCTATATACTCCTATTCCTACTGCTGTTCATCATGGCACCTCCTGCCCATGTGATATGACTCTGTATCAACTACTACTGTTAATACTACTGCTGCTGCTTCTGCTGCTGCTGCTGCCCAGTCAAGACACCTATGTCAGCAGTTATTTGACACTCTATATACTCCTATTCCTACTGCTGTTCATGATGGCACCTCCTGCCCATGTGATATGACTCTGTATCAACTACTACTGTTAATACTACTGCTGCTTCTGCTGCTGCTGCCCAGTCAAGACACCTATGTCAGCAGTTATTTGACACTCTATATACTCCTATTCCTACTGCTGTTCATCATGGCACCTCCTGCCCATGTGATATGACTCTGTATCAACTACTACTGTTAATACTACTGCTGCTTCTGCTGCTGCTGCCCAGTCAATACACCTATGTCAGCAGTTATTTGACACTCTATATACTCCTATTCCTACTGCTGTTCATGATGGCACCTCCTGCCCATGTGATATGACTCTGTATCAACTACTACTGTTAATACTACTGCTGCTTCTGCTGCTGCTGCCCAGTCAATACACCTATGTCAGCAGTTATTTGACACTCTATATACTCCTATTCCTACTGCTGTTCATGATGGCACCTCCTGCCCATGTGATATGACTCTGTATCAACTACTACTGTTAATACTACTACTGCTGCTTCTGCTGCCCAGTCAAGACACCTATGTCAGCAGTTATTTCACACCCTATATACTCTTATTAAGACTGCTGTTCATCATGGCACCTCTTGCCCGAGTGATTTGACACTGTATTGTCAATGTCTACTACTACTATTACAGCTCAGTCAAGACACCTGTGTCCCAATTTTTTGGTACACTATTGACTACTATGACCACTACTGATGCTGTAAAGTATTCCCCAAGTGTTTTTATGCTATGTATTACTATTACCACTACTGCTTGTAAATCATGCCTGTGTGATACTTAGTGGGAATGCTTTAATAAGCATTCCTAGTATGGATACCCGTAAATGTATTAATCTTAATTAGTGTGAATGCTTTAATAAACATTTCCAGTATTGATATCCGTAAATTTAGTAATCTTATTATTCCTTAAGTTTTTTGGTTCTGCGTAACTTCGGCATACTTTCAACTATTGAGACCATTCAACTGTAAAAATGTTCGTCTCGTTCAGCTAATGATGGGACTTCTTCAAGTTTTTTTCTACTTTTTACACTTTTATAAATTTTAAGCTTTTAGACCCTTTTTTTAAACATTGAAGTCAATGAGAACATCCTTTTCCCCTTTGAATTCACATGCCATGCCAAAAGTTTCAGCTACTTCATACTTTCACTTACAGACACTGAAAAAACTTTAAAGCGGTCACAAAATATTTAGCTATCCGGCTATGACTTTTCAAATCGTTATCGTTTACAATTTTTTGGTGAAAACGCAATTTACGTTTTGCGAATTTTTCACAAAAATGCAATAGGTTATAATGTAATCCTATGGAGGGGATTTAGAGTCTGTCAGGTGACCTTAACATTGGAGATCTTTGTAATTAAAAATATCTTTACAAAAAGGGGAAACAAATTGGTCTCACGCCCACAAGATCTACTTTTCATACACAATTTTTAGATCAAAACGTAGCTATGCTTGTCTGGTTTATGGCAATGTGACCAATTCTGCGATACGTATTTTAGTTTTAATTATTGGAGCAACAGCCAGAAATTATGTCTCATAGACTCTCATGTGAAATTATCTAAAAAATGTTGCTGCAGAACTCACAAAGACGCTCTTTTCTAAATCGCAGAAATGGCCACATTTTTAAGTTTATCTACATAAATTTCATATCGATGCGTTTACAAGGGCCGTGTATTTCAAACGGTGTAGTCGTTGTATCAATTGCATGTACGTTTGAGGATTTATTAAGCTTTGTTTGGAGGCTTAAATCATGTATTAGATCTGTGAATTAAAAGCGTTTGTAATGTTATTTCTTTCCATAAATAACTTTCCTGACCTCAGTGCAATATTCCTCCTCACTGACCTGGGGGGGAGGGGAAACCTATTGAGGGGGGAGGGGCGACCAGGAAGTCAGCATACTCTATACTTTGCAGATAGAGAAAGAAGCTGTGTGTCCTAAAGATAGTGTAGTGGTTATGGTGAATGTCTTTGGCAAGGGGCTCACCAATTAAGCTATTCAGCATTCCCACTCGCATTTTCCTCAGGAAATGCATTGTCTAGTTATATTATATTTTAATACTCCTGCTGCTGCCTCCATGCTGAGTAAAGCTTCATGAGCTTTCTGGCACAGCGGATCCACCAACAGCCTCCGCTACAAGCTACCAGACCGGACTACCAGACCGGATCTAAACAGCAAGTGTAACTATAACAATGAACCTTATGTTAAACCCTGTTTTGCGGCATTTATACTGCAACCATTGGGCTGACTGCAAGAGCTCATCTGCATTCTCTCTCTTTCTTGCTCTCCCTCTCTCTCTCTTTGTATATATATATATATATATTGTTGCTTTTGTTATGTTCATTTTTCAACAGTTTATTTTGTGTTCGTCGTGTCTGTGTCGTGTGCTTTAGTTTGTCCTAGGTTAATGTTAAATAAAATAATAGTATAAAATGTTTTTGCTTATTATGAAGTTAAATGTGTTGATGTTGATTTGTTTGATGTGAAGTTAGATGTGTTGAAAAACCTACAACTCTATCTCAAAAAGAAATGAAACATTTCCAAAAAATAAGTTTTTTTAATACAAAAATAAATTTAAATATAGCTCTCAATCCGTTTTTGAATGCGGTGCATTTCCGCAATCTGACCCGATAGCTGCTGCTCTAGCAGAGCATTTTGTTGGTTGAGGTAGCTCATCTTACGCTGGTTCTGAAGGATCTTCTGGTGCGTCTTTTCAATGAGTATATTTTGCCTCTTCAGATCTCTTGATGCTTTTAGGATATAATAAAAAAACATTTGGATTTCAAATAACGTTACCAAATAAATAAATATTTTTTTTTGCTTATTAATCAATCATTATCATGTGTATACACTTGTTATGTGTCTAACACATCCCGGGAGTGCAGAATTATTAGGCAAATGAGTATTTGGACCACATCATCCTCTTTATGCATGTTGTCTTACTCCAAGCTGTATAGGCTCGAAAGCCTACTACAGATTAGGCATATTAGGTAATGTACATCTCTGTAATGAGAAGGTGTGTGGTCTAATGACATCAACACTCTATATCAGGTGTGCATAATTATTAGTCAATTTCCTTTTCTTTGGCAAAATTGGCCAAAAGAAGGATTTGACAGACTCTGAAAAGTCCAAAATAGAGAGATATCTAGCAGAGGGATGCAGCACTCTTAAAGTTGCAAAGCTTCTGAAGCGTGATCATCAAACAAAAGAAGCGTGTGGAAAAACAAAGGTGCAAAATAACTGCCCATGAACTGAGAAAAGTTAAGCGTGCAGCTGCCAAGATGCCACTTGCCACAAGATTGGCCATATTTCAGAGCTGCAACATCACTGGGGTGCCCAAAAGCACAAGGTGTGCAATACCCAGAGACATGGCCAAGGTAAGAAAGGCTGAAAGACGATGACCACTGAACAAGACACACAAGCTGCAACGTCAAGACTGTGCCAATAAATATCTCAAGAAAGATTTTTCTAAGGTTTTATGGACTGCTGAAATGAGAGTGAGTCTTGATGGGCCAGATGGAAGAGCCCGTGGCTGGATTGGTAAAGGGCAGGGAGCTCCAGTCCGACTCAGACGCCAGCAAGGTGGTGGTGGAGTACTGGTTTGGGCTGGTATCATCAAAGATGAGCTTGTGGGGCCTTTTCGGATTGAGGATGGAGTCAAGCTCAACTCTCAGTCCTACTGCCAGATTATGGAAGAGACCTTCTTCAAGCAGTGGTACAGGAAAAAGTCACCATCCTTCAAGAAAAACATGATTTTCATGCAGGACAATGCTCCATCACACGTGTCAAAGTACTCCACAGCGTGGCTGGCAAGAAAGGGTATTAAATAAAAAAAAGTAATGACATGGCCTCCTTGTTCACCTGATCTGAACCCCATTGAGAACCTGTGGTCCATCATCAAATGTGGGATTTACAAGGAGGGAAAACAGTACACCTCTCTGAACAGTGTCTGGCAGGCTGTGGTTGCTGCTGCACGCAATGTTGATGGTGAACAGATCAAAACACTGACAGAATCCATGGATGTCAGGCTTTTGAGTGTCCTTGCAAAGAAAGGTGGCTATATTGGTCACTGATTTGTTTTTGTTTTGTTTTTAAATGTCAGAAATGTGTATTTGTGAATGTTGAGATGTTATATTGGTTTCACTGTTAAAAATAAATCATTGAAATGGCTATCTATTTATTTTTTGGTTAAGTTGCCTAATAATTCTGCACAGTAATAGTAGTCACCTGCACACACAGATATCCCCCGAAAATAACTAACACTAAAAACAAACTAAAAACTACTTCCAAAAAAATTCAGCTTTGATATTAATGAGTTTTTGGGGTTCATTGAGAACATGGTTGTTGTTCAATAATAAAATGAATCCTCAAAAAATACAACTTGCCTAATAATTATGCACTACCTGTATACTTCTAGCATCAATACCATATTATGGTTATACAATCTGACAGGTGCGCTTTATATGTTGTCCATTTTTATATCTACATTTTGTTGTTGAAATGTTATTAATCATTGTGCACATATTTACCTTCCTGAATGAGGCTCACAGGACCGCTCTCTTCCTCCTGCTCTTCTGCTTGAGAAGTTGGGGTGGTGGGGGGGGGAAGCTCCTCAGCTTGCTCCTCAACAGGAGCTGGGGTTGGGGAGTGGGAGGGCCCTGGCTGCTCCTCCTCATCCATGTCCTCCTCTGCCGCATCCTCCTCTGCCGCATCCTCCTCCTCCTCCTCATCGGCCTGGCGCCTTCTGCGCTTGGCGCGGACAACTGGCATTGGAGCTCCTATAATAACACAATGTTCATATATTATAAAAATGTTTTCTAATGACGTATGCAAATTCTGTGTACTGTGCTGTATTGTATATGAATACAAATTGATTTATATAGACAGTTAACCAATGGGACAATGTTATATTAAAGGGTCTTGTGGGCACTACAGGGGACTGAGCGTGAGCTGGGATGCAACCATGTTAAAATGAGCTGTTTTTGTCTCCTTTGTTTTGTTCAGACCATCTCATGGTTAAAAAAAGGGCCTGATGGAGCACACGGGATTACTATAACAACCCCACTCCTAACACAGGAATTTAGTGGTAATCTATATATATAAAACTCAACGTGTGTGTGTGCATAAATGTATGTATGTATGTATGTATGTATGTATGTTCCAGCATCACGTACAAACGGCTAAAGATATTTATATGAAACTTGGCACACAGGTTACTTATATGTCAGCCACAAACATAGGATAGGTGGTTTAAACCTTACCCACCCCCACTTGCCATGGTCGGGGTTTTTCTTTAAAGTCCCATGCAAAGCAATGGGAAAATTATGTTCCCACATAACTTCTGTGTTCCTGTCTGCTGCCCCATGTCTTTTTTCAACAGTACTATGAATACCTTGGCCGGTGGTGATATATGTTAGCACAACATGGCATCTTGGTTAACAACATCTGACCTTACATGAATTACATATGACCTTACATAACTGTCACCAAAGGAGCTGCGGTGGCTCCACGCGATTGCCACTGCACTGACAACTGATTCACCTCTGCAGCTAGGGGTTCGGATCCCGCTCTCGGCTACCTGTGAATTGAGTTTGGTGGTCTCAGCCCCGCCACTGGTGGGTGTGCTATGCGAGGTTGGGTTGGGAGGACCCCCTCACACCCGCCATTGCCAACCGGGGCATGGAGAAAGGTGGCAGATTGCCTCTGGGGGAGGCCTCCCAACTCCTGCAGGCCGGCTCCTCTCTCTTTCGAGTTCACGCACAAAATACACTTTTTTAAAAAAAAACATAACTGTCAACAATAACTTACCTGGATGATATTTAGCCCGAAGACGTCTGACATTACCCATTTGGCGCCTCTTGAGGTCAGACCACTTCTTAACAATGGCCTTGTGGTCATGTTGGCCGCCAAAGTCAGCGATTAGGGCGCTGACCACAGCCCTTTTCTGTGGCTGCCGCCGCAGGTCATCGTATCCTGTTTCCAGGAACTTCTGCAAGATGAAGAACAAAGTATATTGTAATACTTCTGTTGACAGCCTTATGGATATATGACGTAAATGTATGCTATTCAACAATTGGAAGCATTCTCGCCTTATTAATCAATGACAGGGGTAACATGAAAGATTTTATATCCTGCCATTTCGGTCGCCACCTTTTTTGCATAAATATAGCAGCCATTATCATTTGCATAATTATGAATATATTATTAACAACACAGGATACACGTATAGGGGAGATATGCGTTGCTAACTCTTTTCCCTGTCAGGAGCCTAACGCCCCGGGGGGTCAGAGACGGGACCTTTTTCGGAGGACCACTGACGTATGTACCAGTCGCAGTTTTTTGTGATGTCACTCTTTAGGTGTGTGCACATTTTTCACTGCATCCGGGTGGAGTTTTTGGGTTGTGTTTTGCACGCCACAGGCTTTTCAACAGGAAAAAAACAGCTGGAGGCAGAATGGTTGCAAAACACTACGTGTTTGTTACTTAACTCTGGGTTTCAAGACCAGTCCACCTCCAGCTGTTGCAAAACTACTACTCCCATCAGCCACGGTCTGTCAGTGCATGCTAAGAATTTTACTTTTGCTGCATTTAGGGTGCCACAGTTTAGAGACCCGTGCATAAAGGCCTGAAAAATGGGGGCCTGCAGAACTTACAATACTAGAAGTGCCAGCATTCCCAGGCATGCTGGAAGTTGTAGTTCTGCAACATCTAAAGGGCAATATGTATTCGAACGTCCTTGGGCCTTGAGGACACTGAAGTCAGGACGTTCGCATACGTCCTATGTCCAAAAAAATTTTAAATTCATTATGCTAAATAACAAGGAAAAGTGCCTAAATACACATTTGCCAACCAGGGTGTCTGCAGCTGTCCAGGCATGCTGGGACTTGTAGTTTTGTAAAAGCAGGAGACACATTTTTTGTGAAATACTAATATATGATCATATATACTAACTTTTAAACTAGACTTAAATGCTGGGCTGGGCTGGGACTTGTAGTTTTGTAAAAGCAGGAGACACATTTTTGGTTAAATACTAATATCTGATCATATATACTAACTTTTAAACTAGACTTAAATGCAGTTGAAGATGATGAAATAACAGTGGTCAAAATACTTACACAATTCAGCAACTTTTCCTCAGACTTAGTGAAATTGCTTCCAACCATGTTGCTGTGTGATTGCGCTGCGATCATAAGTTGGAAACTGGCAAGGCTCCAGGAAATGGTCGCGTGTTGTTCGCGTGTTGATTGCGCTGCTTGGACCGAGATGGGTCCATATGGCTTCGGCTGTATGGACCACAGTAACTCTTTTCCCTGTCAGGAGCCTAGGAGCCTAACGCCCCGGGGGGTCAGAGACGGGACCTTTTCGGAGGACCACTGACGTATGCAACCGTCGCAGTTTTTTGTGATGTCACTCTTTAGGTGTGTGCAAATTTTTCCTTGCACCGGGTGGAGTTTTTGGGTTGTGTTTTGCACGCCACAGGCTTTTCAACAGAAAATAACCAGCTGGAGGCAGAATGGTTGCAAAACACTACGGGTTTGTTACCTAACTCTGGGTTTCAAGACCAGTCCACCTCCAGCTGTTGCAAAACTACTACTCCCATCAGCCACGGTCTTTCAGTGCATGCTAAGAATTTTACTTTTGCTGCATCTAGGGTGCCACAGTTTAGAGACCCGTGCATAAAGGCCTGAAAAATGTGGGCCTGCAGAACTTACAATACTAGAAGTGCCAGCATTCCCAGGCATGCTGGAAGTTGTAGTTCTGCAACATCTAAAGGGCAATATGTATTCGAACGTCCTTGGGCCTTGAGGACACTGAAGTCAGGACGTTCGCATACGTCCTATGTCCAAAAAAATTTTAAATTCATTATGCTAAATAACAAGGAAAAGTGCCTAAATACACATTTGCCAACCAGGGTGTCTGCAGCTGTCCAGGCATGCTGGGACTTGTAGTTTTGTAAAAGCAGGAGACACATTTTTGGTTAAATACTAATATCTGATCATATATACTAACTTTTAAACTAGACTTAAATGCAGTTGAAGATGATGAAATAACAGTGGTCAAAATACTTACACAAATCAGCAACTTTTCCTCAGACTTTGAGAAATTGCTTCCCACCATGTTGCTGTAATATTGGGAAACTGGCAAGGCTCCAGGAAATGGTCGCGTGTTGTTCGCGCAATTGCGCATGCGCGATCGAAAAATCGCAATCGCAATATGTATTTTGGTTAAAATATCATACATATTCGATTTCAGAGTGCTGCTACAGCAGTTTTCGAAATATCTGCAATAAATTTCGCATTCGCATGTTGCGATATTTCGATAAAATATCAGGAATATTCTGAGCCAATCAGAGCGCTCCTCCAGCATATCTCGAAATTGCGCAATAAATATCGCATTCGCATGTTGCGATATTTCGATAAAATATCAGGAATATTCTGAGCCAATCAGAGCGCTCCTCCAGCATATCTCGAAATTGCGCAATAAATATCGCATTCGCATGTTGCGATATTTCGATAAAATATCACGAATATTCTGAGCCAATCAGAGCGCTCCTCCAGCATATCTCGAAATTGCGCAATAAATATCGCATTCGCATGTTGCGATATTTCGATAAAATATCACGAATATTCTGAGCCAATCAGAGCGCTCCTCCAGCATATCTCGAAATTGCGCAATAAATATCGCATTCGCATGTTGCGATATTTCGATAAAATATCACGAATATTCTAAGCCAATCAGAGCGCTCCTACCGCAGTTATTAAAAAATCGCAATTATTTTCGCATTCGCAATAGCGAAAAATCGCATTCAATTAATTTCGATAAAATATCACGAATATTCGAATTTAGCGAATATATCTCGAATATTCGAATATATATTCGAGATATATCGCGAAATCGAATATGGCATATTCTGCTCAACACTAGTGAAGAACTGCCCCTGCCAGCCGGTAGTCACAGAGGGCTACCTGCTGAGTTTACCTCAAATTGTGAAAACTCAGTAGATGGAATGACGAAATTACAGTGTATAGCGGGAGGAAGAGGTACTAGAAGTAAAGAATAACGAGAATGACAACTTTAGCAGAATGATGATCCAGTCCTTTTCTGTAAATATTTGTCCCTTTAGAAAATTACATACAATTGTCCTGATATGTCTCCTGATGACATTAATTTTTATACTCCATGGCCAATCAGTGCTGTTATTTGCCAATTGTCATACTAAAACTTTTTTTTACCAAACATCAGTTCACGCCAAAGATTTATAAATATATTAAGGGACTGGATTCTGGAGGCCAATCGTGGTAATAGACCTTGTCGCGGCCTTTGGGCTGCAAGAGGACCATGGCCTGGAGAACTCTGTGTTATAATGTGATCTTAAGTTATCCAGACAGGGCTGGTCACTAATTTCTGGTGGCTTCTTTCGCAAGTTAGTCCTATGGGGGAGCCAGACTGTGTAAAGAGGACATTGTTATGATAATAGGACTGGCTCTACTGTGTAAGGTGACCTTTGTCTGAAATAATCGGAATAGCCCTTATCTGATGGTTTTCTGTATAAATTCAGTGTGTTTATAAAAATAAAGCAGTTCCTTTTCTGGTGTACGCCAAGACTTGTGTTATCTGGTCCTTGGTGTTTCTATAGCCAGATCCATTGGTCACGTGTTCCAGGACTTGGCAAACAGCTTCTTGACGGAAATACCCAACGGGGTGTCTGGAGTCCATCACAGGCCTCACAAAAGAATCTCTGAGGTATGTAAGAGTGAAGCGAGTATAACATTTGGAGGTAGATGCTGTAAATTTGCAAATACAGGACATGTAATTAAGGACTAAAAATTGGCTACCAATTGTATCCTTTCACTTACTAATCGTTACCAATGATTAGTAAGAACTGATTGGACAGAGACTATGAAGAGTAGAGACTGTGCAGAGTAATAATAACAGCCAATCCACAGCACTCTCCATACAAGGTTGACAAATTTGTGCCCGATAATTGACACTAGTACCCGTAAGCCTCTCTAATAGACTAAAAGCCACAGTGACTCAATAAATTTGGCCAGTGGGGATGCTTCTACACTCCTTCGTGCATGGCTCCCATTGCAGCTGTGTGAAGAACTGCAGCTGCCAGCCAGTAGTCACAGAAGGCTATCTGCTGAGCTTACCTCAAATTGTGAAAACTCAGTAGATGGAATGACGAAATTACAGTGCATAGTGGGAGGAAGAGGTACTAGAAGTACTAGAAGTACAGAATAATGAGAATGCCAACTTTAGCAGAATGATGATCCAGTTCTTTACTGTAAATATTTGTCCCTTTAGAAAATTACATACAATTGTCCTGATATGCCTCCTGATGACAGTAGTTTTTGTACTCCATGGCCAATAGGTACTGTTATTTAACGATTACCATACTAAAACTTTTTACCAAACATCAGTTCACGCCAAAGATTTTAAAATATATTAAGTGACTGGATTTTGGAGGCCATCATGGTAATAGACTTCCGAGGCATGTAAGAGTGAAGCGAGTGTAAAATTTGGAGGTAGATGCTGTAAATGTGGAAATACAAGACATGTAATTAAGGACTGCAAATTGGCTACCAATTTTATCCTTTCACTTACTAATCATTACCAATGATAAAAAGGCATTTCAAAAGAAAAAACAGCAAAAGCCTGGACCAGATAAGGTGACAGTAGTAAAAAAAACATCTGATGTTACATTATATGCTCCTATTTTCATAGAACTACAAAAAGTAGCAAAGGAAATGGCAGGTACACCTATTTTAAGTAAAAGTGATGTTTGGCCCGGCTTTGTCCTGAATATGTCATCTTGAGAGGGACAAATGTAGCAGACCACATATTCAAGGACATTAATGGGCCAGCACACAAATATTATTTTGGATACAGGTGCAGCCATCAGTTTGATGAATAGGAATCTAGAAAAGAATCCAGATGACAAAATAATTTCCTGAGAAGGTCTGGAGCACAGCTAGTACCTTCTTAGCAATTAGTACATGTGCCCATAGACACAGGTTTATTAAGTGTGCAACACATTCAATTTATTTTCACAATACTATGGGCTAGATTCAGAAACAACTTACGATGGCGTATCTCCAGATACGCCGTCGTAAGTCTGAGGCGTCGTATCTTGGCGCCTGATTCATATTTGCATATTTACGCTGGCCGCTAGGTGGCGCTTCCATTGATTTCCGCATTTAATATGCAAATGAGCTAGATACGCCGATTCAGAAACGTACGTGCGCCCTTACGTAAGGCTTTTTCCGGCGTAAAGTTACCCCTGCTATATGAGGCGTAGCCAATGTTAAGTATGGACGTCGGGACAGCGTTGAATTTTCCGTCGTTTGCGTAAGTTGTACGCGAATAGGGCTGTGCGTAAGTTACGTTCATGTCGAAAGCATTGACTATTTGCGACGTGATTTCGAGCATGCACACTGGGATACGTTCACGGGCGGTCGCATGCGCCGTTCGTTAGGAACGTCAATTACGTGGGGTCAAGGCTCATTTTAATACAACACGCCCACTGCCTGGACAATATGAATTAGGCGGGCTTACGCCGGCCCATTTACACTGCGCAGCCGTAACTTAGAGCGCAAGTTCTTTCTAAATACAGGACCTGCCGCTCTAAGTTACGGCGGCGTAGTGTATCTGAGATATGCTACGCCCGCCTAAAGATAGGCAGATCTTTCTGAATCTAGCCCAATATTTTTTTCTTTTGGCGAGGATAAAACAAATGTTAATGCCTAAACACAATTTTGCATTAAATAGTAAAAGGTAATGGATACCCCCTTTTTTCACTCAAAACTGGCCCAAAATTGTAAAATATATATATATATATATATATATATATATATTTTAAAATTTAGCTGTATATTTCTTGCTATTATTCACTAATCAACAGCGCTTGTCATGAACATCATTTCATGTGATAGACAAATAAACATACAGTATCTTACAAAAGTGTGTACACCCCTAACATCTAAAGAAATTACACTTTGCTACAATATAAAGTAGTGAGTGTACAGCTTGTATAACAGTAGAAATTTGCATTCCCTTCAAAATAACTCAACACACAGCCATTAATGTCTAAAGCGCTAGCAACAAAAGTGAGTACACCCCTAATTGAAAATGTACAAATTGGGCCCAAAGTGTCAATACTTTGTGTGGCCACCATTTTTTTTCCAGCACTGCCTTAACCCTCTTGGGCAAGGAGTTCCCCAGAGCTTCACAGGTTGCCACTGGGGTCCTCTTCCACTCCTCCATGACAACTTCACTGAGCCGCTGGATGTTAGATACCTTGCACTCCTCCACCTTCTATTTGAGGATGCCCCACAGATGCTCAATAGGGTTTAGGTCTGGAAACATGCTTGGCCAGTCCATCACTTTTACCCTCAGCTTCTTTAGCAAGGCAGTGGTCATCTTGGAGGTGTGTTCGGGGTCGTTATCTTGGTGGGCCCTGCAGCCCAGTCTCCGAATGGAGGGGATCCTGCTCTGCTAAAGTATGTCACAGTACATGTTGGCATTCATAATTCCCTCAATAAACTGTAGTGTCCCAGTGCGGCAGCACTCATGCAGCCCCAGACCATGACACTCCACCACCATGCTTGGCTTTAGGCAAGACACACTTGTCTTTGTACTCCTCACCTGGTTGTCGCAACTCACACTTGACACCATCTGAACCAAATAAGTTTATCTTGGTCTCATCAAGCCACAGGACAGTAATCCATGTCCTTAGTCTGCTTGTCTTCAGCAAACTGTTTGCAGGCTTTCTTGTGCATCATCTTCATCTTTAGAAGAGGCTTCCTTCTGGGACGCCTTCTGCAGACCCATTTGATGCAGTGTGCAGTATGGTCTGAGCACTGACAGGCCAGCCCCCCACCTCTTCAACCTCTGCAGCAATGCTGGCAGCACTCATATGTCTATTTCCCAAAGACAGCCTCTGGATATGATGCTGAGCACATGCACTCAACTTCTTTGGTCGACCATGGCGTGGCCTGTTCTGAGTGGAACCTGTTCTGTTAAACCGCTATATGGTCTAGGCCACTGTACTGCAGCTCAGTTTCACGGTTTTGACAATCTTCTTATAGCCTAGGCCATCTTTATGTAGAGAACAATTCTTTTTTTCAGATGCTCAGAGAGTTCTTTGCCATGTTGAACCTCCAGTGACCAGTATGAGAGAGTGAGAGCGATAAAACCAAATTTAACACACCTGCTCCCCATTCACACTTGAGACCTTGTAACACTAACGAGTCACATGACACCGTGGAGGAATGGCTAATTGGGCTCAATTTGGACATTTTCACTAAGGGGTGTACTCACTTTTGTTGCCAGCAGTTTATACATTATTGGCTGTGTGTTGAGTTATTTTGAGGGGACAGCACATTTGCACTGTTATACAAGCTGTACACTCACTACTTTACATTCTAGCAAAGTGTAATTTCTTCAGTGTTGTCACATGAAAAGATATAATAAAATATTCACAAAAATGTGAGGGATGTTCTCACTTTTGTGCACGTGCAGGTGCTCTTTATAAATGATGAACTTTGGTGCTTGATTCAACTAGTACATGCACAGTGGAGGGTTTCAGATCGGCAAGCCAAGGAGCCCTGGCATTGAGAGGCACCCAGTCTGGGCAATGGAGTGTTGCATCAGAACCACCAGAGTTATTAGCAGACACAGGGGGGTGGCTGGGGAATCAGGGAAGTTTTGCACTAATCACCATCTGGGGAGTTGAACACTTGTGTGTCATCTGTGAAAGCTGCAAGAGGCTCACTACACTGCTAAAGGTGTAGAGTACCTGGGGGCACCATGGGGAGTCCTTGTTTGAATTACTGCTGCACAATGTTTAAGCCACCAAATACTGGGTGAACAGAGATACAGGCCTATGTACTGAAGTTAGTGAAACCTGGAAGCAGGAGATCTTTTCCATGATTTCAACAACTGCTGTCTCCCATGTTGCCTCAAGGCCAGAATCTAAAACTATTGGCTATGCTATTGACCATTGACTATTGGCTATTTAAGCGAAATGCTTACAGGCACTGAGCAAGAAGGAGCAGTGTCTGTAGACCCACCTGTAGCCACTGTACCAGAGAAGCCATAGGGTAACTCAATGGGTGATCAGCCTAGTAGGTAAACAGGATAGTACAGTTCAATGAAGTGGGGCTGAATCTGCTCTGAGGGGTCTTGGGGGAATCCTAAAGATCGTAGAGAGCAAAAAAAAGCTCCCTCCTCTGACCCTAATCTGCAGGAGGAAAAAGAGTATGCAGCCCAAATAACCAAAAGTACAGAGATACTGCGTCTTAATGAGACTTATAAAGAGCACAGACTAGACCCTCCCTCTCCACGCACCCTCACCCAAATCATGGCCCATAATGAGATTAAAAGGGCTCCAGCTGATTGCATGTTACCTAGAAGAGGAATGCCAGAGGATTGTACAAAAGGGAATGGCCCTGGAATACGGGCTGGAAAACCCTTACATGCCTAGAGAAATGTTGAGAGAAATAGAAGAAAAGAGAGCAGGATGGTGTGATGAAGAGATTTGGGAATACATGTATGTGCCCACTGCCAAAACCTTACAGAAATCCCAACTTCCTGTCATACTGGCAGAGATTTTCTGGATATAAAGACCCAGCAGAGTCTAGGCTGGTTAATTTACAGAGTAGTTATAAAAAAGTTAGTTAGTTATAAAGAAGGCCCAGCGTCGGGATCAAGTGTGGTCCGCCAATAGTTGTGGTCCTGAAGGGAAAATGAAGCAAGTCTCTGACCCAAATTTCTACAGATGAGCTGGCTTGTGTTCATCTGTACATATGTACAGGCCTGTCATACAGTTTGCTGATGCTTTTGCAGTGTCAAGCATTAGGATCTTGACCAAACTGTTGCTTAAAAGCAGGGGTCGACTGAGTTGTTATGCTCTCAATGAACCCTTTGCAACTTGTTGAGAAGAAAGTATTCGCTCAGGACTGTAAAAAAAAAAGTTTATTTTCCTCAACAAGAACTATCTTTGTGTTTAGTATTCTCCACAATGTTCTAATGTTGCTTAAACTTCAGTAAATTGTTACCTGTGGCAGAGGATAACAATTTATCAGAAGATCGTATGTTCCTATCTGTAGGGGGTGGACCCCTAACTTCAGAATTTATATTCTGAAAACTTGTTCTTATACTAAACTGTTGCTCATGTCGGAGGGGCAGCAGCCTAGGAGGAGTTTGTGCTCATGATACTGCCGGAAAGGGGCGCCTGCAAAATTCAGTTGAGTTGGGCTTGCCCTTTTTCCTCTGGACTTTAAGGACTTTGGCTCTCAAAGTGACTACTACTCCAAATCCTGTACATGGTAAAAACACTGCCCAATAGTTGCTACTCCATTTTATCTGAGAGGACAAAATGTCACACACCCAATTCTCTCTCTTCAGCATTTCTAAAAAGTTTAGCAGCATAGGTCCAATAGATGTCTTACAATACTAAATACTACACCTGTCTAGGGTGGGTAGTTGGTGTACTCAGTCAGAGGTCAACCCATGGGTGCAGTTATAAAAGGGGACTTTTCCAGTTCCTCTGTCCTGTCTCCCTTGGCTTACATCCTGTTATACACCTCTCCTCAAGCCATGCCCCACCATAGAATCTACACTTAAGGTCATAATGTTGACTTTACTCATGCAGGACATTTCTTCACAACCATCACCCTTGATTCTTGTACTGGGTGACCCTGATTTATCAGTGAGTACAGATAGATGACACCTTAAACACCTTATGCAAATGGGAAAATACTGTCTCTTGGACTTTTTTACGTCAAGCCGACATACAACAACTTCTGGACCCACCCCTAGAAGCAAGCTAGACTCCTAAGACCACCCACTACATTTGAGATTTTCTGTAGGTGGTCCTCTTATGGATCACACTTACTCTCACAAATGTTCAAGATCTTAAAAACATCATTAGCACTATAAATCCCACCTTACATCCACAAAAGGGAAAAGGAACTCCAAATAACATTCACTGCTCCACAAATAGAAAGAGCCATCCTGTTTGCACATACTGTAAGTCATATATTGCTAATTAAACCAGGAACAAGGCTTTAAGCTTCCACGCAAGTAGCACGTTCTGACCCTCTATAATAAAATGTACCCACATACATCCAATCTATGAAGAGAGAGATTGCCGCTCTCAAAACACGAGTTCCATGAAATGCACACCCTTGAGGTACGCAGGTGCAGGCTCTGCATAGGATCAGAATAAAAACTAATAAACCTGGACGGCCGCACTCCAATGCAACATCTTCATTGTAATAAAATCCAGCACATGACAGTCAATCCATACTGTACAAGAAGGGGGGTACAAGGAGCTAACACGTTCCACACCTAAATTTGGTGCTTAGTCATAGCTAATTTACATCCGATCTCTCATCCAGGCATGATGGTTCACATTTTTGGAAGCTACCAAAAAATGTGTTCCTTCTGGCAAGAAGTTTGGAAGTTGATATGACAACTCACGGCAGTGTCCCATCGTTTTTTTTTTTACTACATAAAAAAGAAATTCTTTGGACACACTGTAACGCTCTTGATGGTGGAGCCTGACGTGTGGAGGTAGGCTTCTCTTACACCTCTTGCTCAGAAACCCTGGTAAAGTGGTAGTGGCACTTGAGGACAAAGTGGGCATGAGTGCCTGAGATGTTTTCCGTTGCAGGATGCTGAAGAGAAGTGCATGCATTGCTGGAGAACAGGCTGTGCATGCTGAAGTGCAGTGCTGAAGAGCTGGCTGTACTGGCAGGGAGACCAGAACAGGTCAGCAGGTTCAGATGCAAGTAAGTAGGGTCAGGCAGTCCAGGTCAGCAACTGAGAACCAGATCCAGTACAAGTGGCAGGCAGAAGAGTAGTCAAAATCAGGACAGGGTCAGTAAAAGAAGGCAGATAGGCAGATAAGCAGAAGGAGCAGGCAAAGATGAAATTTAAAGACAAGGTACATTCAGTGTGGTGGGTGCCTACCCACGTGCACCCACCACGTGGGTACCTACCGGAGCATGATGGGACGGTGATGCCTATATAAATGGGATGCAAGGCGCGCTTCCATCATTACAGTGACAAGAGGCAACGAGTCAACATCGGAAGAAGGGAGAAGAAGAACCTGACGTCACAGAAGACCGCGATGGCTGCCTGCTAGTAATTGAGCTAACACACGAAGATAGCAGGCAGCCAGCGCTGAAGGAGAAGGCACCGGACAGCTGGAGAAGAACCGGGGTTCGCCGAGTCAACAGCGGAGAGCGGCGGAGATAGAAGAAGACCCCCGGAGAGCGGAAGAAGACCCCCCCCCGGAGAGCGGAAGAAGAAACCCCCCCCGGAGAGTGGAAGAAGACCCCCGGAGAGTGGAAGAAGAAGCCCCCCTGGTATTAGAGCTAATAAAGAAGACAGGGGGGGCCTCCGGAGCAGACTAATAAAATATTTTAAAAACCCTTGTGTTGTGTGTTTAATAACTTTAACTTTTTGCCTCCAGGTGAATGGGTAGGGGTACGATGTACCCCATATCCATTCACTTAGGGTGGTGGGCTGGTATCTGGGGGCCCCCTTATTTGAGGGGACTCCCAGATTCCGATAAGCCCCCGCCCGCAGACCCCGACAACCAACGGCAAGGGTTGTCGGGAAGAGGTCCTGTCCTCATCAACATGGGGACAGGGTTCTCTGGGGTGGGGGGGCCCGCAGTGCGCCCCCCTGCCCCAGAGCACCCAACCTCCAATGTTGAGGGCATGCGGCCTGGCACGGCTCAGGAGGGGGGGGCGCTCGCTCGTCCCCACTCCCTTTCCTGACCGGCCGGGTAGCGTGCTTTGGATACGGGTCTGGTATGGATTGTAGGGGGACCCCCTACGTAGATTTTTCGGCGTAGGGGGGTCTCCTTACAGCCCATACCAGACCTAAGGGCCTGGTATGCTCCTGGGGGGTGAACACATGCCGGTTTTTTCTTTGAAAATTGGCATGGAGTTCTCCCTCAGGAATGCATGCCGAGCGACACTGTCAATTTTTTTTTTTTTCCCCGACGCAACTTTTTTAAGCCGGCGCGATCCACAAAACTCGGCGTAACGTAACTTTGCGCATGCGCAGTACGGCCGGCGCGGGAGCGCGCCTCATTTAAATGGGACTCGCCCCATTTGAATAGGAACGCCTTGCGCCGGCGGAATTTTAGTTACACGGCCTGAAATTTCTAGGTAAGTGCTTTGTGGATCGGGCACTTAGGTAGAAATTTTAAGGCAGTGTAACTTAAATGGGATTTTTTAAGTTGCGCCAGGTTTTTGTGGCCCTACGTTCCCAGTCAGGGATCTTCCTCAGCTTCGCCTGAGACATTCTTCGCCTGTCCATGTACTTGTTTTACTGTTCTAAATACAGAAATAAATAAAAAGTGGCAATATAATAAAACATGCAACAACCTGCCACCTTCATAAAATATGGACGCTCCAGGTCTAGCATATGTTGCCTTTCCACAAATCTAGTCCTTGTGGCTGTCAAATAATATGGTTTGTGATGCCACTGAGTAACAGTGTGAATAACTAGTAAAAACTTCAGAAACATCTTGGAAAGTAATATATTGCACATAAAGCAGCAAAGTTAAAAATAATTCTTAAGCCATAGAAAAACAGATAATTTATACATGAAGTGACACTCAATTATTTTCTGGAGTTAAGGGAATAGTTGACAATTAAAAGATATAATTAAATCTGGCGCTCTAATTGACTGTAACACAGTGACAGCTACATAAATTGCCTTCCCTTCACACCTGTCAGGAGAAGGTCAGAGGATCACTGGGTACTACAACCTGTATGTCAGTAAGGTAAGGATAATGTTACCACAAAAATACAAAGATGGAAAGTGACAACCTATTAGACACATCATAGGGAGGGATGATCTGAAAAATTTTAAAAAGCAAAAGTTTATGTAATAGCTTAAAATCGAATTTAAAGAGATCCTCCAATAAAAGCCATGCATTCAATTTTTTGGTAATCATACTATATTTTAAAATACAGTAATCTCCACAAAACTACAATAATTTCAGTCTGTATCCTTTGCTTATGCTTAGAAATATACCGTAAATAGACAGCAATTTAAATCTTAAAAAGTTCTAAAATGCTTTTTCACATCTGCACTATGCCAAGATGATGCCGATTCCTAATGCTGGAAGGACTCACAAATTCAACCAATAAAAAAGTGGATAATAAGAACAGCAAACAGAAACCTGAAACATATTATACAGAATAAAAAAAAATATTAAAAAAAGGTTTAGATTAATTATGCATTCACTCAGTAAACAAAGGATACTGTGACATGCAATTACTATAACTTTATGAGATTAGGAACTTATTAAAATGCATTCATTTAAACGTTTTTTGTTGCAGAAAAAAAACAATAATTTGAATAAAGGTTAATATGGAATTTTGGCCACCTCTTATTATATAAATGTACAGTTATTTCAATTAAATACTTTTTATTGTTATTATGTTTTTATTTTATCAGTTTAAAATCAGATAAATTATCAAAAAAAAAAAAAAACGAGTCTAGCTTGGCAAAAAGTACAGTCTTGTATTAAAGATTGCAAACGCAAAGCATATAATAAATTGTTTAACATAATGCAGTGACTGCAATGGTGTATAGTAAATAAATCTAAGGGAAAAACTATCAGATGGACTGATAGAGCACTGACTAATATTGGTAAAGGGTGACAAAGTCAGTGCTCAACTAGCTAATTTATAGAAACATTGCACATAAGAAATTCAGCATTAAAAATGCATGAACACGAACAGCATAAACTTGTAGGTCATAGCTAAGCTCAGGAAGTCAAGCTTTTAGCTTTTTATGTATGATTTTAAAATCAGTAAAGCTGGATTTGTGTTGCCCCCAAATTATCTACAGTTACAACCATTTGATCCGATTTTAACACAATTTTCCTAATTTCTCCCCACACAGCTTTCATCTGTTGCAATAAATGGTATGTACCACTGCCAGTAGGGGTTCCTCGGAATATTACTTTACAGATTTATATTTGGAAGCCGACAGTGACCAACCTACCTTCAATGCTTCCTGTGTTTATTGTGGCCTCCATGGTTATCTTGGCTATGAGTACGGTAATGACAGTGTTTACCAACTCACTCATCATTGCTGTAAACCTCCTAGACAAAGCTATGAGTAAGAACCTCAGCCCATCTGACCTTATCATTGTTACTCTCTGTATATCTAACATTATATTTCAGCTTATCATGTTGGTTAATGATTATATAAGCTTCATGGAAACAACTCTTTACTTCTCTTATGAAGTGTATGTAGTATTTACAGTTATGCTCATCCTTCCTATTTATTGTAGCTTCTGGTTCACAGTGTGCCTCTCAGTGAATTATTACTTGCAGATTGTCATATTCTCTCATCCTTTTTTAATCCATCTCAAGATCGGAGTTTCCAAGCTAGTTCCACAACTGCTAATGTCCTCATTCCTAGTGGCAATGGTTACTGGAATCCCTGCAGCCTGGAACTTCTTGCAAGACCCTCAAGATTTAAATATATCAACAAGTAATGAGACAAGCATGGAAATATCTGTTCCTAAACTGAACATTGCTTATCTACTACCCAGTAACCTTATCAGCTGTTCATTACCATTAGTATTGGTTGGAGTTGCCAATGGATTGATCATTAAGTCACTTGTGACTCATAAACACAAGTCAGACAGAAATGCTAATGGAGAACTAAGTGCTCGAGCAGAAGGTCGGGTTAGAGCAGCCAAGACCATCAGTTGCCTGTTGTTCTTGTACTTGTCTTTTTATATATCAGAAATCTTAATGTTTATAGATGCTTTCCCTCCCAATAGTCCAGGATTCTGTACATGTTTGATGGTCATATATAGTTATTCTCCAGGACAGTCAATTGTTTTTATTTTTGGCAGCCCAAAACTTAAGCAAGTGTCTCTTCGTTTATTTCACTCTAAAGCTGGTTTAAAGAAAAGAAAATCAAATACATCAAAGGTATTGTTCATTAAACCCAGCTAATCCCTTTTCACTGGTGCCTCCCCAGCCTTTACGGGATTTCAGATGCCGGGAGGCATGTGTTTGGGGAACATTTTCTCATACAGTTCAACTTTCCTTTCCAACAATCCATTTTTCTTTAGTAAATCAACAAGAAGTGGGCACAATCATTACTGTAATATGTAACAACATCTATATATTGCTAGCTCCCAATCCAACAACCACTAAACTTAGGAATAATTCACCTTAACGCTTAGTCAAATCTTTATTTATATATTTTAAAATCTTTCCATGTTGAAAAATGCAGCCATAGAATTTTAAAAAGTGTTTATATATGTCTAAGCACCAAACCAAGCACATTTATAATGATAAGTGGGATGTTCATCTTATTTTATGTAAAATTCTTTAGAAATAAATGGACTGTACTGTTTAAACTTTTCATTACCTTAAAAGTAAAAAAGTAAATGTAATAGAACAGTTGGTTGGTCCATGTAAGCTACATATAAGCAATATTAAAAAAAATAAAAAAAGATATTACTATATTGATAAAACTGTATACGCTTCAATTTAAGTAAATTATCTAAAAAATATAGATTTTTTTTTATTTACACATGCTTTGTATATATGTAGTAGACTTCCCCCTAAGTCACAGGATCAGTGGCCTACAGCTGTGTAAAGAAAACATTTTATCAATGTCGTCATTCAATTTGCAAGAACCATGTTTAAAAAAAAAAAAACGATCAATTCAAAGCACATTTACATGTCTGGCACTATAGGTGGACATTTAGGCCCGGATTCAGAAAGAATCGCGTAAGTTTGGGCGGGCGTAGCGTATCCCATATACACTACGCCGCCGTAAGGCAGGTACCGTATTCAGAAACAACTTGCGTCCTAAGTTACGGCGGCGTAGCGTATATGGGCCGGCATAAGCCCGCGTAATTCAAAGTAGGTTGGCAGTGGGCGTGTTTTATGAAAATTAACCGTGACCCCATGCAAATGAGGGGCCGAACAAACGGCGCATGCGCCGTCCGTGGACGTATCCCAGTGCGCATGTGCAGAATCACGTCGCAAATACTCAATGCTTTCGACGTGAACGTAAACTACGCCCAGCCCCATTCATGTACGAATTACGCAAACAACGTAAACCACGTAAAATTGGACGCTGTTCCGACGTCCATACTTAACATTGGCTGCGCCTCATATAGCAGGGGTAACTATAAGCCGGTCATACGCCTTACGTAAACGACGTATATTGATACGCCGGGCGCAAGTACGTTCGTGAATCAGCGTATCTTACAGATTTGCATATTTTTAATAGGAACGCCGAATGCATCCAGCGTAACTATGCGCCCATGATACGGCGGCGTAGGCAAGTTATGTCGGACGGCTGAAGTCATGTTTTCAGGCGTATCTCTCTTTGTGAATCGGCGTAAAGATGTGACGGTGCACATTTTAAATTACGGCGGCGTATCTGGAGATACGCCGCCATAAATCGTTTCTGAATCCGGGCCTTAGTGTTGCCAGTTTAAGTTGGCACCTTAAAAGTCCCTAACAAATAATTTTATGATATTTTTTAACTATAGCTATGGGGATATGGGACTGCTTATCATTCGTCAGTTCAGTCATTGATATGCCTGTACACACGGTTGGACTTTTGACCGTGCAAATGTCCGCCGTGAGTCTGTCTGAAGTCCGACGGAAAGAAAGAGAGCGTGTTCTCTATCTAAGGTCCGTAGGACTTCCGAAAAAAAAGTCAGATGGAGGCTACACAGGGCCGGACTTTCCTAGAAAAAAAAGCCAGTTGGACTTTTTTTCTCGGAAAATCCGGCCGTGTGCACGAGGTATTAAAGTTACTTACATTTGGACCTATTTATAATGTGAATCTGTTGGGGACAGGCACACAATATTGCTTTAAAGTGAACACAACATTTACTAACACGTACATTGCAAAGTAAACAGCATGTACTCCTTTAATCAATCTCATAATCTTCAGAGATTAGATAAATGTCTGTATCCTTACAGTATGTTGCATTAGAATAAATGACAATCTATTTTTGATGTCATGTAGAATATAATGCCACAGGTCATGTTCATTTTACATATGTTATTATAATAAGGTAAGGGAAAGTCTTAACTTGATTAGAGACCAAATTAAATATTGCATTTCCAAGTTTTCATTAGAAGCATAAGATCATGAATGTTTCCAATTTACCAATGGTGCTAAAAAAATAACTCCAAGTAAAACACCAAATTCAATAATAAATATGTTAATTAAAAGCAGTTTACTTTTTGTTTAGTTACCACATAATTATAGCTATATTTATCATACGTAGGAATTTGTCAGATGTGTTTGACTACTAGGCTGAACCCAAATGAGCTATCCCATCAGAAAGCTATCACTGTAGACTGCCAATCATAAGTGGCTTAGGCATTTCACACCCCACTGCCACAGGTATACAAGCGACTTGTGTACACACAGCTTCAGGTGCAAGGAAAGCTTGGTCACTTTGGTAAACTTTGGACAGGAGGTGACAGATTACAGTTTCTTGACAATGTCTCTATCTGAAGTGTGGCATATCAGTCAGGGATAGTTCTCTTTCTGAGTGTGGAGTAATCAATATACAGTGCCTCACAAAAGTGAGTACACCCCTCCAATTTTTGTAAATATTTTATTATATATTTCATGTGACAACACTGAAGAAATTACACTTTGCTACAATGTAAAGTAGTGAGTGTACAGCTTATATAACAGTGTAAATTTACTGTCCCCTCAAAATAACTCAACACACAGCCATTAATGTCTAAACCGCTGGAAACAAAAGTGAGTACACCCCTAAGTGAAATGTCCAAATTGGGCCCAAAGTGTCAATATTTTGTGTGGCCACGATTATTTTACAGCAATGCCTTAACCCTCTTGGGCATAGAGTTCACCAGAGCTTCACAGGTTGCCACTGGAGTCCTCTTCCACTCCTCCATGATGGCATCACAGAGCTGGTGGATGTTAGAGAACTTGCACTCCTCCACCTTCTGTTTGAGGATGCCCCACAAATGCTCAATAAGGTTTAGGTCTGGAGACATGCTTGGCCAGTCCATCATCTTTTCCCTCAGCTTCTTTAGCAAGGCAGTGGTCATCTTGGAGGTGTGTTTGTGGTTGTTGGAATACTGCCCTGCGGCCCAGTCTCCAAAGGGTGGGGATCATGCTCTGCTTCAGTATGTCACAGTACATGTTGGCATTCATGGAGGCCTGTTTTGAGTGGAACCTGTCTTTTTAAAACACTGTATGGTCTTGGCTACTGTGCTACTGTACCTCTTATAGCCTAGGCCATCTTTACGTAGAGCAACAATTCTTTTTTTCAGATCCTCAGAAAGTTCTTTGCCATGAGGTGCCATGTTGAACTTCCAGTGACCAGTATGAGAGTGGAAACGATAACACCAAATTTACCACACCTGCTTCCCATTCACACCTGAGATTTTGTAACAATAACAAGTCAAATAACATCGGGAAGGGAAAATGGCTAATTGGGCCCAATTTGGACATTTTCACTTAGGGATGTAATCACTTTTGTTGACAGCTGTTTAGACATTAATGGCTGTGTGTTGAGTTATTTTGAGGGGACAGCAAATTTACTCTGTTATACAAGCTATACACTCAGTACTTTACATTCTAGCAACGTGTAATTTCTTCAGTGTTGTCATATGAAAAGCTATAATAAAATATTTACAAAAATGTAAGGGGTGTACTCACTTTTGTGAGATACTGTACATCCTCAAGGAACCATTCTTCTTCCTTACCACGTCGCCACTTCATCTTTGCTAGTTGCTCATGGAGATCTTCCAGATCACCCAGTTGACTCTGTCAAGCTTTTTCTCTGAATGGCTTGTCCTCTTGAAGGCAGATTTAATGCTGGACACTCTTTGCACACCCTCTCTACGGGAATCGCATCATCTGCTTCTCCACCAAATCAGAGGGAGAAAATGGATTCTCTTGTCCTAGCAACATATGGGGCCATAATTTCACTAGCGAGTCAGTGATGTTGCAAACACTGACTGGAAAGTCCTAGTTGGCACTATATTAAGGTATTACCTCTCTGCCCTGTGTCCTTTCCCTAAGAATCAGCTTCAAGGACAACAAAGGGTCCTAGCTGATCCCAGTTGAGCTTGAAAGAAGCTTGAAGGAATGCTACTTCCCTTTGATGCAGTATCTTCTCATCTCTGTCTAATCACCACAATTTTCCCACTCTTTCCACTGGAGTTTTCTGTTCTTGAAACAGCTGCTGATACACTTGCCATAGCATGGGGTGTACACTCTCTGTTGGGGTATCATGCTTTGAGACAAGAGAAGTGAGTAGTCTCCTGACGAGGTTAGTGCTTGTTCTTACTATTGTTGGCTGGGTGAGGGCGCCCAACAGCTAATGTATAAAATGCCTCTGATTGCCCAGCCATGGAGGGGTCAAATCTATTCTAGTCATGTGACAAAGACTGAAAACTTCTCCTCTTCTCGCTGATATGTATGCTCAAAGAGTAAGTCAGCTCTGCACAGCACTGCACTCTTCTGTAAACTACTCAGAGGGCTTCCAAACACTGAACTAGTGTAGCCTAGTTTGTCTTGCTTTAAATTTCTGATCACGTCAGAAGCAGATGTGCATAGGCCCTCAACTATTTGCAGAGCAGTGCTTCCCCTCATTTCAGATCTTCCCCTCAGATCTACAGAGATTGCACTTCCAAGTGCACTTGCAGTGCATTTGTAGTGCAAAGTGGATTTGTCTTTAGTAAATCAACCCCATAGTGTCAGAGGTGCAGTGCTTGGCAGAGGACTGTGTCTGTGTCCTGACTCCCGAATGAATGGAAGCAAGCAAAGATTCATTGATGTGCACTGGTAGGCTGCATTTGATGGGTGCTGGCGAGGCTGCATTTGATGGGCGCTGGTAAGGCTGCATTTGATGGGCACTGGTGAGGCTGCATTTGATGGGTGCTGGTAGGCTGCATTGATATGCACTGGTGAGGCTGTATTTGATAAGCACTGGTGAGGCTGTATTTGATGGGCGCTGGTGAGGCTGCATTGATGGGTGCTGGTGAAGCTGCATTTGATGGGTGCTTGTTAGGCTGCATTTGATGGGCGCTGGTAGGCTGCATTGATTTTAAATTAATACAATAACTTTTAGAAATTTTTTGTTAACTGGTATATTTCCCTGGAATGATGTTGCTTAAAAGTATCACTTATAAAATCTACAAAAAAGGTCACCCACAGAATCTATAATTAGCTGAACTTTCAATTAAAAGAGATATGGGAATTAGATTAAGATAAAGTATATAATTAGTCCAAATGACTACCACGCCTCTTAATTACAGTGACTACAAGCACATATAAAGGACATATAAAGGACTTGAAAATAGCAAGTGGTGATCCAATCATCATCACCAAACACATAAATTCACAGAAGGTGAGTATATCTAATGGATGCTGCCTTAATCTGGCTTGTATCTTTTATCAGGTACAAGTAAAAGTGTTACAAATGGATACGCAGGTTTTTAAGAAAATTACTACCTAATTCTTTTTAATCACAGTTTTAGCAGTAAATATATCTTCTTCTTCCATGCACTGCTTAGTTCTTCAAATGGGTCAAAATTGCAGATATTTAACAATGAGCATTTTTTTGTGCCTGGGTACCCAATTCTTAACTGGGAATTCAGTTGTCTTTGACACAACAGTGACATATACTGTAACAACAATCTACATTTCACATAATGAAAATAGTCACGAAAGGGTGAAGAATTATTTAACTGAAAGTGATCCTCTTACCATACTATACATGCCAGCCTGAACATACAGTATATAGTTAAGATAGGCACTTACAGACACATTACATTACATTTTTGTCATTCAGGACTGGCACTAAGCAAGGCAGAAGGAAGCACATTCCCACAAAAAGTTTCCTATGTACATGTAGGAGCCTTTTGAGGGCTGTGTAGGAGAGTAAGGCCGGGTTCACACTGTCGCCGCATGCAGCGCACAGCAGGGGTCCGGTACGTGCTGGTTCACCGGTTCAGGTCCGATTTCAGCCCGAATTTTGGGCTGAAATCATACCTGAAACACGCCAAAAAAAGGCACTTGTTTTTCAGACACACCGCACCGGACCCGCTGTGAAGATATGTGAACCAGATCCATAGAGAGCCAGTCACATTCTCCTGCTATGCAAACTGAATGAGGGGAAACGTGCATTCAATTCGCATAGGTGTGAACCCAGCCTGAATCTCACTCATGGAAGTGTTGGAAGTGGCAAAGAAGGGCAAATATGATTACTGGAACATTTAAAGCATTTGTTACCCCAACATTGTATATATTCCTGGTATGTGCTTGCTGTACCATATGTGTGAAATCCCTGGTGTTCCTGACAGTCCCTCTGCTTTCCTATTAAAAACTGGCTGCACTGGACCAAACTAAGCAGGAGAACACACCATGGTCAGTTCTCTAGCTATGCTGGAAACTCTGCCTGCTCTCCTCCAATGACCAGACCTGTCCTGGCACGTTCTCCCTGCACAGCCATTTACTGGTAAGCTCAGTGTCCTGCTGCTTCTCCTCCCCCCCCAGCTGAGAACAGATGGAGCATAAAGGGTGAGATCACTGATATAAAAAAAAAAGATGGTATTTACAATGTTTTTTTTTTTATTATTCTATACACAAATGTGTTGCCTTTCACTTCTATTTCAAACTGAATGGGTTGTTTTACAAGGTGATTGTTTACAACCACTTTAGGATTGATACAAAGCTTCACTAAGTGCTCAATGCCCACTTTACTAGTATGTGTGCAGTGGTGACAGGGTCACTATTAAAGATAGCTATACATGTAGCCTTATGGGTTCATCCACTAAAATGTAATTTACAAATGTCTATATATCTTAAAGATTTCCTTGCTTCTGATTCAGTAAAGTCTCCTCAAGTACCAATATGATTTGAAGCTGTATTTTCCACAACAGGGGGCAAAATATTCTCATGAAAATTGGACGCTGGTTAAACTTCTAGGTAAAATCTTGGCGAATCGTCTAAACGAAATAATCGGGACCAGGTAGGCTTCATGCCCAATCGGCAGGCAGGAGACAATATAAGAAGGGCAAATTTATTGGCACATATAGCTAAGAAAAGAGGTATCCCAGCGTGCTTTCTCTCCCTGGACATAAAGCAGGCATTTGACTCCGTATCCTGGTCATATCTGAGATATGCATTGCAAAAGTGGGGCATCGGCCCCAATTTTACGAAATGGATCCTGGAACTGTATAATAGCCCGAAAGCATATGTAAAATATGCAGGATACAAGTCAGACACATTTTCCATTAATAGAGGCACGAGACAGGGATGCCCGCTTTCCCCTTTAGTATTTGCCCTCCTTATAGAGCCACTTGCACAAAAGATCAGGTCAGACCCAACGATTCTAGGGATAGAAGTAGGTGGCCACAAACATAAATTATGCATGTTTGCCGATGACATCCTCCTTTTTCTCGCGTCTCCCCAAGTTTCAGGACCCAACCTAACGTCAATTCTAAACATATTTGCTTCTTTTTCAGGTCTAGCTATCAATCCCCAAAAATGTCTCGCGTTAAACATTTCACTCTCTGATATTGAGCTAAGCGCAGCCAAATCTGGTTTACCCTTCAATTGGTCAGACAAAAACATTCCTTATTTAGGAATACGCCTTACAGTAACACCATCAGAGTTATTTTCGTCCAACTACCCCAATCTCCTAAAACAGATATCAAATCTCCTAAACTCCTGGGCCCATTTACCTCTGTCATGACAACATTACCGAAACTCCTCTATACCTCTTCAGAGTGCTCCCCATCCCAATTCCAACATACTACTTAAGAGTTGTACAAAAAACAGTATCTACCTTCGTTTGGGGATCCACCAGACTGAGAATAAAACCTCAAATCCTACATCTTTCTAAGGTTAATGGTGGATTGGGGTTACCCAATTTTATGAGTTACTATAGAGCAGCACAATTAGCAAACCTAGTGAAATATCACGCCAAACGTGTACCTCCTCTCTGGGTATCAATTGAAGCGGTAGAATGTGATCCTATTTCAATTTCTAAAGTTCTATGGATCTCTCCCAAAGCACGTAAACACATACACAACCCTATCACTAAGCACTCTATCTCCCTATGGGACAGAATGAAGGTCAAAAATCTCCTGCAATCCCCCTTCTCTCGTTTTATAAAAACCCTGCGTTCTACCCAGCATGGATTTATCCCAACACCTTTAAAGAATGGGTGATGAAAGATTGTACGTGTCTATATAAACTAACGGACTCTTCATCTTTCAAGTATTTTCCCACAATCCGTGAAAATTATGACATTCCACAAGCTGAAATATTTAGATATCTGCAAATATAAAAATTCTTCAAGCCATTAATAGACTCTTCACCTACGCCGTCACGCTTATCTATCTTCGAAAATTTCTGTAAAAATGATCCCCATGCTAGGGGAATAATTTTAACGATATACTCTCAGTTACTGACCAGCTCCACTTCTGGGAAACTACCTTATGTGTGTAAATGGGAAAAGGACCTAGAACTAGAGCTAGAAGCTTCGGAATGGGAACAAATCTGGAATAACACCAAGTCAGCAACAAACTACAAAGTAATCACTAGATGGTATCTAGTACCAGTCAGGATTGCGAAATACGTACAAAACTACCCGGAACACTTTTTCAGGGGATGTTCATCACCAGGGACATACTTTCACATTTGGTGGTCGTGCCCAATAGCACTGTCATTTTGGTCAGAAATTTTTCATATAATCAACACACTCTCAGAAAAGAAAATTCCTTTAGATCCTAAAACTGCATTATTAAATTTAAAACCTGACAATTTGTCACACATACAATTTAAATTAACTATACAACTTCTTACAGCCGCGAAACAAATACTCGCTAAGGCTTGGAAATCCCCTAATCTATCACTAAATGAAGTAAAGAGGGTTTTCATGTATTTACCTATATGGTGACAATTATTGGAACTGTATATTTTAATTCAATATTTTTTTTTTTTTTATAAATATGTATATGTGTAATTGTGAATAAAAATTATTTATTAATATCCCGTATATTTGGAATTAATACTATCAGTGCCTTAAAAGTCCACCCAGGGGAACCCCTTTTTTCTTTTCTCAAGATATGTAGCAGTATAAATTTTGCCCCAAATTTGTGAACATAAATGATTTTTTGCAAAATTGTAGAATTTTTTTTCACTTATGTTGCAAAAAATAAAAAACCCAGTGGTGATTAAATACCACCAAAAGAAAGCTCTATTTGTGTGAAAAAAATGATAACAATTTTGTTTGGGTACAGTGTTGCATGACTGAGTAATTGGCATTCAAAGTGTGAGAGCACCGAAAGCTGTAAGTTGGTCTGGGCAGGAAGGGTTAATGGAATTTTGCATTTTTTTTTTACTTGAAGGCAGCATTATTAAAGTTATTGCTTTCTACCAAACAGGATTTAAAAAAAAAAGGCTAGAATATTAGAAATGACAATATTCAGTGAAACATTGTAATACTTTTGTTCTTGTAGAAAGGCAGATAACAGGTTTATATATATATATATATATATATATATATATATATATATATATATATATATATATATATATATACATATCAGGTTTAGCAGCATCACCTGTGGTTCTTGACTACCAAGTAATGAACTAAAGGGGGCAGACAAACAATTATAATAAGGCTAATCTGGAATTTACAGTGCTATTTAAGCAGAAATTTGGGAATTTTGTGCTTTTTAATTGTTTCTGTTTCTTGGCCTGTATCCCTTTTATGATTTCTGGGGAGAAAACATTTGAAGAGCAGTTAAAGGAGTTGTAAAGGAAAAAATTTTTTTTGCTCAAATGACTGTTTACAGAGTATAGAGACTAATAGCAAGATTCAGGTAGAGTTACACCAGAGTATCAGTATATACGCGGTCGTAACTCTGAATCTGCGCCGTCGTATATTTACCGTATTTTTCGCCGTATAAGACGCTCCGGCATATAAGACGCACTCAATTTTAAAGGAGGAAAATCTAGAAAAATAAGATTCTGAACCAAATACTGTAGTAAAATATTTGCCCCCCACTGGTCATCACCATCACACCACCCCAAGATTAGCCCAGTAACATTAGCCAGTAACATTAGCCAGTAACATTAGCCCAGTAACATTAGCCAGTAACATTAGCCAGTAACATTAGCCCAGTAACATTAGCCCAGTAACATTAGCCCAGTAACATTAGCCAGTAACATTAGCCCAGTAACATTAGCCCAGTAACATTAGCCAGTAACATTAGCCCAGTAACATTAACCCAGTAACATTAGCCCAGTAACATTTGCCCAGTAACATTTGCCCAGTAACATTGCCCAGTAACATTGCCCAGTAACAGCCAGTAACATTACATTGCCCTGCCCCCTAATAGCCAGTCCAACACACCTCACTGTTCCTCCGATGCGCGCTCTGTTAGGATCCGCGCGCAGAGGGGTGATGACGTCAGTGCGCACCGCCGCCGGGTGTACCAAGATGGAGGACGGGCTCCGGAGCTAGGCCAAAGCTGCGGTCTTTCCTAAGACCGCGGTGGCGTTCTGTTCCCGTTCGGATCGCGGATCGCCGATCAGACAGGTAAACGTGTCTATTTGCCGTATAAGACGCACCAACTTCCCCCCCCCAGTTCTGGGGAAGAAAAAGTGCGTCTTATACGGCAAAAAAAAAGGTAAGTGTATTCTCAAATTGAGATACACTTAAATCTAGCTAAGATACGACCGCCGGCGCCGTCGTATCTTAGCTGTCTATTTACGCCGGCCGCTAGGGGCGTGTACGCTGATTTATGCCTAGAATGTGTAAATCAGCGAGATATGCCTATTCACGAACGTACGCTGGCCCGTCGCAGTAAAGATACGCCGTTTACGTAAGGCATTTTCAGGCCTAAAGATATTCCACCAAAAAGATGGCGCAGCTAATGTTAAGTATGGACGTCGGAACCGCGTCAAATTTTAAATTTTTTACGTCGTTTGCGTAAGTCGTCCGTGAATGGGGCTGGGCGTAATTTACGTTCACGTCGAAACCAATAAGTCTTTGCGGCGTAATTTGGAGCATGCGCACTGGGATACATCCACGGACAGCGCATGCGGCGTTCGTTCAAAACGTAATTTACGTGGGGTCATGCTTTATTTACATAAAACACGCCCACCTCCTCACAATTTGAATTAGGCGCGCTTACACCGGCACATTTACGCTACGCCGCCGTAACTTAGGACGCAAGTGCTTTGTGAATACAGCACTTGCCTCTCTAACTTACGGCGGCGTAGCGTATATGAGATACGCTACGCCTGCCTAACGTTAGGCACGTGTACCTGAATCCAGCTAATAATAGTTAACTGATTCCTTTTAAAAACGATTAAAAATAGATAAAAATCAATCATATAATGTACCTGTAGTTTCAGTTTCGTTTTTGCATGTTATCCTGCCTCTGTACTGTATAGAGCCATAGAGAAGTGAGGGTTTGGAAAACAAAACTAGAATCTCCCAGTACTGTGGTCATCAGGAAACAGACAACCAGGAAGTGTCCAGAACAGAGCAGAATTACAGCAACATCAGAGAAAAAACGAACAATGAGGACATGAAACCAGGACTGCAGTAAGGTAAAGGAAGCTATTTAGCTAAAAAAAAAAAAATCCTTTAGTGACCCTTTAACCTGCCTGGCGGTCTTCCCGAGTCTGACTCGGGGTTAGATTTTCCTGCTGCGAGCGGAAACCCCGAGTCAGACTCGGGCTTGCCTCGCTAGATCCACAGGCACAAGTTACTTACCTTGTCCCTGGATCCAGCGATGCCACCGCGCTGTGTGAGCGAGTGGAACCTCGCTCGATTCACACAGTGCCTCCGTGTGACGCCGATCTCCGTTCCCTGCGACGTTACGACGCACGGGGACGGAGAACCGCGCCAAATTCAAAAAAGTAAACAAACACCTTACATACAGTATACTGTAATCTTATAGATTACAGTACTGTATGTAAAAAAAACACACCCCCCTTGTCCCTAGTGGTCTGTCCTGTGTCATGCATGTCATTTTATATAATAAAAACGTTTCTTTCTCCCTGCAAACTGTAGATTGTCCATAGCAACCAAAAGTGTCCCTTTATGTCAAAAATAGTTTTAGATCAGCTAAAAAACAGCGATAATAAATTATAATCACTTGCAGAATTGTGCGATAGCGATTTGTGGGGAAATTCGTCATAAAAAAAAAAAATAATGACAGCGACAATTCTGCAACTGAGCAAATTTCAGTGATTTTGATTTGATTACATTATTGAATAATTTTTATTATAATTATATTATTATTTGTTATAATTATTAATAATTATTTATTATATTATAATTTATAATTTTGTTTTTAAAAAAATGTCATACCTGGGATGCCTATTAGAATCTTGTTTGGTCAGATTTAAGTGAGTTATTTCTAAAAATTACAGACCTACAATATAAAACGCCAAATTTCCTTGCAAATAATGGTACCGCTTTTAGCATGTTTTTTCTGACAGAATCATACCGCCAGGGAGGTTAAGGATAACAAATTGTTGCCCTTTGTTTTATATTTTTTATTTATGAACAGCATGGGAAGCTGCTACAAGGCTATATACAAGAGGGTAACTGGAAAAATGCTAGTACCAAGAAAAAGGTTTTCTTTCAGCCCAATTTTGAGTTCAATATTACAGTTACAAACAAGGATGCATTTACCATTAGACACAGTATGCATATGGGAATAGTAAATAAAAAAAACTCATGTGCAATGATCTACCAATTATTCTCCTCGTAAATATACCTATTCTGTACCACTGCTAACACTATATGCATTCCCACATATACAGAAATATATTATAACACTTGATCAGTGCCGCGCAGTACTGCATGAAAATAAACTGATCAATCATGTATCGCTACCCCCGGAGGGGCCTCTGAATTATGCTTGTCCCCCTGAGTTGCCCTCCCCTTGCAAGCCCCTTGACACTTCTGACACTCTAGGTTCAGTCATGGTTTAGGCAAACATAAACAGTGTGCATCAAATGGTTACCAACAGTAACCAGCACAAGTAAGGACAATTAATCTTAATTCCTATAAGTATGGTTGTATTAGCTTTGCTTTTTAGTGATCCAAGCAATACACAGAAGAACACAATCTACATACAGCAATTGGCAGTTAGAAGATATAGAAACAGTATCAATTGGCTTAACCAGAATAACTATTATTAGATAAAAACAGCAGATTGCAATGAACCCTTAGAGCAGGGCTCAAAATTTCAAGTCCTGAGCTACTAGCCAGGCCTCAAGGGTTACTCGCCACCAGTTGCCCCACCCAACCCCCAACCTGCCCCTAAACATGCCCCCATAAATTATCTCATTAAATGACACTTTAATGTTTTATGCAGAATTAAGTTATACAAATAAATATTAACAACATCTTTATCTGTGCCCATTAGTTCAGCCTGACCTGTGCCCAACAATGCTGCTTCACCTGTGTTCATCAATGCAGCCTGCCCATCAATACAGCCTGCCCATGTCCACCAAAGCAGCCTGCCTGTGTCCATCAATGTAGCCTACCCGTGTCCACCAATGCAGCCTGCCTGTGTCCACCAATGCAGCTTGCCCGTGTCCACCAATGCAGCCTTCCCATGTCCACCAATGAGGCTTACATGTGTCTGCCAATGCAGTTTACCCGTGTCCACCATTGCGGTCTGTGACTAACAATGCAGCCTGTGTCCACCAATGCAGCCTGTGTCCACCAATGCAGCTTCCAATGCAGCTTCCCCGTATCCACCAATGCAGCCTGCCCGTGTCCACCAATGCAGCCTTCCCATGTCCACTAATGCAGGCTGCCTGTGTCCACCAATGCAGCCTGCCCGTGTCCACCAATGCAGCCTGCCCGTGTCCACCATTGCATCCTGTGCCCAACAATGCAGCCTGTGTCAACCAAGGCAGCTTGCCTGTGTCCACCAATGCAGCCTGTGCCTAACAATGCAGCCTGTGTCCACCAACGCTGCTTCACCTGTAAAAAGAATAATTAAGGACTAGAGGTCACAAGCCTCGGGACTTTAAAGGTGTTGTATATAATGATGTAGAAATCACTGATATAGTATATAAAATGTAGAATTTTTTTTAAAACATGAGACCGCTTCGCATCTTTTCAGAGAGGCGGGGCAGCTTAGGATTTTTAAACCAAAAGTATGTCGGTAAGGGACATTTTAGGGACATTTTAGTTCCTGAATTGTCAGTCCACCCCTGGTTGAAGACATTACTTCAAAAAATCCATACTGCAACATATATTCAAATGTTAACTCAGTATCATGAAAAAATATGGCAGCACTAATAGCCAGAGTTAATCTAGCACCCCAAAACCCAATACTTTGCTCCCATATTGACCTTAAAATGTGAGAGGCCCAAAGAACTCTCCATTTGCATTCACATATCAATATAATAGCAAAGCATAAGAAGGGAGAAATTAAGAATACAGAAAAAAAGAGGAAGAAAGAAACGAAACAAGAAGCGGTTCCATCGATCCAAGTCCCTGCCCCAAACACTCCCCAGAAATATAGGACTTGAAGTATTTAATTCATGGGGTCCACACTTTCTCAAATCTGATTTGTTTGTCTTTGAGGATGCTGGTCAGCTTTTCATTGACCAAGATCTACAAGTTTTAAAAAAAAAAATTGAAATGTAAAGCACTATACAGTTGCCTTTTTGTTACATGTGGTTTGTCTAAGAAAGATTGATATAGAGAAGTGCCAAATCCCAGGAGGGAAGAAAGGTGAGCAGTTCAGGGGAATCAATAGAGTTGTAAAGAGAAGCCTGTTGATTCGGCTGTGAGGTGAGCGGGTTTTTCACCTGGTGTTGGTGTGCACTCTAATTTAGCAAGAGGATTATGGATTGAAGAGCACAATGGTGGATTAAGACATATACAGTATGTATTGATTTATTTTCTATCATATGAATTTTGGTTTACATCTAAACGACTTGACTATTATTACACAACCAGGGGATTATTAAGAGGAAAATATTGTACAGTAGTGCTGCTCTATATTGGTTATTTAAACAGTATAAACAGTTTGTGTTAAAGTGGAACTATGGGCAAAATTAAAATTATATATAGAACTTAGTCTGTCAATAGCATCAACACAGCCCTTTTCTTTAGCTTCCCTTGAGGGACATAGGAATTTAGTATTTCTGATGCCTTGTACACACGGTCGGAATTTCCGATAAAAAAAGTCAAACGGTATTTTTTCATCGAATATTCCGCCCGTGTGTGTGCCCCATCAGAGTTTTTCCTTTGGATATTCCGACGGATTTAGAAGGAGGACATGTTCTCTTTTTTTCCGACGGAAAAAAATTATATCGGAAATTCCGTTCGTCTGTATGAAACTCAGATGGAGAAAAAAAACATGCATGCTCAGAATTAAGTCGGAAGCATTGAACTTCACTTTTCTTGGCTCGTCATAGTGTTGTACGTCCCCACGTTCTTGGCGGTCGGAATTTGGTGTGATAGTGTGTATGCAAGACAGCTTGAACGGAATTCTGTCGGAAAAATCAGTCGGAGGTTATCCCGATGGAAATTTCAATCGTGTGTACAAGGCATAAGCCAGTGATGGCGAACCTTGGCACCCCAGATGTTTTGGAACTACATTTTCCATGAAACTCAGCTACACTGTGTAGTGATATAGATGTATAGTCCTCCGGCTAGATAATTGATGTTTAGATGTTAGTATGATGACTTTAAATTAAGTTGTTTCGCAGCAACACACAGGCTCTCCAGAGAACGCAAATTTAATTAACTTCCAATAACATACAAAGTCCAAAGTCCATAGATGATACAAACAAATCCAACAGAGTAATTCAGAATTCCATCTTTTCCTAGACTTGTGCCATGTTCATATCAGAGAGAATACCGGGAAAAATATTCTCTCTGTGACAACCAGAACTCCCAGATTATATCTCCCATTCACTGAATAGCTGAGCAATTTGATTGGTCGTCTTTGATCTAACATCCTGTCATTCAGAGTGGCAGGTACCCGGAGTCACTAATTAGTATGCATCCTCGCATACTAATAAGCCCCTTCTAATAAGTACTTAGATTGCATGTGACCTGAGTAATTGTTTGTTTGTTTGATTGGTTTGATGTGTAAAAACGACTCCATCCTGTCTCTGCCTATTTGACAATAGACAAACCTCTTTTGATGTGTAACATGTAATTACAGGTCTGATGTGTAAACTAGACTTCGTCCTGTCTCTTTGAATTACAGGTTTGAAATCTGGCCTGATCAACTTTGGACTTATAACACAATAATAATATATATATCTACACCTATATATTAATATTACAACACACTGCAAAGTGCATGAGCATCATGGGAAATGATGTTCCAAAACATCTGGGGTGCCAAAGTTTGCCATCACTGGCATAAGCTTCTAGTTATACTGCTGCCTACAGGAAATTGGATTTTTGTTTACCTCTAAAGGACTTAACTATTATTACACAATCAGGGGATTATTAAGAGGAAAATATTGTACAGTAGCGCTGCACTATATTGGTTATTTTTATTTTTATTTTAGTGTGGTTGAATCATTAAGGAGTGTACAGCTGCAATTGAGTATTAAGCACTAGTGTATAGTCACAATAACGTTTTGAATTTATTTTTCACAAACTACTAACAGTGTAGATTGCACTGATTGTATCTAATACATAATTTGTTTATACTATTTATATACATATCATCACCATAAAAATAGCTTACATTTCTTTTTCTTTATCTTTCATGTACAGAACTAGTTTAGAAGGTTGCTGTTCTTCAGATCTTTGTGGATGCTTCCTATATTTCTTTTGGCCTCTATGACTGTATTAAGCATCAGCACATTGACAGGGTCAATAACCAATACAATCATCATTGCTGTAAATGTCATAGACAAAGTAAAGGGTAAGAGTCTTAGTCCCTCAGACATCATCTTAGTAACAATGGGCCTATCTAATGTGTTTTTTCAGTTAATAATGCTAGCAAATGACTTTGTAAGCTTCCTCGAGAGTGATCTTTACTACTCTGAAGGTGTATATATTCTATTTACGATAGCACTTAACCTACCTATCTACATTAGCTTCTGGTTTACAGCATGCCTGTCCATCAACTACTATTTCCAGATTGTCATATTTACTCATCCATTTCTCATCCGACTAAAGCATGTAGTGTCCAGACTTATTCCACAGCTGCTAGTGGTCTCTGTGATGGTATCAATGGCCACATGCTTACCTGTAATGTGGTACATTAACATGAACAAACAAGACTTTAACATGACCAGCAATCAGACTGTGGAGTCCACTTTTCCAGAACTTAATTTAACTTACCTCATCATCAGTAATGTGGTCAGCTGTTCTCTACCATTAGTCCTTGCTGGAATTGCCAATGGACTGATCATCAAGTCTCTCATAGATAAGACTCACAAGTCAGAAAGAAATGCTAAAGGAGATCTCAGCCCTCGGACAGAAGGACGTATTAGAGCAGCCAGAACAATAAGCTGTTTACTCTTTATTTACATCTCATTTTACGTATCAGAAGTGCTAATGTTTACAGAAGCTTTACCTCCAAGCAGTCCGGGATTCTGTGCCTGTTTGATGGTGATATACAGTTATGCACCTGCACAATCTGTTGTTCTTATTTTTGGTAGCCCCAAACTGAAACACGTTGCTCTCAGCATAATTCGCTGTTTACGAGGTATTCATAAAGAAAAGTCTAAAAATTCATCTTTCTCTTTTATTGATGTTAATACTCAAAAGGCATCACAATTCTCAGAAGGTTGAACTTGGCAGCAAATGCGGTAAATGTAACCACTGTCAGCAACTCCTAAGTCCTGAATACCATCATACTTCTACATTATGTCTCTATCGCTCACAAATGTTGGCATTATTTTTTTTATTTTTCTTTAAAAGGGTTATTTATTTAAATGTGTTTTGAAATAATAAATGTAGTTTGCATTAATGGATGAGCTAGTTAATTGCAAGTATTGTGCTATGTTTAAGCTGATATATTCACTTGACTCTATTGCCATATTTGTAACTTAAGAATAATGTAGTGATCCCATAATTCCAGCATATGTCATGTCTCATATCTTCATGTTATTGTACAGTTATAATATGCCTAAACATGGCTACACTTCCTGTTGTCCAAGTATAGTATATGTCTATATCTTCAGTCTGAGGCCAGTGCTTGGCTTTTGTATTAAACAGCTCATCTTGCCATGCACACACTAAAACTTGGAGGAATAGAAAATATATTTGGAAAATACATTTTTGGTTTAAATATTTTTCATAAATAATAAAGGATGATAAATAAGGATAATTAAAAAAAACTTCCAAAAAGCATATTAAAATAAAATTAATTGACCACTTCTACCCTTGTGTGTTTTGATTCTACCTGGAGTGAGATCCTTTGTTAGAGAGAAAAATTTAGCATGGACTGACCATAGAGTCCTATTTCTCGTAAGTACACTACAAATTGGCCTGGATGTATGTATTTCCTTTTGAGACCTACAATAAATATCAAACTTGTGTGCAGGTAGGTGTTTTTACAAGCCCTCAATTTCTATTTCACAAACCACCACATCTGATCTTTTAGTGGAGAGCTGGAAAGGCAGATTTAAGAAATTCATATCACAGAGTTACAGCTGTGACCAGAGGAGTAAGCAGGCAGTGTGCAGACTAGAAAAACAGACAGAAGTAGTAGTACAAGAACTGCAATCTGAGTAATTAAGCTCTCTAAAGATTAAAAGTTTTAAGATTTTTGAGAAGAGAACTTGTGTTTTTGATCCCTTTGTGTTCTGGCCACTAGATAGAATGATGACAAAGGAAACTATTCTATGGGGCACTTTCACTTAAAGTTATGCCTATTACCCCCACATAGGTTCTGCTTAACATATATACCATTAACCTGGTAACCCTTACGGTGCTTCAAAAAGAGCGCTCAAAGAAAGCAGGACCATTGGCATTGCAGTAAACGTGTGATGCAGTCAGCAGCGTTCTCGGGCTCCAAGCATGTTGATGCTAAGTAGAGTCTTTGCCCTGCTTTCTAATTGTCTGTAAACTCAGGAATAAAAGGTCAATGATTGGTTGGTATAATATTTCTAAAGGTAACAGCCTGTGTGCAAGATCATAAGTTTCATCGGAAAAAAACAAAACGTGCCTCACAGAGCGCAGCATGGCAAAATATTGCATAGTAAAGAATAAGTTGGCGTGGAATAAGGAATGCACAGTGAGGAGTACAGAATAAGGAGGCGTAGAATAGGAATTATACAGCACAGTGTTCAAGCAAACTGCCACTTATCCCTGGTTCACACTGGGCTGCGGGAATGAAGCTGAACTCGCACGGCTTCACTCCCGCTGGCAGTCCCGATTTCGGCTGCGATTTAAGAGAAATATTGGTAAAAAATTGAGGAATGGACAGCCGCACTCCAAACCAAACAGGTTGTGTTTATTCAAATCAACAGCAAGAACACAGCAGATCACAGCAATAGGAACAGGAGAATACCGACGTTTCGCACTGGCTTCAATGCTTATTCATGGCTGGTTTCTGCACAGATGTCAATGTAAATCGCGGCCCGAAATCGCAAAAAGTAGTACAGGAACTACTTTTTGAAATCGGTGCAGCGCCGCAGATGCGGCGTCGCACCGATTAGGATGGTGTCATTGCCAACAATTGCTGGCAAATGCCGCCGATTTGAGATGCGATTTCACACGTGAAATCGCATCTCAAATCGAAGCAAATCGTACCCAGTGTGAACCTGGGCTTATTAGTAAAATACAATAGACCACCAGTCTGCAAATCAGATTCTTTTGTAGCGTGGCAGCTGTTCTTATGTCTAATTGTACCACTGTGGAGAGTGTGTTTTAAAGTATGTTTTAATTATTTATATTGTGGTGTAGGGCTTTCTGTCAGAAATTCACTATTGATTATGCAAGTCCGCAATAGGCATGTTTATATAGCCAGAATTAAATTATAGTATGCATGTGTAGCATAGGGTGACCACATTTCCAAACTACCATTCAGGGACACCCTTCCTTCCCAAAAATCAGCTTGTGCTGTAACGAATCGAAGCACAGTGATTGGACACAAGAGGAAGGAATTATGATTTCTCCAATCACAAGCAGGGGGCTGGACTGTGCTCCTCCAGGCATTCCCGGCCAGGACAAGTACTGTCAGTGAGTAAAGCGGTGATGTGACATCCTTTTTTGGGGGCATCAGACTGGCCCGGGGGTAGCTGTGTCAGTTTCATTCCGGGACACTATATTGTCCTGGTATGAAGGTGCCCGGGACAGACCTGCAAAATGCGGGACTGTCCCGGGCAATCAGGGACATGTGGTCACCCGAGTGTAGCAAGGTCCCAGGCCTCCTTCGGTCTAATGATAGCCTCCAAGGCCAGAGATAGCTCACATCCTTCTGTATGTAGTGGGTTGTGAGGCATGGTGGGTGTAGAATTGTTAAAGTTATTGGGCGCCAGACACTTCTTGGATGCAAAAGAAAATTGATTTCTCTTAACAAACCTGTTTTTGGGGGAGAGATGGTTAGGGCCAGGACACCCTTAGGTAGTTGCAAGATTAATTGGCAGACTCCAGGACTTCAATAGAAGGACAGCCATGCAGTGAAAGGCATCCAGCAAGACACCACATCTGCATGTGTAGGAATGCTGTCTCCTATGGCAACAGTCTTTAACTGTTCACTTCCTTCACTTTCACTACAATCACTCCTTGTAGTTCTTCAGTACACTGAGCTCCCAGTCTCTCACTAGACCCACTGATTCACTGCCACTGAATCACTTGATCTGCTCCAATCTTTACAGTGGTATCTTCCTCAAGCGTCACCCCCGCTTCTCTGTTGGGTCCCTAGCTTGGCACTCTATATACCTCTCAAGTTTCACCTCCGCTGGCCTGCTCGGTCCTTGGCTTGACACACAAGACTGCTCTGCAAGAGTCACCCATGATGACTGGGTCCCTGGCTTGATACCCACTGAAGTTTCCCAATTCTTCACCGTCCCGGGTTGGTGAGAATGTTGCTCCAGTACTTGCTTCAGTTACTCACTGTGGTCCCGGGTAATTAGGCGTATAGTCCCTTACTGGCAATGGTTTCCCCTCTACCTTCGACCACAACAGGTTCTCTGGCCGACAGAACCGCCACTTTTGGTTGGACTGCAAGCCGCAATCCCAACCCTGCACTGTTCTCTTGCTTCTGGATAAGCCCTTAGACAGCCTAGCAGCCAGATGTGCCCGGGATAGGCCCCATATCCGGCCTAGCAGCCCGGATAGTACAACACAGCCATCCAAGTGGCACAGAACATAGAATACCTGACTCCACCCATATATATAGGCTCTCCCAGTGGGCCAAAGGATTCAAGAAAACTCCTGCCCATTGGCTGAGATACTCCATATACCCATAATCTGTAGGGGCCACACTGCTGTCTCAGTCAATAAGGAGGGGAGCTGAGACGCTCCTACAACATCTCTGGAATTACAGGGACCTCACATAAGTATTAAGGGAGCTGATGGGGGCTTCTGCACACAGAAGGCTTTTTATCTTAATGCATAGAATGCATTAAAGTGGATGTAAACCCCATTCATGAAATTTGACCTGGGCACATATACCTGTAGTGTTTACCTAGCTCTCTCCAAACCCCTAAGTCCCACGTCTTTCTGCTGCTTCGTTATCTGTTATCAGCATGATAACTTCTGACAAGCTCTCTGACACGGGAGATAAAAGCAGCTAGAAATTTGTGTCGGGGAGGTTGCTATAAAAATATTATCAGAGTGCTGATCTATTCACAGCACAGCTCTGCGTGTTTCTTTGTTCCTCTGCCTATGTGGAGGGGGTGTGCCTTTCCTCCAATCAGCTGTCACACAGTGTATGATAAGACTCCCCTCCCACTGCTGAAAGAGGAAGTAAAAATTCTAAGGCCCCGTACACACGAGAGGATCAATCCGCTGAAATTTTTCCGCGGACCGGTTTCAGCGGATAGATCCGCTGGTGTGTACGATCCAGCGGATATTTATCCGCGGATATTTTTCCGGGCGATGGATTTCCAGCGGATCAAAATTTCTTAACATGCTAAGAAATCGATCCGCTGGAATCCAGTTCAGCGGATTGATCCGATGGTCTGTACAGACTCACGGATCAATCCGTCCGAATCCATCCCTCGCATGCGTCGTAATGATTCGACGCATGTGTGGAAGTCCTTATATTACAGCGTCGCGCACGTCGCCGCGTCATCATCGCGGCGACGGCGCGACACGTCACCGCGGAGGGAATTCCGCTGGGATTTTGATCTCATGGTTAGTACAACCATGAGATCAAAATCCGCCAGAGGATTTATCCGCGAAAACGGACCTCCGGACCGTTTTCGCGGATCGATCCTCTCGTGTGTACTAGGCATTACACAATGTTCACTTTCTAAAGTATATCGAAAGCTGAAGACAGCAGATATACATGTAAAACTTATGTAGGGAGATTTGTTTAATTTCTGTGTATCATCTGAGGCTTTTCACTTCACTGGGTATAGAAGAAGGTTTACATCCACTTTAAGATAAAAAAACACTTCTGCCTTTACAATCTCTCTAAGTACAACTAGAATTCATCAGCAAGTGATAATCAGTGTATTATGGTAGGGAGGGAGCCCCCCTATCAAAATACAATAGAACAGCAGAGGTTCAACCCGATAGTTGGATAGAAAAAAAAACACCCATGTACAATATGGTATACCCAGCTTAAAGCGGGAGTTCACCCGAAATTTTTTTTTAACATTAGATTCATGCTCATTTTGTCAAGGGGAATCGGGTATTTTTTTTACAAATGAAGCAGTACTTACCGTTTTAGAGAGCGATCTTCTCCGCCGCTTCCGGGTATGGTCTTCGGGACTGGGCGTTCCTATTTGATTGACAGTCTTCCGACAGGCTTCCGACGGTCGCATACATCGCGTCACGAGTAGCCTAAAGAAGCCGAACGTCGGTGCGGCTCTATATGGCGCCTGCGCACCGACGTTCGGCTACTTTCGGAAAATCGTGACGCGATAGATGCAACCATCGTAAGCCTGACGGAAGACTGTCAATCAAGTAGGAACGCCCAGTCCCGCAGCCCATACCCGAAAGCGGCGGAGAAGATCGCTCTCTAAAACGGTAAGTACTGCTTCGTTTTTAAAAAAACTACCCGATTCCTTGACAAAATGAGCATGAATCTAATGTTAAAAATTTACATTTCCGGGTGAACCTCCACTTTAACTATAGATCTATATCAGGGAACCACAGCTTCCTTCCTTCTGCTGGTGATCCCTCTAGTAATATACCCTAGAATTCCAGTATTGCAAAGGTTTCTGTGGCTGAGAAAAGCAAGGAGCTTAGGTACAAATTTCTTTCTAATGTAGACTCAGAAGAAAAGTGAGGTGTTTCATTGGGCATCTGCTCAGAAGTGAAAAAATTTAATATCATTTTTGTGTGCAAAAATTTACCTATAAGTTAATTTGTCAACTCTTTATCATTACACATAAATACATTCAAATATTCTTTCAGACAATGGGAGACAATGCACACTTAATTATTTTTTTATTACATAGAAATATATACTGTAAATAGGCTATGCTTTTTGTAAAACTCCAGCTAAAAATAGTATCTTGGGGAAAAAAGTCAATTTAAATGTCAGCAGTTGTCAGTCTATCATTTGCAGACAGTGTGGAAAATTAAATGAGACCAAACATCATAATTAACAACAGGATACTGACACACCTCTTAATTGCCATGAAAACAAATTCAGTATAAAATGATTCCACATCGGAAAAAGATACATAAAATACATAGGATCAGAACTGATATAACAATTTGATGGTGAGTAATAAAAAATCCCTTTCTAATCAGTATCATACAAAATTAAAACGTCAAGGGGAGATAAAGTACAGCACAGAGATTTAAAAACATAGTATTGGTTGACAAAGTCAGCCCTTTAATTGGTGTTATACAAAAACTGTTCACTTACTATGTTACAGAGTTCCCGAATCATAGGAAATAGAGGAGAAAACAAAGTGGAATTTTTAAGTACATTTGAACTTCCATTGAAGCTCAATTGTCTTTGTGTAGAATACCAGACAATGTAGACCAGTTTAATGACTTCAATATTAGACAGTATCACTGTAATTGGGATATTAGGTTTATGACTGTTGGGAGACGTAGCTTTAAATTGAGAGCTCCTAATAAGCTAATCCACTTGCCAGGAAGGGAGACTTTCTGCCAATTCATCAAATGGTGCAGCAAAACACACAGGGGGAATCTTTTTATTGATTGCGCAGGCCAAATGTCGCTGCACAGGTGAATTTGATGCAGAAATGTGTGCAAATATATATATGTAGTATATATACTATATATACTGTAAAGCATTTGGAGGGCAGGAATGAGATTACCATACCTGGATTAGATGCTGTCTTAACCACCTCAATACCAGTATGTCACACCCCTTTCCTTATCAGGCCTTGTTTTATTTTTTTATTGTACCCAAATCATTTTTTTTTTTTTTGGAACAATCAGGCCCCATACACACCATAGAATCTATCCGCAGATAAATCCCATCAAATGGGTTTCTGCGGATAGATCCTATGGTGTGTACACGCCAACGGATATTTATCCGCAGAGAAATCTCCCCTGGGATGGATTTCCAGCAGATGGATATTTGCTGACATGCACAACAAATCCATCTGCTGGAATCCATTCCAACGGATGGATCCGCTCGTCTGTACAGACTTACCGGATCCATCCGTCTAAAGGGATTCCCCGCACGCGTCGTAATGATTTGACGCATGCGTGGAATTCCTTATATGACAGCGTCGCGCCCGTCGCCGCGTCATAATAGCGGCGACGGCGCGACACGTCATCGGCAGAGGATTTCAGCGCGGATTTCAATGCGATGGTGTGTACACGCCATCGCATAGAAATCCTCTGAAATCCTCGAGAGGATTTATCCGCGGATACGGTCCGCTGGACCGTATCTGCGGATAAATCCTCTCGTGTGTATGGGGCCTCAGGTTTATTGAAAAAGTATATGGTACATCCATCTTGTAAGCTGTTATGACATACAGAAAGTTAAAAGGGCATTTTTATTTGCCAAAGTTACAGAAATTTACTACAATGTAGTAAGTATTATTAACGAACAGATAATGTAAAACTAAACTTTGGATGTATTAATTATCATACATCTACTAGATATTAACCTTTAATCAATCTATAGCATATATAGGGAGGCTATCCTTAAAGAGTCAGAATATTGCAATATGAGCTGAAATTAAGCTCTTCTGTTATCCCAACATAAAATGAAGGTGTGCCATATGGGAAGAAGAGAAGAAGGAAAGGATAGATAGAAATTGAATGGATGAAGAAGGGTAAGAGGTGGGGAGGTAGTGGACTCTGAGAAGAAGGGTTGGTCAAAAAAGAGGGATTTGTTTTGATCCATCGAGAATGTACAAGTGGCCAAAAGGATGTAGGAGTACACGTAGCGTGAGTTAAAATTAAAGTTGCTCTATTTGTTCATGAGATCTAGGTATAGATCGGATAGTTTGAATATGAACCAAGTTGTCCAAGTATCATGAAATCGAGAGGTGGATTATTTTGCAATTGATCTTTCCATATCATGGATATCATTCATCCTCAGTCTTTGATTGTCGGCACAGAGACAGATTTCCAATGCAATGGTATGAGGGATTTGGCGGCATTAAGGATGTGTTTAGTAAGAGAACTTTGTATTTTTGCAGTGGCCTAGCCAACCTAATTTTATATGTTTTTTGAGACAGATAAAGCTTTCTTTTGGTGGCAGTTATTAACCATTGTTTTATTTATTTACTTTTACCATATAAACTATATATTACTATAACTATATGAACATTTTGAAGAAAAAAGTTTCACTTACATTTTGGTAAAAGAAAAATGAAAAAATATTGTCCAAAATCCCTAAAAATTATCATTTTTTCTAAAGTAGACACCTCAAGGTTAGCTAATGTTTTGTCACAGTTTTTTTAAACAAAAAACATGCTGGTATTGAATTGGATAAAATTGTGTGATATACTGATCGGGATGCAATCCAGGTGATGCTCTTAGTCAAATCCTAGTCATAAATATCAGTGATTTTATTGATCAAAGCCCACACTTTACAGGCATAGAGCCCACACTTTACAGGCATAGAGCCCACACGGCTGCTGATCATACGGTTGATTATATTTATGTGGTTGTACTCTTGATGCTAATAAATACTGTGTTTATTAGATCTGACTGGGAGCATCACCTGGATCACATCCCGATCAGCATGTCAACAGAGAAGGTTATACAGCATTACTGCTGCTAGGTGACCAGCTGGGGGCTCGGCTCTCTATAACCAATAGTGCCAGCCTTCCCCTGCATGCACCCATAATGTCACCAGTACTAGATCCTAATAGACTGCCGTCGCTGCCAAGGAGACAGACGCCAGACCAGCTCTGTAAATAGCAGGGACAGGACAGCTGGGGATCCCCACTGTGGCAGAACACCAGGGCCCGGTGGCAAGACAACCTTTGCAACCCTGATAGTTCTCCCACTGCTTTGGACCCTTATATTTTCTTGGTGTGCTGGTGACATATCTCTTGTTTTCTGCCACCCTGGGGGGCCCCAGTATAGTAGGAAGGGAGCTCACTGCAGAACATGTGAAAGGGCCCATAGTGGGATCGTAGTAAAGGGCCCCAGGATATATATATATATATATATATATATATATATATATATATATATATATATAATTGCATTTTATAGTTGGCCCCCCTACTTTTGTCTCTGTCCCCCCATGTGCCCCCCCTAAATATGAAAGCTGGAGACGCCACTGCTTGTCAGAGAAGGGTCCACTGCTGCTAAGCAACCTGCAGGGAGCTCAACTGTCTACAACCAATAGAGATGGGCTCGGGTGTGTTTGAAATCCCACATGCCCAATCCCGCCAGGAAGCCGACACTCCACAGTGCTAATCAATGTGTGGGCTCCCTAAGAGCTAAGACCAGCCATAGACAGTTTAAATCTCAGCTGGTTCAGCAGAAACTGGCTGAGATTTGAACCATTAGTGAGCAGATTCTCTTATAAATTATCACTAGTGGTTGCTGTATAGCCACTGGTGATAATCACTGTTTGTCGGGAGAATATAATTGCTGGGCAGGAGGGATATTCCCCTGTCACCACTGTCTGTTGATGGGGGAATCATGCAAGTTTCTTTCCTGCAATCTGTGGATGCAGGAAAGAAATTTGCACCGTATATTATCTGCCTAACTGAAAGTGAAAGTAAATTGTGAATGTTTTGAAAGAACAGAAGAGGGGGAGGGAGACAGATCGGGGGGGACAGAAGGGATGGAGATAATGTAGTTCAGTGATTACAGTGTACTGCAGTCTGCAGTGCACACACTTAAACACGGCCCAGGCTAGAATATCTGGTTGTGTAAGCGCTCGCATTATGCAGTGTCGGCGAGCACAGGGAGGGGGAGGAATTCCCCAGAGAGCTTACTGGGGACGCTCTCCCTCTCGGGGAGCAAAATACAAAAATTGCAAAAAAAAAAAAAAATATATATATATTTTTTTTTGGGGGGGCACATGGTGGGGCACAGCATGATGTTGGGGGGCCAGGGCCCCCTCTGCCCCCCCTAGGGACGCCTCTGCATATACAGTCTAATTATATGCAAAAATGTCTGTGCTGAAACTTAAAAAATGTTATATAATTCCACTTTAAAACTGCTGTTATATATTTTAATCATACATAACAGCTCTGTTTTTAGTGTGTATGATATTACAGTCTAATGCTTTTAAACAGTCATTCCACCTTAGACCAATATTTTTCTTATCTAGGTTCCATGTTTTGCCCTCCTGCTACAGAGTCTCACATCTACATCTGTATTCCCCATCATGTGAATCATAGTGACAGCAGATGGGCAGAGCTAGTAACCTGGCACAAATTTCACCATTAGCAGGGGAGATTCCTTCATCCATACTGACAGGTCTTTGTCCAGCGACTGAGCCGTAAGGCTACATTTTTAAACAGGCACAGGTTTGTTGCCCAGCAGTCTTTTTAAGCACTTCTGATTAAGGCAGGGTGTACTGTACAATCATAAGCTGCAGTGCTGAATATCAACCGCTAGATAGCAGATGTTCAAGGCTGATCATTACAACTGAAAACAGGCTGTAAATTGGCTGGGTAGGGGAACATGACCCCATTAAAACAGCGCAGGAACACTGACACAAACATATGTGCATTTCTTCCTAAACTGGTGGCTCTTTGTTGCCCAATATCCACATACCTTGTTATCAAATCCTATCATACCTGTAGGCCTGTAATGCTCAGACAGAACATCTGGTATCTACAGTATAACATATCATCCTATCTAAATGATAAAAATCAATCAAGACAATCCAAAGCCAAGCGTTTTTTTTTAACCTTTGAGCCTGTGAACAGGGAGAACGGGTGTCAATAGGATAGGTTGACACATGTAGCAATGAAAACCATACCTCAATCTACTATAATATGTTTTTTACTTCTGTCTTTGTCTTCATTGTAGAGATTTCCCATCACATCCTATCTATGTGACATATTGTCATCAGAACATGAAGTGAGGGGGAATCTTCCCAGTGCGAACAAAGACACAAATACAAACCTGATAGCAGTTCTTAATCTTTCCCACCTTACTTAAAGCCAAAACAAACTTTTTGATAGAATACACTTTTCAAAAGTGTCTCTAGAGCATGATTGTATGGCTAGCTAAAATGATTGTTAGTATAAGAGTGAACACTGAAAAAAATGTGACCCACAAAAGCCATAGCTCTTGACCCGTGACAAAGGGAAATTGGACAACACTACAATATTTCCCTTCCTGGAAATGTTGGTCTTGGGGTCTTTGTTTGGATCACTGTTAAGAGTCTTCTGACAACATTAATCATGTAAAAATAACCTTTGGAAATGACTAAAATACTGTATTTTTCAATAATGGGTTTAGTTGATTTTTATTAGTGTGCAGATATTGCATTGACTGACTTTTTTGACAATCATCAGCAGCAATAAATGACATCAAATGATTGTCTTGCTTTTAGTTGTACCTACTGCCAACAAACTGACCATGTTCAAAATACAGTACATTTTAGGCAATTCATATTTTTAACTGTAATTCTATATATAACAAAACATCATTGTTGGCTTATTATACATTTCTACATAATCATTCAGTTCAGTTCTTAGAAAGTAGGAGCTAATTATGATTGTATGAGACATAGCATTGTCCCCTAGAATGAATGAATGAACCATTTATAAGCCAGGGAGTTATGTAGAGCGTTGTAGAGATATATCTGGATACCGGATAGTGTTAGCAACTGTTTGACTTTCACCGGCATGGTCAGGTTTGTGAACTTTAATAAGCCTTGCAGATATGTGCTTGGGTTTCTTCTTTTTGAAATTCAGACAAAATAATTGGTGATTTTCAACCTAAAGGTCATTATATAGTGGAAGCAGCTGCCTGGTTGGATACAGATTGATTGGATAGTTTAGGTAGGTCCTCACATTACACAGTTTTTGTAAATGTAAATTTGTATGGTCAGATTGTAACACGTATAGTAGAGCTGCACGATTAATCGTTAAAAAATCGCGATCTCGATTCAACTCCCTTCACAATCCTTATCCAGCATTTCCACGATTCATGTAACAAGTGCAGAGCCGTTATCTCTGCTCAGAGCTTTAAAAAAAAACTAAACTGCAACATTAGTAATGTGAGGTGCAGGGGGCGATGCTGACCACAGACTGTCATCAACATTCGGGTGAGTGACCATGGGGTGAAAGTGTGGGGTGGGGGTATAGAGATGTGCTGGGAGTTGGCAGTGGAGTGGGTACAGAGCACAGATGTGTGAGGCCCCTTTCACACTGGCAGACTGATCGGGTCCCCCTGTCAGTTTTTCAGGCAGACCCGATCAGACTATAAATTGCTCTCTATGGTGCAGAAATGTGCAGCAGAGTACATAGATGTGGTGTGGGGTGTTGAGGTGTGCTGAGGAATGCAGAGGTGTGCGTGGGAGGTGGGGGGTGCGAAGGTGTGCTGGGGGTTACAATGGCTTGCTGGGTTTATGAAGGCATACTAAGCGATAAAGGAGATTCTAGGAGGTGCAGAGCTGTGTGGGGGTGTAGAGGTGGGCTGGGGGGTATGGAGGATGCTGGGAGCTTCAGAGCTATGTGTAGAAGGTACAGAGATGGGTAAAGGGGTACAGAAAGGTTCTGGTGGTACGTCAGCAAAAAATAAAAATCCCAGAGGTGATCAAATACCGCCAAAAGGAAGCTCTATTTGTGGGAACAAAATTATTAAAATGTAGTTTGGGTACAGTGTTACATGACCGCGCAATTTTAATTCAAAGTGTGACAATGCTGAAAGCTGAAAATTATCATGGGCAGGAAGGGGTAAAAGTGCCTGGTTTTGAAGTGGTTAAACAGGGGCAGAAAAATTGGGCCTTGGGTGGTAGTGGTGGTGCCCTAAACCAAAAATATTGTTGGAAGCTAGCATCATCAAGATTGAGGAGGAATAGGATAGTCAGCATAGTCTTCAAGGGGTCCCAGATCCATAGCAAATTCATTCAGTTTGATCAGCATCAGGCGCTTGATAGCTGCTGATCCAAGACTGATTCATTTTTATGAATGTGAGCCTATCAATGGAGTCTGTGGACAGGTGCACTGTTTGATCCGTTACAAACCCTCCAGTAGCACTGAATGTGCGTTCAGAAAGCACGCTGGATGCAGGACAGGCCAGTAGCTCAATTGCATATTGAGCAAGTTCTGGCCAGTGGGCCATCCTAAAGACCCAGTAACCCAGTCGATGCTCTGTTGGAAAGGTCTCCAAGTCTGCTCTCGCCCCTAGATATTCCTGCACCATATAATGCAGACGCTGGCGATGGTTGCTTGAACCGGTCAGACCTTGGCGCTGTGGACTGAAAAATTGACTGACTGAACGAAACCTCAGCAACATGTTGTTCAGCACCAGGAAATGGTAACCTCTGGAAATGCATTACACAAACCTTTCTTCAAGGCCTCCTGAAGATGTTTCATCCTCTGCTCCCTCTACAAAGACAAGATGAGTTCTGCAACTTTACCCTTGTAATGTGGTCAAGAAGGATTGCCAGACAGTAATGATCCCTCTCCTTGATACCACGAATCCTAGGGTCCTTTCGCAGGCTTTGCAGAATCAGGGAGGCCATGCAGCGTAAGTTTGCAGAGGCATTCAATTATGAGTCCTCTGTGCCACTAAGAATCACATTACCCATAACTACCTCCTCCCAGCCACTTACAACTCCAGGGGTTTCTGGGGACTGAAAACCATCCCTTGAGGACTGCTACTGAGTTTTTACTCTACATCCATGTTGACACAATACTCCTCCTCTTCTTCTTCATGTGTGTTTGGCGGGCCTGCAGGAATGCTATCTGAATAAAAGGGGCCGTGAGTGGAAAGGAACTCCCCCTGTTCCTCCCGCTGTTCTGCCTCAAGTGCCCTGTTCATGATTCCACGAAGCGTGTGCTCCATCAGGAAGACTAGGCGGACAGTGTCACTGATGCATGCATTGTTACTGCTCACCATCCTTGTGGCCCCCTCAAATGGTGACAGGCCAGTGCATGCATCTTTGATGAGTAGCCACTGGCATGGCGAAAAGAATCCAAGCTCCCCTGATCCTGTCCTGGTGCCATCCTTGCACGGGTACTCATTGATGGCCCCCTGCTGTGTGTGCAGCCGCTGCAGCATTGCCAACATTGAGTTCCACCTGGTAGGCATGTCACAAATTTCCTTTGAATGTCAGCCAGCGGAGTACTGGCATTGTATGACCGGCAAAAATGACCACAGGCTTTTCTGGCCTGCCTCAGGAGATCTTTTAAACCTGGGTACCTGGTCAAGAACCGCTGCACCACCAAATTCAGGATGTGTGCCAAACATGGAACATTGCATAATACAACCATTCCTGGCTGAAGCTGGCATGGTGTCAACCACCTCTGAGCCTGCCCCTGCAGAGCTGACAGAATCTCTGCCCCAGTGTGGCTCCTGTCCCCTAGGCAGACCAACTGCAGCACTGCATGACATCTTTTAGCCTGACTGCTTGCGTAGCCCCTTGAACGCTTATGGAGCACTGCTGTTTCAGATGCCAAAGGGAAAAAGAAGCAGAGGGCATGGAAGAGGGAGCTGCCGCAGAATCACCACTAGCATTTTGGAGGTGTGGTGGCGGAACAAGCTCCAACACTGAACCCTATCCTGCATGCTTCCCAGCTGCCAGCTGAGTTACCCAGTGCGCCGTGAAGGAAAGGTAATGTCCCTGCCCATGCCTGCTGGACCATGAGTCAGTGGTAATATGAACCTTACTGCTGACCACCCTGTCCAACGCAGCCAGAACATTGCCTTCCACATGCCGGTAGAGAGCCGGAATGGCCTTCCGTGAAGAGAAATGGCATTTTGGAACCTGCCACTGAGGAACAGCACATTCCACAAATTCTCGAAAGGGGGCAGAGTCTACTAGCTGAAAAGGCAGCAGTTGCAGTGCTAGCAATTTGGCCAAGCTAGCATTTAGATGTTGAGCATGTGGATGGCTGGGACCGAATTTATTCAACAACTGGGGTAGGAAAATTTGCCTGATAAAATCAATTGGTGGTGTACTGCTAGCAGATTGTCTGCAAACACTTGGGACACCTATTGCTATACCTTCATTCCTCTCAGTGCAGGTTTTTGAGAGGACTGTAGGTTGTAAACTCCAGATGAGGAGCAAGGAGATATATATATATATATATATATATATATATATATATATATATATATATATATATATATATATCCCCTCTTTCGTCACTGGAGAAAACTTGGCAGTATGCTGCAGCTGAGGAAATATGACTGCCAGTTTCTTATCCTTCTGTGGCACCCCCTCTCTTTAGGCTCACATTACTACCTTCCTCAACCGTTGAACCAACATCGGACCCTTCAAATCTCTTCTGTGCATGATGGTGGGGCTACAGAAGGAGTGACTGTGGACAAGGAGCTGGTGGAATAGCTTGCTTTGTTAGCTGCGTTGGAAGGCAAACTACTCTGTGCCTGGGTGACAGAGGATGAGGAGGATGAGGACAGCTTTGTTATCCACTCCACAAACTCTTCTGCATGTTGTGGCTCAATAACACGGTCAGTAGCAGAAAAAAAGGACAAGAGTGCCACACGGAAACCTGCAGATGATGCACCGTGTCCACAACCACCACTGTTGACTGTAGACACAGAGGCTGCTTGCCCTCTTTTAGTGGTCTGTGAACGTCTGCCTCTCCTTGGTGGCCTTCCAGACATGATGTATTTTTTGTTTGGGAACACCACGCTACACTGTATTATATACTGTGTACACTGCCTGAATTGTATTAAAAACGATACACCACAGAATGCACTGTTTTTATATATATATATATATATATATATATATATATATATATATATATATATATATATATATATATATATATATATAGGCTACACTGAATGCAGAATACCGTATTTGCCGTTGTATAAGGCGACTGGGCGTATAAGACAACCCCCTAATTTTCCAGCTAAAATGTTGGTTTTGGGATATACTCGCCTCACCTCACTGTGCCATTGCCTCGCCGCACCTCACTGTGCCATTGCCTCACCTCACCATTGCCTCGTCTCACCTCACTGTGCCATTGCCTCACCGTGCCATTGCCTCACCTCACTGTGTCATTGCCTCACTGTGTTAAAAAATGGGCACCCGCAGTCTGCATCCAGCGTATAAGATGACCCCCGATTTTTGAGCCAAATGTTTAAGTATAAAAGATCGTCTTATACGCCGGCAAATACAGTATATAAATATATATACATATATATATATATATATATATATATATATATATATATATATATATATATACACTGCCTGCACTGACTGAGTAAACACTGAATATATAGTCTATGCTAAATGCAGAGTATATATATATATATATATATATATATATATATATATATATTAGACTGATTGTATATCTATATCTAATGCACTGCCACTAACTGAATAACCTGCCTGCTTAATCTGCTTAATCTAACTTAAGCTATCTCTCTGTCCACGCCAACAACACTAGACACGGCCACTATGTAAGCAGCCTTATATAGTGTGGGACGTGGACTTATGCCATGTACACAAAATCAGAATTTCCGATAAAAAAAGTCAGATGGACTTTTTTCTTTTACAAAAGTTTATTGATAGAAAAAAGAAGCAATCTCAACAAGTCAGTACAACAATATAATGGATACATCAAATACACAATGGGAAGGGGAGTCCCAGTAACGGGATACTATATAAATGTTGCAACAACCGATATTACGATAAAAAGATAAAAGATACATACATCCAGTAAAAAGTAAAATTATTTAGTATAATTGTGCTTAAACACTCTGTTCCGAGTGTCCTGTGATTCCACAACCAACAACACTGAAACAACGCCATAATTCAGGAGTCTCTCAGAGAAGTACCCAAGAAAATGCAATGAGCAGGAGGACTATAAAGGACAGAAAAGAAGATCAAAGAGAGAAGAAGCAGACAAGAAAGAAAAGGAGGGGGTAAAGAGTCCGTAAGAGAGGGGAGAGAAAGAGAGAGAAGGGGTAAGGGGAAGGGGGGGGGGGGCATCCAGAGGTCCGTAAATTGAAAGAAGTTGAGTATTAAATCTAGAAGGTTGGTGACTCGTTATCCAAGGCTGCCAAACCTTGAGAAATTTACTGTGGGTGTCAGAGGTGAGAGACGTTAGCTTTTCGTTTATCATAATATCATTCATGCGATTCTTGACTGCCTCAAAGCTGAGCACAGGGGTTTTCCACGCCCTCACAATAGTCAATTTCGTAGCACTGAAAAGGTGCTGGGCTAATTGGCGTTCCGGACATAGGAGTACAAGGATGGGTTTACATAAAATAGCTTCATAAGGGTCCCTCCTAAGGTTAGAATGAAGCATGTTACGTAGAAGGGAATAGACCCGGACCCACAGTCTGCAGAAATTAGGACATGTCCAACAAATGTGAGCCATCGTACCTTCCAGGGAACAACCCCGAAAGCAATTAGGGGAATAAGAGGGAATAAAACGAGCTATCCTGCCTGGCGTGTAGTACCACCTGTAAAATATCTTGTATGCATTCTCTAGAGTGAAGACATTTCTGGAATTCTTCATAAGGGAAACCGTCATGATCTGCCAGTCCTCCGGATCGAGTTTTTTACCTAAATCTTCTTCCTATTGGAGATGATTTGCTCTAACTGGGGGCTTCCTAGAGGTGATAATAGAAGAATAAATTAAAGAAATCAGACCCGGAGAGTGGGGTTGGGCCCTACAAATTTTCTCAAAAGGGGTCAAAGCATAGGGGGTGGGCTGGGCCCTCACAAGTTGTTGGAGAAAGTGTCTGATCTGCAAATAACTATAATGTTCCCGAAGGGGAATATCATGAGAAGATCTAAGGACTTTGAACGTAATTATTCTCATGGGGGTGAGCAGAGAATAGACATCCATAAATCCATTATCCACCCACCAAGAGAATTGTTTAGGATTTTTAGAGCTAGGGGGGAATAATGGACACTGAGTGAGACGCAGCAACTGTAGGTGAGGGGACTAAAGTCCCGCTGAATATTTAACCACTTGCCCAACGGGTTAATTTTGGCACTTCTCTCCTTCATGTAAACATCACAATTTTTTTGCTAGAAAATTAATCAGAAGCCCCAAACATTATATATTTTTTTTAGCAGACACCCTAGGGAATAAAATGGTGGTCATTGCAACTTTTTTTCTCGCACGGTATTTGCGCAATCATTTTTCAAACGCCTTTTTTTGGGGGAAAAAAACGGTTTCATGAATTAAAAAATAACAAAACAGTAAAGTTAGCCCAATTTTTTTGTATAATGTGAAAGATTATGTTACGCCGAGTAAATAGATACCTAACATGTCACACTTTAAAATTGCGCACATTCATGGAATGGCGCCAAACTTCGGTACTTAAAAATCTCCATAGGTGACGCTTTAACATTTTTTACAAGTTACTATTTTCTAGTTTCAGAGTAGGTCTAGTGCTAGAATTGTTGCACACGCTCTAACGCACGCAACGATACCTCACATGTGGGGTTTGAACGGTGTTTACATATGTGGGCGGGACCTGCATGCGTGTTCGCGCGAGATAACGAGGACAGAGGCGTTTTTAATATTTTTTTTTTTATTATTATTTTTTTACTTAATTTTTTTTATTTTTACACTTTAAAAAAAAATAAAAAAATGTATCACTTTTATTCCTATTACAAGGAATGTAAACATCCCTTGTAATAGGAATCAGTGTGACAGGTCCTCTTTATGGAGAGATGTGGGGTCAATAAGACCCCACATCTCTCCTCCAGGCTTACAAGCATGAAATCGGTGAAAAAAAAATCACCGATCACATGCCGACAGCCGCGATTGCGGCTTTGTTTACTTCCGGGTACCGGGCGTGACGTCATAACATCGCGCCCGGTCCTCCGACGGTAATAGAGATGACTGTGACCATCTGGTCACCAGTCATCTCTATGGTTCTGCAGCGGACGCCGGCCGATTCGCTCTCCGGGCCCCCGATGGCACGGGAGAGCCCAGAGAAGCACCAGATGGCGGCGGGAGGGGGGCGTTCCCTCCCGCTGCCTATAAGAACGATCAAGCGGCGAAACTGCCGCTTTGATCATTCTTATGGTGCAGAGAATCGGCGGCTGAAGACGGCTATATCTGAATGATGCCACTGCTCGAAGTGCCACCGCTCGAAGTGGAGGACGTCCCAGGGATGTCCTCGTGGCAAAGAGGTTAACAGAGTCCCATATTCAGAGAGAATGCGCCATACATGGACCAAACCCACGTGGGCGCTTGGGGGGGGTAGCCACGGTACATAAGAGATGGGAATGGGATGGGAATCGACCAAATCAATAGTGGCCCAAAGTGGCATTTGGAACGTATCATGAAGGTGGGATAATGGGGCTATATTTGCAGCTGAATAGTAGGCCTGAAGATTAGGGACTGAAAAGCCCCCATTGATTTGTCGCGCATACAGTATCCGCCTATTAATCCGGGGTCAGGTTGAACCCCAAATAAATTTCAAGTTCTTACGTTGTTGAATACGTAGTAAATAAGAGGCAATTGGAACTGGTAGCACTCGAAAAAAATAGAGCAATTTTGGGAGATAGGTCATACGAATTGCAGAAATTCTACCGAACCAAGATAACGGGTAATGGGACCAAGAGGATAACATATCAGTAAGTTTCCGAAAAAGAGGAGGAAAATTGGGCTGGTATAGACCATCATACTTAGGAGTGAGGTGTATGCCTAAATAGGGCAGTGAAGGGAGCCATTGAAACGGAAAATTAGCACTTAACCACTTAACCCCCGGACCATATTGCTGCCCAAAGACCAGAGCACTTTTTGCAATTCGGCACTGCGTCGCTTTAACTGACAATTGCGCGGTCGTGCGACATGGCTCCCAAACACAATTGGCGTCCTTTTTTTCCCACAAATAGAGCTTTCTTTTGGTGGTATTTGATCACCTCTGCGGTTTTTAGTTTTTGCGCTATAAACAAAAATAGAGCCGAAATTTTGAAAAAAATTACTATTTTTTACTTTTTGCTATAATAAATATCCCCCCAAAAAAAAAAAAATTTCCTGAGTTTAGGCCGATACGTATTCTTCTACACATTTTTCGTAAAAAAAATTCCCAATAAGCGTTTATTGATTGGTTTGCGCAAAGTTTATAGCGTTTACAAAATAGGGGATATTTTTATGGCATTTTTATTATTATTTTCTTTTTACTAGTAATGGCGGCGATCAGCGTTTTTTTGTTTCGGTACTGCGACATTATGGCGGACACTTCGGACACTTTTGACACATTTTTGGGACCATTGGCATTTTTATAGCGATCAGTAGTGTTGCTCACGAATATTCGTATTGCGAATATTCGGCTCGAATATGGCATATTCGAGTATTTGCGATATATTTCGAATTTCGCGGTGAATATTCGCTATTCCGAATATTCGCATTTTTTCAATTTTATTTTTAAAACAGATCACATCCTATCGACGTCTAAAAGCATTGCTGGTATGATTAGAGACCCTGGGCCGAGTAGCTAAGCTGAGGCGATCCTTTTATGTTGCTGAATATAAAAAAAAAAAAATTGTGAATTTTCGCTAATGCGAATGCGAAAATGATTGCGAATTTTCGATAACTGTGGTAGGAGAACTCTGATTGTCTCTGATGCAAAAGGGGGGGGGGGGCTTTGTGTATGTTTCTGTTATGAATATTTGTATGTTTGATATTATTTTTTTTTGTAAGAAGGAAAAAATTGCGCATACCTTAAAAAAAGGGGAGAATACAGCAGCAACTCAAAAATGTTATACAACATAAATTAATACAAGACAGAAAATGGAGTCGCTCTACAAGAATAAAAAATATGTCTAGTGACAAGACATGTGGGCAAATTATAAAATAAGCAAGCGCAAATAACTTGTGAAATACACAGTGAAACAAATATATAAAGAAATATAGTCCCAATAATAGAAAAATAATCTTTCATAAAAATGTCTTTGATATGTGAAGTGAAAAAAAGTCCAAAGCATGCAGCATGAACGTGTTCAATCTTCAAGGTGTTTGATTGACAAACGGCTGTGACAGATGGATAGAGTAAAGAATCACCACCAATGCAAAACACTTTTTATTTTCTATTGTAAAATATCACGAATATTCTGAGCCAATCAGAGTGCTCCTTCCGCATTTGCCGAATATTCGCAATTATGTTGTATTGTAAAATATCAAGAATATTCTGAGCCAATCAGAGTGCTCCTTCCGCATTTGCCGAATATTCGCAATTATTTTGTATTGTAAAATATCAAGAATATTCTGAGCCAATCAGAGTGCTCCTTCCGCATTTGCCGAATATTCGCAATTATTTTGTATTGTAAAATATCAAGAATATTCTGAGCCAATCAGAGTGCTCCTTACGCATTTGCCGAATATTCGCAATTATTTTGTATTGCAAAATATCACGAATATTCTGAGCCAATCAGAGTGCTCCTAGCGCTGTTGTCGAAATTTCGCCATCAATATCGCATTCGCATTTTGCAAAATTTCTAAAAAATATCAAGAATATTCTGAGCCAATCAGAGTGCTCCTACCGCAGTTATCGAAATTTCGCAATTATTTTCGCATTCGCAATAGCGAAAATTCGCAATCATTTCATTTCGATAAAATATCACGAATATTCGAATTTAGCGAATATATCTCGAATATTCGACTATATATTCGAGATATATCGCGAAATCGAATATGGCGTATTCTGCTCAACACTAGCGATCAGTGCTATAAAAATGCATTGGATTACTATAAAAATGCCACTGGCAGTGAAGGGGTTAACACTAGGGGGCGGGGAAGGGGTTAAGTATGTCCCTGGGTGTGTTCTAACTGTAGGGGGGGTGGCCTCACTAGGGGAAAAACTGATCTTCTGTTCATACATTGTATGAACAGAAGATCAGCATTCCCCCCCTGACAGGACCGGGAGCTGTGTGTTTACACACATCTCCCGGTCCCCGCTCTGTAATGAGCGTTCGCGTGTGTCCGGCGGCGATCGTGCCCGCCAGGCACACGCACGGGAGTCGGGGAGTAGTGGCCTGCACGAGAGCCGACATAGAGCTAAATGACGGCAGGTTGGCAAGTAGTTAAGGAGGACAGTTCTAGAGGGGAAAGTTTTACAGACATCGCTTTTGACTTAGTAGAGTTAACCTGTAGACCCGAAAGAGACGCAAAGTTCTCCAAAAGGGAGAACAGGCTAGGCAGGGAGATTCTAGGTGACGTCAAAGTCAATAAGATGTCATCTGCGAACAGAGAAATCTTATGGTCAGTGCCCGCGACCGAAATACCTTTTATATCTGGATGCGAACGAATCGCCTCCGCCAGTGGTTCCATGGCCAAAACAAACAAGAGAGGTGAAAGTGGGCAGCCCTGCCGAGTACCCCTCCGGATGGGAAAAATAGAGGATTCAAACCCGTAATGCTTAATTTTAGCCTGAGGGGCATCGTACAAAGCCGCCAACCATCGTAAAAAAGACGTACCAAAGCCATAATGGCGGAGTACCGTCATAAGATAAGGCCAGGACAAGGTATCAACAGATGGACTTTTTTCATCGGAAATTCCGATCGTGTTTGGGCCCCATCGGACTTTTTTCCCGTCAGTGTTTAGAAATAGAACATGTTTTATTTTTTTTTAATGGAAAAAAGAACGATAGGAAATTCTTATCGTCTGTGTGCAACTCCGACGGAGAAAAAACCCACGCATGCTTAGAATCAAGTCAACGCATGCTCGGAAGCATTGAACTTAATTTTTCTCGGCTCGTCGTAGTGCTTTACGTCACCGCGTTTTGGACGGTTGGAATTTGGTCTGACAGTGTGTATGCAAGATAGCTTGAACAGAATTCCGATGAAAAATTCCATCGGATTTAAGGCCATCGGAAATTCGATCGTGTGTACGGGGCATTAGTCCCCCGAGCCATGATTGGCCAAAGGCACCCTGCGAACGGGCGAACACCTGATGTTCGAGTCAAACTTATGTTTGACCCGGACATCGAGCTCTTCCCTAATTGAGATTATCAGTTTATGGTTATTGGGAATTGAGAGAGAATAATTCACTCTTGCTATATCAGTATCCTCTTCATGTAGGATTCCACAGTACACCAAACAGTAAAAAAAGGGTATACTTACAGTATGATATGCGTATAAGTTTCTTCATGCTTTTTTTTTGTGTAACACAATTTTTAAAACATCTATAGATTCTTGTAATTAAAACCATATATTAAGGACCATTACAATAGTTACATAGTAGGTGAGGTTGAAAAAAGACACAAGTCCATCAAGTCCAACCTATGTGTGTGATTATATGTTTGTATTACATTGTATATCCCTGTATGTTGCGGTCGTTCAGGTGCTTATCTAATAGTTTTTTTAAACTATCGATGCCCCGCTGAAACCACCACCTGTGGAAGGAAATTCCACATCCTTGCTGCTCTTACAGTAAAGAACCCTCTACACAATTTAAGGTTAAACCTCTATTCTCCTAATTTTATTGAGTGGCCACGTGTCTTATTAAACTCCCTTCCGAGATAAAGTTTTATCCCTATTGTGGGGTCACCAGTATGGTATTTGTAAATTTAAATCATATCCCCTCTCAAGCGTCTCTTCTCCAGAGAGAATTACACATGATCTGATTTTTCGTCAGAAAAACCTTGGATGGTTTTTCCGAAGGGAATTCCGCTCAAGTTTGGCTTGCATAAACATGGTCTAACAAAAGTTCTCTGAACTTTCGACCGTCAAGAATGCGATGACGTACAACACTACGACCAACCGAGAAAATGCTTTCGAACATGCGTCAAATTGTTTCCGAGCATGCGTCGGAATTTTGACCGTCGAAAATGCTACAGATGATAGGATTTTCTGAAAATTTGAGAACCAGCTCCCAATCTTTTGTTGGGGGAAATTCCGACAGCAAAAGTCAGATGGAGCATACACACGGTCGGAATTTCCATTCAAAAGCTCACATCAGACTTTTGCTGTCCGAATTTCCGATCGTGTGTACAGGGCATAAATTCAGTGCTCACAACCTTTCTTCATAACTACTATCCTCCAGAACCTTTGTTAGCTTTGTTGCCCTTCTTTCTACTCGCTCCATTTCCAGTACATCCTTCCTGAGGGCTGTTGCCCAGAACTGGACAGCATACTCCAGGTGAGGCCGGACCAAAGTCTTGTAGAGTGGGGGAATTATCACTTTATCCCTGGAGTAATAATATGTTTACATGCCATCCACTACCCATTATCCTACATATGATGGTTTTCATGCAACAGGTTTCTTGAAACAAAGTCCACTTTTTCAAGGAAGCATATGCAAATCAGATTGTGAAGGTAAACTTGTAAATAAAAAAAAAACATATTAAGTGAATACCACATATACTATATATATATATATATATATATATATATATATATATATATATATATATATATATATATATATATATATATATATATATATATACATATGGAATACTTGCACATTTTATAATGTGTTATAATACCCTTCAAAAACCTCATATAATGGGTCATTACTAAGCAATAAAGCAGTACATTTCTAACCAATGACAAAATATGAGCAAAATTGCTTCTGAGACAGTGCATGGAATGGACGAACTACAACAAAGAAGACATGAAATAGGATGGGTAGGGTAGATTTTGTAAACCAAAGAGATAGAAACCCCACAATGGTTCCAAGAATCCCATCTACGAGCCTTATGTGAAGAAGACATCCTTAGGATAAGGTAGGCCCATCTTTAGGGACCGCCCAAACTGAGGCCAGTCACTATCTGCTAGGAAGAGGGAGAGAGCATATCCACACCTCTCTTTCCTTTTATCCCACGCCAACTAGTCAGATGATGATGGTAATGCCAGTGCATTTTTTGCCTCTGGAAAATGAAAAGAGAAGCATGGACTTCCAAAAAAACAAACATTTATCCTCACTTAGCTGGATGCAGCATCGATCTGATGCTGCATCTGTCCTCCGCCTGCCATGCAATGAGAACTGGGCGATCAAACACTGATGATTGCTCAGTTTAGGAGTTTATTGGCAGCTTCATTGTGCCATCCTATTTAAAATATTTAGGAACATTTGTGGGGACATATTTTATAGGCACTAGACCACAACTACACAGGTATGCATTTTCTTTACAAATGTTTTGCAATATAAGAACATCATAGATCATTTAACTTTATATGCTACAGTGCATTTGCTATTTACATCTGGACTTGTATGATAGCTAGGGGTTTATATCAATTAATTTAGGATATTAGCCTATGTTTACATAAATTTCTATTTTATGTATTTTGAATAAAACATTGCAGGCATCCTATGGAACCAAGAAATCATACGCTGATGCATTTTGCAATGACATATATGTGACATTTTGCCTGCCTGCTCAGAGGACTGAATCTGGATGTTAATTTCTAATGTTTTCAGTCTTCATTCTAGTTTCCATGACTATATTGGGTGTCAGCACCATAATAGGTGTCTTCACCAACTCACTCATCATCACTGTGAACATCTTTGACAAAATCATGGGAAAGGCCTTAAGTCCCTCCGATCTTATTTTGGTTACAATGGGTGCAACTAATGTTCTGTTTCAGTTCCTAATGCTGGCAAATGATTTCCTAAGCTTTCTCAACAGTGAACTCTACTTTTCAGATGAGATCTACACTTTGTTTACAATCATGCTGAACATTCCAATTTACTCCAATTTCTGGTTCACAGTTTGTCTATCTGTAAATTATTGTCTGCAGATTGTTATCTTCACAAATCCACTTCTCATTCGGATTAAGTTAGCAGTTTCCCGACTAATACCCCATCTTCTCCTGGCCTCCTTTCTTATGGCAATGGCGACTGGCATCCCTGCAGCCTGGAACTTGAACAAAGATACTCCAAATTTAAACACCTCAAGCAATGAGACTGAGGAAATAAGTGTCGCTAAACTGAATATTTATTACTTCCTCGCCTGTAACCTTATAAGCTGCTCTCTTCCTCTAATTTTAGTCACTGTTGCCAATGGACTGATTATCAAGTCACTGTTAAATAACAATTCTGACAGAAATGTAAATGGAGAGCTGAGTACACGAGCTCAAGGTCGGATTCGAGCAGCAAGGACGATAAGCTGCCTTCTGCTGTTATATATTTTCTTCTATATATCAGAAATTCTAATGTTTGTAGATGCCTTTCCTCCCAGCAGCCCAGGGTTCTGCATCTGTTTGATAGTTATTTATAGTTATTCTCCTTCACAATCTATTGTTCTAATTTTTGGAAGTCCCCGGCTGAAACAAGTGTCCTTAGATTTACTTAGTTCTGTACATTTATTTAAAAAAGGAAAGACAAATAAGCCAACTATTTCTTTTATTAAACTTAAAACTACAAAAGTAAATTTCCCACCTACAAAAATTTGTTTATGGTATTTGTCCATTCGTTAGGTATGACTAGCATATTCCTAAAGAGAATATAAGGGGGTAGATCCACAAAGAAATGACGCCGGTGTAATTTAAAAATTCCCGCGTCGTATCTTTGTTTTGAATCCTCAAAACAAGATACGACGGCATCTCGGCTAGATGAAAAAACTAGCCGTCGGATCTAAGATGCAATTTTTCGGCGTCCGCTAGGTGGCGTTCCCGTCGTAATCCGCGTCGAGTATGCAAATTAGCTATTTCAGACGATCCACGAACGTACGACCAGCCGTCGCATTTTTTTACGTCGTTTCCGTTCGGCTTTTTCCGGCGTATAGTTAAAGCTGCTATATGGTGGCGTACTCAATGTTAAGTATGGCCGTCGTTCCTGCGTATAATTTTGAAAATTTTACGTTGTTTGCGTAAGTCGTCTGTGAATGGGGCTGGCCGCCATTTACGTTCATGTCGAAACCAATGACGTCCTTGCGACGTCATTTGGAGCAATGCACCCTGGGAGTTTTTACGGACGGCGCATGCGCTGTTCGTTCGGCGCGGTAACACGCTTCATTTAAATGAAACACGCCCCCTACCCGCCGAATTTGAATTCCGCGCCCTTACGCCGCGAGAGACACGCTACGCCACCGTAACTTATGGCGCGGATTCGTTGAGGATTCAAACCAACTAAAAGTAAGTTACAGCGGCGTAGCGTATCTTAGATACGCTGCGCCCAGCACAGATGTATGTGGATCTGCCCCATAGTGTTTTGCATATATTATCTATATTAATTAAGTCCAATCGCAGGGTTTGGTTTAGGTTTTGTTCGTGTTATTACCTTTTCTAATTGAATCCAATTTATAAACCATATATTTTAATTGTATATGAGGTGTACCCAATCCCACTTTGCTCTAATGAGAATTAAAGTAACTAAGCTTGGCTGTGTCTTGTTCGAAATAAAATTATTGAACGTTTTTAATGAAGCCTGGTAGTTGATGAGAAGACACTGATTTGACCAAACAATGCCTAGCCATGTGAAAATTGTCTTATTCCAAGACTAAAGAGAATGGGAAATGGAGGTTGACAGGGAGCTGTAAAAGAAATAGAAATCCAGGGTCTGCCATTATTCAATGCTTTCGGAGGTAAATCTTTATGAGACGCAGATTTGGAACAAGCATTATACCAGTAAATTCAGTTAGAGGTTAGAACTCTCAATCAAGTTTCTTTACTTTTTTTTAAACATTTTTTATTGATAGAAGCAAACTTAACTAAGGTATACATTGACCAGAATACAGGTTTCTTTTAATACGTGTTTAAAATCATATGTGTATCCAAAGCAGATTAATCTGATTGATAGCACACCTATCAGATTCATCTGCTTTGGATGGACATATGATTTTAAATACATTCCGTATTAACCACTTACCCCCCGGACCATATTGCTGCCCAAAGACCAGAGTACTTTTTGCGATTCGGGACTGCGTCGCTTTAACAGACAATTGCGCGGTCGTGCGACGTGGCTTCCAAACAAAATTGGCGTCCTTTTTTTCCCACAAATAGAGCTTTCTTTTGGTGGTATTTGATCACCTCTGCGTTTTTTATTTTTTGCGCTATAAACAAAAATAGAACGACAATTTTGAAAAAAATGAATATTTTTTACTTTTTGCTGTAATAAATATCCCCCAAAAATATATAGAAAAACATTTTTTTTCCTCAGTTTAGGCCGATACGTATTCTTCTACATATTTTTCGTAAAAAAAAATCGCAATAAGCGTTTATTGATTGGTTTGCGCAAAAGTTATAGCGTTTACAAAATAGGGGGTATTTTTATGGCATTTTTATTAATATTTTTTTTACTAGTAATGGCGACGATCAGCGATTTTTTTTTCGGTATTGCGACATTATGGCGGACACTTCGGAAATTTTTGACACATTTTTGGGACCATTGGCATTTTTATAGCGATCAGTGCTATAAAAATGCATTAGATTACTATAAAAATGCCACTGGCAGTGAAGGGGTTAACACTAGGGGGCGGGGAAGGGGTTAAGTATGCCTGGGTGTGTTCTTACTGTGGGGGGGGGGGGGTGGCCTCACTAGGGGAAACACTGATTTTCTGTTCATACATTGTATGAACAGAAAATCAGCATTTCCCCTGCTGACAGGAACGAGAGCTGTGTGTTTACACACACAGCTCCCGTTCCCCGCTCTGTACCGAGCGATCGCGTGTGCCCGGCGGCGATCGCGCCCGCCGGGCACACGCACGGGAGTCGGGGGCGAGCGGGGGGCGCGCGCGCGCGCCTCCGGCGGCGCCCGTGCGCCCCTAGTGGCGGCTAATAGGCAGGACGTCCATTTACGTGGTCTCGCCTAGGAGAGCCACCTTGTGGACGTATTTCGGCGGTGCAGCGACGGCAAGTGGTTAAATGGTGTCTATGTAAAATAGGGGTTGGATCCCACCATTATCTACTGGGAATCATGGTTGGTCCAGGTATGAGAACAACGAATATGGGGACAGGCAGATAAATATTCTTGAGGACATAAATACCAGTTGTTGTGCAAGCTTCAGCTAAAGGTGTAAATTTAATGTGGTTATAAAAAATGTTATGTCTATTTTGTAAATGAAAACAGTGTAAGTAGCTGAATTCGGTTTTGTATCAGCCTATTGCAATTCCTAAATAGCAGAGCTCAGAACTGGAAAGAGAGAAAAGCTGCACAAGATGACAGTCACGTGTGCTGCAGACAGTACTTATATGGTAACAAAACCCATACTGGCAGAAGGAGAGAGAAAAGTAACCAATAGATGAGTTTAACAGTGTGCTGCTTCTTCTTTCACAAGCTGGGGGAGGAACAAGACATTTAAGATTTCCATAAGCAGAGACAAATTAGGTTTCACATCCTACCAGACTGAGCTGTGCTCACACTTGGGAAAATCACATTGTAAAAGCATGCAGAGATGCATCTGCATTTATATGAGAACAGTCATTAACTTCTTTAGCTAACAGCATGCCTCACCTGCAGCTCCCTAACCGAGAGAAAACAACATTCAAAGGTCAACATTCATAGTTGGCCCCATGTTCTGGAGTGCAACCCTTTAGCCCAAAATTGTCTGTTTGGTAAAGCATAGGTGACACCACTTCTATTTAGGGCAAACACCTGCCCCAGCAGCACTGTGTTGAGAGAAAATAGCAGTGCCCAGTCACATAAAACAGAAGATGCCCTAATAAGAAGACAAAACAGACAGGGTTGTAAAAAAATACTTTTATAAAGACAAGTAGCTTGCTAATAAAATGATGTGCTTCCTGGCTTGAATTCAACTTTAAAGTAGTATTAAACCCAAAACACAGAAATATTATGCAGCTTACCAATCATTAGATGCATTGGCTACATTGTCTTTTCCCCCCCTCTGTTTTCACCTGGTAATCTTGCCAGTAACACACATCTTGCATTAGAATGCCTACACTCGACAAGCAGGGAAACTCATAGGCCCGGATTCACAAAGCACTTGCGCCGACGTATCTCGAGATATGCCACGTAAGTGCAAATATGCGCCGTCGTATCTATGCGCCTGACTCAGAAACAAAGATACGCCTGAAAATAGGCTTCATCTGACTGACGTAACTTGCCTACGCCGGCGTAGAGTGGGCGCATATTTACGCTTGACGTATTTGGCGCTCCCATTGATTTTCTATTCACATATGCAAATGAGGGAGATACGCCGATTCACGAACGTACGTCCGTCCGACGCAGTGCGCGTAAAGTCATACATCCGGCGTAAAGTTATGCCCCATAAAGGAGGTGTAACTCAGCAGCATCCAAAGCTATGTTTGAAAAAGTCTGGGAACACTGGATCAAATTCTTGTCTGACTTCTCGTGATTTGTCAGTGATCAGACAGGTTTATATTATGGAGTGCACTTTCTTCTTATTATTCTTCTTCTTCTTCTTCATCTTCTTCTTTCCTCCTTTTCTTTTCTTTTTCTCCTCTCTTTCTCTGGATTACAACTTTCCCTATACTCTCCCTCTAGTGCTAGGGAGATAGACGTTATAAAATCACCAGTAATGAGTGAAGCATTCAAAGGCTGAATTTATGGTCTGTATATCTAGATCCCATTGATTTCCTAATGAATGATAAAGAGGATACCGGCCTCACAGTTATGCTAACATGGTCCACCCCATATAGTTCTTGAAGGTGTAACATGGAAACCAAAACATAATTATCGTTATTTCTAGGTTACAGGAATGTTACTTTGTTGTGTTTTTTTTTTTCCTGATGTGGCTCGCCAAGTAATGAGCTGTAACAGATGTGCAGGTTAGAAGATGCCAAAAAAAAATTCCCGAAATGTTCACTGTTCACGTTGTTAAATCTCTTAAATGTTTATTTGTTTGTAATTTCAATAAAAAACATTAAAACAGAATGCCTACACTCTAAGTGAATGAGCGCAAGGGGAACCTTTGAACAGAGGGGAGGGAAGTGTTAGATGAACTAGCAGATTTAAATACACTAACAACGAAAAAGAAAGCCATAAAGTGGATGTAAACCCTCACACATACCCAGTGAAGTCAACAGCCTCAGATGATACACAGAGATGAAACAAATCTCACTACATAAGTTTGATATGTATATCTGCTGTCTTCAGCTGTATACAGTATATCCTTTAGAAAGTGCTCTTCGTGTTACAGATTTTCTCTTCCTGATCAGCACTGGGAGTGATTTATTGGCATACAGCCAAGACAGCTGATTGGAGGAAAGGCACACACCCCCACTCCACATTGGCAAAGGAAGGAAGGAATGCTCAGAGCTTTGCTGTGAGACGGCAAGCTGTCTGCTAATCTATTTATAGCAACTTCCCAGGACACACACTTCAGGCTGCCGTCTCTGAGAACAGAGCTACTGTGCAGGAGAAGGCTACAGGACATAGTGCTTTGAATATAGATAAGAAAACACTACAGATATATGTGCCCAGCTCAAATTTCATGAATCCGGTTTACATCCACTTTAACTGGTTAACGCCCGCCGCATGTACATATACGTCCACAGAATGGCACGTACAGGCATATGTGCGTACATGTACATCCCCGCCTTTCCGCGGGTCCAATCGGGACCCCCACCGGTACATGCGGTGGTCGGTAACCCGCGGGGAGCGATCCGGGACGAGGGCGCGGCTATTCGTTTCTAACCGCCCCCTCGCGATCGCTCCCCGGAGCTGAAGAACGGGGAGAGCCGTATGTAAACACGGCTTCCCCGTGCTTCACTGTGGCGGCTGCATTGATCGAGTGATCCCTTTTATAGGGGGACTCGATCGATGACGTCAGACCTACAGCCACACCCCCCTACAGTTTTAAACACACACTAGGTGAACCCTAACTCCTTCAGCGCCCCCTGTGGTTAGCTCCCAAACTGCAACTGTCATTTTCACAATAAACAATGCCATTTAAATGCATTTTTTGCTGTGAAAATGACAATGGTCCCAAAAATGTGTCAAAATTGTCCAAAGTGTCCGCCATAATGTCGCAGTCACGAAAAAAAAACGCTGATCGCCGCCATTAGTAGTAAAAAAATAAATAAATAATACAACTATCACCTATTTTGTAAACGCTATAAATTTATTTATTGCGATTTTTTTTACCAAAAATAGGTAGAAGAATACGTATCGGCCTAAACTCAGAAAAAAAAAATTATATATGTTTTTGGGGGATATTTATTATAGCAAAAAGTAAAAAATATTGAATTTTTTTCAAAATTGTCGCTCTATTTTTGTTTATAGCGCAAAAAAATAAAAACCGCAGAGGTGATCAAATACCACCAAAAGAAAGCTCTATTTGTGGGGGAAAAAGGACGCCAATTTTGTTTGGGAGCCACGTCGCACGACCGCGCAATTATCTGTTAAAGCGACGCAGTGCCGAATCGCAAAACCTGGCCTGGGCATTTAGCTGCCTAAAGGTACGGGGCTTAAGTGGTTAAAAAAGAAAATGAATGCACCCATCACATCAAAAAATTGGTAGAATGCAATATCACAAATGTTTGCTTTTGGGTCAATACTGCTTTAAATGTCCTGTAAAAATAATATCCACCCACCTCCTGTCTCGGAAATTGAATGGAAGTCCCTCCAACAGTAACAGAGACCACAGAAAAGATCTAATAGAGGTACTTCCCTTTATCACTTTCCTTTAACCATACATCCGAGACTACCACAACTGATTAAAATGTATTAACCAAGAGCAAGTATTATTTCCTCTACACAGCACAAACCATGCAACTGCATTACTATTATTTTATTATATCTATTTCTAGCACATAGATCACAGGTGGAGAAACATCACTCCAAATCTCAAATTGAATTTCCCTAAAGGGAGCTGTCTAGGGTGGTGCCAAGCTGTCATCTGTATGTGCTATGGGATTCTAATTTGCATGACACATACAATTAGCCCTGGAGCAATGATGCTCCCTAATTAAAAGGAGGCAGGCTGACATATAAATGAGGTTGTTCATTAAAATCTTAACCATTGATACATCACTAGAGGTTACTAGAATTTTGGCAATGCAAACCAAATTCAGAGACCTGGAAAGGCGCTTGAAATTAGTAATAAGGTATGTAAAATTGATGCAATAGAACTTTTATAAATACTTTAAGGACAACAGAACACAAAATCTGGATTGGTGTTAGATTTTAAATCCTGTTTTTTTTCCCACAAAGTGAGCCAGTTAAACACATACAGGTAACTTACATGTGTCAGTATGTAGATCAGTCTTTCTCAGCCTTTTCAACAAAGAGGTACTCTTGAAATAGCTTTCCAATGTCAGGGATCCCCTGCTAAAAACGATTATATTTACAATTCGTGAAACATTAGTTTGACGGTCTTTGGGAAGAATGTTCCTAATGGGCCGTACACACGACCGAACATGTCTGCTGAAACTGGTCCGCGGACCAGTTTCAGCAGACATGTTCGGTCGTGTGTAGGCCCGAGCGGGCAGGATTCCAGCAAACATTTGCCCGCCGGGCCTTTTTCCAGCGGGCAAATATTTCTGGGCTTGTTTTAAAACAGCCCGCTGAAATCCTGCCCGCTCGGACATGTTCGGTCGTCTGTACAGACCTACCGTACATGTCCGAGCGCCCGCCATCCCTCGCATGCGTCGAATGACTTTGACGCATGCGTGGAAGCATTGAACTGGCAGGGCCGCCCACGTCGCCGCGTCATCGTGGCGGCGACGGCGCGGACACGCCCCGCGTATTGTTTACGCGCGGATTTCTGTATGATGGTGAGTACAGCCACCATACAGAAATCCCCGGCCAGACATGTACGGTGAAAACGGTCCGACGGACCGGTTTCATCGTACATGTTTTTTCGTCTGTATCCGGCCTAACACTTGTGGTCATTGTGAAGAATTACCCCCTTACAGATAGCTAAATGGATCAACAGTGAGAGTGTGAACTTATCTGAAAGGCAGAAATTTCTCATTGCTCATGGAACCCTTAGCTCCTAGTATCTCTGGGGGAACCCTAGCTGAGAAACCCTGATGTAGATGTTGGTTGACTTGTATATGACCCTGCAATAAACACAGTTCTGTAACAGAAATAATTTAGTAATTATTGAAAGGCCAATATAATAATCAGGAATGACACACTCATAAATGAAGTCAGATGCCAGCTGTCTAAGACAATCTTTTAAAGCAAGACAGACATTGTATGAAGATAGACTACTGCAAGTATACTCATACTTTCAAAATAAATGAATTGAAAATAGTTAAAATATAAATATCTGTAATTAATCATGTTAAATAATGTAAATTAATGTCTATTGCTGGAAATGTTTCTGACTTGGGAATATCGGAAAAAATGGCTTAGTTCACTATACTGGTATATTATCGTTATCAATATTCCTAATCAAAACATTGTCTACTGCCTCTTCTTTATTCTTCCCCCTAGACTTAATGTTTTCTCTTCATATACTTTATGTGACATTTGTACATAGGCTAATATTAAAATGAAGTAAGAGGTTATGAATTTGTAGGTTCATACTATCTTTCCAGTGCATAAGTTATCTGCCAACAACATAAAATAACTCAGTTAAATAATTTAGTATGTATAGTAAGTAATATACGTAAGTACGTATAGTAAGTAATATAAGTAAATTCTATGTTGCTTTAAAAATTTCAGACACAATTAGCAATCATCAGTGGCATAATTAAAAATGTCATGGTGTTCTTGCAAACAAATGCACTAAATTACCAACTAGGTGACTGTAAAACAAATTATTTTGAGAAAAGTATGGAAGAAACTTAAGCGGTCTTTTATGATGTACATGATGAGTTATTATGGAAATGTATTAAAACTTTGAATGAATAACAAATTAATTTAGATTTCATAATTATAAATCCAAAAGGAAGTTACACTGCGAAATATTGCTTGTTTGTTTTGGAAATCATATGCCACAAAAATTAGCTTCCTGTTGCCAGGAGCTTCAACAAATTTGAATACTATTCAGGTAATGTATAAGTCTGAAGAAATCATGTTCCTGTTGTATGTGGGTGGAAAAATATGTTCAGAAGTTCCTTGGTGACAGTAGTATGCTTTCTGAAACATTTATTTGCTTTGAACTTTTTCCTCTGAAATCTTTTTAAAAAGTACTCCATTTTAGAAAGTATGCTTCGACCTTTATCTTTAGATATTGCTAGTGTCTATTTGGTCTATTGGGATCCTGTAGAAATAGGTCTGCTGAAATTCTTGGGGTGAACAGCTGAGACAGATAACTCATTTTACTCACTTTTTTCCTTTGATCACATAGCTAAAATCAAACAATTCTTGAGACCGCTTTAAATTCTTACATTTAGCTGAAGCTTGCACAAAGACCGGTAGTTATGTCCCCAAGGATAAAAATAAAAATATATATCATATAAAAATATATATCTGCCTGTCCCCATAACTTTTTTTCTTATACCTGTATCAACCATGATTCCTGGTAGAGAATGGTTGGATCCCAACCCTCTTTTACATAAACATGGACCTACTCACAAAAACATTTCCCAATCTGAGCTTCTTAATCCAAGAACCTCCTGGATAATGGTCCAACAAATAGTCCAACACATGGGCTGATTAGGCTAGCATGATAAAGACATTCATGTCAATTGAAATTGTGGAAACCAACATTTCAAGGGGACCCATTACAGTGGTGTTGTGACATTCCAAACTCTCAGGCCTCGTACACACGACCGAACATGTCTGCTGAAACTGGTCCGCGGACCATTTTCTGCGGACATGTTCGGTCATGTGTAGGGCCGACCGGACAATTTTCTGGCCTAGTGGACAGGTTTCCAGCGGACAAAAGTTTCTTAGCATGCTAAGAAACTTGTCCGCTGGAAGCCTGTCCATCGGAACCCGCGCATGGCGTCGAAGTGATTCGACGCATGCGTGGAAGCATTGAACTTCCGGGTTTGCGGATGTGGCGGCGTCAACGTCACCGCCACGTCACCGCGCTGTCTGTCCGCAGGGATTTTGGTTTGATGGTGTGTACAACCATCAGACCAAAATCTTCGAGCGGACATGTCCGATGAAAACGGTCTGTGGACCGTTTTCATCGGACATGTTCCCTCGTCTGTACAAGGCCTCAGACACCAATTGATATGGCAATTTATCTTTGCCCCTAGAACCTCTTGTAACTAACTTTGTTTCAGGGCCAGCATAATGACTACAGGAAAATGCTACGGTCAAAGCTCCTTTTACGGGTTTTGAAACTGCAATGTCCTGTTTAGTCTTCCTGTAGTAACTAAATTAACACTACTAAACATTATGGAAAAGTCATTAACTAGGAATCAAACCATTCTCTTAATTAGGGTTGTCCAGATACCGATACCAGTATCGGTATCGGGACCGATACCGAGTATTTGCGCTAGTACTCGTACTCGCGCAAATACTCCCGATACCAAAATAGAATACTTTTTTTTTTTTGTGACATCGAACACAAATTGGATGGCACCATTGGATGGCACTGATAGGTGGCACTGGCATTGATTGAATGGCACTCATAAATGGATGGCACTGATAGGTGGCACTGGCATTGATTGGGTGGCACTGATGAGATGCACTAATAAGCTGCCTCCCTGCACTGATAGGTGGCACTGGCTAGCTGCACTTTTGGGCACTGGCACCGATGAGCTGCACTGACAGTGATCACTCCTTCAATGATATGTAGTTTTCCAGTACCGTATGCTAAAAAACAGCCCCACACCATGATGTACCAGTTCTTCATAATTCTAAAGAAAATATCTTTGGTCTGTATTGTGGTTTGAAAACGGTCACATGACATTAAAAAAAAGTATCGGTATTCGGTATCGGCGACTACTTGAAAAAAAGTATCGGTACTTGTACTCGGTCCTAAAAAAGTGGTATCAGGACAACCCTACTCTTAATGTTTTGGAACTCTGAAAAAAATTACTGCAATATATATTTTCAGATTCTGCAAGCTGTGTGAATATACATTCGGCAGTGTTAAGTATATTTTTTTATTTTATTTTTCTACTTAAAGCATATCTATGGTCAACATTTAAATCATGTATTAATTTCCAAGTTGATGTTCAATTATTTCTAGCCTACTCCTATTACTCTTACTTTTTAAAGCTCTTGGCACATGTATTTCTTGGAATTCTTTCACGCACAATATTGCCTACGCACACATTCAAGAAACTGACTATTCAGTAATGCTGGGTTCAGTAATGACCATAGGCCTGTTAATTCTGCAACACCACACTGCCTATCAACAAGGCACAGTAAATGCATGTCTAGGAATTCCAAGAGAAGAAAATATCATCAACACACCAAGGATTCCTCGAAAAGGGATTTATTTCCGTGGTCACATGATAAACGTACAACTGTATGTTTATCATGTGACCTCGAAAATTAACCCCTTTCGTGAAATCCTTGGTGTGTTGATGACATTTTTTTCTCTTGGAATTCTTAGACATGTATTTACTGTGCCTTGTTGATAGGCAGTGCCGTGTTGCAGAATTCACAGAGCACGTGTTCTGAACTGCATTGGTGCTGGGAGGAGGGGTTTAAGGAGGCAGATCCAGTATAGGAATCAATGCTTCCAGACAGCAAGGTATCATGGGATATAGAGTCCTTAGAAATTAAAAGTAATTTAGTAGAGGAGAGGCTGCAAAGCATGTAGGAAATCCAGGAAATTATGGGAGGAGATGGCCAGCAGACAGGCAGCACTCACATTAAATGAGATTTTGCAAGTAAGCCTATATTTGATTCTGACAATAACTATTCTCTGTATTGTGATTGCAATGCTGATGCTGAAAGTGTATGCTGTGACCATTAGTTAACAAATTAGTTATTTTTTGGCTTTGACAGGTGAGCAATGAGCATATTGCATCTAAGGGGTATATTAATAAATGGATCGGAGATACAAGACAGTTGCCATTGCTTGCAAAGTCCTCTGTGGCATATTTGCAATTGTTAAAATCAAACAATCTTTCATGAATAATCAATGCCGCCTACATTTATTTTGGTTTCAATGATAATATTGGGTATAAGCACCATCATGGGAGTGTTCACTAACTCACTAATTGTGATTGTCAATTTTGTAGACAAGGTGAAAGGTAAAAAGCTCAACCCATCTGACCTAATTTTGGTGACCCTAGGTTCCTTTAACATTGTTTTCCAGTTCATAATGCTGATCAATGACTATTTGAGCTTTCTGGACCGAGACCTTTACAGCTCTGATCAGATCTACACTTTATTTACTGTCCTATTGGTCCTTCCTATATTTTCAAGCTTTTGGTTCACGGTTTGTCTCTCTATCTACTACTACTTGCAGATTGTCATATTTAGTCATCACTTTCTAATTCGGTTAAAGTTGGGCGTCTCACGGTTAATACCAAAATTACTGATGGCCTCAGTTTTTACATCTGTAGCTAATGGCCTACCTGCTGCATTGAATCGGTACAAGGATCACCTCTATTTAAACGCGTCAACAAATCAGAGTTTGGAAGTCGCTGTTCCTAAAGTGAATGCTGTGTACATGCTACCCAGTACTGTCATTAGCTGTTCCCTTCCATTAGCTCTCATGGGTATTGCTAATGGTATGATCATCAAGTTATTAGTTACACACAGTCACAAGGAGGATAGAAATGCCCAAGGGGACCTCAGTCCAAGAGCTGAAGCTCGCAGATCTGCAGCCAGGACAATTGCATGCCTCCTTGTTCTTTATATTTCATTCTATATATCTGAGGTCCTTCTCTTTATAGACACCTTCCCCAGGAACAGCTCCGGGTTCTGTGCTTGCTTGATTGTAATATACAGCTATCCTCCTGCTCAGTCAATTGTTCTTATTCTCGGATGTCCCAAACTGAAAAAAGTGTCTTTCGCTTTACTACAATCTCTATTCAGGAAAGGACAGCCTAAATCACAGAAGATCCTCTGCATAAATCTCTATCCACATCAGACATTTCACATCATCGCACAATGATCGTTTACAGTGATAATAATAAAACATTACATATTACTAAATATATCCTGTGATCATTCTTTTTAAAATGTACTTTCAACAAAGAAAGAAAAGAATCAGAAAAACATGGTAAATAGCTAATTTGCATACTCGACGCAGAATTAAAGAAAAAACGCCACCTAGCGGCCGCCGAAAAAATGCAGCTTAGACCTGACGGCGTACTAAGACGTACGCTTGTCGGATCTAGCCGTGATGCTTTCGTATCTTGTTTTGAGGATACAAAACAAAGATACGACGCGCAAAATTTGAAATTACGCGGCGTATCAATAGATACGCCGGCGTAATTTCTTTGTGGATCTGCCCCATTACATTTGTCAGGTCACCTGTGGCCAGGTGACAGATGCACACCGTTGGGGTTAGGAATGCACCGCTAAGGTAGTGGACCCTATAGCTGACTGCTGCGAATGGAACTCGGGGTGGTTCAGGAAAGCAGGTCAACTGGAGCACCAACACAGATCCCACTAGGAGCTAGAGCATAAAATTCCCCAGGGCGCAGAGTCTATGAGCCAGCAGGTGTTCACCAGAGCCTCTAGTGGTGAAGATGGACTGCGCTGCAACTGGTTCCAAGTCGCGGCCCCCAGGGTCTCCTAGCTTACGCTCACGGTAGGCTACAGGAGAATAGAGAGGAAGCAGCAGCCCAGGACAACAAGGAATAGTCAGGAGATAAGCCAAGGGTCTGGGCAACTAGCAGACAAGGATAGACAGAGAAAACGCCAAAGGTCAATGTAATCAGCAGGCAGGGGTAGTCAAAGAACAAGCCAAGATCAGTAACAGAAACAGACGTAGAACACACAGCAAGCAGGAGTCAGGAAACCAAATAAACAATATTGCTCAGGAAAGGAAGGCTTGGACAGCACAGTTTTAAATAGTGTATCCTGTAGAGGCTAGGGTGGAGCCACGCTGAGGGAAGATTACTTAACCATGCATGTGTAAGAGTGCAAGCCCAAGACTGATACACAGAACAGAGGAAGCAGACAGACAGGGCATGAAGTTATTACTGGTAATTCATGACAACATTACAGATGTTGGAGATGTTTAGTACAAAAAAATAAAGAAAATTTAAATATAATTTTAAAGCAATATAAACATATTATCAAACCACAATAAAGAAGATTAAGTAAGAAGGGGCTTTATGCAACCTATTCAAGTTCTATTAAAATCCTGTTGATAAATAGAATAGAAACAGAAATAACATTTACTGTATTGTGAGTCACATGTACAGTGCCTTGAAAAAGTATTCATACCCCTTAGAATTTTCCACATTTTGTCATGTTGCAACCATAAACGTAAATGTATTTTATTGGGATTTTATGTGATAGACCAATACAAGTGGCACATAATTGTGAAGTGGAAGCAAAATGATGAATGGTTTTCAAAATTTGTTGCAAAAAAATATGTGAAAAGGGTGGCATGCATTTGTATTCAACCCCCTTTACTCTGATACCCCTAACTAAAATCTAGTGGAACCAATTGCCTTTAGAAGTCACCTAATTAGTAAATAGAGTCTACCTGTGTGTAATTTAATCTCAGTATAAATACAGCTGTTCTGTGAAGCCCTCCGGTTTGTTAGAGAATCTTAGTGAACAAACAGCATCACGAAGGCCAAGGAACACATCAGACAGGTCAGGGATAAAGTTGGTAGTAGGCTATGAAAAAATATCCCAAGCTTTGAACATCTCAATAAGCACTATTCAATTCATTATCTGAAAATCGACAGAGCATGGTACAACTGCTTACTAGGCTCGGGAAACACTATAGCTAGCAGCGGGAGAAAGGGGGGCCATTGCAGCCACCCAGATCCCTTTTACAAGAAAGCCTATCACCAGCTGAACCTTGACTGACATCATACCTTGCCTGACAAGCCAGGAGACGCTTGATCCCCCCCCCCCCCCCCCCCAGCATTACATCATACCTTGACTGACAAGCCAGGAAATACTTGATCTTTCCCACCCAGCATGACATCAAACCTTGACTGACAAGCCAGGAGATTCTTGATCTTTGCCTACCAGCATGACATCATACTTTGACTGACAAGATAGGAGACACCTGATCCCCCCCCCCCCCCAGTATGACATCATACTTTGCTTGACAATCCAGGAGATACTTTTTTTTTTAAATCAAATATTTTTTTTTTGTTATTACTTATGCCATACAAAAAAAAAAAACATTTTTAGACAGGAGAGATTACTCATAGAGAAAAAAAAAGAAAAAAAAAGGATACAATCATTTCAGTTGGTTTCTAAATATATAAAAAGGGGTAGTAAATAAATCACACACTGTAAGATGTGACTGATCCACAAAAAACATCAAACAAGACATACAAGAAACAAACACGCATCTCTAATTTAATTTTGAATTCCATTTATATTGCACTATTCTCCTCCTCTCGATTTGAGATATATTAGTCTCCTCATCCCCTTCCGTCTCCTCCCTCCCCTTCTCCCCACAGGACCCATCATACATTGAATTGCTGGTATTAAGCCAGTGGGACCAGATTTTGTGAAATTTTTGGGAAGCTCCTCTGTCATTTATTTTATTACCCCATTGTTTGTGAGTTGGCGGAGTAGTATCAATCCACTTTTGCAGAATAAGTTTGCTAGCTAAATAGAGAGATCTGGTCCACATTGTATACATCTCGCCCGGTAGAACTCCATCTGGAATTATACCCAGAATAGCTAATTTAGGGGTATTTGGGATTTCTGTCAAGGATATTGTATTCAAGGTCAAAAACACTTTCTCCCAGTATCTATGTAACTTGAGACATGGTCATAGCATATGAATAAGGGAGCCATTAGATACTGAGCATCGCGGGCATAAAGGCGAAATATATTTACCCCAGGCAAATCGTTTTTGAGGAGTGTAATGGGTTGTATGCAAGATAAAGAGCTGGGTCAATTGCTGAGATAGTGAAATAGATACCTCAGGTAAAATCCCCATAGCCCATATCCACTCTTCTTCATTAAGATCCGTCAAATCTTACCAACGTACCAATCTTACCAACTTACCATGACATGGCCGTCCACTTAAACTGACATGCTGGGCAAGTAGAGCATTAATCAGAGAAGCAGCCAAGTGGCCCATGGTAACTCTTGAGGAGCTGCAGAGATCCAAAGCTCAGGTGGGAGAATCTGTCCACAGGACAACTATTAGTCGTGCACTCCACAAATCTGGCCTTTATGGAAGAGTGGCAAGAAGAAAGCCATTTTTAAATGAAAGATATAAGAAATCCTGTTTGCAGCTTGTGAGAAGACATGTGGGGGACACAGCAAACATGTGGAAGAAGGTGCTCTGGTCAGATGATACCAAAATGTAACTTTTTGGCCTAAAAGCAAAACGCTATGTGTGGTGGAAAACGAACACTGCACAGCACCCTGAACACACCATCCCCACCGTGGAACATGGTGGCGGGAGCATCGTGTTCTGGTAATGCTTTTTTTCAGCAGGGACATACTCAATCTGTCTAGGCAATAAATTTGTTCTGGCAGTATAGTTCCTGTACTCAGTAGATTCAACCATACTACTGCTCACTGCTGCACTTAATGCGGCCTGGCTACTGTTTATGCTGATCTGGAAGCCGAATGTCATCTTATGTCTAGTCCGTACTGTTAATAAATTTGTATGCTAAATTGTGGTTTCAATGTGTTAATTTATTTTATGCTTGCTTAGTTACCAACCAGATTGGGTAGACATATAATAAATTTGCCTTTACTGCCTGGTTTGGTGCCTGTTTAATTTGATATAGCACTACTATTGGATACTAAGTATTAATTTCAGTGATTTCCTGTGATATTATATGTTTGTACACTCACATTGTTGTATCAGAGAGGCTGAGGTTCTTGAGAAGGTCAATGAAAAGAACAGAAGGCCCATCATGTCCAGTGGCTCTTATGGGGGTAGCACTACAGTTAGAACCTCTTTATAATTTTGGTGCTCTTCATTCCTGGGTATAGCTGAACAGCCAAACAAACTTCCAGCTGCAGTGTGAAGCAGAAAACATTTGGGCTACTTTCACACTGAGGCGCTTTGCAGGCGCTATAGCGTTAAAAATAGCACCTGCAAAGTGCCCTGAAAGAACCTCTCCTTTCCAATGGGCTCTCCCAAGGGCTTTCACACTGGAGGGGTGCGCTGGCAAGACGGTAAAAAATGTCCTGCTAGCCGCATCTTTGAGGTGCTGTAGGAGCGGTGTATACGCCGCTCCTAAAGTGCTCCTGCCCATTGAAATCAAGATCCAATTTGAGATCCAACATAAATCATACCAGGCCATTTATAGCAATATCAATGGCAAGATCATATCAGCCCTGTGCTCAAAGAACTTCACTGGCTCCCTGTTACAAAATGTGCCGATTTTAAAATCCTCTGCCTGATCTACAGGGGCTACCACCAGCTGGGCCCACAGTTCCTATCAGATCTGACTTCACACTATATACCTAGACGCTGTCTTCGCTCAGCCGACAAAGCTCTACTCATTGGCAATACTGACAGGCTAATTTCTATAGGAGGAAAACGGATTGGCTCTGCGGGGGCGACATTCTGAAACCAAATCCCGATTAACTTTCGCATCTCCCCAAGCCTATATACATTCCGGAAGAAGCTGAAGACCTGGCTATTCTGCCAAGCATTTCAATCCTAGGCCAATTTTTCTTCGTTCATCTACTCGCTGATTTCTTGTCTTTTTCTCTATCCTCTTTTATTTATGCTCCCCTCGCCAGAACATCCGGGCTATTTTGTCACCAAGCGATTTGGCACCACCGACCGGTGATATATGCGCGCTTCACAAACAAATAGTAATAAATAAATACATTTAGATCAGATATGGATTTAGGGGGAACCATGAACAAAAAAAAGCATTATGTCCACCCCAAATTCTATACCAGACCTTGCGGATGGGACCCCCTGGCAAAGCACCATGTCCCCATATTGATGATAACAAACTATCCCCACTGTTTGTTTACATCCACCTGTCAGTTGGGAATCCCCCAGCTGACAGTTGAATATGCAGGGCGGGGACAAATCACTTGTGTTAGGATGCCGGCGGTTGCTGGTTCTCATATTATTTACCCTGCTGGATGAATGTTCTTAGCCTCCAGTGTTAAGTTATTTTTTCTACCAGCAAATAACTCTCTCAGCTAAATGTTCTTATAGCTTCTTTTAAAATTTAATATTAGGGAATGTTTTATTTGCCCAGTAAAAGGCAACAGGACATCCATGTGTGCAGATTGTTCACTGCACCTGGCCCCTAAGGGGGAGGGGGGGCACTGTGCTCTGACCCACCCTGCACACATGGATGATCCATCCAGGGTTGTCAGGGATGATCGGTGCAGCGGTGGGGGCCCATCTTTTCATCCAGAGGGCCCCCGGGCGCCGCATTAAGAGAAGGCGGGGCGCCGCCGCTGACAGGAGAAGTGACAATGAGAAGTGTCTGGGCCGCCACGTCTAAAGGGATGCTAGGGAAGCCAGTACAGTGACAGCTTAGACAAATATACAAAAATAGGCAGCAAAGGAAGACTTTCACCACTGGCTTCCTCTGCTGGGCTCTGCAATAGATGAGTCATCAGTTAAAGCCTGGCAGAGAAGTGAGCAGAGGAAGTTTCTTTTTCTTTTGGCTCTTTGTGAGGTTGTATGAGCTATCATTGCCCTGGTATCCCGTCAGACTAGAAAGATTAGCTGAGAAGAAAAGTAAGAGGGGGATGATTCTTCTACAGTAAGGTGACCAGATTTTTAAAATGAAATCCAGGGACATATTTTTTCTTTACTAGTAATGGCAACAATCAGCGACTCTCTGCCCGTCGCCGCCCACCTCACAGCCTCTTAAGTCTAACTCTTCGGGCCTCGGGTACTACTGGATGGGGAGCGGAGGAAGATCACTCTGCCAGGGAAGGCAAGGAGATAGGCAGGTGGCTGGCCAGGATTTGAGCCAAGGCAGAAGAACATGCGAGCGAAGCTGAATGGGCATGCGCCCGAGACTGAAGAAATATTCCCTCTGCTCTGACCAGCACATGATCACCAGAAAGGGGCACAGATAATGGGAAAAATACAACCCCCCTATGCTAGTAGGCATGGCGGAGCGGGGGGGTGTAATTCTAATTTTTTTATTTTAATTCTGCACTGACTGTCTTTGAAATTGCCCCTGTCCCCTATTAAATCCAATATGGGGACAAAACCAGGGACAGACTTGGTTCAGGGACAGTGTCCTCAATCAGGGGACTGCCCACTGAAACTGGGGATGTCTGGTCACCCTATTCTACAGGATTCCATATGGATCAAGCAGCCAGGCACCCGTGACCCCAAACTGCCCCCACTTATCACAAAGACCCCCAATCTCTCTTTCTACTAAGTACCAGGACCCCCCATCTCACCCCACTAAGCACCAGGACCCCATCTCTCCCTACTAAGCACCAGGACTCCTATTTCCCCCCAACTAAGCACCAGGATCTCCCATCTCTCCCTAATTAGCACCAGGACCCCATCTCTCACTACTAAGCACCAGGACCCCATCTCTTCCTACTAAGCACCAGGACCCCATCTCCCCCCACTAAGCACCAGGACAACCCATCTCTCCCTACTAAGCAACAGGACATTTCACCGTACTAAGCACTAGGACATTTCACCATACTAAGCACCAGGACTCCCATCTCCCGCCACTATCCCACAAGACCCCCCATTTCCTCCCACTAAGCACTTTGACCCCCATCTCTCCCCACTAAGCTCCAAGACCCTAATCTCTCCACTAATAATAAAGCACTACTGACACAATCTACTTCCCTACTGACACCATCCTTCACATACTACCCACTGCCGTACACTCCTCACCTGCACATACTACCCACCGCCATACACTCTGCACTCTTCACCCTGCACATACTACCGACCTACATACACTCCACACTCCTCTCTTGCACATAATATCCACTGCTATACACTCCACACCCCTCACCCTGCACATACTACCCACCCACATACACTCCACACTCCTCTCTTGCACATAATATCCACTGCCATACACTTCGCACTCCTCTCCTTGCACATACTATCCACCACCAGTGGTGGCCCGACCATATGGAGAGCAGGACCACCGCCCCCCTAATCCATGCTCCTGGCCCCTAATCTACATGCAGGGTGCCGGATGCATGGATTTCAATGGGGTTGTTATTTTTTTTTAAGCACGTGATTAGAGCCTGAGGCTGGAATTGGCTTAAAAAAGGTGGGCTCGGGATACAGAGCACTAGGCCCTGAGCCCACCCAGTTGTGTCACAATACTGAATTAATATTCACTATTGTCTTCCTGATTCTCCTCCCAGCCAATCAGGAAGCAGGTCTTGAGACCTGTTAGGCCAAGGAGTCATAGGACTTCCAGCAAATCAGGTCTCTCGGGTCTCAGGACCCACTTCCTGTTCAGCCGGGAAGAGATCCAATGGCCCCGGAGCGAGGAGCGAGATCCCTGTCATCTGCCTCCTAATGTAAGGAGGCATTTGTCCATCAGTCTTCCATGGGCGGGGTTGATCGCCGTCTTCACATCCGTCTCCCACGGGCAGGGTTGGGGGGGTTGATCACCATCTTTCCGTCAGTCTCCCGAAGGTGGGGGGGTGTGTTGGTTTGCAACCCCCCTGTACTCCTCTCCGACACATACTACCTGCACATACACTCAACACCCCTCTTCCACCCACTTCCTGTTTCTTGTCTGATCATTAGCTTAGGCTTATGACATTATGCACAGCTCTCTCTCTCATTCTCGTGAGAGTTTGCCAGTAAGGGAGGGGGGATGAGTCATAAGAGGGCCAATGAGAGCTGCAGGGTTGCAGAGCTGGAGGTGGACCTCTGTAAATCCAGGAAATGAACACAAAGCAGCTTCAGCTGCCCACAGTTAGAATGGCTGCAGACAGATTTAGTGGAGGGAGATTTTTGCAGCATATTTGGAAAGTACAGGATCACAGTATATATAAAATAATATGCAAAGTGGTTGGAGGGAAGCATCAGAATGGCAAAAAAAATGTTATTACAAATTATGTGAGCAGAATGAAGTTCCTCTTTAACTATCCAATAAGAAGTAGTTTTACTTCTTAACCAGTTGCCAACCAGCTGCTGCAGTTATACTGCAGCAAGTTGGCACGGCTGCCCGAATCGACGTACTGGCACGCCGATTCGTACACTGGCTTTTGCAGGCGCACACCTGCCACACGTGTGGGAGCTCGCCTGTGGGTCCGGCAGACTCGATGTCCATCCGCGGTCGCAGGAAAGAGAGGCAGAACGGGGATCTGCCTTTGTAAACAAGGCGGATCCCTGTTCTGACAGGGGAGGAAAGAGAGATCAGCTATTCCTAGTGATCAGGAACAGCGATCTCTCTCCCAGTGAGCTCATCCCCATGACAGTTAGAAAGCACTTCCCTTCGGAAAACTTAAACCTTTGATCACCACTAGAGTTAACCCCTTCCCTGCCAGTGCCATTTATACAGTGACCAGTGCATTTTTATAGCACTGATCACTGTATTGGTGTCACTGGTAACAGAAAAGTGTCACTTAGGGTCAGATTTGTCTGCCGCAATGTCGCAATCCTGCTAAAAATCACAGATCGCTGCCATTACTAGTAAAAACAATAAAAAAAATAAAAAGTCCCTAAATATTTCCCCTATTTTGTAGATGCTATAACTTTTGTGCAAACCAATCCATATATGCTTATTGCGATTTTTTTTACCAAAAATATGTAGCAGAATACATTTTTTTTTTTTTTGGATATGTATTATAGCAGAGAGTAAAAAATATAATTTTTTTTTTTCAAAATTGTCTCTTTTTTCACTTATTATAGCACAAAAAATAAAAATCTCAGAGGTGATCAAATACCACCAAAAAATTACATAAATTTTGGTTGGGTAGAGCGTTGCATGACTGCACAATTGTCAGTTAGGCCTCGTACACACGACCGAACATGTCTGCTGAAACTGGTCCGCGGACCAGTTTCCGCGGACATGTCCGACCGTGTGTAGGGCCGACCGGATTCCTAGGCTAGCGGAAAGGTTTCCAGCGGACAAATGTTTCTTAGCATGCTAATGCCGGGTACACACAAGAGGATTTATCGGCGGATACGGTCCACCGGACCGTTTCCGCGGATAAATCCTCTCGAGTATTTGCGAGGATTTTGATCCGATGGAGTGTACTCACCATTGGATCGAAATCCGCGCCGAAATCCCATCGCGATGACGTGTCGCGCCGTTGCCGCGATGATGGCGCGGCGACGTGCGCGATGCTGTCATATAAGGAATTCCATGCATGCGTCGAATCATTACGACGCATGCGGGGGATTCATTCGGACGGATTGATCCGGTGAGTCTGTACAGACCAGCGGATCAATCCGTTGGGATGGATTCAAGCGGATAGATTTTAAAGCATGTCTTCAAATTTTTATCCACTTGAAATCCATCCCAGGGGATAAAAATCCGCGGAAACAGATCCGCTGGATTGTACACACCAGGGGATCTATCCGCTGGAGCCGGTCCGTGGATCAATTCCAGCGGATGGATCCTCTCGTGTGTACGGGGCCTAAGAAACATGTCCGCTGGAAGCCTGTCCATCGGACATGTCCGATGATTAGTACGACCCATCGGACATGTCCGCTGGGCCGAAATCCCTCGCATGCGTCAAAGTGATTTGACGCATTCGTGGAAGCATTGAACTTCCTGGGTCGCGCACGTCGCCGCGTCATCGTTGCCGCCACGTCACCGCGTCATCACCGCGTATTCTGTCCGCGGGGAATTTGGTCTAATGGTGTGTACACACATCAGACCAAAATCCCCCAGCAGACATGTCCGATGAAAACGGTCCGCGGACCGTTTTCATCGGACATGTCTGCTCGTCTGTACAAGTCCTTAAAGTAATGCAGTGCCGTATCGCAAAAATTGGCCTGGTCAGAAAGTGGGAAATTCCTTCCGGGGCTGAAGTGGTTAAACTGCAGTATATGGAATGTTCACCCGTCATTTGAAGTGTATAGAGACAATGATCTTTTCAGATATACTTTTAGCAATCACAGAGCTGTCAAGGGAAAGAATCAGATAAGAAAGGGGATATAATTCTACTAGGATCTTACATTAATCCTTGAGGGGCAAGGGATGGTGTTTGATATTATTTAAATCTACAATTTGGAAATGTTGAGGGAATGACATGGGAATTAACGCATACAATTAAAACTAGGAGCCAGACACACCTCTCAGTGACTATACAGTATATATATGTAGGTTCATGTGTGTTAATATGGAGAGAGCATCAGCATGGAGATCACATACAGACTGTTACAGGAACATCAAACAGAGGTGAGGAGCAACTATATGTTTCTATTACAACCAAAATAAAATCAGCATTTACAGTCACACTAACATATACTAAAACCAATGCAGTACCAACATTTTTGGTGTGGATTTTTTTTTTAATTATTGTTTCAGTTTCCCCTTAAAGGGATTGTAAAGGTACAATTTGTTTTCCCTAACTAACTTCCTTTACCTTAGTGCAGTCCTCCTTCACTTACCTCATCCTTCAATTTTGCTTTTAAATGTCCTTATTTCTTCTGAGAAATCCTCACTTCCTGTTCTTCTGTCTGCAACTCCACACAGTAATGCAAGGCTTTCTCCCTGGTGTGGAGTGTCGTGTTCACCCCCTCCCTTGGACTACAGGAGAGTCAGGACACTCTCACCATTGCAGATAGAGAAAGGAGCTGTGTGTTAGTGGGCGTCCTGACTCTCCGGTAGTCCAAGGGAGTGGGGCCGAAAAAAATTGTACCTTTACAACCCCTTTAAGACTGAAAATTTATTTTAAAACATGTTTTGAATTTGACAAATCAATGGAAATGCGAAAGTGCAGAGAAGCAAGTCAGTAGAAAGTTATGAGTAGCTCATAAGGAACTCGGAAGTGTTTAAAACATAAGCTTTCAAAATTATTTGTAAAGGAAAACAACAGATAACATTAGAAACAGATAGAACTTCCTTCTTCGGTGGTAATATCATGCTGTAATTAATCAGCAGCTATAATTATTTGAGTTGTTAGTTGAATAGTTCAATCAGTGTTGTGCCATACCTTTAATACAATTGGGACATAGCAGGCACAGTGAGTTTAATGTGATAATTTGCATATATTTAAAAAAAAAAATAATCCAACTTTTTTGTTTATTTTCTTTATTAAATGTTTTTGTGCTAAAATAAAGTGAAACAAAGGGTACTGGATTGATAAAAACATGTTAAAAGTACCTGAGGATAGAAATAAAGGACTTGACATTGTTAACTTGTTCTTATAGTTGCTATTTCTGAGGTTGACATCCTTTCTTTGGCTTTACAACACCACTTGGTACATGACAGCTCTAGAGCATAAGTTATAGCCAGTTGTTTTTTTTTGAAAAAGTAATGCCTAGTACACATGATGAGAAAATCGGATGAAAAATACTGCTTTCTGAGCGATCGGTTAATAATCTGATCATTAATACACAGCTTTCGAGAGCCGATCATGACAGTTCGTGCAAATATGTTCGAAGGGACAAGCATGAACATTTTTCTCATTCAATGAAAGAACAAATGATTTTCATGTAGTTAGTATGATATTTGCATTTTTTCATCGGAATTCCGTTTAAGCTGTCTTGCATACACACTGTCAGACTAAATTCCGATCGTCCAAAACGCGGTGACGTAAAACACTACAACGAGCCGAGAAAAATGAAGTTCAATGCTTCCGAGCATGCATAGACTTGATTCTGAGCATGCGTGGATTTTTCTCTGATGGAATTCCACACAGACGATCAAAATTTCCCATCTGATTTTTTCCCATTGGAAGAATTTTAAACATGTTCTGTTTTTTTACTCCGATGGAGAAAAGTCCGATGGGGCCCACACAGGATCGGAATTTCCAATGAAACAAGTGCATCTGACTTTTTTCATCTGAAAATCCGATCGTGTGTATGCGGCATAAGAATACATTACAATACAACACATTACATCACTATTAATTCTGTTGTACAAGAATTTTCATAACTTTAATAACCTATTGGTTTTCAATATGAGACTAGCGTGCAATGAAAAACAGACAATCAATTGTCCAATATTCTTATAGTGTGTACAAGGCAATAGGAAGGGTTAAAACCCCTATCAGGCAAGGCCAGATCTAAGGGTCTTAGCTGAGGGTTCAGAAAAAAAGATATGGGGGGGCATACAGTATAAATATACCCATACAAGTAATGTGACTGACTGCAACTAAAAAGTAAAAAAATTGTGACAAAATATGATTATGACTAGGTTAATGAAAAACCAGGGGCACCCTGGGACAGAAGTTAGAAATAAGTTTTGCAGCACGCATAGCACACCAGAGCTGGTGATAGATGTGACAATATGGTGGATGTGTCTTAAAGGGAGATGATCAAACAGAACCTGTGCCTATTCACTGTATACACTGCACATATACAGCATGCCAGAGACTTGAACCTACAAAAGACAGCTAACATTGATGAAGAATTGCCCTGATATGAAGAACGTCCCTGTGTTGATCTGAGTTGTCAATGTCATATTAATTTTAGAAAGTTGTCACATGAAGAAACACTACAGTACTGGGTAGACGTCATATGATGTCCTTCCAGTCACGCCCCATGTGTAAAGAAAGAAAAAATATACAAAAATGATTATTGTATTTTTGTACATACTGTCGCCAGTCAGCGTCCCTGATCACTGCCATGCCAGTTATATGATAACAGTATGTAAAAACAAATTGTGAGAAAAAAACACATTTTATTTAATTTCTTAATTTTCCAAAAAAAGTGACAAGAATCGACAACTTCAAAAAACTCTCCATACCTCTTACTAAATACCTCACACTGTCTACTTTCCACAAATTGGTTATTGGGGGGGGGGGGTATTTGTACAGTGCTGGCATTTTAGGACCTCAAAAAATGAGACAGACCACCAGTACTTCAAGATTGATCGATTTTCTATTATACAGTGCTGTGAAAAGGAATTTGCCCCTTCCTAATTTTTTATTTTAATTTAAATAAAGTTTAATATTACAAAAGATAACCCCAGTAAATACAACATGCCATTTTTAAATGATGATTTAATATATTAAGGGAAAAGGTTGTCCAAACCTGGCCCTATGTGAAAAAGTAATTACACCCACCCCCCCCCCCCCCTGCTAAATCATGAGTGAACTGTGATTTATCAAATTTTTGGAAAGCCGAGTTAAATGTCACTTGCCACACCCAGGCCTGATTACATCCAGACCTGTTGAAACAATCACTTAAATAGAAGATTTGATGAGAATTGAAAATAAACCAAGTCATTTACATGTATCGGTCTGGAAAGGGTTACACAGCCATTTCTAAAGCTCTCACCGTGAACCCACGGTGAGAGCCATTATCCACAAATGGAGAAAACTTGGAACAGTGGTGAACCTTCCCAGGAATGCCTACCAAAATTACTCCAAGAACACAACGACGACTCATCTATTTACTGTAGTTATAAAAAAGTCAAGAACAACATCTAAAGAAGTGCAGGCCTCACTTGCCTCAGTTAGGGTTAAGGTCAGTGTTCATGATTAGAGAGAGACAGGGCAAAAATTGCATAAATCGGGAGAGTTCCAAGGCAAAAGCCATTGTTGACCAAAAAGAACACAAAAGCTCATCTCATTTTTGCCAAAAACGTCTTGATTATCCCCAAGACTTTTAGGCAAATATTCTGTGGAGACAAAAGCTTAACTTTTTGGAAGGTGTGCAGCCCGTTACATCTGGTATAAAACTAGCACAGCATTTCGTAAAAAAGAACATCATACCAACAGTCAAACACAGTGGTGGTAGTGTAATGGTCTGGGGCTGCTTTGCAGCTTTAGGACCTGGACCACTTGCCATAATTGAGGGAAACAATGAATTCTGTGCTCTACCAGAAAATCCTTAAGGAGAATGTCCGACCATCAGTTCCTGACCTCAAGCTCAAGTGCACTTGGGTTATGCAGCAGGACAATAATTTGAGACACACCAGCAAGTCCACCTCTGAATGGCTCAAAAAAAACTAAATTAAGGTTTTGGAGTGGCTTAGTCAGAGTCCAAACTTAAATCCGATTGAGATGCTGTGGCATGACCTTAAACAGGCCGTTCATGCTGGAAAACCCTCCAATGTGGCTGAATTAAAACAATTCTGCAAAGAACAGTGTGCCAGAATTCCTCCACAGCAATGTGAAATACTCATTACCAATTATCACAAATGCTTGATTTCAGTTATTGCCACCAAGAGTAGGTTTAGGGGCAAATACTTTTTCACATTGGGCCAGGCAGGTTTATACAGCTTTTTTCCTTCATAAATGAAATTATCATTTAAAAACTGCATTTTGTATTTACTCGGGTTATCTTAGTGTAATACTAAAATGTGTGTGTTGATCTGAATCATTTAACTCTGACAAATATGCACACAAAAATAATCAGGAAGGGGACAAATACTTTTTCACAGAGCTGTACTGTATATACCATAATGTGTAGCCTCAGACAGACTAAATAATATACACTGATTTTGGTTATTTTTATCAAAGAAATTTAGCAAAATGCATTTTGGCCTAAATTTATGAAAACTGTATAACAGTAAATAAAATACAAGCATTTCTTTTAATTTGGTCTTTTTTGGTGTGTTTATTTAGCAAAAAAAAGAAAAACAGTAGTGATTAAATACAACCAAATAAAGCTCTATCTGTTAAAAAAAAGGATTTGGGTACAGTGTTGCATGGCTGTGTACAGTAATTGTCATTCAAAGTATGACAGCACTGAAAGCTGAAAATTGTCTTGGGCAGGAATGGCGTAAAAGTGCTCAAAGTACTTGAAGTTAAAGCCTTGTTTTTTGTACAGGGAACACAGCTCACTTGTTCAGTACTTCTATTTTCATCAAAGCAGTGCTAGAGTTCTTCACTCCACCCATGCTATCAGTATTTTGGTGAGCTGAGAAAAGTCTACCCTTGTTGTCAGTATTTTGATGATATGAAAACACTTGCTTTTGATGCAGGAGAGTTAATCCCAAAATAGTTGTCATTTATAGTACATACAAAAAGGATGATGTATCTAAGAGCCGGTTCACACAGGGGCGACCTGGGATCCGACTTGAAGTTGCCCCAAGTCGTCCCAAGTCGAGTGGTTGAGAAAATCAATGGAAGTGAATGAAGCCGTCTTAATGTACACTACTGAATTCGCTCCAACTTCAGAAAAGGTTCCTGTACTACTTCAATCAGACTTCTAGGCAACTTCTAGGCAACTTGTACCCATTGAATTCAATGGAAGTTGCCTCAGAAGTCGCATCACTGTCTTAACTGAAGCAACAATACAGGAAGATAACAT